>NC_090322.1:222894016-223565410 GCF_040869045.1 Eurosta solidaginis | reverse complement strand
ACCGGCAGTATTGAGCTGCTTGAACCGCATGCAAAAGAATCGCTCTGGCCATTCCCAGGTGAACGGCGGTCAGAAGCTTTCCCCACTTTCGTGGACTTCTACACACGGCTCCACCCTCCACTAATGGACACTAAATAGATTCTAATTTTATCATAGTCGGCAGCCGAAACATTATTTCCGCCATCGGCGATTAGGGTATTGGGTTCATTGAAAAGGGAGGCGAGACGCCTTTACAGGAAGAAATAAGCGGAAACAGAAGGGCGTGAGTGCGAGGAGCTTGAGCTGCTAGCCAAGAACTCGACGACAGACGAACGGTTTTAACCGACACCCAGAAAGCACTTAGATGAAGGAGGGAGCACTTCTCTGCTCTCTTAAATGGAGACAGCAATGTACCGCCCAGATATAACGAACTCCATTCCGCAACCGATGGTGATGGAATTAATGTCCCCCTACCCGATTATGACGAAGACAGAATAGCAGTAACCTGATTGAAATTGCCTGAGAGCTGTTCAAATATGGCGGCAATAGGTTGGTAAGGCGCATGCTCAGCTTCTTTGCAAAATATTGAAGGACGAATCAAAGTGTTCTTTGCCCGTTCAACAAGAAGGGTGATCATGCAAACTGCGCTAACTATCGCGGAATCCGACTTCAGAATATGGCATAAGAGGTCCTGTCAAGCGTATTGTGCGAAAGGGTGACGCCCATCGTGAATTGGCTGGTTGGACCCTCAGAACTGCTAAATCTATAATCGATCAGATATTCACTATGCGAAACATCTTGGAAGAAACCCACGAAAAAAGAATTTACACACTTCAGGAGCTGCATATACGCTGCTACATCTGCAGAAGAAGCGAAGTATATGGATTTCATGGTGAATGAGGGCAAAACGAGTACATGCTGTCATCAAGCAAAGAGTTGGGATATTTCCGCCTTGGCAACCACGCCACTGTTGGCAGCCATCATTTCGAAAAGGTAAAAGACTTCGTTTATTTGGGTACCAGCATTAACAAAAGCAACAACATCAGGTCTGAAATCCAAGGAAGAATCACTCTAGCAAATAAATGTTACTTTGGACTAGGTAAGCAATTGAAAAGTAAAGTCCTCTCTCGGCAAACGAAATTCTTGCTCTACATATCCCTTATAGTACCCGTCTTGCTATATGGTGCAGAAGCGTTGACCATGACTACATCAGATGAGGCGGCTCTGGTAATGTTCGAGGGAAAAATTTTTTGAAAGACTTATGTATAGACTGACTTATTTTGTTTTGTTGATTTTCCGACAGGGTGGATAAATGATGAATATTGGAACGATTTTCCGTCATCCCTTGTCAAATTTGGTTTCGAGACAAACCGGTTTCGGCGTTGTGCCGAAAATCGACACTGATGATGGCACAACGCTGAAACCAGTTTGTCTCGAAACCAAATTTGACAAGGGATGACGGAAAATCGTTCCAATATGCATCACTTATGTATAAACCTCTACCCGTTGGTGACAGCGAGTACCGAAAAATATTTAATGATAAGCTAGCTGTACGTAGACGTCAACATAGTCCAGCGAATTAAAACGCAGCGGTTTGCCCGGCTAGGCCATTTAAAACGAATGAAAGATGCTGCTCCGGTTAAAAAAGCATTTCTATCGGAGCCCTCCTTTGGAAGTAGAGGAAGATGGTGTTCCACTCCACTGTAAGGAACTGGTGGAAAATGATTTAAAGTTCCAAGGTTTTGCCAGTTGGCACAGCGACAAAGCAACAGGCGCGCCTTGTTGGGCGGGGATAACCGTTTAAACGGCTAAGTCCCAAATAAGTAAAGTAAGTAAGTAAGTATGTAATTAAGTCGGGCTATGGTTGCCCATTACTCCCCGATTCAAACATTGCTGAAAGCCCGACAATCTATTCAAAGGACGACACCTAGGTTATATTCCTGGTATTCTAGGGACTTCTCCGTGTTCATGACCACCCTATGCAGTATAATATCTACCAAATGGTTCTTATAGTATAACCGTTTTGTGCTAGAGAAAATAATGCTTCATGTAATTTATAGCGCTCTCGGGGTTTAAGTTGTTGCTCTAATAGATCTGCAATTTTTGGACCGCATCTGACTTGTTTTACCCGACTATGGTATGAAGACTACTCGAACCGTTCTTCGAGGTAGCGGGGCAAGGTTCAAATTAATATGACCCTAAAAAATTGTTTTAAGCCATTCTCCAATCATTCTACCTGCTATTTGCTGCATGACAGTGAATATCCCATTGGGCTTTGGCGTCTTAAGCTCAATTCAATTTAGGAATTTCTAACCAATCATCGGTGCGAGTTTCTTTGATCTTTTCCCGCTATTTCCGCTCATCTACCGATAGAATATATGTGTCGATAAATGCCTCGTGTAACTTCTCTTCAATCTTTCTTAATGGGTTCCTGCTATACATACTCCTTCCTTCATATCCACCGCTTCGCTACAGCATTCGATTCACGAACAGATTTTTTATAAGGATCTATTCTCCCTGTTGGTTTGACGATTGTCGATTTTCAACAAAACCCTATATTCGTCCCAGAAGTCTTCGAGTTCTGTCTTTTAAAAAGAATCAGCTTCTTCTTTTTATAATACGTTTTCACCTTACTAAACTCCGTGTGTAGTTTAACGTATTATAAATTTTTTATAAACCAGCTGCGAATTACGAGCGCATGTAAAGTTGGATGAAATTACGGAATGAAAAATCTATAAAGATTTAGACATTTAAACGACGATTTATCTGCGCCATAATTAAGTTAAAGCTTTAATATTGGCATGTCTGATACCCTGGAAAGCCCCTATGTAAATATATACTTACACAATTCTAGATTAGATAACCCCGTTTAATAAAATGTTGTACAAGAATAGAAAGAGTAGTAATGCACGAGTGCGTTTTAATATAAATTCGAATGTAGCGCAGCATTGGACATGAAATCAATTACACATACACACACACACACACACACGCACTTGAGTTCATTAAACTGATAATTCAACTTTATCATTGATAAAACGGATGGAAAGCTATAAAAAGTGTAATGTAAGTTTTGTCACTCTCCGGCAAGCGTTGGACTTCGGAAAAGCTACAGCAAAACATCCTTCAATGCATGAAATGGTCGACTGCTAAGAATAATAGATTCAATTACAAGAAAATTACGTACATAAACTTACAAGCCAAGAATTAAAGTAAATTATATGTATATAAATGCATTCCAATTTCAATTACAATATACAGAAAGTAACAATGTTATTTAAGAATTTTTATAAGTGTGCCCAGTGGGGGGCCATCGTGAATAGCTCAGAAGGGAGCTTACGCGAGGTGCTCAGAAAGGATCTCGGTGTCCATAAGGGGGCTGACGCAACGTGCTCATAAAGGAGCCGGATGCCCAGTAGAGGGAACACGCGAACTGCATGCAACGAGGTTAATAGTTAATTATTTATTTATTTCATTTAAAATATCAGGTCAAACACAAGAGTATGGCAGTGTGTAAAGCAGCAAATGAACATTCGAAACTAATAGTACAGGTCGTTATATCGTGAGCGAAAGTGGCAAAAGTACATTCAAGACTAATACAGCTATACAAGTCATTGTAGTGCGAGTACTAGATAAGCAGAAGATTATTTTTAGCAAAGTCTCGACGACAAAAGGGGAAATTAAAAGGTACATAAAGCAAAAAAAAAAAGGCAAAATTCAATCGGCTTAGGCCTTTTGAGTCGATTTCTCCAATAATGTGCTTATGGATAAACAATGGTAGGTAGGTAGGTTGAACTGGCCGGTCCATGAGGACCTCACATAGACTGATTGAGTCCGTAGTGTTACCAGAAGTTTGTTTTAACGACCAAACTGAAAAACCCTATCAAAAACCAGGACCTATGTTATAAAATAACTCCGTCCTCTTGGCAAATACTAGAAGCTTCCTAGGACTTAAGCCACTTGCTGCTTCTAGATCTGACAGCTGTATCACTCCTAATAGCTGGAGTCTTAGCCTGGCAAGTGCAGGGCACGAGCACAGAACGTGCTCGATCGTTTCCTCCTCCAACCCGCACTTCCTACACCTGCTATCACTGACCAAGCCTAATTTAAAGGCATGTGACGCCAGAAGGCAGTGTCCAGTCAGAATACCCGTCATGAGTCTACAGTCCTCTCTTTTTAATGATAGAAGCAACTGTGTTAGTCTAAGGTTGTAAGACCTACACATAATCTTCGACACTTTACAGCCCCGCGCTTGAACCCACGCCTTTTCTGCTTGGTCGATCATGTGCACCTCTCGCCTTCGCTTAATCTCGCCCAATCTAATTGGGACGTCTACGGAGCAAGCTTCAAGGGATGCGCCCTTTTTAGCTAATTCGTCCGCTTTTTCATTCCCATCTATTCCCATATGCCCTGGGACCCAATATAGATGTATGCTTATCCCCGTCCCGATTCTCTCCAGAGACTGCTTACACTCTAACACGCATTTAGATGCTGTGCTATGCGAGATTATTGCCTTAATTGCCGTTTGACTGTCAATATAAAAGTTAACACGGTTGCAGCTTAAGCTATTCTCTTCCAGGGTTTCTACTGCTTTGGTTACGGCTAATATTTCCGCTTGGAAAACGCTACAGTAATCCGGCAGCCTGTAGGATCTGCTTAATTCCGGATCAGCGCAGTATACCGCAGACCCTACTCCTTCCACTATTTTTGAACCATCGGTGTACACATGTATCGCCTCGTCCGCCATTTGCGCACCCTTGCGCCAACCGTCCACCTCTATTGTGGCCTTAAGATCTCCCTCAAAGTGCAGGTAGGGAATCATGTAGTCTGTTCGTCTTGTGACTGAGGACGCTATACTACTATGGCCATATGGTCGGCGCTCAAGCTGCCCGAAGCATCGAGCCTGCTTGCGGTCGTTAACGCTTTGTTCTTTGCTACCAGGTCTACAGGTGGAATGTGTAGAATGGCATACAGTGCAGCCGTCGGGGTTGCTTTCAGGGCTCCCGTAATGCAAAGCATCGATAGTCTGCATACCCCCTCTAATTTTTTGAGGTATGTTGTTTTTTTGTGTGGCTTTCCACCAAACAAGAACTCCATAGTATAGAATAGGGCTTACAATCGCTGTAAAAACCCAATGAGAAAGAGAGGGCGATAGGCCCCACGTACACCCCAGCATTCTTTTACATGCATAGAGTGCCGTTGAGGCCTTCTTGACCCTCTCCTCCACGTTGAGCTTCCATGACAGCTTACTGTCTAGGATGATTCCTAGATATTTTGTGCAAGGTTTCTCCTGTAAGGTCACCGCTCCTAACTTAGGCCTGGTCCAATTTGGGACCTTGTACCTCTTTGTAAACAAGACCATATCCGTCTTCTCCGCATTGACTTTCAGCCCGACATTAGATGCCCAGGTATGAATATCCCGAAGCGCCCGATCCATCAAAGAACTAATCGTTGGAAGGCATTTTCCACTTATGACAATTGCAACGTCATCTGCGTAAGCCGTAAGTTTTACGGGTCCCTCATCGAATTGCCTGAGCAGTTGGTTGATGACCAGTGTCCACAGCAGAGGTGATAGCACCCCTCCCTGCGGCGTGCCCCTATCCACTGATTTCGTGGCCTCGTACAATCCCCATTGTGATGTAATCTTTTTGCAATTTAACATGCAGCCGATCCATCTGATTAAGGCAGGATGTACTTTAATGTAATTAAGACCATCCATAATCGCCCATTTTGCAACATTATTGAAAGCCCCGGCAATGTCCAAGAAGACTCCAAGAGCATACTCCTTATATTCCAGGGATTCCTCTATACTTATTACCACCCTATGCAATGCGGTGTCTACCGACTTGCGTTTGGTGTACGCATGCTGTGTTGTGGAGAGCAGCTTTTCATCCACGTTGGACTTTATGTACACATCTATCAGCCTCTCAAAGGTTTTGAGCAGAAATGATGTTAGGCTGATGGGTCTATAGTCTTTGGGATACACGTGACCGATCTTCCCCGCCTTTGGTAGAAAAGCTACACGAGCAGTTCTCCAAGAGTGCGGTACTTGATTCAGTCTTATGCACCCATCGAATATTATTTTAAGCCATTCCACGACCGCCCTACTTGAGACTTGTAGCATGGCCGGGAATATACTTAGAAAACGTCTTCACTGCCCACTCGATCTTGGTATCGATCACCAAGCCCGGCACCACTAGCTCCGTGATCGAAGTGTGAGTGATGTCTGCCGGATAAACAATACCCCAAGTAAAATTCTGCGATTTTCTAGAGTGGGTAAGTTAATAAGAAGAAGCCTACTTCTGTATGGTGGTAGGCGAAGATTTGAGTCCCAATTAAGACCACGTAATGCAAATATCAGAAATTGCTTTTGTACAGATTCAATACGCTTTATAAGATATTGAGAGATAGGACACCAAACGCATGAGCAATACTCAAGTATTGGACGGACCAGCGATGTGTAGGAGCCTTAGTGGGGTACGGGTCATTAAATTATTTAGCCTACCTTTTAACAAATCCAAGTACACCCTACGCCTTGTTGGCTATAGATGAAATATGCATGTTAAAACTCAGTTTCGGATCAAAAGGGACACCTAAATCATTTGAAATATATATACGCTGCAAAGGGGTGCCATCTAGTGTATAAGGATTCAAAACTGGTTTCACACGGTGAAAAGTCATATGCTTACATTTAGAGCAATTTAAAACTAGTAAATTTGTTGAGCGCCAACATTGGAACGGGTCTAAATGGGCCTGAAGAAGGTTTAAGGAACCCGTATCCGCAATAAGTGTAGCAAAGTTGTAAATCATCTGCATACATTATAGTATGGAAATGCAATATAATCTGTGATAAGTCGTTTATAAACAGGGTAAAGAGCAAAGGCCTAGGTGACTTCCTTGACGTACACCGGAGGAAACTCCAAACCTGGGACCTGTTACAAAGATAGATAGTCAGCCAGTTTAAAAGGCGAAACGGATAAATACAGCTTATGAATTAGTAGCTCATGGTTGACGGTATCGAACGCCTTACTGAAATCAGTATAGATGACGTCAGTTTGCTTGTTAGCTAAAAATCCTTCCATAACTGTAGACGTAAATACGAGCAAGTTGGTAGTGGTTGACCTTTGACTTATGAAACGGTGTTGGCATGGAGATAAAAGGGAACTGCACTGATATTGAAGTTGACTGGTAACAATCTGTTGAAAAATTTTAGACATATCTGAAAGTTTAGCAATGCCCCTGTAGTTCTCGACGTTCGACCTACTACCTTTTTTATGCAAGGGTATAATAAAGGTGGCGGCCACCGTGGTGTGATGGTAGCGTGCTCCGCCATCACACCGTATGCCCTGGGTTCAACTCCCAGGCAAAGCAACATCAAAATTTTAGAAATAAGGTTTTTCATTTAGAAGAAAATTTTTCTAAGCGGGGTCGCCCCTTGGCAGTGACTGGCAAGCGCTCCGAGTGTATTTCTGCCATGAAAAGCTCTCAGTGAAAACTCATCTGCCTTGCAGATGCCGTTCGGAGTCGGCATAAAACATGTAGGTCCCGTCCGGCCAATTTGTAGGGAAAATCAAGAGGAGCACGACGCAAATTGGAAGAGAAGCTCGGCCTTAGATCTCTTCGGAGGTTATCGCGCCTTACATTTATTTTTTTTTTTATAATAAAGGACTGTTTCCAAAGTGTCGGGAATAACGCAGATGCCAGAGATAATTCAAATAATTTTAAAATAGGCTCATATATATTTGCAGCGCAGTACTTATGAATACAAAGCCGTTTTTTATGGGATCCAGGGAAAATGTTTAAAGGACTATGATGAATTATTGAATTCAAATAATAATATAATGGACGCCTAAAAAATGCAATAGATTGAATAAGGGAATCATACGGAAAGTTTGCATTGAGGCTTCTGAAGTGGTGAAGACTTCATGACATTGCTCATGACAATATTCATGCAAAAACAACATAGCCAACGAATAGTGAATGCCTAAAACCTAAAACTAATGTACGAGATAGGCTGATTTTGGACACGACGGCTAGGCTATTACTAATAGAGTAACTAGACTGCGAAAAACGAACACTAGAAGCTTTCGCGAGGTAGCATACTTATGCTGCTTTCTCACAACGGTTTCTTCAATAATATCTTCATAGAATGGAATAGATCATACAACTTCCTTTATTTCTTCCTATGTAGCCAGAATCGAAAAATGTTCAAACAAGGAATGAACCAATTCACTGCGGAAAATATTATAGGCTCATTCCATTTCAAGACAACCGGTCCGCTCGGGACATGATTTTTGATTTCGATGAAATTTTAATATGTTGTTCTTTGGTCAAAATAATGAAACACGTGTTTTTTTTTGCCTCATACAAATTTTTTTTTCGGATTTATCGGCAATTGAATTCGATTAAATGCAATCGATATTTTATTCACCTATTTTTTCAACTGTCAATAACTTCTATATGCCTTTCTTCCATGGTTCAATTATATAGTTGGCTCATCTCATCAGCTGATTTTATTTATTTCATTGCATGGTCAATGGGATTGTCAAAAGCAGATGGCAAACTCAAAATGAAACCAACACATTGGCAACATTTTCTTACACATACAAAAACCCTAAGTTTTATGTTTCCATTCCATACCATTCGCACCAACACCAATACACAGATTTTGACAATTTTAACAGACATATTTTTATACCTTTCATGAAAATGAAATGGTATATTAATTTCGTCACGAAACCGAAAATTGTAAGTCCTTAAAGGAAAATAGATAGACACACCATTAAGTATACCGAAATAATCAGGTTGAAGAGCTGAGTTGATTTAGCCATGCCCGTCTGTCCGTCTGTCCGTCTGTCTGTTTGTATGCAAACTAGTCCCTCAATTTTTGAGATATCTTGATAAAATTTGGTGAGCGGGTGTATTTGGGTGTCCGATTAGACATTTGTCGGAACCGACCGGATCGGACCACTATAGCATATATCCTCCATACAACCGATTTTTCAGAAAAAGAGGATTTTTGTAATATCTTACCCAATTTAACAGATTGAAGCTTCAAACTTCACCATATACTTTCGTATATTGCACATATTGTTGCCTGAAAAAATTGATGAGATCGGTCGTATATATAGTATATATCCCGCACAACCGATTGTTCAGATAAGGAACTTTTCGTAATTACTGCCCCATTTTAAGAGCTAGAGGCTTCAAATTTCAACGAATGCTTAGGTATATAGCATATGTTGTTGTCTGAAAAAATCATAAAGATCGGTGGTATATATAGTATATATATATAGTATATATATATATATATATTTTCGCAAATTTTAGCCCCATTTTAACAGCTAGAAGCTTCAAATTTCACCAAATACTTACGTATATAGCATATATTGTTATCTCAAAAAATCATAGAGATCGGTTGTATATATAGTATATATCTCATACAACTGATTGTTCAGATAAGAAACTTTTCGCAATTTCTACCCCATTTTAACAGCTATAAGCTTCAAATTTCACCGATTGCTTACGTATATAGCATATATTGTTGTCTGAAAAAATCATAGAGATCGGTTGTATATATAGTATATATCTCATACAACCGAAACTTTTCGCAATTTCTACCCCATTTTAACAGCTATAAGCTTCAAATTTCACCGATTGCTTACGTATATAGCATATATTGTTGTCTGAAAAAATCATAGAGATCGGTTGTATATATAGTATATATCTCATACAACCGATTGTTCAGATAAGAAACTTTTCGCAATTTCTACCCCATTTTAACAGCTATAAGCTTCAAATTTCACCGATTGCTTACGTATATAGCATATATTGTTGTCTGAAAAAATCATAGAGATCGGTTGTATATATAGTATATATCTCATACAACCGATTGTTCAGATAAGAAACTTTTCGCAATTTCTACCCCATTTTAACAGCTAGAAGCTTCAAATTTCACCAAATGCTTAAGTATATAGCATATATTGTTGTCTGAAAAAATCATAGAGATCGGTTGTATATATAGTATATATCTCATACAACCGATTGTTCAGATAAGAAACTTTGCGCAATTTCTGCCCCGTTTTAACAGCTAGAAGCTTCAAATTTCACAAAATGCTTACGTATATAGCATATATTGTTGTCTGAAAAAATCATAGAGATCGGTGGTATATATATTATATACTTCATATAAACTCTCATTTTTGCCCCTTTTTTACGGCTAGAAGCTCCAAATTCATCAAATTTCATCAAATAGTTACGTTTACGTCATATATTTTTGAAATACGTGATTCGTAGTCATAGTTTTTACATGCAGACCACAAAAAAGGTGCAGCTTTGCATCCTCACACAGATTACTACCTATTTTTTATTTTATATTTATCTTAAAAATCGTTTAGATATGTTCAAATTTCACTAAATGCTTACGTGTATAGCATATATTGTTGTCTGAGAAAATCATAGATACCGGTGGTATATATAGTATATATCCCATACAACCGATTGTTCAGATAAGAAACTTTGCGCAATTTCTTCCCCATTTTAACAGCTAGAAGCTTCAACTTTCACCAAATGCTTACGTGTATAGCATATATTGTTGTCTGAAAAAATCATTGAGATCGATGGTATATATAGTATATATCTCATACAACCGATTGTTCAGTTAAGAAACTTTGCGCAATTTCTGCCCCTTTTTAACAGCTAGACGCTTCAAATTTCACCATATGCTTACGTATATAGCATATATTGTTGTCTGAAAAAATCATAGAGATCGGTGGTATATATATTATATACTTCATATAAACTGTCATTTTTGCCCCTTTTTTACGGCTAGAAGCTTCAAAATTCATCAAATTTCATCAAATAGTTACGTTTACGTCATATATTGTTGAAATACGTGATTCGCAGTCATAGTTTTTACACCCAGACCACAAAAAACCAGAAACTTTGCATCCTCACACAAAGTACCTACCTGTTTTTTATTTTATATTTATCTTAAAAATCGTTAAGGTATGCAGATCTGTTCACTATATATTTCTTATCTTATACATCCGATTATTCGGAGATTACGAACGGGATAAGATTATTGTTCAGCTCCATTCATGAAAGGTATGAAGTCTTCGGCACAGCCGAAGACAGTCCCGTTCTTACTTGTTTTATTGTACAGATGAGCCAACCATATAGTTGAACCATGCCTTTCTTCATTCTATACTGCTGCTACGATGCCGCCGATTTATTAAAAAATCACTGTAATCCTCAAAAATAACAACAAATGAATGTTTTCAATAATAAATGTTATATGGTTATTAATTCTGAAGCATTTGGCATTGATCGCGTTGTATGCTGATATGTATTGCATCAATATATGGGCGAAAAAAAGTTTAATATTCAAAAATTCATATTTCGAAAACAACGAATTTTGGCTAATGGGCATTTAGCCAAGTTGAAATATAAACTGTTCGCTCAATATA
The DNA here is from genome assembly GCF_040869045.1 of Eurosta solidaginis. Lineage (NCBI taxonomy): Eukaryota > Metazoa > Arthropoda > Insecta > Diptera > Tephritidae > Eurosta > Eurosta solidaginis. The sequence goes on along the minus strand of NC_090322.1, from coordinate 223,553,963 downwards.
GAAAAAGTTTAAATAAAAAAAATACCCTTTTTTGAAATATTAATTTTTGAAAAGACATACATTTTTACTAAATACAAAAAAAAAAAAAAAATTTTAACTAAATGCTATTGTTTATAAATTTAGATAAAAGTAAATGTAATAACGAACATTTCGAAGAAATGAATGAGGAATGAGAATCGGTTAATTCTTGACAAAGTTATTGACAGTTGAAAAAATAGGTGAATAAAATATCAATTGCATTTTATCGAATTCAATTGTCGATTAATCCGAAAAAAAATTTGTATGAGGCAAAAAAAAACACGTGTTTCTTTATTTTGACCATAGAACAACATACATATTAAAATTTCATTGAAATCAAAAGTGATGTCCCGCGCGGACCGGTTGTCTTGAAATGAAATGAGCGTATAGTAAATTGCTGAGCTACCCAGAAAGGTGTTAATCAATTAGCAACTTTGTAGAAACCGTACAGAGAGGAAAAAATGGGTAGCGTCAATATAAAGCTCTTGAAGACCAAGTTTTCTAGTCCCGGAAACGCGGTTATTTCGAATATGCCAGCTGCGATGCCACGTCTTCAGCGCCTCACCCGAAAAAAAAAAACAAATAGAGGAGTTTGAAAACGTTTCTCCCACTTAAACGAACGGGCCCTCTATGCAATGCACGAACATAGGCCCTTGCCTATTTGGTCATAGATATAACTAATCCAGACCTGTTCTCTCTATAATGAAGCACCTTTTTTATAAAAGAAATCACACTTTGTATTTCTTTCAATTGCTTTATACATGAGACAAATATAGAAAATTTTGTCTAATAGCTTCTGAAATAACACTTCAGACAGAAGAACATGTGCAACCATTTAAGAGTGCATACAGCTTGGAGCAAGAAACTAGCAGCAAAAATTATTACCACATTTTTTTAGGTATTCTCCTTTTATTCATTTTGTTTAATTTAAGAAAAAAATTAAACTATGTAAACCAATTTCGAAAAGTATGGAGCATTAAAATAGACCAAATATACATATACAAGGTGCGAAAATAACCGAGGAGATTAAGGCCAAACTTCTCTTCCAATTAGTACTATTTTTTAGTTTTTTCTATAAATTTTCGGGACGATATCTTTGTGTTTTATCCCAACTCCGAAAGAAATCTGCAAGCAGATCCATTTTCGCTGAGATGCTTTTCATGGTAGAAATATATTTGGAGTGGTTGTCGGCCCCCGTGGTGTTGCGGTGGTACCGTGCTCCCCCTACTTTCTCGAGCGAAGCAACACCAAAAATTTAGAAACAAGTTTTTTCAATTAGAAAAAAGGTTTTCTAAGCGGAGTCTCCTCTTGGCAGTGATTTGGTAAACACTCCGAGGTTATTTCTGCCATGAAAAGCTCTTCAGTGAAAACTCATCTGTCTTGCAGATGACGTTCGGAGTCGATATAAAACAGGGACCGCCTATTTGTAGGAAAAATTAAAAAGAGCACGAGGCTTTTATTTCGTTTAGTTTCCAAAATCATTGCCGAGGCGCAACACTGCATAGAAATTTTGTTTTCTAATTGAAATAACTTTTTTTCTAAAGAATTTGATGTAGCTTTTCCCGGACCTTCAATCCAGGAATTTTCCACTTAAAAATTAAGGGGTAACAAAAGCCCTGTGCTCAATTTGCATCAAATCAGTAGGAGTTGCAACTTTGGTGTCCTAGAAAATTTTGCTCCCTGGGCAAAGGTTAAGATTTCATATAACAAATCAAATTTCCATTATTGTGCCAATTTCACACATTATTGCTTTACTGGTTTTGCAAAAATTTACGAAAAATAAAAAAAAAACGAAAATATTCAAAATTAAATTTTCGGTGCATTTGCTGCAAAAGGTAATATGGCTTTTTTCGAAAATAGGCACATATTTGGTTAGGTGCAACATCTATGGGTAGTTGCGCATATATTTTATTTTGATTGTATTTATGTATACATAGTTAAGAAGGAAACGGCTGCTTTCCATTATCCTATTTTTTGTAAAAACTTAATATTTTTTTTGGGCTGCTGATAAATGTTCGCTTAATGAAGCAAAAGGCCCTGTATGAAAAGGGAACCTAATTGTTTCATTAAATAGGATTGTGATTCGATTAAGATTCTGTGTGAAGACGGTATTAGACTTTCCACAGTTTATTTACTCCGAAATCGAAAAAACCGAGTAAGTTTTTGGCAGCATGTTGCACCAATACGTAGTACCTTTCTGATGCCTTCGGGAAAAATGTGAAACACTATTTTATATAGACCAACATCTTTTTAGGCATGAAAACTTTAACACTTCATGAGTGAAAGCAAAATGGATGATGACAGTTTTTTTTATTAATTTGTGCAGCTTTTTTCGTATTCACAACTGTGTTTATATTATAAAAATTTTTTGTACAGAGTTCTATGATGACATCCGACAGGTGCGCGTTGTAATTTGTTTAATTACGTCCCCTTATGGATATGCTTCGTTCGTTGTAGCTATCAATAGGAATACAACAAATGAATATCAATTATGAGCAAATCGAAATAGCTTACAAAGTAAATATTTATGAATTGATACGCAAATCGGCACGCTTTTGTTCTCAATTACGATCACTTGCTGCTACCTACAGTATAGTCGCATTATTTTGAACAACGCTGGAATTGAATGGTTAAGTAACTTGGCAAGTCTACTCTGACATAATCTATTTAATGGAATGCTGACGAGTTTCATCGGCAAATTCGGTTAATAATCAAGCCTTTTTTTGATGATGAGGGAACTACGATTTGAAGGGAACTACGATTTGAAGGCACGCAACTGCGCTTTATGTCCCCGAAACCAGCTTTGTTAATGTCACATTTAAGGTCATATGAAGGATTTTGTGCGAGAGACACAAATCGGCAAAAATTCTTGGATAAATCCGTGGAAAAAAGGCAGTCATTAAGACTCAGCAGCGGCGAATGAAAATTACCGATGAGAAGGGCCCAGAAAGGAAGGAAGTAGCCAATAAGAAGATCATGCGTCTGAAAAGATCTGATTCACTAATATTTATGGACGGTTTGCATTCTTTTCTCCCTTTTCTCATTACATATTCAAGATAAGAGATACAAATTCGAACTGTCAATCAGCTGATGAATCACATTGACAAATTAACACAGTATACTAAAATGAATTTTATTTGAATAAATATAATTTGCGAAAGTTTTTGTTTATTTGGCGCGAAGAAATAGCTGATTACGTGACAGGGTTACAATCTTTGTTCTTTTCAAGTCATGCAGGGGGCACTGAACATTTTAAGTGGCTACAATTTCACAGGGCGAAGGGAGAATCTTAAAAATATTTGCCCTGAAAGTGGTGAACATTTTGGTGTAGTAAAGAAATCACCATAAGAAGATGACAACTAAAATTTTTTTAAAAATTTTGTAGCACTCATGGCTCAACTATATGGTTGGCTCATCACATCAGCTGATTTAATTTTTTTTTTTTTCATTTCATTGCAGTAGGGATTGTCGAAAGGAGACGGCAAACTCAAAGTGTAACCAACACATTGACAATGCTTTCTCACAACACACAAAAATTGCAAAGTTTTATGTGTTTATTCCATTTCGTTCGCCTAACACCGACACACAAATTTTGACAATCTGAATAAACGTATGTTGTTGCTGTAGAGATGAGCCAACCATATAGTTGAACCATGGTAGCACTGAACAAAATTTTAATTCAAAATTTAAAAATTTTGAACAGCTCAGTTCAAGATAGTTCAAATATTTGTTTGATCCCGAACAGGGATATTAAGTTTGAATGTAATTATCACCAGTAGAAAGTCTAAGTTTGGTGGTGGTGGCAAAGCGAATTCAACTAATTCGCAGTGCAGAAGAATGTCAAGTCAAAATTAAATTTTCCTTGATTTCGATTAACTGACATATTGTAGTACAAGGCGTTGTATGGAAAATAATGAAGCAGAAGCAATCAGCTGCAGGGTTAACAAAATCTGGAACTGAATTCGCTTGGTTTTGTAAATAAATCAGAAATGTGTATGAGTATAAATTTTCAGATTTTTCAATCTTTTTGACTCTGTTTTAAAACCAGAAAGGTTTACATGGTTTTTTGGTTTTTTAAACTTTTTGGGTTTAGTTTTAAAACAATTTGGTGATTTTAGGTGTATTGTTAAACTATGTTTAGAATTTAAACCCAATAATACTAGAAAACAGAGTAGAAAATTGAGGGGTTTTAAGTTTGGGCAAAAAAAAATAGCTTAAGCTGATGACTGGTTTAAAATTTAGTAGACTTTGAGATTGAAAAAATAAGTCAAATGAAAGAATAAAGAGTACCACTTGTGAACAGAGGATGAGGAAGGTCCCACGATATGTTTTTCTTTAGAATTTTTTTAATTTCACATTAACAGAGAACTTGTGGGTAAGTTAAGACGAATCTACTGTATTTTCTCTTGTTAGAATTTGCGCTATAGCATTCTTTGGATATATAAACTGAATCCAAGATATTTCTGAGCTTCAGGGGATACACTTATTTCACATAAAAGTAATAAATGTAATTTGTATATATGTATATACATTAGACTAGGTCGATTTATTAACCGATATCGCGCCATCGATTTTTCGATAGGATTTGGGCTCAGGAAAAAAAAATTCTACTACGCATACCCAAAAAAATAATTTTCGAGCCTGTGAAATTTCATTTTTTTGACTTTTTCGACTTTGATTTTTAAGTTTTTTTTCATGACCTACTAAAAAAATTTTCAAAAATATTTGTTTTTTCAAAAAACTGTTATCGCCAACGTTTTTAGCGGACATTTTTGGGTCGGACAGGGTATACATGAAAACACCTTAAAAATCAAAGTCGAAAAAAAGTCAAAAAAATTAAATTTCGCAGGCTCGAAATTTATTTTTTTGGGTATGCGTAGTGGAAATTTTTTTTTCTCAGTCAATATCCTATCGAAAAATCGATGGCGCGATATCGGTTAACTTTCGTCCATACAAATCGACCCACCCTAATATATATGTGTGTGTGTGTATTTACTTATGTTAAGAATATTTGTTAACGCTGATTAAAGTGTTGCAAAGATTATTTATTGGCATTTTATTAACTGATTTATCATTGGCTTGACGTTAGTGTTATTTATTCCAAGTTTAAGAGATTAATTTACACTTGTCGAACGGAAAATGTGCTACTGAATAAGATAACGGTTAATAGTAATTAAAAAGTTTTCGTTTTTGAAATTTTATAACTGATAACTATAATTTTGATTTGTCTGTGTTAAATAAAGGCAATGGAAACTGATTTACTTCGTGGTGATTACACTCAGTCACCAAAGAAAATTAAATTTTTCTACTCCTCGTGCGGTACATTGGGTAATTAATCATTTAATTTGCACTGAAAGTGATTTTTCATGCCATGAACAACTCAAATTGTGTAATCTTGAAACGTTGAAACGATTTTAAAGTGCCTACTTTTGGTGAAATCTAGTTTTAATTATTGTTTTGGTAAATTTTTGTGATTAAAGTTCTAATTTTAGTTAGACCAGCAAAAACTTTCTGTGGTAATGACTCACAATTTACTTACATCCGGGAGTGTCCAAGGTGTGACTTAGTTCACTCTTAAAATAAAATATTTGATTTAAGATTCGTAATAATAATAATAAGAATAAATCCAACCTCAAAAGCTCGCCTAATAGACACGAGGAGAGCATGCGCATGACGCACGGATTTTGTTTCTGCCGAGTTGTTGATAGGCGAAGGATTGCTAAGCGTCGAGATCTAAAACTGCTCAGCTACAGAATAAAAATCTTCGGCTGAGTATTATACATTACAGCTAGAAGTTATACATACACCACATTAAACTAGTGAACATTTTTAGTACGTAAAGATTTTTAAAATTTTTATTTTTTTATTTTGTTACGAGTTAAGATAGGATAGGACAGTTTTATTTATAGTAAAAAGTGACTCCGTTATATCAAATGAATTCGGATGTTAATTAAAATAATTCACAAACGCCGAAAAGGTTCATTTAAATCGAAATTAGTTCGGCAGTGCAGAGAACATAAAAGAAGAGGTGTGTAATGGCTTGACGCTCGTGATGGGGCGTAGAAGTTTACTTCGTTCAAAAGAAAAGGGCTAGAAATCAATACATTGAGAAGTTAAGCCATAAATATTACATATAGCATTTCTCTACGACTTCCAAGAGCTGAAAGATTGAAAAGCTTCAACCGACTAGTCTCAATGAAACTTCCTTAAAAAGAAAAATAAAAGTTGCTTTTGTATTGATTCTAGTCTATCTGCGGACTCCAGACTATTGATGTGATTCTAATATCGGTCTAACTAATGTGGTAAAAAAAACTTTAGTTACAGGAGGGGTGGGAATTCTGGTTCTCTGAAACGGAAAAAATTTCCATGCATTTGAATAAATTTTTGTTTGAAATTTTGTTTCATATCACCGTTCCACAGAACAAGAATTGCCCCACAAATTGGAAGCCAGGTCGAGACTTTGCCAAATGCTTTACTGAAATCAGTATAAATATGATCGGTGTGAAAATTTTCTCTAAATCCATTATAAACATGACTTGTGAACTCAAATAGATTTATAATGATAGATTTGCCTTTGGACTCTGTATGTAATTATGAATTCGATGACTACGCAACTTGAAGAAAAATATGTTAACTAGGAAAAAATAATTGGAAGAGAATCTCGGCCTTAAATCTCTTCGGAGGTTATTGCGCCTTACATTTATTTCTTTAGGTGGCGCAGGGATCGTGAAAATTAAAAAAAGCCTTCCGAGTTTGGGAATTTTGCTTTCGAGTTTTAAGGAGCCTCCTGTCAACCTACAAACCTGAAACTTTAAACGAATCTTAGGAACCTATTGGGTTGTAATATTTAGGATAAAATAATTTTTCTGTATGGGAAAGGGATCGAAATATTTGGAGATATTTAGAAAATTTAGTTACAGCATTTTAAATCTCTTGATCGATTTTTGAGTAACTTCCCGTGGAGCAAGGTACTTGAAGCTTGGAACATATTTCAAAACCCTATGACAATGCAGCATGGGTAAAAAAAATATTCAATACGTGGTGCAGGGATCGTGAAAATTAAAAAAAAAAAAAACATTCGTACTTGGAAATCTTGCTTTCGGGGCGAAACTTGAATAAAAATAAAACAAATAAATGGAGGCGCGATAATCTCCGCAGAGATTTTAGGCCGATATTCTCTTCCAATTCGCATCGTGCTCCTTTTAATTTTTCCTACAAATTGGCGGTACGGGACATACATGTTTTATACCTACTCCGAACGGCACCTGCAAGATGAGTTTTCACTTGGATGCTTTTCATGCCAGAAACACGCTCGAAATGCTTTCCAAATCACTGCCGAGGGGCGACCCCGCTTACTTTCTTCTAATTGAAAAACCTTGTTTCTAAAACTTTGATGTTGCTTTGCCTGAGGTGTGAACCCAGGAGAACGCCACCACCACACCACGTTGACCGCGAAACTTGAAACCTTACACTTTATTCAGGACACCGGTGAAAATGCAACAAAAGGAGAAACAGTTCCGATAGGAAAACAAAATGATTGAAATCAGTGTGGATAGGACAAGTGTGATATCTTCGGGATAGACGTTAAAATAAGTAATAGAACCGATCACCTGCCAAAACGCGAAAAAGTGCTTGAACATCCTGTCAGGCAGTTGACGGATAAGATATCACACTTGTTTTTTCCACAATGATTGAAATGTTTAATTCATTTCTGAGGCGAAAGAGAGTAAAATAATTTAGAAAATTTCCGCGAGGGGGTTCACGTATCGAAGTACTTCGAAAATTGTACGGAAGTGAAATCTAGCGATCAATTTTTATGAGATTTGTTATTGAAACAAGCTTGAGGCTTCATGGTTATGGTTAAGAGCACCGATGCTACAAAAGGGTTAAATATAAAGATGAAAACTTTTGATGTTGAAATTTTACCAAAAACTTTTATTAACAGCTTATCAAAAACATTAATTTTATAGTACCCTTAAAAACAATGAGCCGCGTCAACGGATTAAATTGCGAATTACTTTTCATGTTAATTATTTCGAGCCTCACTTAGGTGTCGTGAGGAAAGCATATAAGTATTTTAACTTGGAGAAGGCTTTCTGCCGAGTTTTATTGCAATTTCCTCACATAGTTTTTTTTTTTTATAAATAAAAGTTATTAGTTTTAAATCTATGAAATACATCACTTAAGGTATAATATTGCTAAATATAAATTTATAATCACGTAAGGTTTATTTTATCTTGATTATAAATCAAACCTTATATTAGATATTTACTGGCTTTGATATCACACAATTATTGTTTATTACTGCTCACGTTGTTATTGTTGTCTACTATATTTTTGCAAAATCAACTTTTTGTTAACTATAATCAAAAAATTATAATTTATTGAAACTCTAAATCGGTAAGCTAATCGAATATACCGCACACCTATGTAGGTCTAGACAAAACGCCTGGAATTGACTGGCGCTCCCATTTAAGTTGAAATACTTGTTTTGTTTTAATCTTTTTTATTAAGAAAGTTTTCATGTCAGAAATACACTCGGAGGGCATGGCGAACCACCAAAAAATTTGCAGCGCTGCTTAAATGTTTCTAATGTATTTTTGATTGCACTTATACCTTGACTTGAATGTAGAACTTTCGGTACCGTACGCCAGCATATTACTCCTATACTACGACAGTCGATCAGATTATTCTTTATTGAGTCTCAAAGCACAGAGAGTGGCTCGTTCTGGGGACGTCAATGCATCAGAAAGGCATGTATGCATTGTACCTGTTAAACCGATTAAGCTGCAGCTTTTTACTGGACGAGCTAAGACTTATGCTTAGTTTTCATTAGGTCAACATGACTGCCATCAAAAACTTCCTCAAGCTGATCTGTTGGTCAGTTCAGGGTCAAACCCGTTTCCATTATGTGACATTACCATATGGTTGGGCAATTGTCGTTTTCACTTATTACTTTCTTAATTGGCGCTTGAACGTTTAAATGGTTATGGCCGTCCAACAACGTGCGCCAGTCGCTTCTTCTCTCTGCCAACTGGCGCCAATTGGTCACACCAAGAGCGTTTAAATCGTTTTCCACCTGGTCCTTCTAGCAGAGTGGAGGCCGCTCTCTTCCTCTGCTTCTATAGGCGGGTGGTTAAGGTTCAGTGTATATGGGTAGGGAATTTCAATACTCTTCCTTCCAAATAAAAACCACGGCACTTTACTTCACACTTTAAACCACATATATCTTACTTTATTGTAATGATCACAATATAATTCGTATACAAAGATTTCCTTTTTTGTTTTTAAACTACTTTCCTTTATGGGAATTCTACCATTTAAGTTTCAAGTAACTCAAATAACTCAATTATTCTGCGAATAGTGGCGGATCGATCGACGGTAATTAGCGAACTAAACTTACATATTAAGCCGTAAAATTTTCAGCCTCCTGCGCAGCTAGGAAACGGTAACTATTTATATGTTCGTATGTATGTAAAAGGAATGTACAAAGTTGAGTGCACGGTACTTACAATACACAAAAATTTATAAATTCTTTGTTAAGAGAGTGGTTCATTAAGGTAAGTATTTTAACACATTTGCAGGGTATTTCATTAGGTAAGTATTTTTGCAAAAGGTTGGTATATTAGCAAACGTAAGTATCTTAAAAATAGTTAATATTTCATTAGGTAAGTATTTTTAGCAAAAGGTAAGTATCTTAAAAATAGTTAATATTTCAATACTTCATGTTACAAATAAATTTTGTGAAATCATTGTATACTACATTTTATAGGTCAATTAAATTTGGGCTCATGTCTTCAACAGCGGGTTTCAATAGAAACACTTTCTTAGCCGGAACGTCAATAGCATTTTAATTCGCTGGGCTATTTTGATGTCTGCGTAAAGCTCGTACAGCTCATCGTTAAATCTTCTTCGGTACTCGCCATCGCCAACGCGTAGAGGTCCATAAACCTTTCGAAAAACTTTCTTTCGAACACTTATTTTCGCTTATTGGTCAATTTAATTGTCACTATGTAGCCAAAATACATTTGACATTATATCAGGGGCTGAAACTGTTATTCCTTTTATAATATAAGTCCTAGCAAATCTATTAATTTTGGACTTTAAATATATTTGGAACAAGATAAAAATTATTTTGGGATTTTTATTTTTTGAGTCCGATAGAACTAGTTACACTCGGACTTTTAAAATCGGACTCAAAAAATAAAAATACAGATTTTACTTTTATATGTGGACTTTTATGGAAAAAGTTCGAAAAATAAAAAGTATGCATGATTCGACATGATATTGCTATAGGGATACCTGGGAACTCAAACATTTTCACCTAGGGCAATTTTTTGACCAGGAATTTTTCGACTCCGAAAAAAAAAATAATTATTATTTTTTATGGCAAGCCGTTTTCATTGATATAGCCAAGTTTGTGGTCAAATTTGACCAGGTGAAATCCAAGAATAAGCAGCACTAGGTATCGCATTAAACTGATAAATGCCATCGCTAGTAACTTAGTGAAACATTTTTACACTCCCACTAAATTTTGTAGTGATAGTGGAAATGTTTTCACTTCTGTGGTAGCGGAAAAAATAAATTTAATGCACTGCGCCCAACTACGCGCAACTTAATCCAACTTAACAAAAACTAAGTGCCTCTATACGAATTTCTATACGGTACTTTTGTCACTCGATATCAATCTAAAAACCCAGAGACCAGATACACATTCAAAACTCGTTTGAAAATTGGCATATAGATGCGTTCAGCGCAATCATATGCATACCACTAACATCGTCACACTCCGGCAAGATGTTGCGTTTGCAAATATAAAGAAACTTCAGACTTGACAATTGACAATTGAAGTGTATTTCACCTTGCCCATTCACATACAAACTTACGCGAAGCACTGTTATACACATTCTAACTATACAAGAAAAATACTTGATAAATATTTTGTGTCCTATTCACCTGTTAAATTTCAGTTTTTAACTGTGAAAAATGTTGGAAAATTAGCAACAAGTGCGAACAATAATTTCTCTTGCAAAGTGTGAATGCACCCTATTTATTTATTTTCTTGTGTTTTGCTGGCAACAAAAGTTGGAAGTTGGCTACTTTGTCATGTGAGATGGTGCTCAATCTGCCGTTCTCGATAAAAATACGTGTAATCTACTCATAATGCATAATACTAATTTCACACAGACGGCTTATTGAATAATAAAGGCAATTTTCTACATTAAAACGCTTATTGAGCTCAATCTTCCCTACAAAATTCGAATCTATTATTATTTCATTAGTAGCTAATCGAATGCCTAATAAAGTCAAAAGCACAATGCAACTCTGTTGGCAGCGTTCCGCTTACGTTTCCGCTTCTTAGTTTTCAAAGCAAATGTCATGTCTGCATGGCGGAACGATACAAGGTGGCCGCATCGAACAGCTGATTATAACCTTTTTTATTTAATTTGATACATCAACTGCCGGCGCAGTACGATTTTGACATTTGTCCATCGAATTTACAAGTACATGGAATTTTTTTTGTTTGTAGGTATGTCACCATGCTCCCACCTTGTATCGTTCCGCCATGATTGTCTGTCTCATCCTTCATACTAATCGAGCAGTTACTTCTGTGTGAAAGCAAAAAATTTACGATTTCATTAGCAGGTGAAATGAGATCATTAAGTTTCTGTGTGAAAACGGTATAAGATTGCGTTAAACGCATTTGTGTGAAAAACTGCTTATGTAACGGGGCTTTAATATTTATCGGCCTGCCGATGCTATAGCCTCAGTCATGTCATAGTTCACAACTAGGTATACAAATGCTCTGTTTTATCCAAAGTTAGGTTTCTTTACCTTGTTCTATGCCGCCCGAACTTATATTTTCTCAATTGTAAGGTTTTTTTTAGTGTAGTAATTAGCTAGTAGGTACTACTTATTTAGCTACTGACAAATAATTGAAAACTTTTTTACATTTTTTTTCAAATTTTGCCGACTTTATTTCTTGCATGAACTATGAGTTTGCGTTTGAGAAAAACTAACACTAGCAACAATTAACTCCTACGTCTAGATATCAGCTGATTTGCTTTTGTTTGATGTGTACAAACAGGTGTTTACATATTTTTTGTGTACATTTCAACATGGCTAGTTTCTTTCTTAGTTGCCAGTTCTTTAACTCACACACGAATCTATCCTTGAATAAAAATTCTGTGTACTTCGTTTTTGTAAATCGATGGACTAATGTCAAAGTCATACTGCGCCAGAAGTTGAAGTGTCAAATCATGTTAAACAAGTAAGGAAGCTTAAGTTCGGGTGTAACCGAACATTACATACTCAGTTGAGAGTTATGGTGACAACATAAGGGAAAATAACCATGTAGGAAAATGAACCGAGGGAAACCCTGGAATGTGTTTGTATGACATGCGTATCAAATGAAAGGCATTAAAGAGTATTTTATGAGGGAGTGGGCCATAGTTCTATAGGTGGACGCCATTTAGGGATATAGCCATAAAGGTGGATCAGGGTTGACTCTAGAATGCGTTTGTACGATATGGGTATCAAATGAAAGGTGTTAATGAGTATTTTAAAAGGGAGTAATCCTTAGTTCCATAGGTGGACGCCGTTTCGAGATATCGCCATAAATGTGGACCAGGGGTGACCCTAGAATTTGTTTGTACAATATGGGCATCAAACGAATGGTGTTAATGAGTATTTTAAAAGGGAGTGGGCCTTAGTTCTATAGGTGGATGCCGTTTCGAAATATCGCCATAAAAGTGGACCAGGGGTGACTCTAGAATGTGTTTGTACGATATGGGTATCAAATTAAAGGTATTAATGAGGGTTTAAAAGGGAGTGGTGGTTGTTGTATAGGTGGTCGCCTTTTCCAGATATCGCCATAAAGGTGGACCAGGGGTGACTCTAGAATGCGTTTGTACGATATGGGTATCAAATGAAAGGTGTTAATGAGTATTTTAAAAGGGAGTAATCCTTAGTTCCATAGGTGGACGCCGTTTCGAGATATCGCCATAAAGGTGGACCAGGGGTGACCCTAGAATTTGTTTGTACAATATGGGTATCAAAAGAAAGGTGTTAATGAGTATTTTAAAAGGGAGTAATCCTTAGTTCCATAGGTGGACGCCGTTTCGAGATATTGCCATAAAGGTGGACCAGGGGTGACCCTAGAATATGTTTGTACAATATGGGCATCAAACGAAAGGTGTTATTTTAAAAGGGAGTGGGCCTTAGTTCTATAGGTAGACACCGTTTCGAAATATCGCCACAAAGGTGGACCAGGGGTGACTCTAGAATGTGTTTGTACGATATGGGTATCAAATTAAAGATATTAATGAGGGTTTTAAAAGGGAGTGGTGGTTGTTGTATAGGTGGTCGCATTTTCGAGATATCGCCATAAAGGTGTACCAGGGGTGACCCTAGAATTTGTTTGTACAACATGGGTATCAAAAGAAAGGTGTTAATGAGTATTTTAAAAGGGAGTAATCCTTAGTTCCATAGGTGGACGCCGTTTCCAGATATCGCCATAAAGGTGGAGCAGGGGTGACCCTAGAATTTGTTTGTACAATATGGGTATCAAAAGAAAGGTGTTAATGAGTTTTTTAAAAGGGCGTAATCCTTAGTTCCATAGGTGGACGCCGCTTCGAGATATCGCCATAAAGGTGGACCAGGGGTGACCCTAGAATATGTTTGTACAATATGGGCATCAAACGAAAGGTGTTATTTTAAAAGGGAGTGGGCCTTAGTTCTATAGGTAGACACCGTTTCGAAATATCGCCACAAAGGTGGACCAGGGGTGACTCTAGAATGTGTTTGTACGATATGGGTATCAAATTAAAGGTATTAATGAGGGTTTTAAAAGGGAGTGGTGGTTGTTGTACAGGTGGTCGCATTTTCGAGATATCGCCATAAAGGTGGACCAGGGGTGACCCTAGAATTTGTTTGTACAACATGGGTATCAAAAGAAAGGTGTTAATGAGTATTTTAAAAGGGAGTAATCCTTAGTTCCATAGGTGGACGCCGTTTCGAGATATCGTCATAAAGGTGGGCCAGGGGTGACCCTAGAATTCGTTTGTGCAATATGGGTATCAAACGAAAGGAGTTAATGAGTATTTTAAAAGGGAGTGGGCCTTAGTTCTATAGGTGGACGCCTTTTCGAGGTATCGCAATAAAGGTGGGCCAGGGGTGACTCTAGACTTTGTTTGTGCGATATGGGTATCAAATGAAAGGTGTTAATGAGTATTTTTAAAAGGGAGTGGGCCTTCGTTCTATAGGTGTTCGCCTTTTCGTGATATCGCCATAAAGGTGGACCAGGGGTGACTTTAGAATATGTTTGTACGATATGGGTTTCAAATGAAAGGTGTTAATGAGTATTTTAAAAGGGCGTGGGGCTTAGTTCTATAGGTGGACGCCTTTTCGAGATATCGCCATAAAGGTGGACCAGGGTGTCTCTAGAATGAGTTTGTACGATATGGGTATCAAATTAAAGGCATTAATGAGAGTTTTAAAAGGGAGTGGTGGTAGTTGTATATGTGAAGGCGTTTTCCAGATATCGACCAAAATGTGGACCAGGGTGACCCAGAACATTATCTGTTGGATACCGCTAATTTATTTATATATGTAATACTTGCCAAGATTTTAAGGGTTTTTTATTTCGCCCTGCAGAACTTTTTCATTTTCTTCTACATAATATGGTAGGTGTCACAACCATTTTATAAGGTTTTTTCTAAAGTTATATTTCGCGTCTATAAAACAATCCAATTACCTTACCATGTTTCATCCCTTTTTTCGTATTTGGTATAGAATTATGGCATTTTTTTCATTTTTCGTAATTTTCGATATCAAAAAGTGGGCGTGGTCATAGTCGGATTTCGTTCATTTTTCATACCAAGATAAAGTGAGTTCAAGTAAGCACGTGAACTAAGTTCATTAAAGATATGTCGATTTTTGCTCAAGTTATCGTGTTAACGGCCATGCGGAAGGACAGACGGACGACTGTGTATAAAAACTGGGCGTGGCATTAACCGATTCCGCCCATTTTCACAGAAAACAGTTAGCGTCATAAAATCTATGCACCTGCCAAATTTCAAAAGGATTGGTTAATTTTTGTTCGACTTATGGCGTTAAAAGTATCCTAGACAAATTAAATGAAAAAGGGCGGAGCCACGCCCATTTTGAAATTTTCTTTTATTTTTGTATTTTGTTGCACCACATCATTACTGGAGTTGAATGTTGACATAATTTACTTATATACTGTAAAGATATTAAATTTTTTGTTAAAATTTTACTTTAAAAATATTTTTTTTTAAAGTGGGCGTGGTGCTCTCCGATTTTGCTAATTTTTAATAAGCGTACATATAGTAATAGCAGTAACGTTCCTGCCAAATTTCATCTTAATATCTTCAACGACTGCCAAATTACAGGTTGCACAAGTTTTATATTTCCTTCTTTTAAAAGTGGGCGGTGCCACGCCCATTGTCCAAAATTTTACTAATTTTCTATTCTGCGTCATAAGTTCAACTCATCTAACAAGTTTCGTTGCCTTATCGTTCTTTTGTAATGAATTATCGCACTTTTTCGGTTTTTCGAAATTTTCGATATCGAAAAAGTGGGCGTGGTTATAGTCCGATATCGTTCATTTTAAATAGCGATCTGAGATGAGTGCTCAGGAACCTACATACCAAATTTCATCAAGATACCTCAAAATTTACTCAAGTTATCGTGTTAACGGACAGACGGACGGACGGACGGACATGGCTCAATCAAATTTTTTTTCGATCCTGATTATTTTGATATATGGAAGTCTATATCTATCTCGATTCCTTTATATATGTACAACCAACCGTTATCCAATCAAACTTAATATACTCTGTGAGCTCTGCTCAACTGAGTACAAAAAGTATCAATCAGCTGATTTTCGGCCGTCACCTGTTCATGATTTCTTTTCTCATTTTAAGTTCCGTTGTTTGAATATTTTGCGCTGATGCAGATTCGCTAATAGCAAATTTGATTGATATCTTTAGTACGACTGTTTGTCGACGCGGTTGCTATGCTCGACTCCCTCACTTTGCTTAAATTTGTTTAAATCTTTGCATTTGGAAGTGGCGTGTTAGTCATCTTCATAATATTCATAAATTCTTCAACGATCACATTGGTTTTTTTCGCAGTTGCCTGGCAGCACCCTTTACGGCAGCGAACGTAATTAAGTTCGCTTATGTTTCCTCTTATCAAATACGTGTTACTTATCTTTGCTGCTTTTTTATGTTAACAGTAGTTACCTACATTGCAGTTTCCTTTTGGAGTTCTTGCTTGGAAAACAAATAATTTAGTATGTATGCACATTCACCCGTAACTCATTGTTGGCGATATCTACTAACAATATGTATATTTAAGAGCCATTCCATCCTAAATCGACATGTGATGGATATGGATTATTTCCATTGAGGTTACTTATATGTATGTATTTGTATATATAGTATATAGAGCTTTTCAGTTTTTAAGTACTCCCACTGGAAAAACTTGATGTCTCCAAAATCCACCAAACTTAGTGAAAATGTTGTTATTGTAGGGAACAGGGGCTGTGCAAAAGGTGACCGAAATATGAACACGGTTGCGATGATACAGAGTGTCGAAAATTTGATTTTTTTAATAAATATTTAGATCACGAGAAAGCCATTAAAGCTCGCAGTAAGACATATCGTGTCTGGAAGTCCAATAGAAGTAGTGCTAACTGGGATGGCTTTCGCATGGCTCGAAATCGAGCTACGCATATAATAAGGAGTGAGAAACTGAAGTATTTTTCTGCTAAGCTTAACCCCGCTCTACCGTGTGGAACTTTGTGGCGTAATATCAAAAACCTTCGAGTTTGGTCAAAGGGCAAATCAGAATGTACTTTAGATGTTGATGTAATGAACAGTACCTTTATAAACAGTGTCTCATCGACTGCCATTTTGCCTGAATTCATTCCAAGTCAATCTGCTATGTACTCTGGCGCTCCCTTTGAATTTTCTACCGTAACCGAAGCTGATGTGGCTAGGTGTATCTTCAAAATAAAATCGAGTGCTGTTGGCGATGATGGGATACCTATTAAGTTTATAAAGTTGATTTTCCCCTATATTGTAAGCCCCTTAACTAATGTAATCAATCATTGTTTCACCACATCTTCCTTTCTTGATTCGTGGAAAGTCGCTTGTGTGTGTCCTGTGGCAAAAACTAAAGTTGCTTCTTCCCCCAGTGATTTTCGTCCAATTAGCATTCTTCCATATATGTCGAAAACACTGGAGTTGTTAATAGCTGAGCAGGTTTCTAAGCATCTATCTGAAAATGATTTATTATCTCCTTTGCGGTTGGGATTTAGAGCAAAGCATGGATGCTCACCTGCAATGGTTAAAATCATGGACGACTTGAGAATTTGCTTTGACAAGGGTGAATTATCTCTCTTATGTCTGCTCGATTTTTTAAAAGCATTTGACTCAGTTGACCATCCTCTGCTTGCTCTAAGCTGAAATCTTATTTCGGGTTTGGTAAATCAGCTTTAATATTTATAAAGGACTATTTATCTGGTCGTTTGCAAAAGGTAAATATCGGATCAGTAGCCTTGCAACTTAAACCCCTGAAGTGTGGTGTTCCACAGGGCGCTATTTTGGGTCCCTTGCTATTTAGTATATTTGTTAATGACGTATTTTTGACTTGCAAATACGCTACCATGCACGCGTATGCTGACGATATTCAGCTGTATCTTTCAGGTCACCTTGTTAAAATTGGTGTGGTTGTTGAAAATCTAAACAAAGATACAGACTCTATTTCTCGCTGGGCTACTCAGAATTATCTTAGCCTAAATGCAGCAAAATCATATGCCCTGCCCATACATAGTGGGAAAGTGATGGGTGAAGATATTCCAGCTGTTACTCTGAACAATTCTGCACTAAAGCTGGTCAGTAAAGTTACCAACTTGGGATTCGTAATCAACTCCTCTCTTAGCTGCATAGATCATATCACCTCGACCATGGGCAAAGTTTTTGCCACTCTGAGGAACCTGAGACAATCTGCATATTTCACCCCGCTTACTATTAGGCGTAATCTGGCGCTACAGTTGATTTTGCCTATTATTACATACTCTGAGTTAGTATATAGTAGACTTGATTCTAGTTCTTCTCACAAAATAGACGTTCTATTTAACCACGTTTCCCGATATGTTTATGGATTGCGTAAATTTTACCATATTTCTGCATGGAGAAGCTCTCTTCTGGGATGTGAGATTTCAGAATATATGAAATCCAGAAACTGTATTTTCTTATATCAGCTTATTCACTGCAAAACACCTCGGTATCTATATGATAAACTCACATTCCCCAGATCGGATCGCTCCTTGGAGTCAATACTTCCCACATTTAAATTTAAAAATTCGGAAAGGCTGTTTTTCATTTACGCCGTTCGTCTTTGGATTCAATTCCTTATTCTGTAAAAAGCCAGTTTAACAAAGGCAACTTCAAAAAACTGATCTACAGTCACTTCTCTGCTTGTCAATGGATTATATTTATAAGAGTGACTTATTTTCAATCTGTAATGTTTGTCATACACATTTTAATCTTAGCATAATTATAATTATTTTATTTTATGAAATTTTATTTTATTTTTAATTATTTATGTTATCGGCCCTAGCAAGCCAAGATTAGTGGGGGTGCTGATTTCCATTACTTTTAAGATATGATGTATCCGATATCTCTATTTTATTGTTTCCCCAAGCATTTATATTTTGATAATTTTGCTGTTGTACTATAAAAGACTAAGTCTTATTGTACTAATGTTTAATTACTAAATAAATACAAATACAAATCACTAAAGTCCAAAGCACAAAAAAAGGTTCGGATGATTCTTAGGTCCACTTGCAAAACGGCAAGTTAACTTTTTAACATATCACATTCTTGACACAATTTTTATACTCAGCTGAGCAGAGCTCACAGAGTATATTACTTTTGTTCGCAGAACGGTGCCCCGTAACGGCGTAAACTAATAAAGATAGATATACGGGCCTGTTCTGGATTTCGATTCCGACCAATTTATTCGGACTTTTGCTGGACTATTTGTTTATTTAGTATAACAAATTTTAATTTGAAAATTCCTATCAAAAATTTGCCAAGCTAAACAAAGTGATTCTGGTTGAAAGGAAGCCGACGTGTTCTCCATTTCGAACGATCAATTTTTGCGATTTTTATGCACAATTGCACGTCTTCTTGCCTCAGCATTTCTGAAAACCATGGTTCTGGCATTTTGTTAAAATTTTTGAACAATTTTAATTTAACTAAAACCAAAATAAATAAAAACAGCTGCTTCGCTTGATCGAAATGAAAACGATTCGAAATCGACTTCGAATCGATTTGTTTCAATCGGAATTGAGAACACCAAAAAGAAATCGACTCGGAATCAGCCTCTTTTAACTTTTCAAAACGAGTCGGAATTCAAAACAGGCCTGATAGACTCTATATATCAAAATGATCTGGGATAAAAAAGAAATTCATTTAGCCATTTCCGTTCGTCCGTCTGTCCGTAAACACGATAACTTAACGAATAAGTTACTGGGCACTCATCTCAGATCGCTATTTAAAATGAACGAAATCGGACTATAACCACGCCCACTTTTTCGATATCGAAAATTTAGAAAAACCGAAAAAGTGCGATAATTCATTGTGGGTCAATTTGTCGACGTTTCTTCGCTTTGAAGCTTATGGGAGCATAAATTGCTGCTGACCTATTTTGATTTTGATATATGTATGTATGTATCTAAAATACATAACATATCTGAGTATCCGTACTCACCGTCGATCAAGATAGTTGATCATTTTGAGATGGAACGAGCCATGTAAAAATATGAACACCCCAGATATGAAGTAAATATATGGATGCTTGACATATTAGTTCATATCTTCGACATATTTATTTGATTTTTTTTTATTTATTCTTCCACTACAAAATATATTGACGAGGAATAAACAGTAAAAGTACGCTAATATGTTCGTATGTATTAATAAGTTTAAGTGTTATTGTAGGTGTTTTGCTTTGGTTCATTTGCCACTGATCGTATTCAATATGTGACCAGAGTTAATTCTGAAAAGTCAGTCTGTTAATCGCCGTTAACGGACTTATACACGTTGCTGTCCCAAGCGCGGCTAAAAATAAATTTTCATATCGTGAGTTTGCCGGTTCACTGTACGCTTATGTTGTGGATATTTGTATAAAAATAAAGTGATAAACAAACAGCAACAAAAAATAATAATAAAACAAAACTATTTCTAAATACATATATGGATATATACAAATACAAATAGTAATAGATACGGAAAGGATCAAAGAGATAAAGTGAAAAGAAATATATTTGTGTTCCAAAACAAATTAGGCGCAGATAATATAGGGGCGAAACAACATGACGGAAGAAAATGGTATATATTAGTTTAGCATTAAATCTAGTAAATAAATAAGGATAAAAGGTTAAATAAATGTAAAAATAAATAAGTACTTATTGCAATATACTTCCGAGGTGATTGAGGCCGCCCTTCGCCTTCCAACTTGCGTCGTGCCACTATTTTTATACCTTTCATGAAAATGAAATGGTATATTAATTTCGTCACGAAACCGAAAATTGTAAGTCCTTAAAGGAAAATAGATAGACCCACCATTAAGTATACCGAAATAATCAGGTTGAAGAGCTGAGTTGATTTAGCCATGTCCGTCTGTCCGTCTGTCCGTCTGTCTGTTTGTATGCAAACTAGTCCCTCAATTTTTGAGATATCTTGATAAAATTTGGTGAGCGGGTGTATTTGGGTGTCCGATTAGACATTTGTCGGAACCGACCGGATCGGACCACTATAGCATATATCCTCCATACAACCGATTTTTCAGAAAAAGAGGATTTTTGTAATATCTTACCCAGTTTAACAGATTGAAGCTTCAAACTTCACCATATACTTTCGTATATTGCACATATTGTTGCCTGAAAAAATTGATGAGATCGGTCGTATATATAGTATATATCCCCCACAACCGATTGTTCAGATAAGGAACTTTTCGTAATTACTGCCCCATTTTAAGAGCTAGAGGCTTCAAATTTCAACGAATGTTTAGGTATATAGCATATATTGTTGTCTGAAAAAATCATAAAGATCGGTGGTATATATAGTATATATATGGTGGTATATATAGTATATATATATATATATATTCGCAAATTTTAGCCCCATTTTAACAGCTAGAAGCTTCAAATTTCACCGAATACTTACGTATATAGCATATATTGTTGTCTGAAAAAATCGTAGAGATCGGTTGTATATATAGTATATATCTCATACAACCGATTGTTCAGATAAGAAACTTTTCGCAATTTCTACCCCATTTTAACAGCTATAAGCTTCAAATTTCACCGATTGCTTACGTCTATAGCATATATTGTTGTCTGAAAAAATCATAGAGATCGGTTGTATATATAGTATATATCTCATACAACCGATTGTTCAGATAAGAAACTTTTCGCAATTTCTACCCCATTTTAACAGCTAGAAGCTTCAAATTTCACCAAATGCTTACGTATATAGCATATATTGTTGTCTGAACAAATCATAGAGATCGGTGGTATATATATTATATACTTCATATAAACTCTCATTTTTGCCCCTTTTTTACGGCTAGCATATATTGTTGTCTGAAAAAATCATAGAGATCGGTTGTATATATAGTAGATATCTCATACAAGCGATTGTTCAGATAAGAAACTTTGCGCAATTTCTGCCCCGTTTTAACAGCTAGAAGCTTCAAATTTCACAAAATGCTTACGTATATAGCATATATTGTTGTCTGAAAAAATCATAGAGATCGGTTGTATATATAGTAGATATCTCATACAACCGATTGTTCAGATAAGAAACTTTGCGCAATTTCTGCCCCGTTTTAACAGCTAGAAGCTTCAAATTTCACAAAATGCTTACGTATATAGCATATATTGTTGTCTGAAAAAATCATAGAGATCGGTGGTATATATATTATATACTTCATATAAACTCTCATTTTTGCCCCTTTTTTACGGCTAGAAGCTTCAAAATTCATCAAATTTCATCAAATAGTTACGTTTACGTCATATATTTTTGAAATACGTGATTCGTAGTCATAGTTTTTACATGCAGACCACAAAAAACGTGAAGCTTTGCATCCTCACACAGATTACCTACCTATTTTTTATTTTATATTTATCTTAAAAATCGTTTAGATATGTTCAAATTTCACTAAATGCTTACGTGTATAGCATATATTGTTGTCTGAGAAAATCATAGATACCGGTGGTATATATAGTATATATCCCATACAACCGATTGTTCAGATAAGAAACTTTGCGCAATTTCTTCCCCATTTTAACAGCTAGAAGCTTCAACTTTCACCAAATGCTTACGTGTATAGCATATATTGTTGTCTGAAAAAATCATTGAGATCGATGGTATATATAGTATACATCTCATACAACCGATTGTTCAGTTAAGAATCTTTGCGCAATTTCTGCCCCTTTTTAACAGCTAGACGCTTCAAATTTCACCATATGCTTACGTATATAGCATATATTGTTGTCTGAAAAAATCATAGAGATCGGTGGTATATATATTATATACTTCATATAAACTGTCATTTTTGCCCCTTTTTTACGGCTAGAAGCTTCAAAATTCATAACATTTCATCAAATAGTTACGTTTACGTCATATATTGTTGAAATACGTGATTCGTAGTCATAGTTTTTACACGCAGACCACAAAAAACCTGAAACTTTGCATCCTCACACAAAGTACCTACCTATTTTTTATTTTATATTTATCTTAAAAATCGTTTAGGTATGTAGATCTGTTCCTAGATATTTCTTATCTTATACATCCGATTATTCGGAGATTACGAACGGGATAAGATTATTGTTCAGCCCCATTCATGAAAGGTATGAAGTCTTCGGCATAGCCGAAGACAGTCCCGTCCTTACTTGTTTTTTTTAGTTTCCCCTACAAATGGGCAGGATGGGACTTTCATATATACGTCTCCGAAAGGCATCTGCAAGGTAGATAATTTTCCCCGAGAAGCTTTTCATGCCAGAAATATACTTGGCGTGTCTGTCAAACCACTGCAGAGGGGCGACCCCGCTAAGAAAATTATTTCTAATTAAAAAACTTGTCTCTAGAGATTTTGGTGGTGCTTTTCCAGGCCTTGATCCTGGTATTTGTGTGTTTAGCGGAGTATGCTACCACCAAATCAAAAAAAATCTTTCTAAAACAACTTGGCTGCCATGCTTGGGCAACTCCTCAATTATTTGCTATCATTATAAATAGGGGCATAGTTTATTACGCCTGAAACATTCTCGGAGCGCTCATAACTTAGGAATCCGATATGAATCCCAAACATTTGAAAAGTATGAGCCTAAGAAATAAGATCTTATAACAGTATTTAAGACTCCGTTATCATGAAAACTATGAGACGTTTACTAGGAACAGAGCTGAGAAGTAATGATTAATTTAGGTAATCAATTGCCGTCAATTCTCCATTACATGTACTTGAGGAAAGTAATCAATTTCTTTCCTCCACAGCAAAGGAATTGATTACATTTCAATTCCTCAAAAAAAAAAAAAAAATACCAAAAGTAATTTCGTTTGAGTAATTCGAGGTTCAAGTACAAAAAATTGTTTGTTTGTAATTGAAAAAAAAAAAATACTTTGCTCAAATATAATTTCTGCCCCAGTACTTTCGTAAGGAATTGCAAATGTATTTGAAAACTTTCCAATTACATTACAAGGAATGCCAAATATAATTAATAATTTCCCATTCTCAAAGGAATTGCAAAAGTAATTGAAAAATTCTTAGTGTAAAAAATATTTTTGCGGTTCAAGCGGTGATTCTATGAGGCCATAGTAACTACTTGGACCATAAGAAAATATTTGTAAAACACAAGCATAGTCTTCAATGACTGGCAATTGATTTCTCCTCGCCATATATGAGGAAGGGTATTGTAAAATTGTATCATCGTAGTTTAGATTTGCAGTTGAGCGAAGGCCAATTGCTTTTTACGTGGCTAGCAACGTTTCTTCATATTTTCCCCAAGTGCTACTGGCAAGCGACTTGAGGATTTTGTTGCGGTTTTGTACTTTAGACACACCTTCCATGGCATACGCCTTGAAGGTGAGAGGTGACCGAATGTTACTCCTAAGATCTTTGAAAGACTGAAAATCGAGAGCGCAACACCATCGACGTGAAAGTCGAATATTCCAGGTCGCAAAACAGAGTGGCCGTGGATTTGGTCGGCTAGGTTCAGATAATTTTCAGTATATCTTTTTATACAAAGGGGAAAGGGTCAACCTTCTATATCTTGTAGTAGAGTACCGTGGTTGATTGTGTCAAAAGCTTTTGACAGCGCTGGTAGTGCTATGTATTTTGCGGAAACAATGGTTATGAGCGGCTAGGCGAAGATTCGCAGTAAACTGACGAAGCAGGAAGGTTTCCAATGTCTTCGTTCGTTATGACTCACCTTCGTTATCCAGTTTCCTAGGCTTGCTAACTTACGTCAGGTAGCTTTCTATCTCAGCGCCATGATGTTTTAGCATTGGCATGACTACTCCATCTGGACCTATTGATTTACAAGATTTGGCTTTTTTCATGGCATATTCAACCTCTGTGGGATGATGGAAACGGGTCACACGTCGTGTTTGTGTCTATGTTCCCCTCTGTTTGCACGTCATCTGGCCTTGTCTACTCAACGACGCATTAAAAATTGCCGGCAAAAACCGCTTACGCATGTCTTCGAGTCCGAAGAGTTGTATCGCCAAAGGCGATGGATATATTATCATTATGTTTTTTCGGGTTAGACAAGGATTTGACGATTGACCACGGTTTATCGACACCCAAGAGAGGTTGCAGTTATTTCGATGTTCTTCCCAATTGCACTTTGTGTTAATTTACCAGCCGCGTAGTGTTCAAGTTGAGATTCCTTATATGAGTCAAGTTATCTCTAGGTCATGATAGCGCCTGGCGCAATTTCTCTAGATAATCTTTTTTAAAAATTATTATTGGCCTTTAATCTTTTAATTTATTAAGCTACTAGCAGAACCGGCAGACGTTGTTCTGCCCTAAATTTGGTCTATCTGCATACATTTTAATAAGCTTTTTCCGTCTAACTCTGCCCTCCCCCCTCTACACTTTTTCCTAATCCTTTTATTTACTCCTCTCTCCGTCTTTTTCGCTTCATCTCTCTCCATCTTCGTCTTATTCTATCTCTTTCTCAGTCTCCTTTTCTCCTTTCTCTTCTCTCTTCTCTCAAGTTCTTCTTATTCTTCTTCATCCCTTATGTCCAGTCCCATAGGGTGGTATGTATTTTGTTCCAATCCCCTTCCGAGTCTCAGTCCCAGTCCCACTCCGAGTCTCAATCCCAGTCCTAGTCCTAATCCTAGTCACAGTCCGTCTCTGGTCTACTTCCCGAAAAAAACGATCGTAAATACTAATATAGGCAAATTTGTATAAAAAAAAAAAAATAAATGTAAGGCGCGATAACCTCCGAAGAGATCTAAGGCCGAGCTTCTCTTCCAATTTGCGTCGTGCTCCTCTTGATTTTTCCCTACAAATTGGCCGGGCGGGACCTACATGTTTTATGCCGACTCGGAACGGCATCTGCAAGGCAGATGAGTTTTCACTGAGAGCTTTTCATGGCAGAAATACAATCGGAGCGCTTGCCAGACACTGCCGAGGGGCGACCCCGCTTAGAAAAATTTTCTTCTAATTGAAAAATCTTATTTCTAAAATTTTGATGTTGCTTTGCCCGGGAGTTGAACCCAGGGCATACGGTGTGATAGGCGGAGCACGCTACCGTCACACCACGGTGGCCGCCGAAATGGCAAATTTATATACCAAACTAAAAATTGCATGGCAATATTCCTATCCGTTCTCGAGTTATGGAGTAACAATCAAAATGTACACTTCTTTTTATTTTTTTATTTTTTTCAAATTTTGAATTTTTTCTAAAAAAAATCATAACTCAAGAATGGCTAAACCGATTTGGGATTTCAAAATCAACTAACCATCATCTCTCCTTCCTGTATCTTTCCTAAAAATTTCATGGCAATCTTTCTATCCGTTCTCGAGTTATGGAGTGAAAATCAAAATGTACACTTCTTTTTATATATATAAGAGATAGGGGAAGCAAGTTATGCATTCTGGAGTAAACAGGCATAGGTATATGTGCGAAAAACAATAGCTATATTTTAATTAAGACAAAATGCTACTAATTTACAAAACTCAACTAAATCGCATTACGAATATTATATTTTAGAATAAACCGGTTTTTGGTTCACTTCCCAGAAGAAAAATTATTCTTTAGAATAGGTCGGTCCCGGGTCCAGTTCCCGGAAGAAAAATTATTGTTATTTTAGTCCAGGCATAACGCTACTTACATATCAAGTTTCAAGCAAATCGAGCCATATATACGATAGTTTAGAATAAATCGGTCCCTGATCCACTTCCCGGAAGAAAAATTATCCGACATTTTATTCTACATATAGCGCCACCCACATACCAAATTTCAAGCAAATCGAGCCATATATACGATAGTTTAGAATAAATAGGTCCCTGGTCCACTTCCCGGAAGAACAATTATCCAGCATATTGTTCTAGATATAACGCTACCTACATACCAAATTTCAGGCAAATCGAGCTATATATACGATAGTTTAGAATAAATCGGTCCCTGGTCCACTTCCCGGAAGAAAAATTATCCGACATTTTATTCTATATATAACGCTACCCACATACCAAATTTCAGGCAAATCGAGCCATATATACGATAGTTTAGAATAAATCGGTCCCTGGTCCACTTCCCGGAAGAAAACTTATACGACATTGTATTCTAGATATAACGCTACCTACATACCAAATTTCAGACAAATCGAGCCATGTATACGATAGTTTAGAATAAATCGGTCCCTGGTCCACTTCTTGGAAAAAAGCTTTTCACAAACACTCTCCGGGTTCCTATTAAGTTATCCTAAAAATTTCATGGCAATCTTTCTATCAGTTATCGAGTTATGGAGTGACAATCAAAATGTACACCTCTTTTTATATACATATATAGATTTTATGAGCTTGAGGCCTTATCCAAATAAAACACATTGTTCATATTTTATATTTGTATTCGATATTTCGACTTCAGTCTGTAGCCATCATCAGGAACAATTGAGTATGTTATACAGACTGTACAGACTGGTTCTCGGAAATTGTAAGTCCTTATAGAAGAAGAGAAAAAGAAACAAATAAGCATGCCGAAATGATCAGGATGACGAACCGCTGTCTATCCGTCTGTATATGGGGTATTCCATCCCATTTCGACCAATTTTGAACCCGACCCCTTTAGAATTGGCTGAAAGTTTTTCTACTTTTTCTGGCTTACGAAGAACGTTTTTCAGAAGTTTTTCAAATTTTTTCATCCAACTCAAAAAAAGTTATGAATTTAAAAAAAAAACACCGTTTTTGTTTTCAAAATGCTATAACTTTTTCAAAAATTGACCGTTTCGGATCATTTTTTTTTAAATATGTTTTTAAATGTACTTTTCGGAAAAAATACAAAACAAATTTTAAGTTTTTTTTTTTTCAATTAAATAAAAAAAAAAAATTCTCGGCCCACTCCGGGATTAGTGGGGATGATTGCAGAATTGATTGAAGTTTTTTATGAGAAAAAAAGGGCGAAATTCGAAAAATTTCGAAAAACTGAAAAATTACAAAAAAAAAAAAAAACTTTAAAAATTTTTTTAAATTTTTCCCGAAAAGTACACTTAAAAACAAATTTAAAAAAAAAAAAAGATCCCATCCGGTCAATTTTTGAAAAAGTTATAGCATTTCGAAAACAAAAACGGTGTTTTTTTTTAATTCAAAACTTTTTTTGAGTTGGATGAAAAATTTTGAAAAACTTCTGAAAAACGTCTTTCGTAAGCCAGAAAAAGAAGAAAAACTTTCAGCCAATTCTAAAGGGGTCGGGTTTGAAATTGGTCGAAATGGGATGGAATACTCCATATATAACATATACATATAACATATACACAAATATTCATTAAATTGGGTCCAGTTTTTTAGGTGGAGCTCAGTCACAATACACGTGCGTATGATATACATATATATTTTACGAAGGTGTGATAGTAATAATGGGGATACCATTACCTAAAAACTCACAAATTTTGCGAAATGTCTTATTGCCAAAATTGAGGGAGATGTTAAA
Source organism: Eurosta solidaginis (assembly GCF_040869045.1). Lineage (NCBI taxonomy): Eukaryota > Metazoa > Arthropoda > Insecta > Diptera > Tephritidae > Eurosta > Eurosta solidaginis. The sequence goes on along the minus strand of NC_090322.1, from coordinate 223,525,690 downwards.
CTGTCTAACATAGTCATGGTACAAGGACAAACATCGTAATGTGCGGATGCGGAAATGCAAATATCCCGACTTAAAAACAATGAGGAACAGAAGAACATCTGACCACTAAGCTTTTCAAACAAAGAGACGAAACAATTTATCATTTCTACGCAAGCTTTAAATATAAAGAAGCATATGGCATTGACAAATGTAGTAGCACCTGGTGCCGCTATACCTTAGTTACACTTCACTTCAAACGCTTCTGAGGTTTTATACGGACGACTCTTTGTCATTATCTGCTCTAATATTATATATTACAATATGATTCAGAGGAGGCAACTATGGATGGATCAAAAATTAAGAATACGAGAAAAAGTTTTCCGGAACATTAATGGTATTTAGGTTATGCCAGCTGAATGTATCAAAGAAAATTAAAAAATATGCTGCTTTCCTATAGGCACCACACTTTGATAACGGAGGAAGGAAAGGAGATGCCCTTACTTAGGTGGGAACTTTAAGAGGGTAATAATTTGATATTCATTGGTGTTTCCAAATGCTTCAGTTACCACTCCCAAGAAAAATCTGATGAAATAATGAAAACTGTGACCCGTAAAGTCACCCACATCACCCACCCACCGGAGTAAGTTCATATACACAGAATAACTTGTAGTTTTTCAATTACTTTCGCAATTCCTTTGAGGAATGGAATGGGAAATTTGAAAGTACTTTTTCCATTCCTAGTAATGTAATTGAAAAAAATTTCGATTACATATCCCATTCCTTTCGAAAGTACTGGGAAAGAAATTACAATTGCGCAAATAATTTTTTTCTTTTCAATTACAAACAAAAAATTTTTTGTACTCTAGCCTCAAAAAAACGAAATTACTTTGGTATTTTTTTTTTTTTTGAGGAATTGAAATGTAATCAACCTACCTCCCTATGGTCCGCTCCTGTTTAAACAGCCAGTTTCCTTGGACTCCTGTTAGAAGACTTTGATGACAATTTGTGAATGGTTGTTCCCATTGAATATTGTTAATATAACAACAACATGTGCCGAAAGTGAGCTGTGTCATATGTGAGTCAGATTCAGGGTCATATGCTCATATTGGACGACCATCACAAGAGGGGAATAGCATTCATATGGGAATCCTAAATGAGATCATAAGGAGCGTTAATGCTCCAATTTCAGACTCCTCTTAGGTTCTTTATAACTCCTAATGTTTGCTGGGTAATAATGTTTTTTTTTAGTAGAAAAAATTGGGGTTAAAATTTTTTTTTTTAGTTTTTGGACTTTCTCAAAAAAAACAAAAAAATCCAGAAATTAAATTAAAGTCTGGACTTTTATTTCATAACTCCGAAATAAAACTTTAGTCAAAAACTTAATTTTCTAAGGACATAATTCTGTGTAAAAAAACAATTTTCGTGGGGATGAGCCGTTTCATATTCCAAGGGTAGGACTTTTGTTATGTCCTTAAAAAATGAAGGTCGGGGCTTAACTTTTATTTTAGGATTTATAAAATAAAAGTTTGGATTTAATTATTTCATTCGGACTAAAAAATTAAAATTTCGGAAATAATTTTTTCTTTAGGACTATAAAACAGTCTAAGAAATCTGGCGGTTTCAATAGATTTGGGCCATAGTTGTATGCGAGGGTTATCTGCTCAGGTTTGCCTGTTCCGCATTTCATTGTGCAGCTTTATTTTAAGCTCTTTAACTTACTACGAAAATAAGGAGGAGGCGTTTTAAGAAGACATCCAGATAGCTCAGCGTCTAGTATTTTGGTAGACCTGCACAGTCTTTTATGTCGGAAAGTCAAACTAGCTACTCGTAGCACATGAACGGATTTGTAAGGTGTTGACGAATTCTCATTTTCCAATTGCTGAGAATTGGGGATAAGACACAACACCCTTTCACCCTCTCATTAAGACCTTCTATGTCTTAGAATGGCATGCCATGATTGACTGCGTCAACCCAAATGTTAAAAACATCGACCGATGGTAGTAATTTTCATGATTTATTCCAAAAAATTTAGCGATAAGGTTAAGAAATATTTTTGCATAAAAGCAAACCGCAGTGAAGCGAACCTCTCTCTGCTAATAATCCTTTTACACTTAAAAGAGCTGGGCAGCTTTAGTGGATAATTTGCATAATATGTGAGTGGGTAGGGATGAGCCGCGTGTAAGGTGACAAAGTCGTAAATGTTGTGTTGTTTTTACTATTGTTGCTACGCCCTATCCAGTAAGTTCGATAACTTACATATTGTCATCAACAGGGTTGGACCAAAGAGATGTGGATGTAAGAGGCATTGGTTCCACATTACAATTGAAAATATGGTTCATGTTATTTTTATGTTACATGTTACATGTGGGACATACATTGTGCCAGAGTGACGGGCGTCTTCCTTGGGCATGTTTGTCCCTATTAGGATCAAACGTCCTAGTTCTTATGCGCAGGATTTATGAACAGTGTTTACGGATATAACTCCTTGAGTCCGTGGGAGGACTGGGTGGCCACTTCAATCCGATGTCTGTTGGGATGCCCAGGTTTCTGGATATTCAACAGAAGCTGTTTATTCAGCATTTCTCTTTCTCTCCTTTTTGGGGAGTATTATTGCTTCGACCTGTTAATGGTGTTCTCTTAACGTAAGGAGACATCCCGAGACACTTTTTTTAACCTAATTTTTGCGTCGCTCGTGTTAATTTATATGCAAAACCTCCCACCCGGGCAACGCTGGCCAGCCCTATTTTAAATCAAGTTTCCAACTGCGTATTCATACTGGTATAGCTCACTTCTTGCAGGTGTATATGTTCATTTCACAAAATTATTCCTTCTGAATACGAAAAAGACATTCACTATAATTGTGCAGCATTAGGTCAACAGTTTTTCCAGAAAAGAAAACGACATTGACTTCCGAAACTGGATAAATATTGATCTAAAAGGAAATTTTATTGTAGTCCAGTGTAAAATATTGCCACAAATTCCCTTTGTGTGATATATTTTGTTGCCCTATAAAAAGCTCTCATTGTAAAAACTCAATACAAGTGATTCATGGTATCTGGTTTGAAACGACAGTTATTAAAAAAATGCGCTGTAAAAATGATTTTAATAGACCATGACAACTTTCATTACAGTAGAATAGTGAAACATCGAACAGTTTTAAATGTAGAGTCATATTTATTTCCTATTTGAATATTTCAATGAAATCATAGGTAGTAAACGCAGCAATAAGTTGGCTTACTTCAGTAATAGCCACTGCAGTGTGTTTTCCATGTTGATGTGGTATCTGCTTGTGGTAATATCGCACCCAGCATTTTTTGAAATTATTAATCATATTAGAGTCTTTTTCGAGTCTCCAGCATGATCAAAATAAGCATATATGCGCTCATTATCTGATCAGAGAAAACTCCCTCGTCGGGAGAAGATGGTACCCTTCGCACAACTACACTTGGTGAGCCCTTTTAACCTATATTTCAAATCAGTATTTAGTCTTTTTCGAGTCATATTTACCATCATTTATGAGTCTTGTGGGAATAATTTTTAAGTGTGTTTTAAAGCTTTTGCCATTCTTTCTCGAGACATTTGAGAGTCTATTTGGAATCTTATTTTAATCATCTTTTGTGATCGCTTTACATTTTGTTGTTGCTTTTTCAATAAATCATATTTCACTCATAAGAGGGAGTCGATTTCGAGTCTCTTCAAAAGGAGTCGAAAATGCCTCATTGTGGTGATTTATACTTTAATCAATCTTCCATATGCTATGTGGGATGAGCAACGTGGTTGATTAATATATTTTTTATTTTTATTTAAAATCGTTTCTATCGAATTAAGATTTTTATATCATGAAAATTTTTGGTAATTAAAAAATCAATATTGATAAAACATATTAAAATTACAAAGTTCAAAGTAACTTAAACACAAAGTTAAATAAAAAAAATAATAAGAACCGTACATTATTCCCGCTTCCGAAGAATTGTTGTTAAACAAATTAAAAGTAACTTTCTTTTTGGTTTTAGTGTTAGGAATTTGTGCAACATCAATAAATGCTGGTTTTAAACGATCAACAACAAATTTTTTTATTTCATCATTTACTTCCACCTTGAAATTGTTTATGCCTTTTTCGATAACCTTATAAGGACCCTCATATGGATGTTGTAAATCATGCTTGTTTACAACACGCACAAAAACAAACTTACAATCTTTTGAGTCTTTTGGAATAAAAATATTGGAAGAATTTTGACGATTGGCTAAATTTGATCTAAAATTTTTAAAATGTTCACGTAAAATATTTAAGACATCTGATGAACTTAAATTTTCATTAACCGAGACAAAAATCTCACCAGGTAACCTTAAATTTTGTCCATACAGCATTTCTGCAGGTGTAGCCGAAACATCTTCTTTGAAAGTTGATCGGAAACCTAGAAGTATTATCCGCAACTCTTGATACCAATCTCTGAGCCCATTTCTAGCCATAATTGATGATTTTAACTGTCTATGAAAACGTACTACCATGCCATTAGCTTGAGGATGGTAGGCAGATGATATATGCTGACTCCCAAGTAATTCAGTTAGTTCCAAGAACAAAGTTGTTATTTCTAAAGGAACGCCAAACGAGAAATATATGCATTAAAAAATTTCTTTGCAATAGTTGCAGCAGAAATATCTTTTAATGGATATGCCCAGGGCCGCCGAGAGAAAATCCGGGCCCGGGGCAAAAAAAGTATGCGCCCCCAAACTAAACGAATTCAACTTTATGCTACAAAGCCGACGCCAAAAACCAACAACACCTTATGCGGGGTGCAGACCCGTTAAGAGATTTATAAAATTTTTTGAAAATTAAATTGATTGCTATCTAATACTGTTTTCACACAGACGGCTTTTTGAATAATAAAGGCAGTTTTCTACATTAAGACGCTTATTGAGCTCAATCTTCCCTACAAAATTCGAGTCTCCAAAGCCCGGGCCCGGGGGTAATGACCACCCAATGTGTCAGCTACACTGCTGTTCTACTAAACTTCATGAAAAAGTAATTTTATACCAAAATGGTACTTAGCATGTTTACACTCCAAGCCCACGATATATAAGAAAAATAACATTTTCCGCAAATGTTATGCTATAACCAAAATTTTAAATATGCTGCCGATATATTTTAACTGATTAATTTGCCTTATCGACACCTGATTGGAGTATACGCCTATCTCGACTGCTAGACTTAGTAAGCTAGGTTAAGTAAGCTCCGTGGTGTGGTGGTAGCGTGTTCCGCCTACCATACCAACGACCCTGGGTTCAAGTAAAGGACAAAGCAACATCAAAACATTTTGAAAAAAGTTTATTAAATTAGAAAAACATTTTTCTAAGCGCGGTCGCCCCGCGGCATTGGTTTGGCAAACAATCCGATTGAAAATTCATCTGTCTTATAGCTCCCGTTGCGAGTTGTCATAAAGCATGTAGGCCCCATCCCGCTGATTTGAAGGAAAAAATTAAAAAGGAGCACGACGAAAATTGGAGGAGAAGCCTGGCCTAAATCTCTTCGGAGGTAAATCGCGCCAAGAATTTTATTTTTTTTATTTGAGTAAGTGAGCGCATGATTGGATTGGTATTAGATATCGGACAACAATTGCTGTGAACCCGATTGTTCACTGAAGCAGCGCAGTTTTTAGCTGATCTAAGAGATTTTTCCATGTAGCTATGACCGATTTAGAACAAACTGCGATTATCACAATATACCGTAGATATTCAATGCGTTACCCTTTCGACCCACGTCGTTCATACGTGCTGGGCACCGTGAGTAACCTACGGGCAAGACGCGGTAATAAACCCGTGCAACAAAAATAAGAGCTGCGTGTAAGGCCAATCCAGATCAATTTTCTGAAATAAAGAACAGCTGCCATCACCGCTTCACAGCAAAAGAAGAGGCCGGTAAAAGTCAGAGGGACAATAAGGCTTTTCGATATCTCCCAAAGTGAAAAGGCAAGAAACTGGTTTCTGAACTGCAAGAATGAAAAAAGAAGAGTCGATTTGTGCCTTTATTTGTACGTCTGTCTCTCGGAGGCAAAGGAAAGTAATCCGTGGAAATATGTAAATCAAATTTAACGATGAGCTGTATGAGCTTTTTTGATTTGGTTTTGTGTGGAAAATTTTTGACGCATACCCTCTGTACTTCGTAGCGAAGGCGAACTCAGTAGCAGTTGTTGTCATCCCAACGGCTGATTTCTTCTTCTTGATTATTTTCCATACAACGCCTTGTACATTAGTATGTCAGTTAATCGAAATCAATGAAAATATTCTTTTGAGTTGGCATTTTTCGGTAGGGCGAATGACTGAATTCCCTTTGCCATCACCTTGTATGGATTCGCCTTGGTTGGTAGCATTTATAGACATATGCACTAGGGCCTCCGATATTTCACATATTTTTTCCACTCGGAAACCAAAAATTTTAACTTTAATGCCCGGTTTTTAAGTGTGAGTTTAAACTCCAGTTAAAGTTAACTAGAGTTTAATCTTGCCACTTTGTTCGAAAATATAAAATTTTGCTGCTCATCTCAGCTTAAGTGGCCAAAGTGGCAGGGTTAAACCCTAGTCAACTTTAACCGTAGTTTAAACTCGCCCTTAAAAACCGGGCTAACTCTGAAAACAAATTTTTAAGTCCATAAAATATTATATTATATTCATTTTGAGTCATGATAGAAAAAGTATACATTTTTTATTTGAAAAATACAAGAACCACAGCAAAATGTGCAATTGCTTTTTGCACAAAGTTCCTGACAGATATAAAGTGTTTAATATCAGCTTTGGGACGATAGTTATTTAGTTCAAAACGCTTCTTTTGGTACCTCTCCCGACATTTATGGACGTGTTTTAGCTGCCGGCCATTTTGTTAAGAATACAATTTTATATGGAAAATATGTCGCACCTGTGGCATGGTTTAAAGAACTAATAATATTAGTTATTAGTTTGAAGGCCCTGGGGAGTGTTATCGATGTTGATGGTTCTTTGCCGGATATAGATCCGCTAGGCTCCGGCAACAAAGCACCATTAAGGTACTAGCCCGACCATCTCGGGAACGATTTACATGACCACATTAAACCTTCAGGCCATCCCTCCCTCCCCAACCCCTAGTTCCATGAGGAGCTTGGGGTCACCAGAGCCTCGTCCGTTAATGAAACAGGATTCGCCGCGGGTAGGTGAGGTTGACAATTAGGTTGGAGAAGCTATATATTTCGCTGACAACCCCTTGAGAGGGTTACGCTACACAACCCCTCGAATCCCTTATTAGCTTGATAGTTTGTTTTAACTTTTTAAGGTAAGCTTTTTGGAGCGATTCGGGGAAAAAAGGTTGAAAATAACAAGCACCCTATTATGTGTTCACATCAGTTGAGTGCTGCCAACTGTCATAGTACTAATCCGATCGTGATCCAGAGCTCCATGACTCAAAGGAACGCTACTATTAAGATGGACGGAAAATACTGCGTGCACTTTCAGCGTACATATGTAAATAACTCCGAGTGCAATTGTTTATTATATTTATTTCCGCTGGATATTACAACAAATAAAAATTTTCAAAAATGACTGCAGGACTTTCCTGCTTTCTTTCAATCTGTGGCAGTTAAAACAAGTTGGAGAAATATTCAATAAAAATTAATAAGTTATTTCAAGCCATGCTGATAAGCATAATCTAAATATGACGCATACGATTTATGACTTCAACTCAGACTATTTATTATAGACGTAAATAATACATTCATTGTTACATCAAAAAAATATTTACATAGATATGGGGTCAATAAATCATTTATATAGGAGGGTAATAAAATGTTGTTGTATGATATATATGAATAAATCGCGCATTAATCGTTGTACAACAACAAATTTAGCAATGTATAGCTTTATAGGCACTTCATCCAAAAGATTTACCAGTTCGTAACAAAAAATTTATGATATCTAGGACACTTTTTGTGAAATAATTTTTTGCTGCGTGATAATAGCGATATGTTTTGTACTAGGAAAATATGTATGTAGACTGTAGGATCGTTTTCCCGCTATCAAAATAGAATCAATTTGAGATTAAGCTGTACCGATGCATGCTATGCTGGCCATCCATTAGATATTTGTTGCGTGTTTTTGTTAATTAGCTTGTTGCAAAATTCAATTGAAGTCAATCATTTTGCCTTTTCAAATAAATATTTAAGTCGGCAGCGAGTGAAATTTCTAATATACTTGAGCGTTTAAATTGGTTATTAAAAGACTTTTTACACGAGCTGAATCTTGACATTAAACCCTTTACCAAATAGGTATTTCATTAGCCTCCGAAAATATTTTCGGCCGAGCTTCTCATCCAATATGCGTCGTGGTCTTCTTAGTTTTTCCAAAAAATTTTAAGGGACGGAACCCATGTACATGCTTTATGTCGATTTTGAACGATATCTGCAAGACAGACGAATTTTCACTTATAAGCTTTTCATGGTAGAAATACACTCGGAGTGTTTGGCATATAATTGCAGGGGCGACCCCGTTTAGAACAACTGTTTTCGAATTGAAATAACTTTTTTCAAAAAGGTCGGGGTTGGTTTGCCCGGGGCTTGAATCCAGGACATTTGGAGTGGTAGGCGGAGCACGCTATCACCACACCACGGCGGTTGCGTTGTATATGTAGCGGCAGGCTTCTGCAACTTACCAAATGCCAAATCAATAATTAATTTGAAACGTTTAAATATATTTATTTAATTATAAAAAGATCACAGCTAAGTTAAGTAATGCAAGTACTTATTTGCGATTAGCTCGGGAATGAGTAGCTTTTTAAAATGTGTCCGTATCTGATGATGGTTCGCCGAATATAGAGCGAGGGAACGTAGTTAAAATACCGAATAGTGATTTTTGATATCAATGTCAAAGGCAAAGCGAATGCAGTCAGCTGTTCGGGCATTGCATTGAACCATTTGGCTGATACCACCAGTGCAATTGTAGAGGAGAAAGTCGCTACATATACTATCAAGGGCTGAGAACAGTATTTTCTTTTTATATAAAAAAAGGGAGTCCGGGTTATCAAATGTGTTTGAGTGAGAATTGAAACGAGGTATTGCACGCCTTGCAAAATGCTTTGAATGGATCCTTCGGCACAGATTCCAACCAACACCTATACTCTTCCTCGACCTGATAACTTCTTTTCAAATGCTTTTGTCCTTGCAGCGGACATAATAATGTCTTGAAATATCTTAAATTACATATGTCTTATGAATGAATTATTATTTTTCATTACTCAATTAGCGTTACAATAAACGCTGTGTTATCTAATGAAATTGTGTCAGGGTATAGTAGAAATGAAAGTTAAAGAATCATTTGACAGCATTGTTAAGTAAGAGTGCTGATTATTATACTCAGCTGAGCAGAGCTCACAGAGTATATTAACTTCGTTCGCATAACGGTAATCCGTAAAGCATAAACTAATCGAGATAGATATAGACTTCTATATATCAAAATGATCTGGGTGAAAAAAGAAATTCAATTAGCCTGTCCGCTCGTCCGTCCGTCTGTCCGTCCGTCTGTAAACGCGATAACTTCAGTAAATTTTGAGGTATCTTGATGAAATTTGGTATGTAGGTTCTTGGGCGCTCATCTCAGATCACTATTTAAAATGAACGAAATCGGACTACAACCACGCCCACTTTTTCGATATCGAAAATATCGAAAAACCGAAAAAAAGCGATAATTCATTACCAAAGACGGATAAAGCGATGAAACTTGGTAGGTGCGTTAACTTATGACGCAAAATAGAAAATTAGAAAAATTTAGGACAATGGGCGTGGCACCGCCCACTTTTAAAAGAAGGTAATTTAAAAGTTTTGCAAGCTGTAATTTGGCAGTCGTTGAAGATATCATGATGAAATTTGGCAGTAACGTTACTCCTATTACTATATGTGTGCTAAATAAACATTAAAATCGGATGACGAACACGCCCACTTTTAAAAAAAATTTTTTTAGTCAAATTAAAAAAAAAAATTAATATCTTTACAGTATATAAGTAAATTTTGTCAACATTCGGCTCCAGTAATGATATGGTGCAACAAAATACAAATATAAAAGAAAATTTCAAAATGGGCGTAACTCCGCCCTCATTCATTTAATTCGTCTAGAATACTTTTAATGCTATAAGTCGAACAAAAATTTACCAATCCTTGTGAAATTTGGTAGGGACATAGATTCTATGACGATAACTGTTTTCTGTCAAAATGGGCGAAATCGGTTGAAGCCACGCCCAGTTTTTATACACAGTCGACCGTCTGTCCTTCCGCTCGGCCGTTAATACGATAAGTTGCGCAAAAAACGATATATCTTAACTAAACTTAGTTCACGTACTTATCTGAAGTCACTTTATCTTGGTATAAAATATGGCCGAAATCCGACTATGACCACGCCCACTTTTCCGATATCAAAAATTAAAAAAATGCCATAATTCTGTACCAAATATGAAAAAAGAGATGAAACATGGTAATTGGATTGGTTTATTGGCGCAAAATATAACTTTAGAAAAATCTTTGTAAAATGGGTGTGACACCTACCATATTAAGTAGAAGAAAATGAAAAAGTTCTGCAGGGCGAAATCAAAAGCCCTTGGAATCTTGGCAGCAATACCGTTCGTGGTATGACATATATAAATAAATTAGCGGTACCCGACAGAAGATGTTGTGGGTCACCCTGGTCCACATTTTGGTCGAGATATCGAAAACACCTTCACATATACAACTAAGGGCTTCCCCCTTTTAAAACCCTCATTAATACTTTTAATTTGATACCCATATCGTACAAACACATTCTAGAGTCACCCCTTGAATAATCATTAACACCTTTCATTTGATACACATGTCATACAAACACATTCCAGGGTTACCCTAGATTCATTTTGCTAAATGGTGATTTTCCCTTATTTTGTCTCTAAAGCTCTCAGCTGAGTATGTAATGTTCGGTTACACCCGAACTTAGCCTTCCTTACCTGTTTTTAGTTATATTATGGTCAGTAGTGCATGAGTCAATTTTGCTCCAAAAAAATCCCTTTTTTTATATGGAAGACGAAAATATGTACTTTTTCCCCTTTTCTAAGTTTTAAAAAGGATAGATTCCCATAATCTGCCGTCACTGACTATAATATGAAATTTATAGAAAGGTTGAAAATATATATACATAAACGAAACTATACACTAACTCCCAAATTCGTAAAAATTAAAATAGTTTTATCGTTATCTTAGAAAATTGTTTTGAAATTTTTCCTTTTTTTTATGAATTTGAGGGTAAATATTTACATCATTTGTTTGCATGAGCTATCATTAATTGAAGTTTTATCGTTTGTTTCTTTTTATTTTCAGACAATAGGCCGCCTAATGGCAGCGTGGAAGCGAGTCATTCACAACCAGGAGATAATGCGTTGCACATTGATCGAATAGAACCTGAAGTAACATCAGAACCACAAATTTCTCCACGTTTGAGTGAACATGGAAATGGCAAAAGGGAGGTTTTGGAAAAGAGTAGCATTGAGCCAACAACAAGTGTTTCAGAAGCAGAAGGTCAAGTTAAGGTAGGATATGATTAAAGGGACTTGATTTGATCACAATTTAAAGTTTTGATGTCAACATATAAATAAAATTTGTTTACTTGGCCTGATGCCATTTATTATGGGAATTTTAAAATACACATTTTAAGCGTAAAAACAAATAACGTTAGTTGTGGTCTACAGTTCGTCATACGTGGCCAAAATTAAAAAGTTTTGGAAAGTTTTTGGTAGCAGAGCTTCAAAAACGTATAAACATATTTTCTCAAAATTGCTCGCAGCAATTATGCTATGCGGAGTATATATTTTCTGAAATGTTTAGACTTTGAAGTTCCACAGACAAACACAAACCGAAGGAAATAAATTTATATTTGGTAGCCATCTCAGAATATCGAGAACCACAGCGGGTTAGGGGCTTAAAATATACCCGCGGTAGGTATGCCTGTCGTAAGAGGCGACTAAAAACCAAATTGATTCAAGGGGTTGTGTAGCGCAACCCTTTCAAGGAGTTGCCAGCGCAATATATAGCTTCTCCAACCCAATTGTCAACCTCACCTACCCGTGGCGAATCCTGTTTCATTAACAGCCGAGGCTCTGGTGACCCCGAACTCCTGATTGATCTAGGACGTGGGAGGGAGGTATGGCCTAGAAGGTTTCATGGGGGCCATACCAAATCGTTGCCGAGATGGTCGGGCTAGTACCTTTATGGTGCTTATTAACGGAACGTACCGGATCTGCATCCGGCAAAGGACCATCAACATCGATAACACTCCCCAAGGCCTCCGGGGAATATCCTTATCGCTACATCAACAACAACGACATCGAGAAAACCCAGGCACTTGACATATCAATCCTCGGCCAAGGGTATTTGTATATAAATTTTTCTATATTTTTTTTTTCTAGCCGGGCCATTAACCGGTTTGTTTATAAAAAGCACAAACAATGGGCATATGGATAAAAATTGACTTGTATATTTATTTTTATTATATTGAAATTTTAAGTTATTGCTTTGAAAAAGCATTTACTAGTTGTATGTATATGGCCCAATATAATCTTTCGATAGTAAGTATTGGACAAATGGTTGCCGCTCTGTCCAATTTGAACCTAAAAAAAACCTTTAGATAACTTAGAAACAGGTGGAAAAACTTTGTCTCCGTATTTGCATTCTTAATGTTAATGTATAACTACTCGTCTTTGGATACCCCATTTTACGACTTTTCGATAGGTCGTATATTCATTTCGATTGGATGAGTGTTGGTTGTACAGGTATAAAGGAATTGACATAGATATAGACTTTCATATATCAGAATCATCAGTATCGAAAAAAAATTTGATTAAGACACGTCCGTCCGTTAACACAATAACTTGAGAAATTATTGAAATATCTTCACCACATTCGGTATACGGGCTTACCTGGACCAGAATAGATTGGTATTGCAAAGGAGCGAAATCGGACGATAACCACGTCCAATTTTTCGATATCGAAAATTTTGAAAAAACGAACACCGCTAAGCTAATGAGTTTTGGAAGATAGATTGGTTTTATGACGCAAAACATAAATTAAAAAAAATTTGGGATATGGGCGGGCACCACCCACATTTAGAAGAAGAAAATTTGGAAGTTTTACAAACCGTAAATCAAAAGCCGTTAAAGTTATTACATTGAAATTTGCAGTGATACTATCTTAGCCAAATTATATAGACTGAGTGATGATAAACAAAATCGGTTAAAGACCACGCCTATTTTATATAAAAGATTTCTAAAAGGGACGTGGACGAACAAAATAAGTTTTATCTCAGCAAAAAAGAGATTTACGTCAATGGTGTTTCATTTCCCAAGTGGAATTATTACAAGAAAATCGAAAAACTAAAATTTTTCAAAATGGGTGTGGCACCGCCCTTTTTTTGAACAAGCAATTTTCTATGGATCTTATTAAGATTGGCTGCCCATATTTTCTTTACAAAAGAAAAAATGTCTAGTATAAATGAAAGGGATCGGTTAAATACCACGCTCACTTTTATATAAATACTAGCTTTACCAGGCGCACGTTGTAACGCCCGAGATCGAATGGATGTTGCGTTATTTTTTCTGTTTTGTTTGTTGATAATTTAATTTTTTGTTCTGTAAATTGAATTGCATTTTGTACGCATATTTGGTGAAATTTTCTGTTAAAACATTTTATTCTTGTATCTTATTTTATATTATTGTATTGCTTTTACCGCTGATGATTGTTGCTTTGATTACATTCCGCAGAAGCATGACTGGTGAGCCAATTTTCAAAGTTGATATATGCGCAGGCATTCCTTTTGGTTCTAAGGAGTATAGAAATTCATTTGGATAATTCACAATTTTATCTTCATCTGTAACTGTGTCGATCGATTTATATTTCGTCACTTCACCAGGAAATTGATTTTGAAAGCGATCGTTGATTTTGTTAACATGCTCATTTTTGGGAGCTAAGATAGTTCTTTCGCTTAGCCAAAAAACAAAAACATTGAAATTTAAAATTCTTAATTCTGAAATATGAAAAACTTTCGTCTTGATCGAAGGAACTTCGAGCCAAAATTTGGTGATGATCAAAGTATAGCAAACACGTTTTCATAGGGAACACACACACATAATTTGATTTTTATAGAAGATGTAAATAGACTGAAGCTAAAAAATTTTTTTAACAGCGGCAGATTACTAAACGTCGAAAAGGCATAACAGCTAAACTTAACTCAAACTTTAGGTGTTAAAATAACTTAAGTTTGTACGGCAGCCATAGTTTTTCCCCATTCCACATTTTACTGGAGGTTTTAGGACTTAACGTCACATAGCTCCTTAGCAATTTTAATTATCCTACCATTACGACATCCAGATATATGCAGTATAATATATTCCATTTGTATGGGAGGTGCCACGCCCCCTTTTTCCCAATTCCATATTTTCTTGGTGGTGTTAAGGATTGACCTCAAATAACTTCCTACTGAATTTCAATTTTCTGGCATGTATACCTTCAAAGTTATGCAGTACCAAAGATCCCATTTGAATGGGAGGTTCCACGCCCCCTTTTTCCCAATTCGCATTTTCTTGGTGGTGTTAGGGATTGATCTCATATAACTCCTTACTGAATTTCAATGTTCTGGCATGTATACCTTCAAAGGTATGCAGTACCAAAGATTCCATTTGTATGGGAGGTGCCACGCCCCTTTTATATATCGAAATTATTTTTAGCCTAAAACCTTCCCGTTGATCGAAGGAACCCATAACCAAATTTGGTGATGATTGATGTGTGGGAAATACGTTTCCATAGCGAACACACACACACAGAATTTGATTTTTATATATATATGGCTTAACCGATTTGGGATTTCAAAATCAACTAACCATCATCTCTCCTTCCTGTATCCTTCCTAAAACTTTCATGGCAATCTGTCGAGCCGTTCTCGAGTTATGGAGTGATAATCAAAATGTACACTTCTTTTTATATATATAGATACATAAAGGATATTTAAAAGGGTCTTAGACTAGAATAATAAGCTATGTCTTAGCGAAAAATAGTTTTGTATCAATGATATTTAACTTACCAAGCTTTATTCTAAGAGAAATCGGGATACAGTTTTTTAATGAGCCGTGATATGCCCTTATTCCGATCAAGCATTACGCAACATTTCTAGAGCCTCAAAAAAAAAAAAAATAAATCCCTTGTAACAAATTTCGAAAAAGTAATTTACCTGAAATTAACTGTACAATTGAAACTCCCGCTGAGTATATAATGTTCGGTTACACTCGAACTTAGACACCCTTACTTGTTCATACTGAATTTGTCCTAAAAAATTTACCATCACAACAACCAATCTCTGAAATTTTGCTCCTTTTTTCGCCAAGTATTGTATCACTAAGTCAATCCCGATTTATTTTTATGGCAAAAAATCAATATCACTAATAATTTCTAATGAACTTCCTTTTAGTAGTGTTCGTCTTATATAAGTAAACCAAAAACTTTTAAATTCCCCTACGATTTTCGATGATCTTCATACATCTTCATCAGGTAGCCAAAATAATATCAGACTCCCTGATTAAGTTGTATAAAAGCTATCGAAACGCGTAGTAGAATAGAGAACTGTAGATTTTGTCTTCTTCATTTCGGCCGAAAAGCTTCTTAGAGAAAGGTAAAAGGATTAATTTATTTTGGTTGGCATTTACATTAATTTATGATTAAATTTTTCTTGAAATTAGATTTTATTCTTATATTCAAGTTTTGGTCTCATTTCATAATCAAATTTAGTCACAAAATATAAATAGGTTTGACAACCATTCTTGGGCATTTAAATACTGCCTGACGCATATCACGCACTATTGATTACATTAGCGTAAGAAGCGATAAAACAGCTCACATATTTATTTAAAGTGTATTATTTTTCTTACCTGCAGAAACTGCCATATCCGAAATCAGTATTCTTCATAATCAGTAATGAGTTTTGCGAACGTTTCAATTACTATGGCATGCGAAGTACGAATGAACTATTAAAAATTATTCTAGTTTATAACCTAATTTACATTTATTCTTCTATCCCCAGCCATACTCGTCTTGTATCTATCACGCCAACTTGGTTATAATGATGATAGCGCCACCATCATCTTTCACATCTTTACCATGTTTGTCTATTTTCTATGCGTTTTTGGTGCCATCGTTTCAGACAGTTTTCTTGGAAAATTCAAAACAATTCTATACCTTTCAATCGTCTATATCGCCGGTTCAGTTATGGTTACCCTTGGTGCGATACCTCCATTAAATATGCCTGCAACAGTATTTACAATGATTGGTTTGGCCTTGGTAGCTTTGGGCTCCGGTGGCATTAAGCCATGTGTCTCAGCTTTTGGTGGTGATCAATTCAAAGTGCCAGATCAGATTAAACAATTGACCACATTCTTCTCGCTCTTTTACTTTTCGATCAATTCTGGTTCATTAATTTCGACTACAGTTACGCCAATTTTGCGTGAAGATGTGAGTTGTTTCGGTGAAAAAGAATGCTATTCACTGGCGTTTGGTGTTCCAGCTATACTCATGGTTATATCTATTGGTGAGTATTAAGGAGTTTATTATTAAGACTTGGGTTATTTTTTCAAAGTAATCTTTATTTACCTCCAAGTATTTTAGTATGAGTCTTGACTATAATGATTTTTTGATAGTAAAGACTCTTCTTACAATTACTTGTCTACACAGTAAAATTTTTAGTTTACTCTTAATATCAATTTGGCATTTATATATAACAATGCCAGAAAGTATAATATTAAAACCGAAAATATTAACACGCGACAATCAGCATTGATAAAAATTTTGTTTCAAAACCATTTATGGATTAAAATTTATAATTTCATGATCTTAAAATAAAACTTTTTAGAACTAAAACACAAATTTAATACCAAAAATGTTTAAGTTCAATAGCAACAATTCCACTCTTTACTGCGTAGAAATTTACTTAGTTTGCTGTGTGAGATTGAGCAATTGAGGTTGCTTTGGATCATGGGTATTCATGGCGTATGTGAAAGGGCAATCAGTTTAAATTTTTGGAGACCAATGCTTTAGATATATTACCAAGGGTTTAAGGTTTTTAGAACTTCAGTGTATGTTCATCCTTTCTAAGTAAACTGGTTTGTCGCAGTGTTAATGAGCTTAAACTTAATAGAATTTCTTTCAATTTTCCTTTATTTATGAATCTACTTTCCTACTTTCTGTTGGAGACTTTGAAGGTAATCCACGAAACTTCCCATTGAACCTGATCTCAAGCTTTTTCTTTTTAACCTGAACAAGCTTAATAAAGTTAATCTCTTTGGCAATATAAGCTGCAGCATATCTTAGGTTAGATGAGGTTTAGAAAGATTATTCCTGCTTTAACTAATATGGACCTAAGTCTCACTTTCGTACATGCATAACGGATTGACGTACGCCGACTAAATTTTGAAGAAGGTAAAATAATATCGTACATATTTTAACGAATTTACTACAAATCCTCTTATTTGCAACCTTCTGCTAAATTCGAATCACTAAACTGTTGAATAAATAACTCCAATATTTAATAACGCAAAATGGCCTTTATTAAAGTACTTCACAATAAATAACTCTACTGTTGCTCGACAGATAGCGTGCTTAATCAAAACTGCTTCTAGCGCCTCTACCGTTGGTGTTTTATACTCTGTGATTTCCTCGTGGCATCTTCTAGGCGCTTCCAGAATTTACTTAGTTACCGCCATATAATTATAACTACAGATGCTTGTATATGGCTTCTCATATGCGTGTATTTGTAAGCGACACTTCCACAATTACAATTGTACACTTTTGGGAGCATCTTAGATAAGATATCTGCATGTGTTTGTGCATCTCTTCTCTGCTGCGTGTACGTACATATGTGTAGACAAATGGTTTATTCGTTTACGTACATACAAGTGTAGCAGCTTGCTTCATTGTTGTTGTGGCTTTATTTACTTAGTATCAGATTAGTGATGGAAGTATCACTTAGTGTCACTAATATTCGTCACAATATATTGTTGGAAAATTTGCTATTTCGCAGTGACCTCAGGAACAATACGGGATTCCCTTAACAATAATTTCGAAACTTTTTCGATGCAATTTCAGGATTACTTCTGGATTAGTTTTGGTATAATTTTGGGAATATTTCAGGTTCAATTTGAAACAGTTTAAGGACGGTTTCTTGTAACTTCAACCAATGGACCAATTTCAGAACAACTTCAAGATTATTTTAGATATAATTTCGGAAAAACTTCTGGATAATTTGAAGCCTATGTCGAAACAATTTTAAGGCTCTTACCAAAAACATTCCCCTTCCGCAAGATCATGCATGTGTATACGGTATAATGCTATCGATTGTTTTAGACAATAATAGTTCGCAAAAAAAGCATATTTTGTGTCCTTCGTATTTTCGGAAACAGTTCTGTAACTTCATCAGATGAGCGTGAATGAGTGGATTAAATTCTAATCAATTTGCCGCTTGTTATTCGAATTGTACAACCAGATGATAAAATTCCATTGATGGACCCCATATTATTATATTACAAAATTAAGTAGAATAATAGCATTGTACCATTAACATACAATAGAACATCTGAAGTTGGATATGGTTGAGAGAAGACGCGTAGGGCGTTTTTGAAACAAATTCTTAAATAGAATGTTTTTAAAATGTATTTTCAAATAGTGCTTTTCCGAACTGGCAGCTGAGATAGGCTGATCTTCTACTCAGCCGTCGATATAATAATAACACTTACATCTTCTTTTTTGACTTCTCTTATCTTTATATCTAGTGATCTTCGTATTGGGTCGACCATTATACAAGGTGAAACCGCCAGCTGGAAACATGTTCGTTATGGTTAGCAAAACTATTGGCGTAAGTAGACTGATGAACAAATCTATAGCTAATCATGACCGATATATAATACACTTCATCTTTAGACTGCTATTTCTACTAAGTGGAAGGAGAAGAAGACCAATCCACGTGAACATTGGCTCGATTACGCTGATAAAAAGTATGATCGTTCACTGATTGAGGATATCAAAGTTCTGATGCGCGTTTTAGTACTCTATCTACCATTGCCCATTTTCTGGGCGCTTTTTGACCAGCAAGGCTCACGTTGGACTATTCAAGCTACACGCATGAATGGAGATATGGGGTCATGGGATATTAAACCAGATCAAATGCAAATGCTGAACCCATTTCTTATACTCGCATTCATACCACTTTATGAGATTGCCTTCTATCCCCTTTTAAATTTAGTGGGTATACGTCGTCCATTGCAAAAACTTACTTTGGGTGGAATTTTTGCAGGTATAGCTTTCGTTGCTTCTGCTTTGGTCGAACTGAAGTTGGAGGTAAGTAGAACACTTTAAGCATTGTTCTTTTAAATGAGTGTATTAACTTTTAATGACATATTTAATTAAAAGCAAACATATCCAGTGCTGCCAACATCAGGAATTGCTCAACTACGTGTTTACAATGGCGAACTTTGCGACTATTCGATTAGCACAAATTTGACTGGTTTAAATTTTGATGTTAATTCAGTCGATTTATACATAAACAAAAATATTGATATCACTTCAACAGATGGCTTAAATATACAATTTCAATTCAGTGCAAAATCTGGTAACAATTGTGCAGCACTGCCAACTCAAAATTGTTTACTAAAGGAGCAAAAAAGTTATTATGTGTTTTTGAATTCGAAAAACACCACAAATCCGGTCGTTTGCGGCGATGACACAATAGCGAAGCCTAGTAGTGGCTATCCGCTCGGACGAACGTTAGCTAATGTAAACCCAAGTCGCACAATCGAATGGAGGAATAGTAAAGGGACAGTGGAGCATGCAGAACCAGCGTATTTGCGTAGTGTAACGAAACTTAAGACCGACACCTATCAGCTGTTGATTGATAACGTTGAAATCGAAACTGTAAAACTTGAAGTTGGTGGTATTTATACGATTCTTGTAGCTGAGGAATCATCAGGAAAATACCGTAGCAAATTTTTAACTGTGACAAATCCTAACTCGCTATCAATCCTTTGGCTTATTCCACAATATGTTATAATGACTCTTGGCGAGGTTATGTTTTCTGTAACGGGTCTTGAATTTTCGTACGCTCAAGCACCGGTCGCCATGAAATCGGTATTGCAAGCTTGTTGGCAACTCACAGTGGCATTCGGTAACGTGCTTGTTGTTATTATTGCCGAACTCTCTCTGTTTGATTCGCAAGCCTCGGAATTCTTCTTATTCGCCGGTCTTATGTTTGCTGATATGATAATATTTATGTTTGTTGCTTACCGATATAAACCAAATAATCCAACGACAAATAGCGAATCGGGACCTTTGACAGCACCGCGAACGAATGAACAAAACGGCATCGACAATTTCGCTAGGTCTATTGATGAGTAAAAAAAAAAACACTAGTTTAAACTTAATAAGTTCATGTCTGTATTTATATAAGTTAGGAACGCACAAAAATTTAATTTTAAATTATATTCAGCATGTAATTCTTTCTAATATAATTTTGTACTTAATAAGTTTATAAGCTTAAGTATAAAATACATATAAACACTAACAACATGAAGAGATTATTTTATAGGAACAAAAACAATAAAGAAAATATAACAACCAATTTCACACAGGCAGTTAATGAAATAATTAGTCAAGCATTTCACATTAAAGCGGTTATTGACTGACTAGCAGAATGCTAAGCATGGAGTTTCATTCCAATAGAGAGAGGGAGACGCAGAATGAGACTATGATAGTATTTAACTTTAAAAATAAAGTGAGACGTTTCATGTGCATATCTTGAGGCGAGGATAAATCAACGCTACATGAATTGTCTGGTACGCGTCTATGACGATACGCTTCGTTTGCAGTGAGTCTTAATTGACTCAGCACGTCTTTCTGATCATTTCGTACAACTTATTGATAGATATATGCGTTCATCATTTTGCAGTACATATAACTTTCGGGTGGCGGAACAAACTTAATATACCATTCCATGCGAGGTTATCAAAAATTGGGCATAACAACAAATCTGTCAACCTCAGAATTTTTTTTTTCAGGTTTTGATGGAAATAATGTAATGCATAAAAATTGCTGCCATCGTCGCAACAGTGTTATCGTGGGCTAAAAACCACCCTTTTAGCACCGTTGGACACCCAGACCGCTTTCGCATTCCTTCAGAGTGGCGTTCCATATTTCTCCTTTGTTCAGGGCCCACTGTTGCTCCTGCGTCCAAGTTTCCCATTTTTTGGATCTGGGTCTGATTTATGCGAAGTGAGTGTTTGTTGCTACACTTTTGGGCCACTCAGCATATTCATTTTAACATTATTGACAGTGATTTGGCCGATTTTTTGCTCGAACAAATGCCAGTTTTGGCTGCATGGCGAGCAATAGAGGAAGATGTGTTCAGCATAGTTCTCGTCTGCATCGCTAAAGACATACATAGGAACTTTGCTCCTACTTATTTTGTACAGAAATTTTTTTAAGTATCCATGTCCAGAGATTATTTGGGTAATGTTGTAGTTTACCTCACCAAAGCTTCTTTGCTCCATGATTCAACATCTGTTATTAGTTCCGATGTCCATTTCCATCGTTATTGTCACAGCTTAAACTTTTCTTCCCTTTTCTCATTGCTAACGACTTTCATGCCTTCTGGCTCCGTCCACTATTTTTCTTCTCAATACATTAATCATTCTAGTAGTGGCTATCCGCTCGGACGAACGTTAGCTAATGTAAACCCAACTCGCACAATGGAATGGAGGAATAGTAAAGGGGCAGTGGAGCATGCAGAGCCAGCTTATTTGCGTAATGTAACGAAACTTAAGACCGATACCTATCAGGTGTTGATTGATAACGTTGAAATCGAAACTGTAAAAATTGAAGTTGGTGATATTTATACGATTCTTGTAGTTGAGGAATCATCAGAAAAATACTGTAGCAAGTTTTTAACTGTCACAAATCCTAACTTAAACGTTTCTTCCCTTTTCTCATTGCTAACGACTTTCATGCCTTCTGGATCCGTCCACTATTTTTCTTTTCATTACCTTCATCATTCTAGCATTAAAACGTCGCTGGCGATTGTTCCGGTTATCACTTGTGTGGCTGATCCTGATATATATAGTGCGATAAGCTCCTGTTTGCTATACAGTTAGTTAGCGTGTTTGGCTTTAAAATGTGTTTGTATATAGCTCAGAGTAGCATATTTTTTCTTTCTTTTGGTCCTCTGATGTTCTCCCATCAACCTGCTCAGCAATTCAGGCATGTTGAATTTATGCCCACTATGTCAATCGGGAATCTAACCCTGCGCCTTAATAATTGACTACATTCTTCCATGTTCTGTTTCCAGCGAAAAAGTTTTCAAATCCAACTTCAAGCAGTATATGCTTGTTTGCTAGGAGTACCAACTCTGTCTATTCTGCTGCCAACTGATGTTCTCCCGAGTCTAGTCACTTTTATGTGCGTATCATGTGACCAGATTGAGCTTTATGTGTTTCAGGCTGTAATGACAGCGGCAATGTTGGCTGCGTATTCAATACGCATAGTGATTGAAGATTTCCTCATAGTTAATATTCCATGGACCAGGAAATGATCCCTGTGCTGCACCTCGCATGTGACTTTGTAGTCCTCGACCGCCTGAAGTTTCGTATGATATCGATGATAGTTATTGATACTTTGTGTTAAAATACAAATAATTTTGAGTGGCGTCGAAGTCCCCGTCATTCAGTTTATCATGATGAGAAAGAGTTCCTCAATTTGTTGATTCTTTGTTTCCGTCGCGGAAATCATGAAAAGAAACAGAACCCATGCGTCTGGAAGTTATTGTTCTTACACTCCCGGAATTTACATCTTATCTTTGCAAAATAGGTTAGTCTAAGGCTTTGATACACGAGTAGATTTTCTGATAAATTTTTTGACGTTCAACAATCAATTGCGATATAATTTTGTTTTGATTTTTTTTAGGTTCGGGTGCCACTCTTTCACTTGAACGGTTCTTCTATACGTTGTGATGTCGGCGAAACTTGTTTCTAATCAATAATAGTATCGCTGAATAGCAACAATATAATTCCAGATAAGGCATCATCAACCCTCGATGTGGGTATCGGCCATTTCCAGACACCCATGCCGAAATATTTACGCCTTCACCAGCAAAAGCATGAAGTTACTTGATTACTACAAATCGTCATCTTCAAAGCAACTAACACAGCTGGGGTTGTCCAGAATACCCATCGCATGGACTCCTACCGAACAATGTTCCATGAACTCTCCAAGCCCTATTAAGATATAAGCCTGCCTTGCTGAGCACTTGTCATTTATAACTGTCCCAAAGAATCTCGAAAGGGTTAATGTCAAACCAACGGTTTCTTAGCTGACCCAATGAATGCAAGTTATAGCGGTGCTTCAAGAGATCCGAGTGTCAATTCCCAGGAATATCGCTGTGCCCCCGAACCCAGACAGTTTTTGCCGAAAAGTAGGTCAATGTGACTGCGAGCGGGTTAAATACATTTTCCGACCACCCCCAACCGCACTGCTTTGGCGTTGAACTTGTTAATAGCCTCACTGACTGTCTGAGTAAATTTTTATACTCTCATATATATTCAACAATTCCATGATGGTGTCGACCGCCGCTTGCATTCAATGTCAGAGCTGATATTGTACGAATAACTCCGTTAGCTTCAACCATGTCTTGTCTGCGCACAATTGTCAGCCTTATGCCTTTAGAAGCTGGAGCGCACTGCTTCATAAGAGAGGGTGGGTTGGACTTCGTTATCATACAGCCAGTGCACAACCCAAAGATTTAACCCTAGTATTTTCCATGACCACACTTCAACAGTGCAAATCGGTAGAGAACTTCCAAGGTCTGTCCTTTTTACTTAGTTTCCATGACACCTTGAAGTCAAGTATAATGCTGAGGTACTGACTCATGTCCAACAGGGATCTTGTACCTCATAGTGAGATAAAAACTAAATCAATAAAATTAGAAGTGCAAGATTTCACTCCTTTTTATTACGAAAATCAAACATTAACCTTGATGAATGGTAAACTTTGATAAGCTGAAATAAAAACGGTAAAAGTCTAGTTGAAGGGTCGGCTGCTAATACCTGTCCACAAATATCGAGGGAGGTGTCAAAAGACGCGTATTGACTTCAGTATTAATAATCCGAAGGCGGATAATAAAAATTTTAATTCGTTAAAAAGAAACCGAAAAATTACCCGCGGGTCCCTCCGAAACCGGGGGTGGTATCAATAGTATTTTTGCACAGAACACCTTTCTGCGTTGGTGGCCTTCGGCCGCGCTTATAAAAAATTACCCTGGGTGGGTCCAACACGGATTTGGAGACCAAAACTATATCCGCGGAATTCACAATTTTTTTTTGTGGGTACACAAACATTACAACAACTACATGAAAATCGCCAACTTCAACTGCAAATATCTCCGGACAGAGATACAATTTTTCTTTTCCGCCGTCGGATTATTGTTGTCGAGGTCAATACGTGTATTTTGACACCTCTCTCGAAATTTTTGCTAGCGGATTAGCAGTCGACCTCTCAACTAGACTTTTACCATAAAAACGGTATCATTTGCAAAATGGACTTATTGAATGGACGCTAAAGCTTTTTTAATAGATTGTCAGACGACCTGACTAGTTTCTGAAGAGGGCTGACAGCTCAGTTTTACTCAAAGCAGAATCGAGGGTTTTTCAAGCCCATACCTGTGTAGTCTTTTTAACGGTTAACCCCATTTGAATTAAATACCATCAATAATCCAACAACAACAAATTTTCGTCACATAACGCAAACGTCCTTAATGAACCAACTTTATCGTGGCAGATAATATACCCTGCCAAGTGCTGCAAGCAAGTGCAGTTAGTCTGTCACGTTGTTGTTGTGGCAATAAAGACATTCGCCGAAGG
This sequence comes from Eurosta solidaginis, assembly GCF_040869045.1. Lineage (NCBI taxonomy): Eukaryota > Metazoa > Arthropoda > Insecta > Diptera > Tephritidae > Eurosta > Eurosta solidaginis. The sequence continues at coordinate 223,500,744 of NC_090322.1, read as the reverse complement.
TTTTGGGGAGTGTTATCGATGTTGATGGTCCTTTGCCGAATATAGATCTGGCACGTTCCGTTAACAAGCACCATTAAAGTACTAGCCCGACCATCTCGGAAGCGATTTAATAGGCAATATCGCCCACAACCCCCAGTACCGTGAGGAACTTGGACCCCAGAGCCTGGTCTGCTAAATATGTGTATGATACACTCATATTTGTATAACAATATTCGCCTAGCGCAGGTGAGGTTGACAATTGTGTTGCGGAAGCTATGAATTGCGCTTATCAACCCCTTGAACCCCGTTAGTCTGTCAAAGACACCTTCGCTGCCACTGCACTCGCTATCGCGCGGAAATTACAAAGAGTTTGTAATCAATTTTTAATAACCACTGATAAATAAATATAAACAACTGTTAGCAACAAAAGAAGGAAAAAAATATTTATCGAAAAAAAATAAAATTATATGTATAAGTACTTGTGACTGTGTTTTTTATGATTGTAAAAAATACAATCATTTATGAATACTGTACAATAATTGATTGTATAAAAATTATAGTACACAATCATTTGTATCTGTGTGATTGCAAACACTTTTCCATTCCCAGCCAGCATTTTTTGACAATTTTGATCAAAAAATATTTAAATATCATACCCCAAGATGGTTAAAAACGTTCAAATTTAAAAGCATTTTTTGTTCGAAAATTAATTATTGTCGGGAGAAAAATGTACCATAAATGTGATTATTCTTGAATAATCATTTATGATTCCTATTTCGAAACGCCTTTTATTCATATTTGATATCATTGCAAAATTGAGCTTTAATAGTTTTAGAGTAATATTTGACTGCTTTTCACAGTCATTTTCTGATCATATTCGTGAATATATTTCAATCGTTTTGCTTGAGATTTTTTAATCATTTTTGAATGCCATTATAATGCATTTATTCTTCATATCTCATTCAAAATAGGATACTACATAATAATGTTATTTCATCAGGGGAAGAAAGCATGCGAAAGTGAGCTATTCGAACCACAGCTAACTCGCAAACAAACTTGACCGATATACACCTGCGACTACAACATCCAACATCAGCATTATAGTCTGCATCTTAAAATACGGATACGATACGGGATGCCGTATCCAGGTATGTCAAGATAGTTTCACTTACCTGGGGTTCAAATAGCTCACAACGTATGTATTTTCCCATCATTATGTATTTTCTGGGAAGCTGAAGGGGAGAAATGGTTGGGGAAATCTTCGTTCACGAGCAGCATGACATTATTTTTGTCTTGAAGAATATCTTTTGCATAAATAATAAAATTTTTATATATTTTTTCTTAGCTTCATGATTGAAAAAATATGTGTATGTGAAAAAAATTTAATTTTTAATGAAAAGTAAAATTTCAACAAGTATAAAATTCATTATTCAGTCAACAAATATATTCATAAAAGATTCAGAAAGCTGAATGAAAAATGATTATAAATTTTTGATCACCTAAAGTAAACACATTTGATTCAAATATGATTCCAAAATGTGGTTGAAAAACTATATTCAGTTTTTGGTCATCAAAGGTAAGCATATTTGATTATACTTTTTGTTGGTTTTTATGAAATATTAAAATTTAGTCATTAAAGGACTTCAAAAATGATTCCAAAAAGTGATCGCAAAATGCTTTTTAGTTTTTCATCATCAAAGGTATTCATATTTGATTATTTCTTTTGTTCAATTGTATGTTAACTCATTATTTAGTCAGAAAGAGTAATCAAATTGTATTTATATGTAGGGAAATTCAAAATTGAATCACCGAAATGCTGAGTGGGTTGTACACAAATTGTTATTTCAATCAATCTCAAAAAATATTCATTTTGTTTTTTTGTAAAATTTATTTTAATGATTAGGGTACCAGAATTATGGTTGATGCACCGTGGTGCTTTTCTTTTAAACAGCGTTCAGTAGCAACAATTTTTCAATATTAATAAAAAATGTTTAATCGCAAGTTCGCACATACTTCAAACTAACAGAGCGCTGATGATGTATCCAAGTAAAACAAGTAAAGAAGGTTAAGTTCGGGTGTAACCGAACATTACATACTCAGTTGAGAGCTATGGTGACAACATAAGGGAAACAACCATGTAGGAAAATGAACCGAGGGAAACCCTGGAATGTGTTTGTATGACATGTCTATCAAATGAAAGGCACTAAAGAGTATTTTATGAGGGAGTGGGCCATAGTTCTATAGGTGGACGCCATTTAGGGATATCGCCATAAAGGTGGATTTGGGTTGACTCTAGAATTTGTTTGCACGATATGGGTATCAAATGAAAGGTGTTAATGAGTATTTTAAAAGGGAGTGGGCCTTAGTTCCATAGGTGGACGCCGTTTCGAGATATTGTCATAAAGGTGGACCAGGGGTGACCCTAGAATTTGTTTGTACAATATGGGTATCAAAAGAAAGGTGTTAATGAATATTTTAAAGGGAGTGATCCTTAGATCCATAGGTGGACGCCGTTTCGAGATATCGTCATAAAGGTGGACCAGGGGTGACCCTAGAATTTGTTTGTACGATATGGGTATCAAATTAAAGGTATTAATGGGGGTTTTAAAAGGGAGTGGTGGTAGTTGTATAGGTGGTCGCCTTTTCAGAGATATCGCCATAAAGGTGGACCAGGGTTGACTCTAGAATGCGTTTATACAATATGGGTATCAAACGAAAGGTGTTAATGAGTCTTTTAAAAGGGAGTGGGCTTTAGTTCTATAGGTGGAAGCCGTTTCGAAATATCGTCATAAAGGTGGACCAGGGGTGACCTTAGAATTTGTTTGTACAATATGGGTATCAAAAGAAAGGTGTTAATGAATATTTTAAATGGAGTGATCCTTAGTTCCATAGGTGGACGCCGTTTCGAGATATCGTCATAAAGGTGGACCAGGGGTGACCCTAGAATTTGTTTGTACGATATGGGTATCAAATTAAAGGTATTAATGAGGGTTTTAAAAGGGAGTGGTGGTAGTTGTGTAGGTGGTCGCCTTTTCAGAGATATCGCCATAAAGGTGGAGCAGGCGTGACTCTAGAATGCGTTTGTACAGTATGGGTATCAAAAGAGAGGTGTTAATGAGTATTTTAAAAGGGAGTGGGCTTTAGTTCTACATATATATACTATATGTTTACATCGCTTAATTCATTGCGAACGGAGTGTTCCAATCAAGCTAATTGTCGATTGTAATTTTTACAATCACACAAAATTTATCAAATTGTTTTGCAGTATTTGATTATAAATTGATTGAGTGGCGACCATCGTAGAGTGACGGTAGCGTGCTCCCCCTACCACGACGAAGATCCTGGGTTCCAGCCCCTGGCAAAGCAATAACAGAAGTTTAGAAACAAATTTTGCAATTAGAAAAAGTTTTTCTAAGCGTGAACGCCCCTTGGCAGTGATTTGACGAATATTTCGATTATATTTCTGTTATGAAAAGCGTGTTTTTTCTTTGTTTAATTGACTTTAGAGAAGACAAATTCTGCATTCCCAAAATTTCAAAATCTTTAGTAGCGACCCGAAAACCAATTTTTCAAGAGCCTGCTTATTTCACTCGAGTAATCGACGGAAAACTTAAGGTATTTCAAATATACGTTGATGAAGTAGGTAAGATAGTATTATTTAAAAACCCAGCAGGAAAAGAAGTTAATTAGGAGCTAGGCACGAGGTGGGTTCTAATCATGATTCAATCACAAAAGATTTGTTCGGTGGACTCATTTTTTGACAATAGCAATTCCAAATCGAATTAAAATCCGTTAACTGTGTTGTTTCTCTGCATTTTTTCGAAAAATATTGGTTGCAGAATTGAGATGCAAGCAATTTACAAACACCCGTTAACTACTAAACTGCATAATTCCTTAGTACAATTCTTTTAATTTTATGGTGAAAACTGTAACTATGCCATAATCCACTTGTATGGCTGAACAAAAGTAATTTTATGAAAACTACGGACACCAAGGAATCGTGCACTCCATACACTATGAGTATACGAAACCTAAACCAATTTAAAATTCGTGGTCCAACGTGAAAAACTCGACTAGCAAAACGATTCATGTAAAATAATGTAGATGCCATAACGAAATATACCCATTAAGCGTGATAACTTATCCATGCAGTATGCTCGAAACATTCATCTCTATTTATATTTATTATTATTAGAATTTTTGAAATTGTGGATATTTACATATTTGTATATTTGGAATATTCGGACTGCGTGAGGAAGTATCAAACGAACCTGTTCCGAATATTCCAAATGCACGATTTTTCGGAACAATTTCATGAATGGTTAAACGAAAAGCTCTTTCCCTGTGTTGCGAAAGCGCACTTGTTAAAAATCACCCTTTTTTTTTTTCTTTTTTTATTAGGTCATATCGACTTCCAAATGGACGGCCAAATCACGATAACGCCCTATCTCAAAATGTTTTTCAAAAATGCCACATCTCAGGATTTGTTTCATATATCTATATCAGAATTAGGCTAAAGTACGCACAATCTCTGATTTTTTTTTATAAACGCTATATCTCGTGCCAAAATATATATATATTGACAGATTTGGCGTATTTGTACAAAATTCTCAAGTACGCCTTTCTTCAAACAAGTTCTTAAATAATTGAAAAGCGATATAACTCTTTATCATTTCCCGAAATATTTAGTAAAATATGATAAACTTCCCAAAAATAATTCACAAAATTAGTATCACTACTAATATACTACCTAAAGTACTTTTCTACTACAATTTTCGTGGAGGGGATTGGTTTGTTTCGGGAAAGCAGCCCATCTTGATTTTTATACTCAACGTGCTTTGCACACAAAGTATATTAACTTTGGTAACATAACGGTTGTTCGTAACGGCATAAACGAATCGAGATGAATATAGACTGCCATATATAGGGCTTAGGATGAAAAAAATAATGGATTTAGCCGTGTCCGCCCGTCTGTCTGTGCACACGATAACTTGAGTAAATATTGAGTTATCTTATTGAAATTTGGTAAGTGGACTCCTTAGCACTCATCTCCCATCAAATATGTAAATAGAGCAAAATCGAATGATAACCACGCCCGCTTTTTATATGCATATACATATATATTTTGGAAAACACAAAAGATCTGATTATTTAGAAAAGAATACACCTAGAATGTTGAAATTTGATTTGTGAATTGATATTACGACTCTCGATAATTTTTTTTAATGGTCGTGGCACCACCCCCTTGTGATAAAATCACTGTTACAAATATTATTAATCATAAATAAAAACCTTTAAACCTATCATAACAAAATTCGACACAAAGGTTCCTTTACTAAGGAAAATGCTTCGAAAAAAAATACCGAATTCGGTTAAGGGCCATGCCCACATTTGTATAAAATATTTTTAAATAGGTCATGGATGAAGAAAATAAGCTATATCTGTGCAAAAAAGAGACTTCCATCAAAAGTGTTTCATTTCCCAAATTGAATTATAACAAGAAAAAAGAAAACATTTTAAAGTTTTTAAAATAGGCGTGGTCCCTTTATGACCAAGCAACTTTCTATGTTTCGGGAGCCATAAACCGAAGAAAAAATAACGGATCGTAATAAGTTGGGTACGCATACTTTCCTTATAGCAGGAAATATTTCTAGAAAAAAAGGACAGAATCGGCTAAGGACCATGCCCACTTTAATATAAAAGATATTTAAAAGGGTCATAGATTAGAATAATCAGTTATATCTTAACGAAAAATAGTTTTCTATCAATGATATTTCACTTACCAAGTTTTATTATAAGAGGAAATCGGGAGACATTTGTTTTTAATGGGTAGTGCCACGCCCCTATTTCGGTAGTTCGTAGTTGAATGTAATATGCAAATCTATTCGAAACATTATTTATATCAGTGATTTTCAAACTTGGCAGTGTGAAAGTTCTGCTGTGATTAGAGAACAAACCTCTCGTAACTGTATCACGGTTTTAAATAAACAAACGTGCACTACTATCTGATGTTTGAAAGAAGCTAACTAATTTTCTATAAAAATTACCGCAAAATAATCAGAGGTGGTTATACTTATTACAGTAGACGTGAACTAACTACCAGTCAAATAATTGCTGTAGATATATAAGTTAGACTATTTGCAACTATTATATGCAACTATTATATTAAACAAAATTCCCGATCCCACTCAGGATGCATCAAATCAGATTTTGACAGAGGAGAGAAAAAATTTACTTTCATAATTTTTTTAAATTTTAAACAAAATAAAATAATTAAAAAAAAAATTTTAAGTTAAACGGTTTTATTGAAAACAATACTTACATGAAATAATAATAATACGAAAAGCTAGAAAATAATTAGATAGGTCCTAGGTACTAGTCATCACACTCCTTATCAATCTAGGGCGTTGATCAGACAATTAAATAAAACCGTTGGGCGCCACCTAGCGGCGATTTTTTCACAGGTCGATTTCTATTCTTGCATGTATTATGTGTTCCAAATATGAGCCAAATCGGACCACAAATGCGAATTTTGCGAATATCTCGCTCCCTGCGCCACCTAGCGGCGCTTTTTTCACAGGTCGATTTCTATTCTTGCATGTATTATGTGTTCCAAATATGAGCCAAATCGGACCACAAATGCGAATTTTGCGAATATCTCGCTCCCTGCGCCACCTAGCGGCGATTTTTTCACAGGTCGATTTCTTTTCTTGCATGTATTATGTGCTCCAAATATGAGCCAAATCGGACCACAAATGCGAATTTTGCCAATATCTCGCTCCCTGCGCCACCTAGCGGCGCTTTTTTCATAGGTCGATTTCTATTCTTGCATGTATTATGTGTTCCAAATATGAGCCAAATCGGACCACAAATGCGAATTTTGCGAATATCTCGATCCACCTAGCGGCGATTTTTTTCTTATTATTGCATTTTCATCGGGTTCTGAACTATATTCCAAGTTTCAAGCTTGTAGCTTATCGGGAAGTTACTTAAATTTCAATTACAAGATTCGTTCACAACGGCCGTGCGGCCGTGCATGGGGCCTGCCTGTCAACTCAAGCTAAATAAAATCGTTTAAAAATGCAGAAGAGCGTCAAAAAAAAAAAAATTAACAATTTCCTATGCTTTAAAATCAGACCTGCTCAACCTCTATGCACTTATAGCACTTTTGTTTTTGTACTGAATATAAACCAAAATTTTCATGGCACTCCCATATGCCCTCACATATAAATTCGATTAATTTGGAAGTGCCAGAATTTCATATGAAAGTGCAAAGAAAAAACACTTCCATATGAAGCCAAGGCACATCGGTATGCTATATAAATTTACACTAACAAATTAACAACAAACAATTAAAAAAAAAATATGTAGCACTGAGAAAAATATAATAGAAGATTGACAATTTTTCAGACCCCTGCCAAAGCTTTGCAGATAGATCCATTTCGAAAGTTGCTAAGCCTTTATCATCAGTACGCTTTTGGCACGCTGTGCTAACCGTTTAGCTACACTAAAAGTTAAAAAAGATAGAAAAATAATAATTACCATAAAAATTATTATTCTGGCCTTGAGCTCGAACTCGAATCTGGAATATTTAACCAATAGGCCGAAAAAAACCAAAACAATCTGCATTTTTTGACGAATAATTTTCAGATTTAAAACTATTTTCTAATATCTCAATTACAGTGGTTGGCGTGGCAACGGTGTTAGATTTTGGATGGAGTTTCCAGTATATTGAGACGTACCGCATGGACACTCATCGGACAGTGCCCTGTCAAAACCCCAATGACCATATATAGGTGAGCCTTAGTGAACCCAATTATTTCAGAAGACCTCCTGCCATCCACTTTCGGGCAGAAAGATCTTGCTACCCTGCAACGTTTGCTGAGATGACGCGAGGCCCAGCTATGGAGGAGCAATCCACAGGTGGCCAGCGGAATCCCGAAATCCCTACAGCCATCTTCAGTTGTATCGATGCGGACTAAGAGATCCGCTTGACATGACAGTTACCCGGGATATCACTATGGCCCGGGACCCAGATAATCTTAATTGTAAAATAATTTTATGCAATCGCAAGCGAGGTCAGGCACTCCCAGACCACCCTCGATCGCACTGTAGTTGAGCTCAAGGCCTTGATAGCCGCTTGGCTATCAGAATAGATGTTAAGTTCCCTAACCCTAGTAGCAATGGATAGCATTCCATCCACCGCATCCTTAATTCCAGCAACTTCCGCTTGGAATACACTGCAGTGATCAGCCAACTTGCGGCTTACATTTAGCTCTTGACAAAAGACCCCCCCCCCCCCCCCACCAACCTTTCCGTCCAACTTCGACCCATCCGTGAACAAGTTAACCGGTCCCATGCCCCTGATAATTCCTCTTGCATAGGGAGCGGTCATCGGCATACAATAGTCCGTCCTGTCCGGGATATAGTCGAAATTAGTAAGAAGGCTAGAGTGTCCGAAGTCAGAAAGCCCATAACCCATATCACAAAGCCTGACCAACGACTGGGCCGCGGCTGCCTTTCCCGCAATATCTACTGGATGTGTGTTTAGCATGACATTCAGTGCCAAGGTAGGTGTTGTTCTCAGAGCGCCACTGATACCAATCAGCGCCGTCCGTTGCACTGACACTAATATTTTAGAGGTGCTCGCCGTGTCCAGTGCTTTCCACCAGACCAGCACCCCATATAGCAGGTTCGGTTTGACCACCATCTCATAATGCCAGTGTACTACTCCTGGTGAGAGTCCCCATCTCATTCCGATAGCCCCTCTGCAGCAGTACAGTGAGTTAAAAAAAAAAAATAAATAAATAAATGTAAGGCGCGATAACCTCCGAAGAGATCTAAGGCCGAGCTTCTCTTCCAATTTGCGTCGTGCTCCTCTTGATTTTTCCCTACAAATTGGCCGGACGGGACCTACATGTTTTATGCCGACTCCGAACGGCATCTGCAAGGCAGATGAGTTTTCACTGAGAGCTTTTCATGGCAGAAATACAATCGGAGCGCTTGCCAGACACTGCCGAGGGGCGACCCCGCTTAGAAAAATTTTCTTCTAATTGAAAAATCTTATTTCTAAAATTTTGATGTTGCTTTGCCCGGGAGTTGAACCCAGGGCATACGGTGTGATAGGCGGGGCACGCTGCCATCACACCACGGTGGCCGCAAGTACAGTGAGTTAGTTTCCGGAATTTAGTAAAGTAGTAAAATAATCCATAACTTTTTTTTACCAATTAATAATTTTTTCCTGCAGGGTATTTTCATTTGTACAAATGAGTTTAAGTGTTATTGAGGTGTTTAGCTATGGTTAACCTCTCACTCACTGATCGTATTTGGTATGTGCCAGAACAAATTCTGACAGCTTAGTTTGTCAACCGTAGTTAACGGTTTTAGACGTGCCGCGCTCTCCCAAGCACGGGTGAAAGTCAAAATAAAATTCGCAGTCGCTAGTGTGTGGAAACACCGTGCGCTTATATCGCGAATGATTCTAGTAAACTAAAAAAAAGTTAATAATATTAAGATATAAACAAATGTAAATACATCTTAGTAGTGAAAAAAGTAGAATCGAGAAGATAGAGCCAAGAACAGAAATAAGAACGGCACCACAACATGACGGAAGAAAATGGTATAAACATATATATATAATACTATGTACAAACACACACCAAATTGGCAATTTATACCATTTGGGCAATTTATTACGCAATTTATCATATAATAAATTGTAATAAATTGCCAATTTAAAAAAAATTTCGTAATAAATTGTTTCAAACTGCGAATGCAACCATATAAAGTGTGTTTATTGAGTAGATTTAAACGTCAGTAACGCATGGCTCAACTATATGGTTGGCTCATCCATCAGCTGATTTTATTTTTTTCATTTCACTGGAGTAGGGATTTTCAAAAGAAGATGGCAAACTCAAAATGAAACCAAAACATTGAACACATTTTCATACAACACACAAACATTTCAAAGTTTTATGTTTTCATTCCATTCTATTCGTCTAATACCAACACGCACATTTTGACAGTCTGAACAAAGGTATGTGGTTGCTGTAGAGATGAACACCACTCAATTTAAATCGAAATTGCCTCAATTTATTTTTCTGTTTGAACATAGTATAACGTCGATTTCTAAACATCTATCTGATAGCATTTGAATATTATAGGAGAGCAGAAAAACTTATTTAACACAGTTTTTACTTTATGAATTTTTTCCATGATAATATATCTATTTAAAATATGCTCCTGCTTTTTCCGATTTAGGAGCTTTATATAAGACGTTATTCTGCACTAGATTTTGTCTAGATGGCCAAATCTTATTAAGTTTTTACCTCTTTCTCTCCTTCTCTCTCTCTCTAACGCATTCCTTTTTCCTTTTATTCACTCCTCTCTATTCGTTTCTTTCTACCTCTCCGCCTTTTCCATCCTTTCCCTTCTCTCTAGCTCCCTCTCCTTCTCCCTCCTCCACTCCATCTATCCCTATATCTCTATCTTAGTCTTACTATACCTCTTTCAGAGTATCTTTCTCTTTCCCACGTTTTTTATATATAGTTCTTTTTATTGTTCTCCATCCCTTATTCAAAGTCCCAGTCCGACTACCAGTCCTAGTCCTAGTGCCAGTCCCGGTCCCAGTGTCACTCTCTCTCACACTTAAATTCCTACCCCCACCCTTCATTCCGGTTGTATGTATTTTTGAAAGCTGTTTCATAACAAAATTAAAAAAATAAATTGTACCTACAAAACCATTTTGGAGTATGAAAAATAGATAGCATACGATTCTCAGACCTACTCTAATATGCTTACAAAATTTCCTCAGAATCGGAGCTAAACCACTAACACTGTGACACGAGAATTTTATAAATAAGATAATTTATTTCAACATTGGTTTTAACCATCTCTAATCAAGTTGGAAATTAACTAGAGGAAAGCAATGTTTCAGACAGTTTCTTTTTCACCAACACAGGGTGAACAACTGCTAGTTAAATCGATAAATGTGAATATTTTGTAGAACAAATCACGAAAATCTACACAACCCACAAAACAGCTGACTTCGGTTTACACTTTTGACTTAAACTTAACTGGCAGTCAGAACTTGAGACAGCATTGAGAACACGAAAGTTTCGATAAGTTATAGAAAATAAAGTAACTAAAGATGCAGAAAACGACTCTAAGTAACTCAATTTCAGAACTTCTTAAATTACTCACTAAAAATAAATTACTAATAATTTGAGTCAAAGTCGAGTCAAAATGCCGCACCCGTCACTATGGAGTGCACCAAAAAGGCAATATAAATAAAGTAATAAGCTATTTATCAGTAACTAATAGCTATCATACTAAAGCTGATAATTGTATACCCGATTTCTTTTAAATATCTTAAAATAAATTAGCTGATTGATCTTTTAGCGATAATTTGCATGCAAGCAATGAGTGGTCATTCAAGAAAAAACACACATCGATTTATTTTAGGCTCACACTAATAACCAATCCCGGCGGCGTATTTTATCTGCTTTAAATACTAAATACTTGAATTTTTAACATAAGCTACACCGTTTATTGAATTTTATTACTATTATTTTTTTTTTTGCAGACACTAAACCGTCTAATGGAACAGAACCTAAAGTAACATTTACAGCCATAACAGAACAAAAAATTTCCCCACATTTAAGTGCTCACGAAAATGAGGAGAAATTGATGTTGGAAAACTATGGTGTCGAACCTGTTTCGAGTATTTCAGAAGCGGAGGAGCAAATTAAGGTAGAGCTTTAATAATGGTAGAATACTGCATATTTAATAAATTTGTTTACAGTGTATTACAAAATATCTGCTGCAGGGCAAATTGTATATCCGGAATCGATACAATTCCTTTTTTATATTTCCTGTTTTGATACTTTACCTGTGTTTTTTTATTACATATATGCATATACAAATATATTTCATAAGTTTAGATAAAGTTATGTGCTTGGCAGTCCATATTAAGTTTAAGTGCACATGTATATACATGTAAAAAAACACCGCTTTTGTATTTGTTCACAAGAGTATTATAACTTTGGCTGTGTAACATTAGTATGTAAAGGCATAAAGGAAACGGGATACTTAGATATAGACTTTCTTATATCAAAATTATCAGCATCGAAAAGGAGCAATAATGTTCGTCCGGCCGTTAACACGATAACTTCAGTAAAAGTTTAGATATCTTTACGAAATTTTGTAAACTGGCTAATCTTGTTCCAGAGGACATCGGTATTGCAAAATGAGCGAAATGGAACGATAACCACTTTTCGATATAAACAATTTCGAAAAATGGAAAAAATGCTATGATTTAATATCAAAGAACGATAAAGTGATGAAAGTTGGTACGTGGGCTGTCCTCATGAAAATGGGCGTGGCACCGCCCACGTGTAAAAGATGATAGATTTTAAGTTTTTCAAGCCGTAAATCAAAAGCCGCTTAAAATATCATCTTAAAAAAATTTGGCGTTTTGGTTATTTTCGCTAACATAAATACGATGCATAGAAACTAATAAAATCCGTTGGTGGCCACTTGACTTCAAGGCAACAAATTGAAATTTGGTAAAATTTTGGAAAAAGGAAGAAGAAAATTGTAAAGTTTCGCAAGCCTTAAGTCAAAAGAATGTCAAGATGTCATCTTGAAATTGAGCATGGTGGTTGTCCTTCCTTTTAAATGTATACTTTGGGAACATTTTGTTTTTTTTTCAAGTTCTAATGGCAACAAAAAATTGTATATCATTTCGGCTGAGCTGGAAAAATCGAGTACAATTACCATTTCCATTACAAATAAAAAGTAATCGAAAACACTAATTACCAAGTAACTTTCAATTATTTGAACTTTTAAAAAAAATTGCTAGAAAAAAATGAACAATGCACCATATTACAAACATAGATATTTTTTGTTAAATAGCCGCCGTGTTACTTTTAAGACTTAATAAGTACTTGGCGCGATTTAGGCCGAGCTTCTATTCCAATTTGCGTCGTACCACTTCCTAAATTTTGCAGGACATGAACCCAGACCATCGGTGTGTGTCGTAAATTAGAGGAAAAACAAGTAAGGAAGTCTAGGTTCGCGTGAAATCGAACATTACATACCCAGCTGTACATTTTGAAATGCTGTTGTTGTTTGTTTTATGTACTTAGTAGTGTTACAAGGCTGCGTAATAATACATATACGTATGATTCTATTCTGAACTAATGTTCGTTTAAAAGAAGCAAAAAGGATACAGCGGCTAACACCAATGACTTTGAGCGGGTAATAATACAGTTTTCCTTCAGATATGGGGATTTCCCTACTGTTTATTTTAAAATAAAGATATAACAGAACAATTAAAATACGATTGGGACAAAACTATTTTTCGCTAAGATTTAACTTATTATTTTTGCCTACGACCCTTTTAAAAGTCATTTATATAAAAGTGGGTGTGGTCTTTAACCAATCTTATCCATTTTTACTAAAATATTTTCTGCTATTAGGAAAATATGTGTGCACTCGGAGTGCTGGCCAAGCACTGCCCAGGGACGACCCCGCTTAGACAAATTTTCTTCTAATTGAAAGAACATGTTTCTAAAATTTTGATATTGCTTTGCCCGTGTGAACTCAGGATCTTCAGTGTGAATGGCGGTGCCACGCGCATTTTTTAAAATTTGAACTTTTTCGTATTTCTTGTTATAAATCAACTTGTGAAATGAAATACCATTGATATAAAGCTCTTTTTAGCAAAGATATAGCTTATTTTTTTCGTCCACGACCCTTTTAAAAATCTTTTTTATAAAAGTGGGCGTGGTCCTTAACCGATTTCATAAATTTTTCTTCAAAGCATTCCTTAAAGTAAAGGCAACCTCTCTGTAAAAATGTTATATATATAAAGAGTGGGCGTGGTTATCATCTGATTTCGCTCCAGATAAGCTCGTGTACCAAATTTGGTGAAGATATCTCAATATTTACTCAAGTTATCATTTATTACCCATGGCGGCCACCGTGGTGTGATGGTAGCGTGCTCCGCCTATCACACCGTATGCCCTGGGTTCAACTCCCGGGCAAAGCAACATCAAAATTTTAGAAATAAGATTTTTCAATTAGAAGAAAATTTTTCTAAGCGGGGTCGCCCCTCGGCAGTGTCTGTTAAGCACTCCGATTATATTTCTGCCATGAAAAGCTCTCAGTGAAAACTCATCTGCCTTGCAGATGCCGTTCGGAGTCGGCATAAAAAAAACATGTAGGTCCCGTCCGGCCAATTTGTAGGGAAAAATCAAGAGGAGCACGACGCAAATTGGAAGAGAAGCTCGGCCTTAGATCTCTTCGGAGGTTATCGCGCCTTACATTTATTTTTTTTTTTTTTTATCATGTTAACGTACAGACGGATGGACGGACGGACAGAGGGACATGGCTTTTTTTCGATACTGATGATTTTGATATATATTATAGTCTACATCTATCTCGATTCCTCGATTCCTACCTATACCGGTACAACCAACCGTTATCTAATCAAAGTTATAATACCCTGTGTACAAGTACAGCGGGTATAATAAAACCATTTGAGAATGGCTGGTCCTTGGCACAGACTGTAAAGATATAATAGAAAACAAAAATTGCTTGGTCACACCACTGAGTAGCGGGAAGTTCGCCACCACCACCTTTTTATAGGTCAAGCGACCCTTTAAACTAATAAAAAAAAGTTAAATATGCTACTATAAAACCATATAAAAAGTCAAGCAATTTATTTTATTGGACTGAAGTATTATTTTCTGATTTCTGCATCTCAAAATTATCAGAATTCTGTTACTTGATTCCGTTGTATTTTTTAGTTGCAAATAATTGAAAATAATTGAATGTTTTTGAAATAATTGATCAGTAATTGAAACAAGATGTATCCATTATCAAGTACTTGTAGTTAAACAATTGCCATTACCTAGTATATTCATAACTACACAGCTCTGCTTTTCGGTATATTATTAGATTATACTGGTATTTCATCTCAGTAGTGGTTTACTGAAGCAAAGAACGAAAATTAAAAAAATTTTGAAGTGGCGTGGAATCACCCTTTCCTTAGGTAACAATTCGACCAATGCGAACGAAATTTGGTATAAGGATTTTTTTTGAACAAAAGGCTTAACGAAAACTTTGTAAAATTTTTGAAAATGAGTGTAGAGCAGCCCACATTTAGAAGAAGAAAATTTAAAAGTTTTTCAAGTTGTAAATCAGAAGTCGGTAGTGCCGCTTTGCAATTGAAAATTTAAAAAAATATTGTGAATGGTTTTCGTACGCTTCTTTTTAAGCTCTTCACAAAACTCTCAATAACAAAGTCGAACAAAAAGCGACCATCTTGGGTATGTAATGTTCGGTTTGGCCTGAACTTAATCTTCCATACTTGTTTTCTTTTATTTCAAAAATTTGCAAGTATTATTTGTTGGAGTTCGAGCTCAAGGCCTTAAACATATGTACTTTTCGTGAGAACTATTTTTCTTAAAGGTTTTCCGCAATTGAAAAATAACATTTTACTTGATAATAGAATAAAGGCATTTTCAGACACCTGCGAAAGATGCGAAGATATACCCATTTAGACGATTGCTAAAATGTGTATAAAACAAGTAAGAAAGGTTAAGTTCGGGTGTAACCGAACATTACATACTCAGTTGAGAGCTATGGTGACAACATAAGGGAAAATAACCATGCAGGAAAATGAACCGGGGGTAATCCTGGAATATGTTTGTATGACATGTCTATCAAATGAAAGGCACTAAAGAGTATTTTATGAGGGAGTGGGCCAAAGTTCTATAGGTGGACGCCATTTAGGAATATCGCCATAAAGGTGGGTCAGGGTTGACTCTATAATTTGTTTGTACGATATGGGTATCAAATGAAAGGGATTAATGAACATTTTAAAAGGGAGTGGGCCTTAGTTCTATAGGTGGACGCCGGTTCGAGATATCGCCATAAAGGTGGAGCAGGGGTGACTCTAGAATGTGTTTGTACGATATGGGTATCAAATTAAAGGTATTAATGAACATTTTAAAAGGGAGTGGGCCTTAGTTTTATAGGTGGACGCCTTTTCGAGATATCGCCATTAAGGTGGACCAGGGGTGACTGTAGAATGTGTTTGTACGATATGGGTATCAAATTAAAGGTATTAATGAGGGTTTTAAAAGGGAGTGGTGGTAGTTGTATAGGTGGCCGCCTTTTCGAGATATCGGCATAAAGGTGGACCAGGGGTGACTCTAGAATGCGTTTGTACAATATGGTAAGCAAACGAAAGGTGTTAATGAGTATTTTAAAAGGGCGTGGGGCTTAGTTCTATAGGTGGACGCCTTTTCGAGATATCGCCATAAAGGTGGAGCAGGGGTGACTCTAGAATGTGTTTGTACGATATGGGTATCAAATGAAAGGGGTTAATGAACCTTTTAAAAGGGAGTGGGCCTTAGTTCTATAGGTGGACGCCTTTTCGAGATATCGCCATAAAGGTGGACCAGGGGTGACTCTAGAATGCGTTTGTACAATATCGGTATCAAACGAAAGGTGTTAACGATTATTTTAAAAGGGCGTGGGGCTTAGTTCTATAGGTGGACGCCTTTTCGAGATATCGCCATAAAGATGGACCAGGGGTGACTCTAGAATGTGTTTGTACGATATGGGTATCAAATGAAAGGGGTTAATGAACATTTTAAAAGGGAGTGGGCCTTAGTTTTATAGGTGGACGCCTTTTCGAGATATCGCCATAAAGGTGGACCAGGGGTGACTCTAGAATGCGTTTGTACAATATGGTAATCAAACGAAAGGTGTTAATGAGTATTTTAAAAGGGCGTGGGGCTTAGTTCTATAGGTGGACGCCTTTTCGAGATATCGCCATAAAGGTGGACCAGGGGTGACTCTAGAATGCGTTTGTACAATATCGGTATCAAACGAAAGGTGTTAACGATTATTTTAAAAGGGCGTGTGGCTTAGTTCTATAGGTGGACGCCTTTTCGAGATATCGCCATAAAGGTGGACCAGGGGTGACTCTAGAATGCGTTTGTACAATATCGGTATCAAACGAAAGGTGTTAATGAGTATTTTAAAAGGGCGTGGGGCTTAGTTCTATAGGTGGACGCCTTTTCGAGATATCGCCATAAAGGTGGAGCAGGGGTGACTCTAGAATGTGTTTGTACGATATGGGTATCAAATGAAAGGGGTTAATGAACATTTTAAAAGGGAGTGGGCCTTAGTTTTATAGGTGGACGCCTTTTCGAGATATCGCCATAAAGGTGGACCAGGGGTGACTCTAGAATGCGTTTGTACAATATCGGTATCAAACGAAAGGTATTAACGATTATTTTAAAAGGGCGTGGGGCTTAGTTCTATAGGTGGACGCCTTTTCGAGATATCGCCATAAAGATGGACCAGGGGTGACTCTAGAATGTGTTTGTACGATATGGGTATCAAATTAAAGGTATTAATAAGGGTTTTAAAAAGGGGTGGTGGTAGTTGTATATGTGAAGGCGTTTTCCAGATATCGACCAAAATGTGGACCAGGGTGACCCAGAACATCATCTGTTGGATGCCGCTAATTTATTTATATATATAATACCACGAACAGTATTCCTGCCAAGATTTCAAGGGTGTTTTATTTCGCCCTGCAGAACTTTTTCATTTCATTTTACTTAATATGGTAGGTGTCACACCCATTTTACAAAGTTTTTTTTCTAAAGTTATATTTTGCGTCAATAAACCAATCCAAATACCATGTTTCATCCCTTTTTCGTATTTGGTATAGAATTATGGCATTTTTTTCGTTTTTGGTAATTTTCGATATCGAAAAAGTGGGCGTGGTCATAGTCGGATTTCGGTCATTTTTTTACCAATACAAAGTGAGTTCAGATAAGTACGTGAACTGAGTTTAGTAAAGATATATCGATTTTTGCTCAAGTTATCGTGTTAACGGCCGAGCCGAAGGACAGACGGTCGACTGTGGATAAAAACTGGGCGTGGCTTCAACCGATTTCGCCCTTTTTCACAGAAATAAGTTACTGTCCCAGAATCTAAGCCCCTACAAAATTTCACAAGGATTGGTAAATTTTTGTTCGACTTATGGCATTAAAAGTATCCTAGACAAATTAAATGAAAAAGGGCGGAGCCACGCCCATTTTGAAATTTTCTTTTATTTTTGCATTTTGTTGCACCATAGCATTACTGGAGTTGAATGTTGACATAATTTACTAATATACTGTAAAGATATTAAATTTTTTGTTAAAATTTGACTTAAAAAAATTTTTTTTTAAAAGTGGGCGTGGTCGTTTTCCGATTTTGCTAATTTTTATTGATCATACATATAGTAATAGGAGTAACGTTCCTGCCAAATTTCATCATGATATCTTCAACGACTGCCAAATTACAGCTTGCAAAATTTCTAAATTACCTTATTTTTAAAGTGGGCGGTGCCAAGCCCATTGTCCAAAATTTTACTAATTTTCTATTCAACGTTTTTAGTTCAACTCACCTACCAAGTTTCATCGCTTTGTCCGTCGTGTTAACGGACGGACGGACGGACATGGCTCAATCAAATTTTTTTTCGATCCTGATTATTTTGATATAAGGAAGTCTATATCTATCTCGATTCCTTTATATATGTACAACCAACCGTTATCCAATCAAACTTAATATACTCTGTGAGCTCTGCTCAACTGAGTATAAAAATACATGGCGTGATAATTCTCCTCCACTTGCGACGTGCAAGGCAGAAGTACACTCGAAGTGTTTGCTACCACACTTAGAAAATTTGTGCCTTAAGAATTTGATGCTGGTTTTCCCGAGCGTTGAACTCAAGATCATTGGGGTGGCAGGCGAGCGAGCTACCATCACTCCACGTAGCCCGTATATGAAGTAAGTTAGAAAATTAAGAAATACCAATAGTGGTATGAGATAAAGATTGCAAGGGTTACCAACTCTCTTGCCTGATAAGGCCTAAATTATGCCCGAATGGAAATACTTTATATGATTTCATAGTTTAAAATGTAGAAATTTCAAAATAAATTGCTTATTTCTGTGCCGTTCAAAGGTTAACAAAGAAATGCTGTCCTTCCCCTTGGGGAGCCAGCCGGCATGGGCCATTGGCTTTTGAATCGCGCTGTCTTCAGAGCTGTATGAAATAATTCCCCCGCAGCTGATAAGATCTATGGAGGTGTCTTGCAGGTGGCGGCCTCCCATTTCCGCCAACTCTCTGAGATCGGGCTATGTTGACAATTCTCGATGTATGGACAAATTCACTTTAATGCCAAAAGCGGGGAAACTTCTACGTGTCTCCCAAAGACCTTAGCCCAATCAGGCTATCCTGGGTGTGTCACAGAAGAGTGGTCTTTCATCTCTGCTTTGGGTCGTGATAACGAACGATCTGCTTCAGGACCCAGAGGGTAGTGGCCGCTAGTCGTATGTCGATGAACGGGCAACTATTGTTAGGGGTGAGCTTCTGAATATGCTGAGCAATGTTTTGCAGGGTTAGCTGGATGTCGTGACCAGGTGGTCCGAATCTAGCTCCTTTTTTTTTGAGTGGAGGTACAATATTCCTGAGTTTAGAGGACCCTCTTTTGGTGGAGTACCGCTGGTGCTGCTTGACATGGCTAAGTATTTTGGAGCGATTGCAGGCTCCTCCCAAGTTTGGTACATTGGCTGTGTGATACGGTGATCAACTTGATTATTCTGTAACGTTCTGGTGTTGTGAAAAGCACTTGACACGGTCAAAAGGTTGGAAATAGTACAGTGATTAGCGATGGTTGAAAGAAGCGGTGCCCTTCCTACAACACCTACGCTTGAACTTAGGGCAATGCTGAATCTGTACCCGGTTAACATCGTGGATGAAATGGCTGCAGGGTCGACGGCAGTACGCTTCCGCCACGTGGGCTATTAGCTTGTGAATAAGGGACACTACAGCATTCTGACCGACTATGACTTTATTATTATTAGGACAGACTACTCTGGGTTTTTGCTCCTCTTGCTTCATTCATCAGTTATATTCCTTCAAGGAATGAATGTATTGTGGAATTAATATGGGACGTGAGTCTACTGAACCTGTTTACAGTTGGATCCATGGATGGGTGGACGAAAAATTGGGAGTTTATTATTCTACATGAGCTTGGTGTTAGCTGGAAATTTAATATAAATAATCACTGCAGCTTCTTCCAGGCTAAAGGTTGCGATAGATGGAATATTATTCGCCAACCGTTAGACAACTTAACATCCACTCAGATAGTCAGGGGGCTATCAAATAGTTTAGCTCTGCTACCGTAAGGTAGAGATCTGTGAGGGATTGCTTGACCTCAATCGCGATGACATCCAGCTACATTTTGAAATAAACTTCTGGACGCCAAGACATAGGGATATCCGTCGAATTTGTCAGGCACATTTCATGGCCTGGGCAGACACGGCCGAATTGATTCTTTTACAAATTATCTGATTATCTTATATTTTTAGAAACTGCCTTATCCGAAATCAGTATTCTTCATTATCAGCAATGAGTTTTGTGAACGTTTCAATTACTATGGCATGCGAAGTACGTACGAACTAAAAATATGTGTTATTGGTCAAAGCTTAATTTGTATTTCTCCTTTCATCCCCAGCAATACTCGTCTTGTACCTGACTCGGCAACTTGATTATAACGATGATGATGCCACCATAATCTTCCACATTTTCACTATGCTCGCCTATTTTCTATGCCTTTTTGGTGCAATCATTTCAGATAGCTGGCTTGGAAAATTTAAAACTATTTTATACCTTTCGATCGTTTATATCGCCGGTTCGGTTATGGTCACGCTTGGTGCGATACCCTCGTTAAATTTGAATTCTACAGTTTTTACAATGATTGGTTTGGCCTTGATAGCTTTGGGCTCTGGTGGCATTAAGCCATGTATCTCAGCTTTTGGTGGCGATCAATTTAAGGTGCCCGATCAGGTTAAACAGTTGACAATATTTTTTTCGATCTTCTACTTTTCGATCAATGCTGGTTCATTAATTTCGACTACAGTTACACCAATTTTGCGTGAAGATGTGAGTTGTTTTGGTGAGAATGAATGCTATTCCCTGGCATTTGGTGTTCCAGCTGTACTTATGGCGACTTCAATGGGTGAGTTTGTCAACAAGAATGAGCTCAATATTTCGACTTTAAGTCTTTAGTATAATAGGATATGGTCAGATGCACTTACCTCTTTTTTATTTCTGGGTAATCATACGTACCATATTGACTTCTCTTATCTCAATCTTCAGTTATTTTCATAGTGGGTCGTCCGTTTTACAAGATGAAACCGCCAGCTGGGAACATGTTCCTTTTGGTCAGCAAAGTTATTGGTGTAAGTAGACTGACGAACAAATCTATAGCCAATCATAACCGATATATAATACACTTCATCTATAGACCGCTATTTCAACTAAATGGAAAGAGAAAAAAATCAATCCACGTAAATATTGGCTCGATTATGCCGATAAAAAGTTTGATCATGCTCTAATTGAGGATATCAAAGTTTTGATGAGCGTTTTAGTACTCTACCTGCCATTGCCATTCTTTTGGGCACTTTTTGATCAGCAAGGCTCGCGTTGGACTCTACAAGCCACACGCATGAACGGTAATATGGGCTCATGGGATATTAAACCGGATCAAATGCACTTGATGAACTCACTGCTTATACTCGCATTCATACCTCTTTACGAGATTGTGCTCTATCCGCTTTTGAGTTTAATCGGTATACGTCGTCCATTGCAAAAGCTTACTTTGGGTGGAATTTTTGCTAGCATTGCTTTCATTGCTTCTGCTTTGGTCGAACTGAAGTTGGAGGTAAATAGAACTATTAATAAAAAACATATTTTATTTAAATAAGAATAATAACCTTTTAAAAAATATTTCTTTAATAGCAAACATATCCAGTACTGCCAACGTCAGGAATTGCCCAGCTTCGTGTTTACAATGGCGAACTTTGCGACTATTCGATCAGCACAAATTTGACTGGTTTAAATTTTGATGTTAATTCAGTCGATTTATACATAAACAAAAATATTGATATCACTTCAACAGACGGTTTAAATATACAATTTCAATTCAATGCAAAATCTGGTAATAATTGTGCAGCACTGCCAACTCAAAGTTGTCTACTAAAGGAGCAAACAAGTTTTTATTTGTTTTTGAATTCGAAAAACACCACCAATCCTGTCATTTGCGCCGAGGACACCATAGCGAAGCCTGCTAGTGGTTATCCGCTCGTACGCACATTGGCTAATGTAAATCCAAGTCGCACAATCGAATGGAAGAATGGTAAAGGGAGTGTAAAACATGCAGAACCAGTCTATGCGCGTAATATAACGAAATATAAGGCCAATACTTATCAGGTTTTCATCGATAATATTGAAATAGAATCAGTAAAACTAGAAGTGGGGGGCATTTACACGATTCTTGTAGCTGAAAAATCGTCAGGAATATACCGTAACAAGTTTTTAACTGTAACAAATCCTAACTCGCTGTCAATTATATGGCAGATTCCACAATATGTTATAATGACTATGGCTGAGGTTATGTTTTCTGTAACGGGTCTTGAATTTTCGTACTCTCAGGCGCCGGTGGCAATGAAATCCGTAGTGCAAGCTTGTTGGCTACTCACAGTGGCATTCGGTAATGTGATAATTGTGGTAATTGCCGAACTCTCTCTGTTTGATTCGCAAGCCTCTGAATTCTTCCTATTCGCTGGCCTCCTATTGGCTGATATGATGCTATTTATGCTTGTTGCTTACAAATACAAACCAAATAATAAAATGACAAACAGCGACGCGAAGCTTTTGCCGGCACCGGAAAAGAAGGAACATAATAGCATCGCCCATTTAGCTAAGTCGAACGACGAGTAAATGAAACCACAGTTTGTACTTAACAAGTTCATGTATGAATGTACATTAGACTGGATCGATTTATTAAACGTTATCGCGCCATCGATTTTTCGATAGGATTTGGGCTCAGGAAAACAAGTTTCACTACGCATACCCAAAAAAATCCAACGTCTTTACAACACTTTTTTTGAAAAAAAAAAATATTTTTTGGGTTTTGGGGAGTGTTTTAGTCGAAAAATTTACACTTTCGGCATTTTTTTTCGCAGGCTCGAAAATTATTTTTTTGGGTATGCGAAGTGGAACTTTTTCTCCTGAGCCCAAATCCTATCGAAAAATCGATGGCGCTATATCGGTTAACTTTCGTCCATACAAATCGACCCAGCTTAATGTACATACCAAAATTAATGTATAATTCATAGGGAGCAAGTATTAATATTATTTTGTACTTAGTAAGTATATACATATGTAAGCTAAGGTATAAAATACAAAGAGATTATATAAAATAAAAAGCTCTTATTATATTAACTTCTTGAGCGTACAGCGGAAATTAATTCAGCTTAGTTTATTTATTTTATCCACAAATTGATCAAATGTTACATATGCAAGATGATACAAAAAAACAAAAAAAAAGGTGAAGTCAGTATTACAAAATGGAGTCCCAGCTGAACAGAAGGGATCCTCCTTTATTATAGGCTTATATAGGTATTACTTCAAACCGCAGTGCCCGTCCAATATAGGCGAGCTTCCGCTCGTACCATTCCCCTATATTCCGAACTAGCATGAAGAGCCAGCACCCTTTCCTCGATTCTTCCCACCGTTTTGTGACCTAACTGTTGTTAATGACCTTGCTTGTTTTTTTTGGCAACTTCAGATGTTCGGCCGCTTCCAATGCCATACAGATCGGCCATTTCCCTTGACAGTAGATCTACTGAGATAGATCTGCAAGGATAGCGTCGTCGGACACCTTCGGATAAGCACATGACAGTATTCGGCCCTAAGACCTAACATTTATCTATGTAAACCAAGCTCCAGTATGTAGACTTATTTAGTTGGAAAAGCTGAATAGTGTCAAAATATATAGCGGGAAAAATCGGAGCTTATAGGTCATGGTTCTTCAAAAAAGAAAAGTGATTGTCCTTGCGCAAACGGAATGAGAGCACAATTGTGGTATAATAAATTTTATAATATATAATAGATTTACCTGGTGACAGAAAAGAAGTCGTTGCCTATACGATCTTTATTTTTAACAGCTCTTCCTAATTCAGCGTGTAAAACATCACGAAATTCTAACAGATATATGATCATACCTGACAGACATTGATCGGAGTATCTCTATCCTTCCACCTGCCTCTACACTGTCTCTGTCTCACCCTCTCGTTTTTTTGTAATTACCTCAATCGGCCTATCAATTTCCCAATCCCTTTTAATGTTCCCTAAATCTTGCACCTTTTCCTCTTACTCGTCCTGCTTTCACTCTTATTTTAGTTTTATTATCGCTATTGCTCTTAATCTTATCATAATGCTTTTCTCACTCTTCCTGTTAACCCTCTATCCCTCTCTATAGCCCCCCCCCCCCCCCCAATCTAAGCCTAATATCATTAAAGACTTCAAATAAAAAGATGATAAAAAAATTTTAAGGACTACCTTTATATAAATGGGCCAGAAAAAAGAAGGCAATTTTCCTTTAATACAGACATAATGTTTTTGAATTTTGACTAAAAAACTTTAACAATAGCTCTTGTAGAAGAATTTTGGGATTGAAAACTATAAAGGTGGAGCGCAATCTTTCAATTTAAGGCAAACCATGTGCTTGGGATTAATTAATTGATTATTTAAAATTTAAGCACGCGCTCTACCTTTACAATTTTAAATTCCAAAATTCTTTTACAAGAGCTATTGATAAAGTTTTTTAGTCAAAATTCAACAAGATTATGTCTGTATTAAAGAAAAAATAGCCTTCTATTTTTTGGTCCATTTATATAAAGGTAGTCCTTAAAATTTTTTTATCATAATTTATTTTCACTTTTTTAGTGCTGCCTACGAAAAGGCATTTGGAATTTTGGGTTCTGACTCACGGCCAAAGTTTCAAGTCTCTAGCTCATCGGGAAGTTACTTAAAAATCGATCGCAAGATTTCCATGGTTTTTCGGGGATTTGTAGTTATCTCAATTAGCACGCCATCTAGCGGAACTTTGTTTTCCATAAATTGTATTATCACCAAACCTCGAACATGGATCTCGATCCATGCGCCACCTAGCGAAATTTTTTTTGGGTATCAAATGAAAGGTGTTAATGAGTATTTTAAAAGGGAGTGGGCCTTAGTTCTATAGGTGGACACCTTTTCGCGATATCGCCATAAAGGTGGACCAGGGGTGACTCTAGAATTTGTTTGTACGATATGGGACCAAATGAAAGGTATTAATGAGGGTTTTAAAAGGGAGAGGTGGATTTGTATAGGTGGTCGCTTTTTCGAGATATCGCCATAAAGGTGGACCAGGGGTGACTCTAAAATGCGTTTGTACAATATGCGTATCAAACGAAAGGTGTTAATGAGTATTTTAAAAGGGAGTGGGCCTTAGTTCTATAGGTGGACGCCGTTTCGAAATATCGCATTAAGGGGGGCCAGGGGTGACTCTAGGATGTGTTTGTACGATATGGGTATCAAATTAAAGGTATTAATGAGGGTTTTAAAAGGGAGTGGTGGTAGTTGTATAGGTGGTCGTTTTTTCGAGATATCGCCATAGAGGTGTACCAGGGGTGAATCTAGAATGCGTTTGTACAATATGGGTATCAAACGAAATGTGTTAATGAGTATTTTAAAAGGGAGTGGGCCTTAGTTCTATAGGTGGATGCCGTTTCGAAATATCGCCATAAAGGTGGACGAGGGGTGACTCTAGGATATGTTTGTACGATATGGATATCAAATTAAAGTTATTAATGAGGGTTTTAAAAGGGAGTGGTGGTAGTTGTATAGGTGGTCGCCTTTTCCGAGATATCGATATGGGTGACTCTAGAATACGTTTGTACAATATGGGTATCAAACGAAAGGTGTTAATAGGTATTTTAAAAGGGAGTGGGCCTTAGTTCTATAGGTGGACGCCTTCTCGAGATATCGCCATAAAGGTGGACCAGTGGTGACTCTAGAATATGTTTGTACGATATGGGTATCAAATGAAAGGTGTTAATGAGTATTTTAAAAGGGCGTGGGGCCTAGTTCTATAGGTGGACCCCTTTTCGAGATATCGCCATAAAGGTGCGATATTGGTATCAAATTAAAGGTATTAATGAGAGTTTTAAAGGGGAGTGGTGATATTTGTATATGTGAAGGCGTTTTCCAGATATCGACCAAAATGTGGACCAGGGTGACCCAGAACATCATCTGTTGGATACCGCTAATTTATTTATATATGTAATACCTGCAAAGATTTCAAGGGTTTTATATTTCGCCCTGCAGAACATTTTCATTTTCTTCTACTTAATATGTAAGTGTCACAACTATTTTACAAAGTTTTTTCCAAAGTTATATTTCGCGTCAATAAACCAATCCAATTACCATGTTTCATCCCTTTTTTCGTATTTGGTATAGAATTATGGCATTTTTTCATTTTTCGGAATTTTCGATATCGAAAAAGTGGGCGTGGTCATAGTCGGATCTCGTTCATTTTTTACATTAAGATAAAGTGCATTCAGGTAAGTACGTGAACTAAGTTCAGTAAAAATATGTCGATTTTTGCTGTAGTTATTGTGTTAACGGCCATGTGGAAGGACGGATGGACGACCGCGTATAAAAACTGGGCGTGGCTTCAACCGATTTCGCCCGTTTTCACAGAAAGCAGTTAACGTCATAAAATCTATGACCCTACCAAATTTAAAAGGATTGGTAAATTCTTGTTCGACTTATGGCATTAAAAGTATCCTAGACAAATTAAATGAAAAAGGGCGGAGCCACGCCTATTTTGAAATTTTCTTTTATATTTGTATTTTGTTGCACCATATCATAACTGGAGTCGAATGTTGACATAATTTACTTATATACTGTAAAGATTTTAAATTTTTTGTTAAAATTTTACTTTAAAAAAAATTTTTTTTAAAGTGGGCGTGGTCCTTCTCCGATTTTGCTAATTTTTATTAAGCGTACATATAGTAATAGGAGTAACGTTCCTGCCAAATTTCATCATGATATCTTCAGCGACTGCCAAATTACAGCTTGCAAAAGTTTTAACAAACGGTATTTCACTGTTGAATGCACAACCACATCAACACATGCACAGCGGTAAAACCACAATGGCGCATTATTGTTTGTGTTGTTGTGAAAGGAAAAGGAGTGGCAGGGGGCAGTTAAAAGCAGCCATGCTTAACCAACGAAACGATATCATTTCGTTACGATAATCAACGTTAATAAACGAATCCGATATCGTTCATTTTAAATACCGATCTGAGATGAATGCTCACGAGCCTACATACCAAATTTCATCAAGATACCTCAAAATTTACGCAAGTTATCGTGTTAACGGACGGACGGACGGACGGACATGGCTAAATCAAATTTTTTTTCGATCCTGATGATTTTGATATATGGAAGTCTATATCTATCTCGATTCCTTTATACCTGTACAACCAACCGTTATGCAATCAAACTTAATATACTCTGTGAGCTCTGCTCAACTGAGTATAAAAAGGCGGAGCCACGCCCATTTTGAAAATTTCTTTTATTTTTGCATTTGGTTGCACCATACCATTACTGGAGTTGAATGTTGACATAATTTACTTATATTCTGTAAAGATATTAACTTTTCTTTTAAAATTTGACTTTAAAAAAATTTTTTTTTAAAAAGTGGGCGTGTTCGTTCTCCGATTTTGCTAATTGTTATTAAGCATACATATAGTTATAAGAGTAACGTTCTTGCCAAATTTCATCATGATATCTTCAACGACTGCCAAATTACAGCTTGCGAAACTTCTAAATTACCTTTTTTTAAAAGTGGGCGGTGCCACGCCCATTGTCCAAAATTTTACTAATTTTCTATTCTGGGTCATCAGTTCAACTCACCTACCAAGTTTCATCGCTTTATCTGTATTTGGTAATCAATTATCGCACTTTTTCGGTTTTTCGAAATTTTCGATAAGTGGGCGTGGTTATAGTCCGATATCGATCATTTTAAACAGCGATCTGAGATGAGTGCCCAGGACCAAATTTCATCAAGATACCTCAAAATTTACTCAAGCTATGGTGTTAACGGACGGACGGACGGACGGACGGACTTGGGCTCAATCAAATTTTTTTTTCGATACTGATGATTTTGATATATGGAAGTCTATATCTATCTCGATTCACTTATACCTGTACAACCAACCGTTATCCAATCAAAGTTAATATACTCTGTGAGCTCTGCTCAACTGAGTATAAAAATAAAAAAACAAGTTTCGAAAAAAACAAAACATAAGGTTTTGTAGCAAGTCAAATTTTATTCTAAAAAGGTACAACTTTCAGCTTACGTGACGTGGAGATGCATCGTTCGGAGTCGGCATAAATTATATAGGTCCCCTCGAGCCAATATATAAGAAGTGTTTAAAGAGAAAGAGCAGTATGAAATTTCAGTATTTTATAAGAAAAAGAGTACATTTAAAAAAATCAAAACTTTTGCATTTCCTAAAATGCTTAAAATATGAAATTTAAAAGGGTTATTCTTTCAGTCTATGAAGCGTAGTAAACTTCGAAAATATTCCATGTTTTCTATACGAAATATATAACACCCAGAGACCACAGCAATTACACAATTAAGATAATGTCGGTCTGAACCTGCATTTAGCGCTAAAAGTTAAATAAGAAATGCTTATTTAATGCATTCAAAAAGCTCAAAAGACTGCCGCGCACAGAAATTTGTTGTTTTTTTAACTAAAAATTCAGTTTCAACATCTTCGGCGCATTTAAAAATTTTCTATTCAAATATTCATGGGTTTGAGTATAGAAAATGTTGTAACCATAGAAAATTTTTTACAAATATGTTTTGTTGTTGCATATAGAAAACTTTCGACAGTGAAATGGAAAACTTTCTACGTTTTCTATGGATTTTAGATACAGAGAATACCCACAAGTTCTTTTGTTATTGATTTTAAAAAATTAACAAAACTTCTACATTGACATGTTGCTTACAACATGTTTCTGAATTTCCATATACTTCATTAGCTACCTTTTCAGATTCCATATAACTATTCGTTAGACTGCTTTGAAAAGGAATGTTGGTTCGAACTTCTACCGAAGTGTATTATGAAAAGCGTGAAAATTATAATCGGATATTTGCTTAATCTAGCTAAGATATGAGAAATTATGTAATTTGTAGTATTTTATGTCTATAAAGTGTCAAAAAATTTTTCAAATTTTTCGTTTGCTATGTCGAACGCGATTGTAGATAACAAAATAAAAAAACAATCTTAAGCTTATCTCTTATCTCCCAACATAATCGTTTAACAAATAAGATAGGAGTTTAAGTGAAAAACTTGCGTTTGTATTCGAAGCTCGCTGGCATTAAGTATGAACCTCTGCTCTAAAGAGTGAGGGTAGAGTACCATGAATCAAATATGTTGCTCATACGTAGCGTTGGTCAAATATACATGCTTTTGCAACGAGAAGTCAGAATATGTGGAGGGAGTTGTACTCTTTCATCTCGTTTGTGTCGTACTCAAATATGACGCGCAACCGAGATGAATACATATCTATAAACTGTCGCTTAACGATGAATTTAGATAGATGGCTTAATAATCAATGACGAGTTTAGTTTCAACCGAAAAAAATATTTTTTGTTTATTATTGATGTGTAAATATTTTTTCCCACAAAATTGGGGAATTCAGAACATATACTTAAGAAAGTTGTAAGCGTAAGCTTTGGGAAGGCCTTTGGAAGTGGTGTGCTATATGGGGAAATATAGAATGTAAGGGAAAGTGTAGTCTTTGCACTGTAGTAGAAAAGAAAAGAAAAGAAAAGAAAAGAAAATAAAAGAAAAGAAAAGAAAAGTAAAGTAAAGAGGAGAAAAGAAAAGAAACTGAATAGGAACGTAAAGAAGATGAATAGTTAAAAGTCAAAGGCGTGTTATCATTTTTTTGTCGAAGAGTTAACAATGTATTGTCGATGAGTTATCGGTTTGCTATCGACGGTTATGGGCGGATAATCCATTTCTTATCGACGACTCATCGGTTCGTCATAGGTAGGTTATCGGCGAGGAAAATACGACTTGTAGATTTGTCATCGAAGTGCTAAAATATTTTCTGTCGATAGGAATGGTTATCGATTTTTTGTAGACTATTTATAGGCTTTTAATCCAAAAGTTATCGATATGTTTTCAAAAAATTAACGAACCGAAGCGTCAACAATTGTTATCGATTTGTTAACTAAAAGTTATAGATTTGTTACTTAAAAGTTATATATTTGCCATCGAAAACTTACCGATTTCTGTTTATACGTTTAGTGGAGTGTTCACCATATGGTCTAAAAAGATACCGATTAATATTAAAATTATATCGATTAATATCAAAATTATATCGATATGTTATCGAAAAGTTATCGATAAACTATCGACATCGTTATGTTATCAGAAGGTAGCGGATTTGTTGCTGCAAAGTTATCGGGTTCCTATGGGAGTGTTACTAATTTATTATGGGTGTTTCATCGATTTGCCAATGATTTGTTATAGAAAAGTTTTCGCTTTGGTTGAAAATTGCTATCGATTTCGTATCAGTTTGTTACCAATTTGTTATCGAAGACTTATCGGTTTATCGATAATTACTTGCTATCAATAATAGGCCGATAGTAAATAATAACTTGTCGGTATAGGTTGCTATCGATTAGAAGCCGGCGAAAAAAACTGCAGTTTCTTCCCTTTGGCGGGACTGTTAATAAAATTTTATGGGGATTACCCATAGTTTACTACTTTAATCTCCGATTTTTGTAGAACTTAAATGTTTATATTTTCAGTACTTCCCTGCACCCTAATGCACTACATTGTGCCTTGTAGATATCGCTATAGCAAGCAGATACCGAGTACACGATACAGGTATTCTATCTGAATTATTTTTAAGAGTAGAAATATCATATTTTCGTTCATATGTACATTAGACTGGGTAGGTGTTCATAAAAAATAAGAAGGTTGCAAATGTAAATATGGTCAATAATGTTTTTCAATGAAAGCAACCAGGTTTGGTATCCGATTTTCAAAATTAACAGCATTTCTCGGTCTTCACAAGTTCTATAACTTTTTCTTTTGTCCCTTTAAGCTGATTAAGCTGGTTTAGTGTATAAAGTAATATGAAAACGACTTGAGGCCAAAAGGCCAAAATAATAACATATCAAATTTAAAACACGGATGTAAAATAATCACGTTAAAATAAAAAACAGTTTCGGCAATGTTTTCAAGCATAAAAAAATGTTCGATACCTTATAAACATAAGCTTTAAATTTAGGAGCGGTCGTTTGGAAATTTTTTTTCGACCCAGTCTACTGTACATACAATTTCGAACGTAGTCCCACCAATAATTCGAATTTGTTTTACTACTTCTTAAGATATGTATAAATGGGAACTGCCATTTATACCAGGGATTCACGATTACGGATATTAATTAAAATTCAAACCAAACAATTCATACTGAAAGGTCAACACCACCTACATAAGAACTACATAAACGCTTTTCATAATATACATACTACCGATTTATTGATTGATTTCTATTTTTACTTCCTTTATATTAGTTTCGTTTGATGCTTTTTCGCCGATTTCCATACAAAATTGCAAAATATTGGAATCCATTTTTAGTAACCTTCCGGAGAGATCGTCTTGAAACTTAAAACACACATTGGAACACAATGACAATTAGGCATGAGGGAAAAAAAATTGATAGGTGGTCCAGTGATCGTGAAAAATAAAAAAAATCGCCCGAACTTGGATTTTGCTTTCGAATATAGGGAAATTTCCGATAACCAATGGGGTAGTGAGGTTTTCTTGCGCCCGGGAAAAATATTTTTTATATGTTGTAAACTGTATCCCAATTTTATTATTTATTCTTTTTGCACAGTACATACTTTGTATGTAATCATGTCAATGAAACTGGTACTTTTTCTTTATAGAACTACAAAGAATTAAGCATTGTTGTCTATTTGTATGAGTTTATATTATTATATTAAATATTTCTACGTTAAGCTCAACATTTTTTATGAGAACCCCCGAATTCTTAATTGTTGGAGAGTAATCATTTTGGTGGGAAAGCCATCATAACGGTGGGAAACTTATCATAACTCTGCCACCCTCGTCCTGAATATAGGAAACATTGCCCTCGTTGCTTAAGGACAACAACGGAGGAATCTTCATTCCCCGGCGGATTAAATAGCTTAGAGGAGGAACTTAGTTTTGTCCCGCAGCTTTATGGCTCTGCAAATGCAGACTGGAATCAACAAAAGAAAACTATGCTGTAAAATAAACATTTATATCACTTGTCTCTTCAAAGTATTACATCACAGGACTTGAACTGAGTTAATGTACATACGGCCATATTGTTCACGGCGTGGACCTTGCATATAACACAAAAACTGGACAGCCACTTCGATGGCATAACGGTACTACTGTGGAACCCCAACAATTTTTGGTTGTGACGCCCAAACCCAGTCTCTACTTCAATACATATGCATCCAAAATTGCCTACAATGAACAAAGATGCATCAAAATCCTCAAGTCGCTGCAACGGAGAAAGTTGCAGGGCTGCAAAATTTCCCACTTAGAACTGCCACGGAATATTTTCTTAACACGTCTTAGCACCAAGGCATCCGAAAGGCCATTGATTGATGTAGTTGCGCCTCCAAGGCAGCAAAGAAAACATCTGCATAAATCCTATTACTAGATCTGGTGTAGTATGATCCCGAGTAACACGAGCGCAAAGTCTGTGATTTCCTACAAACTCAGGCTCCCGCTTTTGCATCGCCGAAGAAGAATGCACACTTCCGAAGGATATGCGCGTTACTCTGCCCCAACTTCGATCTCTATGTACGGCCCCAGCCTAGTGTAGAGCAGAAATCATCTTTTCGTCTTAGATGTGGAACAAAAATCTGTAATAGCAACTTCTTTTTGTTAAATCCATATTGAAACTGCTTGATTCCTTGGACCTCCGATAGAGGATTTTATTTCTTGAGTGTTCTAGCCTATTAACCCAGGCGAGGGCTTTTTACAACAAAAATAAGAACCATACATGGACGGACGGGAAAAAGACTACGCCGCCTAATTCTGTCGATGAGCTGTAAGGTGTCGGGAACATTCAGCCTCTACAAATTAATATCCCCAATTGGACTAGGTGAATCGTCCAGCTGCGAATACCTACAACATCTGTAATAATGGATGCTGGTATGAGCAAATTATGACTATGCATGGTTATTAGCGTTGCCAAATGTCCCGTATTGGCCGGGACATCCCGTATTTTTCACAAATTTTAAAGTGTCCCGCCGGGAAATGCTATGTCCCGGCATTTTCACAATTTCTAAATAAATAAATTATAATCTGCTACGAAACATGGCCATATTTGCGACTTCGATTGTATTCATCTCATTAGCATATTGCATGCAACTCTGTAAAGAAAAAAAATTCATCCCTACCCTGCGAAAATCGTGTGACCAAAAACGCACACAGCCACACGGCACGATCACATTAATAGGAACGAAACAGAAAAGTTGGTGAAAAATCTACTCTCGCCCATGCAAATGTGACTATGAATATGACTACAATGACCGTAAATTACTAGTCAGATGACATGGAGCGTTTTTGGAGGGTACTGTGGTTTCGAACATTGTCAATGTTTGACATTTCGCACACCTAAATATTCATTTTGCAAGGCAAGTATTATGTTTTAAAATAACGTTTGGAAATTGAATCCGGAGAATATTGAATTCACATTAAACACAGTAAACGTATTAGTTGTTGGCCGGTTTCATAAAACTATTTGTTATAAATAAATTAGTTTAAAATTTTAATTATCTTTAAAAATTATTTCGCCGAATGAGCAACCCATAAAAATACATAGGTGTTTCTTATTTTTCAAATATCCCGGGAAATTTTAAAAAATTCCGGGAATTTGGCTCAAATTTGAGGTTTGTCCCGGGAACCCGAAATAAAAATCTGGCAATCCTAATGGTTATATCGTTCGAATTAAAAAAAAAAAAAACTATAAAACCGATCTAAAAAAATGCATACCAAATTTTCGATCTATTTTATTTTTTATCGGGCATTTGTTAAAGTAAAATATGCTAAAATTTATTTTTGTCTCCTTTGGTTTGGACTTCCACAAAATTTTTGAGAGAGATTTTAAAAATTTTTTAAAGAAGAGAGAATGGTTTTGCCTTCATATATTTTTAAAAAAACCTATGTAATAATAATATGATTAAATACATTATTAAAACGAATATCTATGTGCAAATTTTGCTTTATCATTTCAAGCTTTTCTTTTTCCACACTTAATAATGTTAGGCGACCTTGCCCCATCGTTTATCGTAGTCAAAATCAATTTTAATTTGCTGAATGAACGTTCGCAGCTAGCAATTGATACTGAGATAGTCAAGAGTATTTGAAGTGTCACTCGCAGGTTTTGAAAAACATCTTCTACATACGAGAATAAGTATGTAATTCTAAAGTAGTTTTAGGTTCAATTTCTTTTCTACTGCGAAGTAATATTTTGCAGTCACATATTTCGATAAAAAGTTCTGTTCCATCAAAATCTGTATTATAAAATTAACCCAAATTCTTACAATTTCTTTCTAATTATCCTTGTTTAACAAATTTCCAACGTGTAAGAGAAATCAGATTTGAAATTAAGGTCACTTAGTCTTGAGCGTGAGAAAAAAAGATATATGCTTTCAATTATCCTACAACCTGTCGCAAGTGCTTCGGATATATGCATGCATTTTTTAGTATAGAAAAATTTTTCCAGAAATAAATTTTTTCCAAAAATCAGTTATAATAAAAATACAAATTATCCAGGAAGTTCTGCTTTGCGGAACATTTTGCGCCCCCCTATGCGTAGCGCCCGGGGCATGATTCCCCCTTGTCTCCCCCCCCCCCTCACTACGCCACTGCCGATAACCCCGAGACTTTAAAGTTTGAACGAAACACCGGGTTTTATTTGATTTTAATATTTAGGATAAAAGCATTTTCTAGATGGAACAGGGATCAAGATCTTAAGAGGTATTAAAAAGTCCTTGTAGAATTCTGGAAACTTGCGCACGATTTTTAAGGCACTACTCATTGACCTAGAATCATGATATCTTACATATATTTCAGGTCACCTTGACAATGCAACAAAAGGCGAAAATAAAAAGAAGATAAAAAATATGTAAATACATCCTTTATATACGTGGACCAGAAGAAACGAAAAATGTATCTTTAAACAAAGAGTTGTTGAACTTTGATATTCCAATTTTAACATAGACGTTGTAAAAATTTGTATGAGGAATAAAAAAATGAAGGTGGAGCGCTGATTGACGCACTCGGGGGAAGATTTTGTTGAAAGTCTGTTTGTTGCACTACACCTTTATATTTTTGCTCCTCATAAAAATTTACAGAGGTTATGTTAAAATTTTAATATCAAAATTCAACAAGTCAATGTTTAAAGAGACATTTTTTGTTTTCTCTGGTCGATTTATATAAAGAAAGTACTTACAGATCTGTATTTTTTTATTATTATTATAAAATTTGGAAATAGTTAAATTTTTTATTTCCATTTGAAAAATAAATTTTTATTTATAATTTTTAACTGGCTTTAAAAATAATAGTTATTTTCCTACTTATATACAAACAATCTTATTTAAAAAAAAAATGACTTACATTTTCCAAACGAAAAGTATAACTGAAAAAATAATAAAAAAAAAATTCATTTTTATTACAAAACTTATAACTGTTACGGTCTCTGTTTTACACCTACATACAAATCCACATCTAGTTGCGTAGATGTTCCTCTAATCTCGTTCCATACATTTTCAGGGCCATTTCTATAAATCCAATCCGTCGATCGCTTCAAACGGGCTAACACATGTTCGCTCCCGCATAGTTTAAGCAATAACTCGCAAATCGAGGTGTGCGGGAACTTAGTTTACTTTTATTAAATTTGGCCTATACATGTGTGATAAAGAAACTAAATATAAAAAAGTGAAGCTGAGATGAGTCAAAAATACACATTGTAAAGTAACATTTTTTTTTATCACAGCAACAAAGCATTAGCAATTACAAGAAAGTGACAAAATGCATGAAAAAAGTGGTAAATTACAAATTAATACTCATGACTACAAATAACAAAAGAATTCAATATTTGCATCATGTTTGAAGACATTATAAATGCTGAACGAAATATGTAGAAATAGAAAGTAGTTTCAAAACAGAAAAAAAATCGGTATTTTGTTCCGAGTTGATGTTGCGATGATCACAGCGACATATGTGTACAGTGAAATTCCTTATAACCGGACACTCACCGTCGCAGTGTTTTTGTCCGGCTATGGGAGATGTCTGCTTATAAGGGATGAAGTCACAAAATATATACCATACAAATAAATTATATTGTACATAGTTTATCTACGAAATTTTTGGACTTACTTACTTAATTGGCGCTTAACCGTCTAAACGGTTATGGCCGTCCAACAAGACGCGCCAGTTGCTCCTACGCTCCGCCAACCGGCGCCAATTGGTCACACCAAGGGAGTTTAAATCGTTTTCAACCTGGTCCTTCCAACGCAGTGGGGGCCGCCCTCTACCTCTGCTTCCATAGGCGGGTTCCGATAGAAACACTTTCTTGGCCGGAGCATCATCTTTCATTCGCATAACATGGCCTAGCCAGCGCAGCCGCTGCGTTTTAATTCGCTGGACTATGTTGATGTCTGCGTATAGCTCGTACAGCTCATCATTAAATCTTCTTCGGTACTCGCCATCGCCAACGCGTAGAGGTCTATAAATCTTTCGAAGGACTTTTCTCTCGAACACTCCCAAAGCCGCTTCATCTGCTGTTGTCATGGTCCATGCTTCTACCCCATATAGCAGGACTGGTACGATAAGTGACTTGTAGAGTATGATTTTCGTTCGCCAAGAGAGGACTTTACTTTTCAATTGCCTACCTAGTCCAAAGTAGCATTTATTGGCAAGATTGATTCTTCGCTGGATTTCAGTGCTGGTGTTGTTGCTAGTGTTGATGCTGGTTCCAAAATAAACGAAGTCTTTTACTATTTCGAAATTACGGCTGCCAACAGTAGCGTGGTTGCCAAGGCGCATATGCGCTAACTCTTTGCTCGATGACAGCAGGTACTTCGTTTTGTCCTCATTCACCATCAAACCCATCTTTACCGCTTCTTTTTGCAGTTTGGAGTAAGCAGAACTAACAGCGCAGGTGTTTAGGCCGATGATATCAATGTCATCAGCATATGCTAGTAATTGCGAAAATTTTTGGAAGTAAAGAATATTTGCATACTTTAGTATTACATACATATAAATACATATACATATATCGATTAAGTACATT
This sequence comes from Eurosta solidaginis, assembly GCF_040869045.1. NCBI lineage: Eukaryota > Metazoa > Arthropoda > Insecta > Diptera > Tephritidae > Eurosta > Eurosta solidaginis. The sequence goes on along the minus strand of NC_090322.1, from coordinate 223,463,402 downwards.
GTACATTGCACTCCTTATCTCCAGCCATGTTAGCACAGAACAAAATTGTGAGTATTTCCTATGATAGTTTAGTTTTGTCAGGTAAGGCACCAAAGAAAAAGCCACCTTCATCTGCGTTGTAAATGTCTTGAGGCTTGTAACCGGTCAACAGAGATGGCAGTTTTGTCCTAAACTGTTCGACAACATTCTGGTTTACATCTTCAGCTTCACCAGATACGCATTTGAAGGCAACATTATTCCTTATTCGCCACTTGTTTAACCATCCATCTGAAGCATTAAAATTAGGTACACCCAGTTTCCCTGCAATTTCCATTGCCCTGCTTTCAAAATGGGACCAGAAATCGAATGTTTTGACTTCTAGCCTTAGCGAGTCAATTAAAACACATCTTATCTATTTCAGAGCCACCTTCTTTAAGAATACTTCGCTTTTCATGAAGATTAACTACAGATTCCCATTTATAACGAATTTGTTCTTTATTTTTATTGATTTCAGCAGCTTGTGTTATGCCAATATTGAACCTTTCAAAGCAAAAGAAACGTGTACCTACTACCACTAAATTTTTGGGCTCACTATACTTTACCTTTTTGCAACTCCACGTACTGATAATTAATCTTTTTCGAAAACATTAATAATTTCCATTTTTTCTTTAATAGAGAGTACCTCCTTTTTCGGCCCCATATTATAACGAACTTTAAATGCAACCATTCGCATGCAACTGACAACAAACTGAATGCAAAACTTCCCTTTATTTGAAACACACTTCTTGAATGTGTGCATACATGTTAAAGGGGGAGTCACCTATTTCATTTTTATAATGAACAACAAAGCTTGCTTGTGATATTTTTGAATTTTGTCCGGTTATGAGAATCTGAAATGAAAGCTGTGAGCACTGACTTTTCGAAAAAATTTGGTAAAAAAAGGGTTAGCAAATGACCAAAGTAAGAAGAACAGAACAAAATATGCAGCGGGGTATTCAAATGACTGAGTACAAAGAGCTTTCTGGCTTCTACACCAGTATGAGTCGAAAAGCTTGCGGAGATAGATTTGAATTTCAGAATCATGTCTTAATAGTCACCACCGTTTTGTAATTTTTTGCCCCTGTTTCGGGATCAGTTACAGTATGAGGCGGATCATAACAATTTAATTAACGATTTGCTCTGAAACACGATTTTTCGAATTTAATTTAAAATAAAATAAGTCTATGTAGAAGCTTTTTTCCAAACAAAGAGTAGACTCCCTGAAGAAGACGCGGAAGCATCGAAACGCGTAAGAGGGAAAAGGTAATTTTAAATTTTACCATATAATTACCGTTCCGGTAAACTCCAGCTCAGCAGTTGAAAAATTCGGTTTAATTATTTAGTTTAATAAACCATAAAAGTGCATGCAAAACGTCACATCTCACGTCAAATTTCAGTGATTTAAAATGCTACATTACTTCGGAGTTTTTTTTCTATTGCTCCGGCTCCTAACATGAACAGAGCATGAAGCAGAGTGAATAAAAAACTGATAGCATTTCTTAAGCTCTGCTGCGAGCAACATCGTGTTTCAGAGCGGAGCAAACAGCAAAATAAAAACTTCAACCGAAATATAGCACAGCGGGAGCAAAAAAAAAAAAACAGAACAATTAAGGACGGGACTGTCTTTGGCTGTGCCGAAAACTTCATACCTTTCATGAATGGGGCGGAACAGTAATCTTATCCCATTCGTAATATCCAAATAATCGGGTATAAATATAAGATATGAAATATATAGTGAACAGATGTACATACCTAAGCGAGTTTCAAGATTGATAAAAAATAGGTAGATAGTTTGTGTGAGGATGCAAATTTTCACGTTTTTGTGACAATAGCTACGACAATGAATCACATATATCAACAAAATATAACGTAAACGTAATTATTTGATGAAATTTGAAGCATCTAGGCGTTAATAAGAGTGCAGAAATAACAGTTTATATGGGGTATATAATATAAATACAACCGATCTCTATGATTTTTTCAGACAACAATATATACTATTTACGTCCGTATTTTCTGAAATTAAAACTTCTAGCTATTAAAATGGACAGAATTTACGAAAAGTTTCTTATCTGAACAATCGGTTTTAGTGGGCATATTGTATATATACTATAATTTTTTCCGACAACAATATGTGCGATATACGAAAGCATTTGGTGAAATTTGAAGCTCCTAGCTGCTAAAATGGGACAGAAATTACGAAAAGTTTCTTATCTGAATAATCGGTTGTATGGGATATATACTATATATACCATCGATCTGTACAAATTTTTCAGATAAAAATGAATGCTACATACATAACCATTCGGTGAAATTTGAATCCTCTAGCTTTTAAAATGGGGCAGTAATTACGAAAAGTTTCTTTTCTAATCAAGCGGTTGTGGGGGATATATGATATATATACTACCGATCTCATCCATTTTTTCAGACAATAATATGTGCAATATACGAAAGCATGTGTGAAGTTTGAAACTTCAATCTGATAAACTCAGGAAGATATGACAAAAATCCTCTTTTCTGAAAAATCGGTTGTATAGGGGATATATGCTATAGTGGTCCGATTCGGCCGGTTCCGACAAATATCTAATCGGACACCTAAATATATCCGCTACCGAAATTTTAAAAATATATCTTAAAAATTGAGGGACTAACTTGCATACAAACAGACAGACGTACATGGCTAAATCAACTCAGGTCTTCATTCCGATGTTGTCGTTGTTGTTGTTGTAGCGATAAGAACACTCTCCGAAGGCCTTGGGGAGTGTTATCGATGTTCATGGTCCTTTGCCGGATGCAGATCCGGTACGTTCCGGTACCAAGCCCGATCATCTCGGGAACGATTTGGCATGACCACATGCGACCTTCTAGGCCATCGCGCCCTCCCTCCCCATTGATCAATGAGGAGTTGGGGGGCGCCAGAGCCTCGGCTGTTAATTAGACAGGATTCGCCACGGATAGGTGAGGTTGACAATTGGGTTGGATAAGCTATATATTGCGCTGGCAACCCCTTGAATCAATTTGGTATTTTAGTCGCCTCTTACGACAGGCATACCTACCGTGGGTATATTCTAACCCCTAACCCGCTGTGGTCTTCATCCTGATCATTTCGGTATACTTATTAGTGGGTCTATCTATTTTCCTTTAAGGACTTGCAATTTTGAGATTAGTGACATATTTAATATACCATTTCATTTTCATGATAGTTATAAAAATTGTATGCTAATTGCTCTGTTGGGCATGGTCATGCAGAACTTTTTCCTCTCTTGCGCTACTACTTATCTACAATAATTTTCAATGCAACGGGAGAACAGAGCTGAGTGCGCCAATGCAGCTACAATAAAAACAAAAAAAAAAGAAGCTACAACAACAATTTAGAGATGAAAAAATGAAACCACAAGTACAAAAACAACAACATCACAACATTTCATCAGCTCCAGCAACAAAGCAAGAGAAAAGACAAAGTTCTGAATAATAATGCGAAACAGAGTAAATAGCATAAGGGGACTTCAGGGTTTGTGCAAAGGGACTAGCATTATTTCATTGTAAAATGACGTAGCATATTTTTTGCAAAATACTAACAAAATGCACGGTTATGCATTTGCTACGTCATTGAAAATACGCAACATCAAAAATTGCAGTTTATTTTTTCCAATAGCAAATCAGCAACCAATATAAAACAAAACGGGGAAATAAGAAGTTGAAAATGAAAGAAGGTGCTCCCCATGATGAAATCAACATTCAGGTGTTCCCATTCCGTTTTCCTTTATTCAGAAAAGTTCGTCATGCATATTTTAGAGAGCTGTCTATCATACATAACTGCCTTTGAATTCTACTACGATCGGAGTAGATATTACTAAGCATTTAGAAATCTGATAATTATATAAGCCGCTAACAGAATTTTTTACACAAAAAGATTAACGTAACCTTGTATACCTTAAAAGAATTGTTCATATGTAATAGTGAACTTTTAAAGTTGTGAACTGTATAATTAAAAAAGTGAACTGCACGATTCAAATGTCGTTTGAAGACTGTCTAGCCAAGCCAAATTGTATTAGGTTCTTTCTGATTGTTTACATAGTTGCATTTTACAGGGTTGTATTTATTATGCACATTTACAGGATTATAATTTTATGTAGTATATCTAAAGCTTTGGTATAAAAATGGATACAAACTAGTGAATTAAATAGAACAATTATAGACCATCAAATTTTGTGATTACTTCGTTTATCAATAGATAACGGACGCAAACATACCGCCACTCTTGAAAGTACTCACTTTCAACAGTCCATAAATAATGGGCATAACTTAACGATGGGACGTTTAAATATTCCCCTTGATTTTTTTACTGAAACGACTCTTACAAGTACATCTTTGCCTATATATGTTTCTACCACTTTACCTATGCTCCATTTGCTTGGTGGCAATGTATCATTTTTGAGGAGTACAATGTCACTTCATTCGATATTTTTGAGTTTTTGGCTCCATTTTGGGCGTTGTTGTAACTGACTTATATATTCTAATGACCATTTTTTTTTCAAAATTGTTGAACTAATTTTTGTATATACTGCCAACGGTTTAAACTATTTACCTTGGATTGGGTGTAATCAGGTTCTGGGATAGTCGGCATTCATCTAAGAATTAAAAGATGCCCTGTTGTAATGGGATCTGGATCGCCTTCGAATTTCGTGCACAGTGGGCGTGAATTCAAACAACACTCTATTTGGCATAGGACCGTGTATGTCTCTTCGAATGTTGTATTAGCATCTTCGAGAACTTTCTTCAAATGGTATTTGGTACTTTTGACTCCTGCTTCCCACATTCCTCCAAAGTGAGGCCCAGTTGGGGGAATGAAATGCCATTGAATTTCTTGTTCTGCCACACCCTTAACAAATTTCTTCTGGTTATGCCTTTCATTTAAAAAGTGCCACAATTCCTTCAATTGCTGATTACAGCTTACAAAATTTGTACCGTTATCTGAGTATATATTCGACGGTTTTCCTCTTCTAGCCACAAATCTACGAAGGGTTTCCAGAAACGATGCAGTTGATAGTTCTGAAACCAACTGTAAATGTACTGCCTTTGTCACTAAACAAACAAATATTGCTATCCAACATTTGTAAGTTTCGCTTCCCCTGCCCTTCCATGACGTTACGTGTATATGTCTTGCACAATACGAAGGCTAATACTGGTTCCACCCGATATAGCGGTAGCTACTTATCTGCTGAGAAAATGGTTTATTTCTAAAGCGCATACATGTGGTACACTTGTATATACATTGCTTGATTATTCGAACCACTCCTGGAATCCAGTACCTTAATCCGAGTACATATTGCAATTGTCGATTACCTGCATGTAAATATTTCTTATGATGATATCGCTCTTATAACTGTGTCAACAAACTATCCTTGTTAAGAATTATCGGGTGTTTTTGATCAAACTTTATAATTGCGTTATCAACCCTTCCACCTACTCGTAACAACTGCTTTTGATCAATAAATGGTGTTAATCCAAATAGACTGTGTTTTACAGGCAGATATTTGTCAGCTAATAACATCTGAATTTCTGAATGGAACGAATCCTTTTGAGTTTGCCTAACTAAAACGTCATGTGCATTATGCAGCTCGTGCACCCTTAAAAAACCTGTTGTTCTGGCTAATTTATTTGTTCTGTATGCTGTCACTGACAACACCTTTCCATAACTTAAAAAATATTCAAATAAATTATCTGTTGGATTTTTAGCGGCATGGCATATGACCATATGTTGCCTTTCTTCTAAATGCGTTCCATCTGGCGGCTCCGGTGCAACTCCTTCCCCTTGCTCACGTATTCTCAGTATGTTAGGTCCGTACCACCAAAGCTCGTTATTTATTAAGTTACAAGCGGTAATACCTCTTGTTGCTAAATCTGCAGAATTATTATGTGACGAAATATGACGCCAGCTTTATCGTGGTAATACATTCAAAATGTATGAAGTTCGGTTAGCAATGAATGTTTTACATCGACGTGGATAATCTCTTAGCCAAGCTAAAACAATAGTTGAATCAGAATATCCGAATATGGGTACCTGATCAACGTCAAGTGCTTCCTTTACTTTTACAACCAGTTTGGTCATGAGCTGTGCAGCGCATAACTCAAGTCTTGGTAATGTTATTTGTTTAATAGGTGCTACCCGGCTTTTGGAGGCAATGAGATTTGTTGACACTAACCCATCTAAATGGCGAGCCTTAATATGCACTGCCGCAGCGTACGCTACATCTTACGCATCTGCAAAGAAATGAAGTTCTAACAACTCACTATTTGTATATCTAATCCATCTTGGAATCCTTATTTTCGAAATGTCATTGACGCCACTCCTTATCTCGTACCATTGTGTGACCACATCATTAGGCAACGGCTCATCCCAATCAATGCCCCTTAACCATAACTGCTGCATTAAAAGTTTCAAAGAAATAACCACTGGTGCTAACCATCCTCATGGATCAAATAATTTCGAAATATCTGATAAAACTGTTCGTTTGGTAATTTTCGGTTGTACTTTTCATTTAGAGCTACCTTATATTTGAAGGAATAACACATTGTGTCCCATAACAACCCTAAAGTTTCGACTGTCTGCGTATCATCGATAATCGTTTCCGCTGATATTTCTGTATCATTTGCATCGATCGTCGCCATAAACTCTGATGAGTTCGAGCACCTCTTGTGTAAATGGAATCCTGCTTGAGTAAGTAGGTCACATACCTCGATTTTTAACTTCACAGCCGACTCTGCATCTTCGAAGCAACACATAAAATCATCTACATAAAACCCGTCTAGAATTGCTTTACTTGCTCTGGGAAATAAGGCTGAATTTTCAATTCCTATTTGCTTCAGTGTCCTTGTTGCTAAAAAATGTGCACATGCAGTGCCATACGTGACTGTTTTTAGCTCATATGCCTTTACTTCATCTTCACTGGTTTCGCTCCATAAAACTCGTTGATAGCTTCTGTCATTCTTGTTGACCAAAATCTGTCTGTACATTTTTTCTATATCACCTGTCAACCCTACCTTCAACTTGTGAAATTGAATCAATAAGAAAAATAAATGTTTTTGAACTGTGGGTTCTATGGGTAGTTGATTATTCAGTGATTTCCCATTTGATGACTTACAAGATGCATCAAAAGTCCCTGAGTTTTGTATTTGTACTGTCTGGTTTCAACACGGCGTGATGTGGGAGATAATACTCTACCTGTGCCTGTTTATTTACCACTTTCTCCATATGATTCATCATTGTGTACTCTTGCATAAATTGTTTGTAGCTATGTGATAATATTTCATCTCTTCTAAATCTCTTTTCCGTTAAGCATAGTCGATTCCATGCTGCTAACCTTGAATCGCCAAATTCCAACTTTTCTTCCCTGAGAGGCACCCGAACTATATATCTACCATTTTTTGCGCGTGTAACATACTTTATATAATGATCTTCTGCTTGTTGTTCCTCAACTGTCAGAACCTGTGTCAGTGGCTATATTTCTTCGACTTCCCAAAACATTTGTAATTGAATAGTTGCATGAAGTGATGCAGCACCCACAAAAATATGAAATGACCTGTTAACTATGTTTCATGAATTATTTATGTTATGCTTCTATCTCAAATGTCGTCTCTCTGCCTCTCAGTGTTAAGTTTACAGACTTTTGTGCGTTCTGTTTTCAATTTTGAAATGTTTCTATTGACTCCTGACTCTACTGAATATGTTATGTTACTCAACTCAACTGTTAACTATGTTTCATGAAATGTTTATGTTATGCTTCTGTCTCAAAATATGGTTTCTCTGAATGCTTTATAGCGAAACGTACGTTACGTTTTTGATTTGAAATGTTTACATCGAATCTTAACTCTAGCTACTGCTATGTACCGAATCTATTCATGTTAAGTTCTGAATATGACTGTTAAATATATCTTTTTTTTTTCTTTGGTACAATATTTTAATTACTTATGCGGTAAGATTTAAATTAAATCCCAGAAATACTTATTGTATACTACTTACATACATTAATGTTATAACTCAACCAGCCTCTGTATGCTAAGACGACCAATTGTGTATGTACCATCCGTTCATTGCTGGGGTGCTCTGCTGGCATGTTCCGACTTGTTCATTGATGCTGCTTCCTCTTTAAGTGACGACTAGGCGTTTATTTAGAGCATATATATAATACTTCTATATCAATACTTTCCTATCTTGATAATGTGCAAATTTTCTGTCAATCATTATTTGCTGAAACTGTGCAAATGTATGTTCTGCGCATGGGCGGGCTCTGTTAGTGTTAGTAAATTGTAGTAGCGTGTGTAAAAAGAGTGTTAAAGGGGTAACAACGGGGCACTATCCCCTTTACCCAACTTCTGCAAACTAATCGTTATAAAATCTCAGTTTAGTCGATTAAACAATGAAATGGCCAACAAATACAATACAAGGCTTGATGTATTTATTATTTAAACATGGGCTGCAGCCGTACAAAGTGCATTATTTACATAAATAGTAAAAAAAACAATGCGAAGAATTCATTTTTTTGAAATGAAAAAAATTCAAATATACATTTATAAAAATATACTATACATACATCCCAACAAGCATTTCTTTGAACGTTTTTAAAAATAATTTAAAGTGAATTAGCTTCAACAAACGATATATAAACGTTTTCAAAATTTTACTTATTTTAAGTTTTTAATGAAGTAAATTTTTGATGAAGTAAACAAAGTATGAGTACTGGGCTGGCTGCTATTGGTGTTGAAATAATATCAATTTTGTAAATTTTTTTCTAACATACTTTTTTCGTTTCCAAAAACAAACGAATATCCAAATAAAAACTTATTTCTTCCTAACACAGCTGTGTCCGGTGATTATTAAAGATGTCATTGCTAAATAAATGTTCGATGGCTAAGTGATCGTCCATGATACTATTGGAGAATACATCACTTGTATTTTGAAAAATTCTATTTATTAAACTTAATTTTCAATTGGGCATGCCTTACTTTTTCATTTGGAGAACGAAATAGCATAATTACAATGTACAATATTGATATTGTTGAAGTATACATATATTTACGCCCCTTTTTTGCAAAAATTTAGCCTTGAGATTTTGTCTCCTTCTCTCGTTGTATATCTGTACTGTAATGTTTGACAGGCTGCACAGTTCAGTAGTAGTGATATAGAAGTATTACATATATGATTTAGAGTAACAACTTATTGAATTATATCCACCGCTGCAGTTGGTATTTCAAACTTTTCGAGGCACGTGAAATACTTATGCATTATCCACTTTCGCTGTATGTGTATGTACATTTGTCCCTGCATAACATATGAAGGGCTCAGAACCAAAAGGATCTAAGTGAAATTTTTTTTAAATTTGAGTTATACCCATATTTGTATATTTAATATAGTGTCTATTTGTTGACAATGTGATCCAAGCCATTTTGGACATTTTACTGCCATATATTTGCCAGGGCAAAAACGTACTAAATTTTATTGTAATTATGATTGGAGCCAAAAGGATCTAAGTGGGCTCCTCCAAGAAATAAAACTTAATTGCTCGGCCAAAAGAACATGCAGAATTTTTTCAAGTATGCAGTTTTGTAGCCCGTTTAATTTTAGTATAATAAAGTGCTAAACTTTAGTTCGTAGGAAGTCTCGCTGATTTGAAAGAGGTGAAGATAATTAGACACACTGTGGCTCACAGCCCAAATCGTCCACCATGAAAAATGCAAATTTCAACAAGAACTACTTCTTTTGACAAGATAGAATGGTTTATAAACAAAATATTATGATAGTGATTAAAGTTTTGCAAAATTACTCGATTTTGTTGCTGAAAATCGCCCCAAAAATTTTTGGTGTTTTGTAAAAAAGGACGGCCTATAAAACCGATTTAAGTTATCCTTTTTTAAGTTTCTTTCCGGATTTGCTCTAATATCTATTTAAGTATCGTAATTAAAGAAAAATTTAAAGATTTCTTGTATTAATAAGTCTTTAGGCATATTTGGGTTAAAAATAGCGAAATTTGTGCTGAACTGCAACTGTACGTTGTATATTTTCTGTAAATACTTAATATAATGGCACTATGCCTAATGTAAGCAAAATTCGCGAAAATTAGCCGAATTTTCAACTTTTTTCTCAAGATTTTTAGAAATCCTTTGAGTAAGCAGTTTTGAAGTCAGTAAGTAAGTTAATCTTAGTTTTGTAGACAATTTCCCTAATTTTTGGCAATTTTTTTCTTTAGTTATACCCCATAGGAATTTTTTAACGTAACTTTTTTTATATGGAAAAAAGTCCTTATCCTCGTAAGAAAAAAAAAATTGCCAAAAATCAGCGAGACTTCCTACGTACTTAAATTTAGCACTTTATTATACTAAAATTAAACGGGCTACAAAACTGCATACTTGAAAAAATTCTGCATGTTCTTTTGGCCGAGCAATCAACGTTCGAAATTTTATTGCAATAATTTTTGGAAATTTACAGTTATTTTCCATCTGCAGTAAACATCCTTTGAATTAGTTGACTAACCTGCATTCATTTACATACGAATCATTTCAAACGCATTTACCCAGAATTTACAATAATTAATTTACATTAATTTCAATTATCTCAATTCAACGTCGATGTTACTTAGATCCTTTTGGTTCTAAGCCCTTCATATATGCTCACTGTTACACATTTATATGTATGTCTCATGTACGATTGTACGAACACCTTTCTGTTTATGCACATTTAATTTCGCTTCAACACTGTTTTTGCCGCAAATTGGCTTTTTTATTTCAAGTTATATTTATTTAACTCAAATATGTACATATGTATATTAAATCACTTAGATAGGACCGTACTTTAAGCTGGGTCGATTTATGAACCTATATCGCGCCATCGATTTTTCGATAGGTTTTGGGCTCAGGAAAAAAAGTTCCACTAAGCATACCCAAAAAAATAATTTTCGAGCCTGCAAAATTTCATTTTTTTGATTTTTTTTTTGATTTTTAAGGTTTTTTTCATAACCTACTTAAAAAATTTTCATTTGATTTTAAAATTTTCATGTATACCCTGTCCGCTAAAAACTTTGGCGATAACAGTTTTTTGAAAAAAAAAATTTTTTGGGTTTTGAGGAGTGTTTTGGTGAAAAACTTTATTTTTTCGCCATTTTTTTAAGGGTTTCTTCAGAAACGTGCAAAAGTGTTGCCGATGAAAACAAATTTGTCTCATTGTTCCTATCCCACTTAAAATTATGCGATAAAAACGTTGGCTTAACAGTTATAAAAAAAAATTTTTTTTTTGGTTTTTGGGACTTGTTTTGGTCGAAAACGATTTTTTTCATTTTCAAGGCTCCAAATCATTTTTTATGTATATGTTTCCGTTAGACCCACCAATAAGTATACCAAAATGATAAAGGGACGAGCTGAGTTGATTTAGCCATGTCCTTCTGTCCGTCAGTCCGTCCGTCCGTCTGTCCGTTTGTTTGAACGCAAACTAGTCCTTCAATTTTTGAGATATCTTGATGAAATTTGGTAATCGGGCATATTTTGATGGGGGATTTGACATTTGTCGGAATCGACCGGATCGGACCACTACCATATTTATTATTATTTATATATTATGATAAACATGTCCGATCTTGACGATTTTTTCAGACAACTATCTATGCCCAATACGTAAGCTTGTGGTAAAATTTGATGTTGCTAGCTGTTAAAATGAGGCAGAAATGGGACAGAAATGGCGAAAACCCTCTTATTAAACAATCAATTATATGGGAAGTATATGCTATAGTGGTCCGATCCGGTCGATTCCGCCAAATGTCAAATCCCCCATCAAAATATGCCTGCTTACCAAATTTCGTCAAGATATCTCAAAAATTTAGGGACTAGTTTGCGTTCAAACAAACGGACAGACGGACGGACGGACAGACGGACATAGCTAAATCAACTTAGCTCGTCCCTTGATCATTTTGGTATACTTATTGGTGGGTCTAACGGAAAAATATACATAAAAAATTATTTGGAGCCTTGAAAATGAAAAAAATCGATTTTGACCAAAACAAGTCCCAAAAACCAAAAAAAAAAATTTTTTTTAAACTGTTAATGCCAACGTTCTTATCGCATGGGATAGGAACTATGATACAAATTCGTTTTCATCGGCAACACTTTTGCACGTTTCTGCAGAAACCCTTAAAAAAATCAATGGCGAAAAAATAAATTTCTTCACCAAAACACTCCTCAAAGCCCAAAAAATATTTTTGTTTTTTTTTTTTCAAAAAACTGTTATCGCCAAAGTTTTTAGCGGACAATTTTGAGTCGGACAGGGTATACATGAAAATTTTAAAATCAAATGAAATTTTTTTAAGTAGGTCATGAAAAAAACCTTAAAAATCAAAGAAAAAAAGTCAAAAAAATCAAATTTTGCAGGCTCGAAAATTATTTTTTTGGGTATGCTTAGTGGAACTTTGTTTTCCTGAGCCCAAAACCTATCGAAAAATCGTTGGCGCGATATGGGTTAACTTTCGTCCATGCAAATCAACCCAGCTTACTGTGCATACATGTATTTTTATGCACTCAATACATTATTCATATGCGCGTTTAATCTTCTTTAAACAATGTATATTCTTGCAAATTACATTCAATGCTTTGAATATGTTTGTAAATTCACTGCACTAAATTGTTGTACAATAATTGGCACTGATTTTGCTCAATTTTCGACCGACAGTTCGGCTCGATAGACCAAAATTTTATATTCATATGTAATAGTGAACTTTCAAAGTTGTGGACTGTATAATTAAAAAAGTGAATTGCACGATTCAAATGCCGGTTGAAGACTGTCTAGCCAAGCCAAATTTTATTAGTTTCTTTCTCATTGTTTACACAGTTGCATTTTACGGGGTTGTATTTATTATGCACATTTACAGGATTATAATTTTATGTAGTATATCTAAAGCTTAGGTATGAAAATGGATACCAACTAGTGAATTAAATAGAACAATTACAGACCATCAAATTTTGTGACTATTTCGTTTATCAATAGACAACGGACGCAAACAAGAATAATAATAAGTATGTACGAAAAATTAAACAAATATACAAATATACAAAATTCTAAACTCCTTTATGATAATTTTTTTTTTTTTTGATCCCGGTTCACTAATAAGCGCATTTCGTTTGGAGTTTTTAACTCTATGCTCTGTTCTTGTTCAGAGTCGGAGCAATACCCTGCAAAAATCGTTGGACCATGTGGTCCACTGGAGTACTTACCCTTCTACTCCACTGTAATGCAGCGATGGACCAACTCATGTTTCTACACGAACATGTTGTAAGCCGATCATTGCTCGTTTTTAACGATTTTAATCACTACACGATGTTTATTGGACTGTGGGTACTCCATGGATTACTCTGATGTAATGCGGAGCTGGAGTATATGGTCCGGTCCTAGGACATCGCAATGTTAATTGGACCATATTTTTTGTATGAATTGTGGTTAATTTTGGAGCACTCGCTTGGTCCATTTTTGCAGGGTAGCAGAGCATATTTGTCGTTGCTACTGCTGATCTGGGGTAGCAAATTAAAACACTGCTAAATTTTATATAAACTTTTTTAACTTCATCTTTACAGATATTGATTTATCCAATAGAAGATTTCAAAATAATGACTCACCAAAAAGTCATAATCCCAATTGGACTGTCGATGGTAATTCTGAGCTTGAAACAAGTTCTAATATATCAACTGCACAAACAAGTCTTCCGCAATTACGTTTAAGAGATAATGAGAAGGAAGGTGATTGCATGAATGTTTCGACGGTGGAAGAACAAGTTCAGGTAAATTAAAAAACATTGGCTAATAAGTCTTTATTGGAGTTATGGAATTGGAGTGATGTCCAAATCGTAACCGAAGCTAATAATTACTTCAACATTTCGTACTGAAATCGTATCTAGTGGTTCGAACAAAAAACGTTAACCAATAAAAACTTAACTGTTTTATCTAACAAGAGTAGAAGTTCGATATTTCACTTCTGACATCAACTTGTTTTCATAACAGCACCGATTATGTTAATACTCTATGTATGAATGTACATTTACACTCTTTATAGAAAGCACCGTATCCAAAATCTATCCTCTTCATAATCATCACTGTGGTCTGCATCAGTTTCGGGTTCTTAGGAATGCAATGTAAGCGGATTTAAACAGAAGTGCCATACGAAAAGTGACAAAATGCACAAAATGATTCACAAATAACAGTTTTGAAAGTGTTACTTTTTGTATGGCACATAAAATTATATATAGGTAATATTTTCCTTATAAATAAAAATTAACTTTTTTCAGCGATACTTGTCTTGTATCTATCTGGAAAACTCGGTTATAACAGCGATGATGCCACCATCATCTTCCACATTTTCGTTATGTCTTCCTTCTTCCTTTCAATTTTTGGTGCCATAATTTCAGACAGTTGGCTTGGGAAATTTAAAACGATCTCTTATTTTATGATTCTTCTTTTCATCGCTTCCACATTGATTACAGTTGGTGCTATTCCACCCTTAAATTTGCCTACAACAGTATTTACCATGATAGGTTTAATGTTGACTGCCATAGGAGCCGGCGGCGTTCTGCCTTGCATTTCCGCATTTGGAGGCGATCAATTTACGATGCCGGAACAGGCGAACAAACTAAAAACCTTCTTTCCAATCTACTATTTTTCACTAAATGTCGCAGTATTAACGGCTGACATAATAACTCCAATTTTACGAGAGGATGTTCATTGTTTTGGCGAGAAGGATTGTTACTTAGTGGCGTTTGGAGCTGAGATGTTGGTTTTGGGTACATCTACAAGTAAATATTTTAGTAGATATGTATATATATGAAATTATTTTATTGTGGCAGTACTTCTACACAATTTCTAAAACGTCTTACCTCTTTTAGTTTTATTCATATTGGCACGTACTTTGTACAAAATTACACCACCAACAGGAAACATGGTCGTATTAGTCAGCAAAACTATTGGCGTAGGTGCAAAGTTATGCGTCGAAAACTCACCCAATTAATTATTAACATCACTCTCTTCAATTAGGGTGCTATTTCCGTAAAATGGAAAGAGAGTAAGACGAATCCACGCGGACATTGGTTGGATTACGCCGATAAAAAGTATGATCATCAGCTGATTGAGGACATAAAAGTGCTGATGCGTATTTTAGTACTCTTTTTACCACTGCCATTTTACTGGGCACTCTTTTATCAACAAGCCTCCCGCTGGACCCTACAAGCCACACGTATGAACGGTGACATGGGATCATGGAATATTAAGCCTGAACAAATGCAAATGTTTAACCCTTTGCTGGTTCTCATATTCATACCACTTTGCGAGTTTGCTATTTACCCGCTTTTAAATTTAATCGGATTTCGTCGCTCTTTACAAAAACTTAGTTTGGGTGGCATCCTTGCTGGTATGGCTTTCATTATTTCAGGATTAGTTCAACTAAAGGTGGAGGTGAGCTGGCTAATTGTGCTTTGTATACGAACGTAATTATAACTTAATACCCTTGTTTTTTAGCAAACTTATCCAAATTTGCCACCGGCAGGAATTGCGCAACTGCGCGTTTATAACGGCGAATTTTGTGATTATAAGATCGCCACGAATTTGGCCGATTACGAGTTTGATATAAATTCCCTTGAGACGTATGTAAACAAAAGTTTGAGTATAGACTCAACTAACGGTCTAAATTTACAACTCAAATTTAACGCGAAGTCGCCTGATGATTGCCCGCCATTGCCAACTCAAAGTTGCTTTCTACAATCTGAAAAGTCGTATTTTGTATTTTTGAACTCGAAGAATACAACACATCCCGTAATATGCGCTGAGGACATCATAGCGAAGCCTAATCGTGGTTTTCCGCTTGCACGTACTTTAGCCAACATTAAGGCAAGTCGTAAAATCCAATGGAAGAATAGTAAAGGCTCAGTTGAGTACACAGAACAAGCTTCTCAGCGTAATTTAACAGAATTTAAAGCAGATACTTATGAGTTATTCATAGATAATATCGAAATCGAAGCTGTAAAACTTGAAGTTGGTGGTATTTATACGATTTTAATAGCAGAGAATTCTTCAAGCGAATATCGTAGTAATATTGTAATTGTAACAAATCCTAATTCGGTGTCTATACTTTGGCAGATTCCACAGTACACGATTATGACGCTTGGTGAGGTTATGTTTTCTGTGACGGGCTTTGAATTTTCATACGCTCAAGCACCGGAGACAATGAAATCGGTGCTCCAAGCGTTTTGGCTTTTAACAATTGCATTTGGTAATTTAATCGTCATAATTGTGGCTGAGTTATCCCTCTTCGATTCGCAAGCGTATGAATTTTTCCTCTTCGCTGGTCTGATGTTGGCTGATATGATTGTATTTATGTTTATTGCATATCGGTATATACCAAACCATCCAGTACCCAATACCCAGGCGGAGGCTCCGTCGACCACGGTAAAGAGCGAACTACATGGAATTGATAATCCGGCTAAGACGATTGAAGAGTAAAAAAGCTGGGCTTTTAGATTAATATAAATATTTGATATTGATATTTTAGTTTTTTCTTCATTTATTGCTTGTAAGTTCGAAAATAGATTTAAATTACTGACAAGCAATTTCAATGATTAATACGGCCCATACATGATACAAAAACCATGTGGAAATATAAAACGACGAAATTTGTGCAAATGAAAATTTTGACATACACTGCGCAATATTCATTTTTAAAGTAGCGCAACAAATGAAACATGTATTTTAATTGTATAAAAAAGGCACTAATTGTATAAAAAATCACTATTTTCCAAAGTGCTGGTAATTCACGGTATAAGTCGAAAAACTCGCACAGAAGCGTTTTTTTTCCATTGTATTTATAAAATATATATTTTAGTTGCAAGGCCAGCTCAACTCATTGCAGCACTGCGCAATATTCATTTTTCAACTAGCGCAACAAATGAAACATGTGTTCTAATTGTATAAAAAATTATTATTTATTATTGTATTTATGTGAATTCCTGTTACAAGCTAGAGATGGTCCTTGCGCCTTCGATATTAACATTTTTAAGCAACAGTTACTGATGTTATATTATCAGGAACCACAGGTAAACTGTGTAAGATTCACCACACACGAAGAAAAAAGCATGTGCAATATTTGCAGACATGCGTAAGTATCAAAATCGTTTTGATTTTAGCGCAGTTCTCTGCGCAAATAGCGCAACCAGTGCACACACCGGTCAAATCCTTGTGCAAATTGGTAATCGGCACAAGGATACTTGAGCCGTGTAATTGGCGTATAACTTTAAAACCTCAATTAACATCTGAAATACAGAAGGCGTTCGAAACAGGAAACAGTGCTTTGCGCTTTCCTTGATATCGAGGGTACCTTTGACGCAGGGGCGGATCCAGGAGGAGCTATTTTAAAAAATTTTGTATTTCTAACAAACGAATATCGAAACGTATCAATCATTATCAAACCATTAGCGTTTTAAAAAATTTAAAATTTTAGTTTGGGGTGCTAACTTCACAGCGCCAAAGACCCCCCCCCCCCCCCCCCCAGATTTGCAATATAATACTTCGGTTGAAATAAGCGTAAATTTTTCATGAAACATAAACTTTCTCATCAAAAACACGTGAACACTTGTTATTTTCATCTTATAATTATTTAACCGGAGTTTAAGCTTAACTTATTGCTCTTGCTGGTTCAAGACTCTGGCGGCGCCGTGTGTAATGGTAACGTACTCCGCCTACCAGACCGAGGGTGCTGGGTTCAAGACCCGCGCAAAAGCAACATCAAAATTTAAGAAAAAAGTTCATTCAATTACAAAAATGCATTTCTAAGCGGGGTCGCCCTCGACAGTGGTTTGCCTTTCAGGTGCCGTGTGGAGTCGGCATAAAAAATTAAAGCCCGTCCCGTATATTTTTAGGAAAAACTAAAAGGGGCAAGATGCAAACTTGAAGAGAAGCTCAGCCTGAATATTTTCTGAGATAAATCGCGCCAAGTATATATTTGTTTTTATTTATTTTTTATCACGGTTCAGACCTGCTTATTCAATAGTTTATTTGTTATTTGGCTCCATCTTAAAATGCTGTGATAATTATTTCTTTGTGCTAAAAAATCTGAGAACGCGTGTTAAGTGATCCTATTGCCCTATTATGAAAAAAGATATACATACACACATAAAAATAAATCTTTTATTTCATAGTTTTGATATCGGCTGGTACTTCGGCCAAAAAGCCGCCTGAATATACATTGCAATGCGATATCTTGGAGAAAAATCTATAATTTTGTTAATTGGTCTTGGTTTAAGTATATATTTTAGTGGCCGCAAACAAATCTATTTTGTTATCACTTTCACACGCTCTCGATTCCGTACAAAGAACCAGACTGGAGGAAAAGTGGCCAACAGACCAAACCTATACAAAAAGCACCAGTATAAATGGATCGAAGTGGTAACCGTAGCCGCTATGCCAACGGTACTTGTTCTTCGAATCTTCTGTGAACTGTGTTGTCGTTGCGAATTTTCAAAAAGCGGTCAATAGGGATTTTTATGCCACACTTCCACACAGAAGCGTGCCACAAACTTTGTGTAGCAAGACCGCACCAAAATTATACATTGAACCGATCCGTTAAAGTCAAGCTCTTAGCAATGCACCTTTTAATTGAAATTTTTAACAGCTATAAGCTGTAAAACAATTTAAAAGGACTAATAAAAATCCTTCTCTACATTAAAATACCCAAAAAATATGGTCATATTCACAATCAATGTTATGTAGGTAGGCTTTTTAAAATAATTTGCTATGGACAATATGTCAAAAAAGCTGTGACCAAATTTGAAGTATAGGTAACTATATTTCGACTTTGAATACGCACCTTTATTTTTAAGTTATGGATTTCTTATAAATTCGAAAGGATATCATTTCTGAATCATATTTCTATAGATACTTCTTAATATAATCAAGTGCATTTTTAACTTTGATGTTTATGACAGGGTAAAATATTGAGCACCAAAATAGTTCTAAAAATATTTGAAATAGTTTTCAAAGGAGCAAAATGTTCTAAAAATGTATGTATGTATCTACATATGTATTTAAAAAGTTTCTCTTTGACTGCACGCAAACGTTCATGCACCATCTGAGAGATAAATTCTAGAAATTCTTACTGAAAGCTAAAAACTTGCATGAAAATTCGCGGAATTTTCCCGAATTTTCTAAAAAGTCTTAAGTGTATATTTGTATTGTTGGTGTTATATAATAATACATAATTTTATAAAAATATCGAAAATAATGAAGGTCGAAGCAAAACTTAGTAAAAACTGAAAAAGTCTGAGTGATGGTGATTTTTGTAGATGAGTGTAGATATGTATGTGTGTTTGTATGAAAAATTTTAAGGTCACTTTATCCTACTTAAAAAGTTGACTTAAATTGCCCCTCCCAAATCGTGCTGGATCCGCCCCTGCTTTGACAACACATCTCACGACAGCGTAAACATAGCACTGCAGAGAAGAGGAATTCAGATGCCTATCCAGAGATGGATTGACAATCTACTCCGTACAAGAATCGCTGAAGCCCATGTAGACAACAGCGTAATTAAGGTTAATACCACGAGGGGGTGCCCCCAAGGAGGTGTCCTGTCACCCCTTCTGTGGACCCTAGTAGTGGATGAACTCCTGCAAAAGCTATTAAACAGTGGCATAAGATGCCAAGGATATGCTGACGACATCGTCATAATTGCAAGGGGTAAATTCAAGAGTACGCTCTGTGACATAATACAAATAGCATTGGACATTACCCGGGGATGGTGCGCCAGTGTGGGGCTTAACATCAACCCATCTAAGACAACCATCATCCCCTTCACCAGAAGAAGGGTCCTACCAGCCCTGAGAGCAATAACAATAGATGGCGTGGCACTAGAATATGGAACCGCTGTGAAATACTTGGGGATCACTTTTGACACCAAGCTCCTATAGAAACAACACTTCAACTCCATGGAAGCTAGGGCCACGAGGTCCATCATGGTATGCAAACCTCTAGCAGACAAATCGTGAGGTTGTAGCCCACATGTGCTAAGATGGATATATATCATGATAGTAAAACCTATGATAACATATAGCTCGATAGCCTGGGCAACGGGAACAACTCGGGCGACGACGAGGCAAGCACTGTCAAAACTTCAGCGACTGGCATGTTTGTGCATCACGGGAGCTATGCGCACATGCCCTACAACAGCGCTGAAAGCTATCCCCGATCTAATCCCGTTGCATACATCGATGGAGCAGTCAGCCAAGCGAACCCACCTGAATATCGTCAAGGAGGGCTCGGGCAAAGGTAAGGTCATATCGTCCCGGAACATGTAGGAATTGAGAGAGAAGATCCCAATCTCTCAACTCCCGAGGGATGATATCCTCAGGCAGATAGTTTATGAGAAAAGGTATAAAGTAGAACTGGGAGACAAGGGTACATGGCAAGAAAGCAGAATTGAGAGCATCCATCAGCTAAATAGAATATTATGATATACCGAAGGCTCGAAGACACCAAAGGGGATTGGATCTGGAGTCGTTGGACCCAGAGCCAAGATATTAATACCTCTGGGAGCATACGCGAGTATTTTTCAAGCGGAAGTATTCCCCATAAGCCCGTGCGCTGACCTGAACCTTCAGCTCGAATACTCCAATGAAACAATTGCCATACTCAGTGACAGTCAGGCCGCCTTCAATGCGGTCTCGGCGTTTGAAATAAAGTCAGCACTAGTCCTTAAGTGCGTTGAAAAGCTAAATCAACTAGGAGCGCACAACGAACTACTGTTGGCCTGGGTTTATAGCCACAGGGGTGTTGAGGGTAATGAGCAGGCGGACAGTCTGGCCAGAGAGGCAGCAACTACACAACCTATTGGTCCTGAGCCGTTCCTGCCAGTAGGTCCGCAGGAAATTAGGGGGCATCTATTAGTAGAAGAAAGGGAGGTAGGGGGTTACAGCACAACGCAATATAGGGAATTAATAGGCCTCTCGAAAGATAACCTAAGAATCTTAACAACTATTCTTACAGGACACTGTAGACTGAACATTAACATGCAAAAGGCGTATAATATCGAACGACACATGGCGATTTTGTGATCGATCAGGCGGCGGACCATATCCTCCTCGAGTGTAACGCAATCTCAAGGTGTAGGGCTAAGTTTATGGGCTCACCATGGCCAGAGCATTCTCACATCAAATCCCTCATACCAGGTGAACTGTTAGGGTTCATCAGAGATGTCGGCTTAGATGAGGTGCTGTGAAGCATCTGAGGGCACAATAGATCAATGGTCGCAGTGCGATCCTCAACTAATTATCTATCTATCTTTAAACCTCGATAGTCCAAGATCCAGGATTTCCCCCACAAAAAATGGCTCAAGTGATAGCCAAAACAGGGGACTCAAGGGTTGGTTAGCGCAATACATAGCTTCCGCTTCCAATTGTTAACCTCACAGCGCAATACAAAGCTTTATAGATACAGAGCTTCCGCAACCTAATTATGAACCTCACCTACGCTAGAGGTATCCTGTTACAAATATGAATGTATCATACACATTAGACTGGCAGTAAATTTTTTTTTTTGGAAAACCTTTAATTTTTTCATCTTAAAATATGAGGTTATGTGTAAAAAGAAACAGTATAATTTTTCAGCTCGATCCGATCATCCCTTAACGTGCCTTGTGAAGGCCAAATTACGTAGAACTTCAAGAAAATTACCATTTTTACGATTGGTGCAAGATGGATAACTTTGCATGTAGTGCTCAACAACTTGCAATAAGTACTGTTTATCTTCTTCATTATAAGTCAGTGATGGATTGAAGTCGGTGATCAATTTCAATGCTCTCTCAGCAACGTCATTGACTACAGTTAAATGTTGACAAATTCCTTTTCCTGCCTTATAATCTTCTCTCTCTTGCCATGTGGAAGGATCCGATTGCAAAAAACTTGTTTCTATTCCTAAAACAAAATTACTTATATCCTTGCTGCCATAGAGAAGTATATCGGGCATTGTTGCGGTAATTCGTTTTGGAACAGCATTGTCATCTTGGTTTTCTTTATTAATTGCTTTTACCATTTTTTGCTGATTATGCAAGGGAATTTTTTCATCAAGAAATGAAAGGCCAACAGCTTCTTCCGACAAGTACTATAAATGAATTTTTATTTTTTGTAATAAAGCATTGGAAACTCTTTTATCAAAATAGGCAATCGAATCTTGAATCAGCCTTAGGTCATTATGTGGAGCAGCTGTTGGATCTACACTACGAAACCAATACGGAACGTAGATGCAGACCAGAAAAATACAAATGCTTCGTAGACTATTTTTCTCTGAAGTTGTTAATTTGAATTGGTTGCGAAACAGAAAAATTTTGTAACAATACAGACAATTCGACATAAATCTTGCGTGCGATGTTGCGTCAGGTGACCGAACTTGTGAAAAACTTGGTACGTCTTCCCCAACAAAGAGTGTGGTGTTTATTTAACGTAGTTAAGCAGAAATTCTTAAAAGTATCTATTTCTGCTATTTTTAAGACTCGCCGAACTTCTACGTCCGATATTCCACTTTTGAAGGATTTAGGGTTAATATTTTTCCAGTAGCTAGAAAAACGATTGAAAAGTGGAACATCCGGGGCTGATGATTTATCAAAATTCAACTGAAACACTGCTTTTACTAACAGCTCGCTAATATGATGACGACATGGGAAGAAAGTAGGGTGCGGCCTATTCTTTTTTCAAGCAGGAAAGCAGCCCCATTATTAAGTCCAGTATTAGCAGCCGTTGTATCAAATGATACAATTTCCACTAATTCTTCCAGTTTCCATGCGCACAAAAAATTATAAATTTCTGCAGATATAGTCTCTTCTCTCCCTTTGAATTTTCCATTTTAGGTATACCTAGCAGTTTCTCCATGTTTTGCCCCGTTACAACGAGAGACAATCGATAATTTTTTTCGGTGCCACTGATTTCTGGAAAAAGCTTACCATCCCAGTGAAGAACAAAAATTTCAGGAATCTAAAGCAGGATAAACAAGTAAGGAAGGTTAAGTTCGGGTGTAACCGAACATTACATACTCAGTTGAGAGCTATGGTGACAACATAAGGGAAAATAACCATGTAGGAAAATGAACCGAGGGAAACCCTGGAATGTGTTTGTATGACATGTGTATCAAATGAAAGGCATTAAAGAGTATTTTATGAGGGAGTGGGCCATAGTTCTATAGGTGGACGCCATTTAGGGATATAGCCATAAAGGTGGATCAGGGTTGACTCTAGAATGCGTTTGTACGATATGGGTATCAAATGAAAGGTATTAATGAGTATTTTAAAAGGGCGTGGATCTAAGTTCTATAGATGGACGCCTTTTCGAGATATCGCCGTAAAGATGGACCAGGGGTGACTCTAGAATGAGTTTGTACGATATGGGTATCAAATGAAAGGTGTTAATGAGCATTTTAAAAGGGAGTAATCCTTAGTTCCATAGGTGGACGCCGTTTCGAGATATCGCCATAAAGGTGGAACAGGGGTGACCCTAGAATTTGTTTGCACAATATGGGCATCAAACGAAAGGTGTTAATGAGTATTTTAAGAGGGAGTGGGCCTTTCTGGGCCAGAGGTGACTCTAGACTTTGTTTGTACGATATGGGTATCAAATGAAAGGTGTTAATGAGAATTTTTAAAAGGGAGTGGCCTTCGTTCCATAGGTGTTCGCTTTTTCGAAATATCGCCATAAAGGTGGACCAGGGGTGACTCTAGAATGAGTTTGTACGATATGGGTATCAAATTAAAGGTATTAATGAGCGTTTTAAAAGGGAGTGGTGGTAGTTGTATATGTGAAGGCGTTTTCCAGATATCGACCAAAATGTGGACCAGGGTGACCCAGAACATCATCTGTTGGGTATCGCTAATTTATTTATATATGTAATTCCTGCCAAGATTTTAAGGGTTTTTTATTTCGCCCTGCAGAACTTTTTCAATTTCTTCTACTTAATATGGTAGGTGTCACAACCATTTTATAAAGTTTTTTCTAAAGTTATATTTCGCGTCAATAAAACAATCCAATTACCTTACCATATTTGATCCCTTTTTTCGTATTTGGTATAGAATTATGGCATTTTTTTCATTTTTCGTAATTTTCGATATCGAAAAAGTGGGCGTGGTCATAGTCGGATTTCGTTCGTTTTTCATACCAAGATAAAGTGAGTTCAGATAAGTACGTGAAATGAGTTTAGTAAAGATATATCGATTTTTGCTCAAGTTATTGTGTTAACGGCCATGCGGAAGGACAGACGGACGACTGTGTATAAAAACTGAGCGTGACATCAACCGATTTCGCCCATTTTCACAGAAAACAGTTAGCGCCATAAAAACTATGCCCCTACCAAATTTCAAAAGGATTGGTTAATTTTTGTTCGACTTATGGCGTTAAAAGTATCCTAGACAAATTAAATGAAAAAGGGCGGAGCCACGCCCATTTTTAAATTTTCTTTTATTTTTGTATTTTGTTGCACCATATCATTACTGGAGTTGAATCTTGACATAATTTACGTATATACTGTAAAGATATTAAATTTTTTGTTAAAATTTTACTTTAAAAAAATTTTTTTTTTAAAAGTGGGCGTGGTCCTTCTCAGATTTTGCTAATTTTTATTAGGCGTACATATAATAATAAGAGTAACGTTCCTGCCAAATTCCAGCATGATATCTTCAACGACTGCCAAATTACAGCTTGCAAAAGTTTTAAACTACCTTCTTTTAAAAGTGGGCGGTGCCACGCCCATTGTCCAAAATTTTACTAATTTTCTATTTTGCGTCATAAGTTCAACTCATCTACCAAGTTTCGTCGCTTTATCGGTCTTTTGTAATGAATTATCGCACTTTTTCGGTTTTTCGAAATTTTCGATATCGAAAAAGTGGGCGTGGTTATAGTCTGATATCGTTCATTTTAAATAGCGATCTGAGATGAGTGCTCAGGAACCTACATACCAAACTTCATCAAGATACCTCAAAATTTACTCAAGTTATCGTGTTAACGGACGGACGGACGGACGGACATGGCTCAATCAAATTTTTTTTCGATCCTGATTATTTTGATATATGGAAGTCTATATCTATCTCGATTCCTTTATATATGTACAACCAACCGTTATCCAATCAAACTTAATATACTCTGTGAGCTCTGCTCAACTGAGTATAAAAATCAAACATACTTATAAACGTATTCAGAAATACAAATTTATTACATTGAATCCATCAATAATCTCTTCTACTTGTCTGCGACGAAAATTCTTTCTCATCGAATGTACTGTGGTTCGATTGAGGACCAAATCTTCCATTTTTATCGGCAATTTTCCACCATTAACTTCTTGCAGTTTCTTGTAGAGAGCCTACATTTGTCCATACTCGCAAGCATTCTATCTATCATGATTAAATTTGGCAGGAACGTTACTCCTATTACTATATGTACGCTTAATAAAAATTAGCAAAATCGGATAAGGACCACGCCCACTTTTAAAAAAAAAATTTTTTTTAAGTAAAATTTTAACAAAAAATTTAATATCTTTACAGTATATAAGTAAATTATGTCAACATTTAACTCCAGTAATGATATGGTGCAACAAAATACAAAAATAAAAGAAAATTTCAAAATGGGCGTCGCTCC
This sequence comes from Eurosta solidaginis, assembly GCF_040869045.1. Taxonomy (NCBI): domain Eukaryota; kingdom Metazoa; phylum Arthropoda; class Insecta; order Diptera; family Tephritidae; genus Eurosta; species Eurosta solidaginis. The sequence goes on along the minus strand of NC_090322.1, from coordinate 223,437,708 downwards.
GCCCTTTTTCATTTAATTTGTCTAGGATACTTTTAACGCCATAAGTCGAACAAAAATTAACCAATCCTTTTGAAATTTGGTAGGGGCATAGATTTTATGACGTTAACTGTTTTCTGTGAAAATGGGCGAAATCGGTTGATGCCACGCCCAGTTTTTATACACAATCGTCCGTCTGTCCTTCCGCATGGCCGTTAACACGATAACTTGAGCAAAAATCGACATATCTTTAATGAACTTAGTTCACGTGCTTACTTGAACTCACTTTATCTTGGTATGAAAAATGAACGAAATCCGACTATGACCACGCCCACTTTTTCGATATCGAAAATTACGAAAAATGAAAAAAAAATGCCATAATTCTATACCAAATACGAAAAAAGGGATGAAACATGGTAAGGTAATTGGATTGTTTCATTGAAGCGAAATATAACTTTAGAAAAAACTTTATAAAATGGTTGTGACACCTACCATATTAAGTAGAAGAAAATGAAAAAGTTCTGCAAGGCGAAATAAAAAAGCCTTAAAATGTTGGCAGGTATTACATATATAAAACAAGTAAGGAAGGTTAAGTTCGGGTGTAACCGAATATTACATACTCAGTTGAGAGCTATAGTGACAACATAAGGGAAAATAACCATGTAGGAAAATGAACCGAGGGAAACCCTGGAATATGTTTGTATGACATGTGTATAAAATGAAAGGCATTAAAGAGTATTTTATGAGGGAGTGGGCCATAGTTCTATAGGTGGACGCCATTTAGGGATATCGCCATAAAGGTGGACCAGGGGTGACTCTAGAATGCGTTTGTACGATATGGGTATCAAATGAAAGGTGTTAATGAGTATTTTAAAAGGGAGTAATCCTTAGTTCCATAGGTGGACGCCGTTTCGAGATATCGCCATAAAGGTGGTTCAGGGGTGACCCTAGAATTTGTTTGTTCAATATGGGCATCAAACGAATGGTGTTAATGAGTATTTTAAAAGGGAGTGGGCCTTAGTTCTATAGGTGGATGCCGTTTCGAAATATCGCCATAAAGGTGGACCAGGGGTGACTCTAGAATGTGTTTGTACGATATGGGTATCAAATTAAAGGTATTAATGACGGTTTTAAAAGGGAGTGATGGTTGTTGTATAGGTGGTCGCCTTTTCGAGATATCGCCATAAAGGTGGACCAGGGGTGACTCTAGAATGCGTTTGTACGATATGGGTATCAAATGAAAGGTGTTAATGAGTATTTTAAAAGGGAGTAATCCTTAGTTCCATAGGTGGACGCCGTTTCGAGATATCGCCATAAAGGTGGACCAGGGATGACCCGAGAATTTGTTTGTACAATATGGGTATCAAAAGAAAGGTGTTAATGAGTATTTTAAAAGGGAGTAATCCTTAGTTCCATAGGTGGACGCCGTTTCGAGATATCGCCATAAAGGTGGACCAGTGGTGACCCTAGAATTTGTTTGTACAATATGGGTATCAAAAGAAAGGTGTTAATGAGTATTTTAAAAGGGAGTGGGCCTTAGTTCTATAGGTGTACGCCTTTTCGGGGTATCACAATAAAGGTGGACCAGGGGTGACTCTAGACTTTCTTTGTACGGTATGGGTTAATGAGTATTTTTAAAAGGGAGTGGGCCTTCGTTCTATAGGTGTTCGCCTTTTCGAGATATCGCCATAAAGGTGGACCAGGGGTGACTTTAGAATATGTATGTACGATATGGGTATCAAATGAAAGGTGTTAATGAGTATTTTAAAAGGGCGTGGGACTTAGTTCTATAGGTGGACGCCTTTTCGAGATATCGCCATAAAGGTGGACCAGGGGTGACTCTAGAATAAGTTTGTACGATATGGGTATCAAATTAAAGGTATTAATGAGAGTTTTAAAAGGGAGTGGTGGTAGTTGTATATGTGAAGGCATTTTAAAAGATATCGACCAAAATGTGGACCAGGGTGACCCAGAACATCATCTGTTGGATACCGCTAATTTATTTATATATGTAGTACCTGCCAAGATTTTAAGGGTTTTTTATTTCGCCCTGCAGAACTTTTTTCATTTTCTTCTACTTAATATGGTAGGTGTCACAACCATTTTATAAAGTTTTTTCTAAAGTTATATTTCGCGTCAATAAAACAATCCAATTACCTTACCATGTTTCATCCCTTTTTTCGTATTTGGTATAGAATTATGGCATTTTTTAATTTTTCGTAATTTTCGATATCGAAAAAGTGGGCGTGGTCATAGTCGGATTTCGTTCATTTTTCATACCAAGATAAAGTGAGTTCAAGTAAGCACGTGAACTAACTTCATTAAAGATATTCCGATTTTTGCTCAAGTTATCGTGTTAACGGCCATGCGGAAGGACAGACGGACGACTGTGTATAAAAACTGGGCGTGGCATCAACGGATTTCGCCCATTTTCACAGAAAACAGTTAACGTCATAAAATCTATGCCCCTACCAAATTTCAAAAGGATTGGTTAATTTTTGTTCGAATTATGGCGTTAAAAGTATCCTAGACAAATTAAATGAAAAAGGGCGGAGCCACGCCCATTTTGAATTTTTCTTTCATTTTTGTATTTTGTTGCACCATATCATTACTGGAGTTGAATGTTGACATAATTTACTTATATACTGTAAAGATATTAAATTTTTTGTTAAAATTTTACTTAAAAAAAATTTTTTTTTTAAAAGTAGGCGTGGTCCTTCTCCGATTTTGCTAATTTTTATTAAGCGTACATATAGTAATAGAGGTAACGTTCCTGCCAAAGTTCATCATGATATCTTCAACGACTGCCAAATTACAGCTTGCAAAACTTCTAAATTACCTTCTTTTAAAAGTGGGCGGTGCCACGCCCATTGTCCAATATTTTACTAATTTTCTATTCTGCGTCATAAGTTCAAATCATCTACCAAGTTTCGTCGCTTTATCTGTCTTTTGTAATGAATTATCGCACTTTTTCGGTTTTTCGAAATTTTCGATATCGAAAAAGTGGGCGTGGTTATAGTCCGATATCGTTCATTTTAAATAGCGATCTGAGATGAGTGCTCAGGAATCTGCATACCAAATTTCATCAAGATACCTCAAAATTTACTCAAGTTATCGTGTTAACGGACGGACGGACGGACGGAAGGACGGACATGGCTCAATCAATTTTTTTTTTCGATCCTGATTATTTTGATATATGGAAGTCTATATCTATCTCGATTCCTTTAAATATGTACAACCAACCGTTATCCAATCAAACTTAATATACTCTGTGAGCTCCGCTCAACTGAGTATAAAAATTAGCGGTATCCAACAGATGATGTTCTGGGTCACCCTGGCCCACATTTCGGTCGATATCTGGAAAACGCCTTCACATATACAACTACCACCACTCCCTTTTAAAACTCTCATTAATACCTTTAATTTGATACCCATATCGTACAAACTCATTCTAGAGTCACCCCTGGTCCACCTTTATGGCGATATCTCGAAAAGGCATCCACCTATAGAACTAAGGCCCACTCCCTTTTAAAATACTCAATAACTCCTTTCGTTTGATACTCATATTGCACAAACGAATTCTAGAGTCACCCCTGGTCCACTTTTATGGCGATATTTAGAAAATGCGCCCACCTATACAACAACCACCACTCCCTTTTAAAACCCTCATTAATACCTTTAATTTGATACCCATATCGTACAAATACATTCTAGAGTCACCCCTGGTCCACTTTTATGGCGATATTTCGAAACGGCGTCCACCTATAGAACTATGGCCCACTCCCTTTTAAAATACTCATTAACACCTTTCGTTTGATACCCATATTGTACAAACAAATTCTAGGGTCACCCCTGGTCCACCTTTATGACGATATCTCAAAACGGCGTCCACCTATGGGACTAAGGATTACTCCCTTTTAAAATACTTATTAACACCTTTCTTTTGATACCCATATTGAACAAACAAATTCTAGGGTCACCCCTGGTCCACCTTTATGGCGATATCTCGAAACGGCGTCCACCTATGGAACTAAGGATTACTCCATTTTAAAATACTCATTAACACCTTTCATTTGATACCCATACCGTACAAACGCATTCTAGAGTCACCCCTTGTCCACCTTTATGGCGATATCTCGAAAAGGCGACCACCTATACAACAACCACCACTCCCTTTTAAAACCCTCATTAATACCTTTAACTTGATACCCATATCGTACAAACGCATTCTATAGTCAACCCTGATCCACCTTTATGGCTATATCCCTAAATAGCGTCCACCTATAGAACTATGGCCCACTCCCTCATAAAACACTCTTTAATGCCTTTCATTTGATACAAATGTCATACAAACACATTCCAGTGTTTCCCTCGGTTCATTTTCCTACATCGTTATTTTCCCTTATGTTGTCACCATAGCTCTCAACTGAGTATGTAATGTTCGGTTACACCCGAACTTAACCTTCCTTACTTGTTTTTTAATACAATTGCCTTCTTTCAATATAGGGATGTTTGCTCTTTTTCCAAAATTCAATCGTGGCACCAATCGTGAATTTCATGCTGAATTGCAAACTCATATTTTCCTTGCGCATTTTGTAAAATAATAATTGGAGCACCTGTTTCCCTGATGGCAACTTGGCCCCAGAAATAACACTCTCACAGTTCCCCACGAAAAATATATCTTGCTCAGAACGTAGTCTTTTCTTTGAAATGCCCGCTGACGATTTATAACTAATTTTTTTACCGATTAGTTAATTTTTAGCTTCAAAACAATGCAATGCCACCGACTATATTGCAAATATGGACAAGAAGAACAAGACTTTGTCAGCTGTTTTCCTAATTGCGATGTGTAATTGGCATAAAGCGCAACAAAGTAAACACGATTATCTATATATATTATACCTACTTTGAGCTCCACAAGGCACGTTTTAGCATCATCGCATCGAGCTGAAAAATTACACCATTTCTTTTTACTTCTAACTTCATGTTTTAAGAAGAAAAAATTTCAGGATTTTCAATATTTATTTTTCTCCATACGAGTTGCGGCCAGTCTAATACACATGTTTAGCATGCGAAGCCCGGCGATTCCAATTTCCTCATGGAACTAGGGGTTGGGGCGGTAGAAGGTTAAATGTGGTCATATTAATCGTTCCAGAGATGGCCGGGCTAGTACTTTCATGTGCTTGTTACTAGAACGTACCGGATCCTGATTTGGCAAAAGACCATCAACATCGATAACACTCTCCAGAACCATCGGGTGTCCTTATCGTGACAGAAAACAATAACAACATAGTTTTTATTGGAATAAAATAATCGTTTTTTTTATACTCAGCGTGCTTTGCACACAGAGTATATTAACTTTGATTGGATAACGGTTGGTTGTACAGGTATAAAGGAATCGAGATAGATATAGATTTCCATATAACAAAATCATCAGTATCGAAAATTGATTGAGCCATGTTCGTTCGCCCGTCAGGCCGTCCGTCCGTTAACACGATAATTTGGTACACGAGCTTATCTGGACAGAATAGATTGGTATTGAAAATGAGCGAAATAGGATGATAACCACGCCCACTTTTTATATATATAATATTTTGGAAAACACAACAAACCTGATGATTTAGTAAATACTACACTTAGAATGTTGAAATTTGATGTGTGGACTGATATTAAGACTTTTGACAAAAATTTGAAAACAAATTTTTTGATAAACTCAATTTTTAAATATTATTAATCATAAATCAAAAATCGTTAAACCTATCGTAACGAAGTTCGGCAGACAGGTTGCCTTTAATATGAGGGATTTTTTGAAGAAAACTTTAACGAAATCGGTTAAGGACCACGCCCACTTTTATATAAAAGGTTTTTAAAAGGGTCGTAGACGAATTAAATAAGCTATATCTTTGAAAAAAAGAGCTTTATATCAATGGTATTTCATTTCCCAAGTGAATTTATAACAATAAATAGGAAAAACTTTAAATTTTAAAAAATGGGCGTGGCACCACCCCTTTTATGACTAAGAAATTTTCTATCTTTCGGGAGCCATAACTCGAAAAAAAATTAACGGATCATAATAAAATTTGGTACACGAATTTCCCTATAGCAGGAAATATTTATATAAAAAATGGACGAGATCGGCTAAAGACCACAGCAAGCAAGTTATATAAAACAAGTTTAATAGGGTCATATACTAGAATAATAAGCTAAAACTTAGCAAAAAATAGTTTTGAATCGATGGTATTTCACTTATCAAGTTTTATTGTAAGAGGAAATGGGGAGATATTTTTTTTTAAACGGGCGGTGCCACGTGTTATGTAGAAAAGTAATTTATCTGAAATGAAATGTACAATTGAAGCATACGCTGAGTATATAATGTTCGGTTACATCCGAACTTAGACACCTTTACTTGTTTTTAAACACTTTAACTTTTGCCAGCAATTTTCAGATAATTTTGTCATCTATCGCCAAGAAGTGACTATTTCGTTACGTTTTGCAGTTACTAAGGCAATATAAACTAATTTCGAAGACAAAAAAATACTTTAGCGTAATTTTTTCTGCAAAGCTGATATTTATTTTTAAATTTCCCTTTATTTCAATAATTTTTCAGAACTATTTTTTCAATTAAATGCTTTAATAAGCTGAACTTGAATAAAGACTTGATTGGGGTGAATGGTCCAAACAGAGATTTTTTGGCAATATTAAAAAAGTTGAGCATAACCCTTTTTTATCTATAGGTCGCAAATTCATTCGCATTTTTTTTGGGGCAACAGTTATTCCCGAAACTGATATGAATTCGGAACAAAGGCGATATCTTTTGCGATCATTTCTTCAGAAATCTCATATAAACCTGCGTGATAGAAAATGTTGGAAGGGTGTAAGAAATTTGTCTTAGATTTGATGCTGTGTGATATTTAAATATTTATTAAAACGATTTTCGTTCGAAATGTACAAAAAGCGTCACTGATTATTTTCTATGTGATCAAGGTGTATGGGTAGTACGAAGGCTTTAGAGTTAGCAGTATTAAACTATTTATAAAAAAATATTCAATGCACTTTGACTTGGAACTTTTCCTTTGCTTGTTTCAAGTGAATGATATAGAAAAATTTCTAGAGTATATTTTTTCTCCTACGCGCTTTGACTAATTTTTGCTTCTTACATAAGAAGAATTAAGAAATTATTGTTAATTTTTTAAGTATTAAGGTCCTTTACGGACCTCTACGCGTTACGACGGCGAGTACCAAAAAAGATTTAATGTTGAGCTGTACGAGCTTTAAGCGCCACTAACATAGTTCAGCGAATTAAAACTCAGCGGGCACGCTTTCTAGGTCATTTTATGCGAATGGAAGATGATGCTCCGGCTAAGAAAGTATTTTTATCGGGACTTGCCTATTCAATATGCTTTAACGAGAGTACCTATCAATCAGAGACTCAGTTGCACGGTGTCAAAAACGGATCTAATTGCATGATGAATGGCTCCATATTACCAAACCAAATCATTGGTATCAAATTCGGGTGTTTTATTTACAAGGTCTTATCTTGGTATGATACGGCGTCTACCCAAGCTCCCATCATTTTAAGGATAATGTCATGCAGTTAGAAGGCAACTCCACCTTGAATTCCGTTTCTATTATATTCCAAGCATGAGTATTCCGCTGTAACATATTCTAATGCTAGAACTCATAAGATACTTATACAATTCCACAAATTTAATATTAGTATTAAGGCATATACATAATCTGTTCTGAGCACCAGGAATAATAATAAACCTGCTTCGCAATTAAAAAGCTGTGATTCAACCTTGCCAACACATCATGATTGCGATGTCCGTTCGCTATGAATAACTACTACGACGTCACCTATAAAAGTTACATAGTCACAGGTATTGATCACATTTACTCCAAATCAGATGCAGCATAGTTTAACGCAGTTTCGAGCATACAAAAAAAGAGTGAGCACAAACCCACTCTTACAGTTAATCAATTTTTAAACAACAACGATAGGCATCTGCTTTATCTTCAGCATTCTCAGTGGTTACAACAGGTTAAACAACGATCACAATTTTGGGATGTGATCAATCTTTTCCTTTGACCTTCCGCAGAAAGGTCTTTGAAATATTTATGCTTAGGAATACGTAAAGAAGCAGTTTACCATAGTGGGCGGACCAAGAATAAACTATATGCCAAATTTCTAATAAACAAGAACGCATTACTCCGAAGAAAATGTTTTATTGCCAACTCCAACGAAGGAAGGACTGCATAGCTTCATTAAGCATGCTTTATAGTAAATTTCCACGAAAGTGAAGCAACCGCATTAAGGAAAAACCAAGGAGTTCAAAATGGATGTGAAGCCACAATCTCCGCGATTCATCTGAAGCTTCAAGGCACGATCAAGACCTGAATAGATCCATCTGCGATACATTGTATTCAAACCCGATTAGCTTGTCGTGTTCCCAGCGGTACAGTTTCTATCGACCATGATAGGGTCGAGCTAGTGATACACCACGTCCACTCTGCTCCCTTTCGAGTAAACACCACTCCAGAAATTGTTTGCCTTATTTATAAGCATCACTAATAAGATGACGGTACTTTGATACATTTTAAGCGTTAGCTATGCCATGACGGACATTCTAAATTCGTTTCCCTTAGCCTGCAGGGTCCCCCGCCCCCTATGGAAGCAAAGGAAGAGGGCAGCCCCTACTTCACTGGAAGTACCAGGATCTATACTCAGAGAAAAATTCGTTCTAAAACGAACGAAACAAGTTCAAAATTAAGAACATTCGTTGACAAAAGTCTGTTAAGTACGTTTTGTTTTAAGAACATTTTTTTTCAAGCACACCGTTCGTATTTTATGACCAGTTTGGAATTGATTTGTGAACCTTCTGTGCTCATTTTAAGCACTACTTGGGCTTGATTTATGATTTTTCGTTCGCATGCTCCGAGAACAATTTGTGGTCGATTTAACATTTTTCGGTCTCAATTCTAGAACGGTTTGTGCTTCATCTTTGGGAGGAGTGGGAAGGTAATTTTTTCTATTAGTACCAATTTATTTATTTTTTATTAACAATAATTTCTTTGTGATTAATATAAAATATTAATAACAAAAAAACTATTATTAAAGCCCAAAAGATGAAAAAACGCATAATATGAATTTTTTCATATATTTCTCTTATAGAGAAGTTCTTCTTATTTGATGATGCAATCTGAATATATATTTAAACATTTCATAACAAGTTTGAGAATTACCTGTACATATGTGAATGTTACTGAACGAAAAACAAGAGTTATAAAAAATAGAATTTTAAAAATTTTTTTTAAAAAACTTCCGAGTTGCACGGGGATCGAACTCGCGCCACACGATCGCAACCGCAACACCATAGCCGCTGGCCCACTACAACCGCTTGATAGCTTATGCCAAATGTTGTATTTAACATTGTAGTGCACACAAATTGTACCGTTTCTTTTTTCTTGTACTTAATTTACAACATCGTTCTCATTAATAGAACATTTGTTCATATTTTAAGACCAGCCGTTATCTTTTCAAGAAAATGGTGTCAGTTTAATAACAACGTTGTTGTTTTAAGAACAGTTCATTCGTTCTTCAAGAACAAAAAGGTAAGAACATGAAAAGCTTGAATTGAGTTCGGCGGTGCTGGATTTTTCCTCTGAGTGTAGCTCTTGAAAGGAGAAAGAAATTGCTAAAAGATTTGTATCTGAACAAGCGTTATATAGGGGTATATATTATATATATACTACCGATATGTTGTTTCTTTATACAACAACAATGCGTGTCATATGCGAAAACTTATATATCATAAACAGAAGAAGATTTCTCTGAAAAACCGGTTAGATGGAGGATATATGATATAGTGGTCCGTGCGTTCAAACATATAGACGGACATGGCTAAATCAACCCAGATTGTCGACCTGATCAATTAGATATATTTATTCGTGAGTCTATCTCTTCTCTTTTAAGAACTTACAATTTTGAGATTCATGATAAATTCAATCATAAGTGGTATAAATATGTTGCTCATACGCAACACTGGTCCAATATTTATTTTAGTAACATACGAGTATATCATTCTAGGCAGATCGCTTAGGCAGAAACCATTTAAATGCCATAAAACATTTCAAATCCTACTGAAAGTTACGCTGACGTGTCAAGTTAACAGCCATCTCATTCCAGATATTTGCACACTATCGGTTAACTCAATACGCGCTACTCTCTGATGGATTATTATGGCATTCATTAATAAATACCATTTTAGAAACAACCTAGTTATAAGTAGTTTCCTTATTTGTTTATTTGTTATCAGATTTAAGCTTAATCGCCTTTTCCTATCTTATCAAACATTCTCACTTTCAATATTTTATGTAGCATCTAAATTTTACGAGTACAATAAGCAATTTGCATTTTTTTAATTTATTTATTTAAAGTCGACAAAATACTACATACAACTGTTGACTTCAATGAAATAAGCATTTCCAAAATTTAACCACATCGATAAACATAAGTACATTTCAGTTTTTGTAGATAAAGGGTATTCTGGGATTATGCTAAAGAGGAGCTAGAAATAAAAAGTACGAAATTTTCGTAAAATTTTGTAAATTTTTTCAGAACCATTTCTGCAATTGCTTAGCATAGTTTTAGTTGAAACACTCATTGATTTTTTTTTTAATATGGAAATCGGAACAATTTAATAAACGAAATTTGATACAAATTTCTACTACTCCTCCTGCTTCGTTTCTTGCTATATACATATTTATGCATGGTGTTACGGATAACTAAAATAATAACTTTAGTTTAAGAAAACTAAAATACACGCTTTTAAATAACATGGAAATAAGATAAAATTAATATTCAAAATAAGTTTAAAACAATCATAAACGAAAAATAATAAAAATACTTTTTCACAATAATACTAATATTTTTCGTTCATTAATGTTTTATTTTGAAAATTATTTTTAACTTCTTAGTTTTTTGTATTATTTTTTCTACGCCTATTACATCGATAAGTTTCGTATGGACTGCCAAGTGTCAAATCTTGGCCCGAATTATGTATTCCGTGAACTAAACACTCGTCTCTTAAAAGTACTTATTTGGTATTACGTGATACGTGAACGAATACCTGCTATCGAAATTCGGTATTATGTGTTCAGTGAACGTACACAACAAATCGTAAACGTCAAAAAATTTCATACGATAGCAAAAAGACGTTCGAGTGCATTTAAAATTGGTTGTAGTTTGAAAATTAAACGAATTAATTTATAGTTCTTACGTTTTAAATTTGTTTTTAAAAAAGTAAAGTGATCTTAGCACAAATAAAAAGGAAAATTCTATCAAACTGTGATCAATCTACAATTATAAAAAGGAAAATTTCGAGATTAATAATGTAAGTAAATAAATATAAAATTAGTTAAAATTATTTATAATATAAAATGTTTGTTTCCCCAAAGGACGCATCTAAATAAGCTTAATTATAAGCAAAAGGAGATGATGGGAGAATTTATGCAGCAGCACCCTAACCTGGCCAAAAATATCATACCAAATTGTGCCCAAGGAAAGGAGACCTCTCAACGATTGTGTGAGGATCTATCTAAAAAACTTAACGCTGTAGGCCCACCTATGAAAGATGCAAAAATGTGGAGAAAGGTAAATCAAACAACCGATCGGAACACTCATCTGTTGGTATGATAATTTGTAATTCTGTGTTATTTATAATTTGTAGGTATATGCTGACCAAAAATATCAAGCGAAGCGAAAACTAACTTTTAACCGGAGGTCAAAGTCTCGGACTGGTGGTGGACCATACGAGGAGAAATTGATAACATCAACGGAGGAAAATATCATTGAAGCAAGCGGGTTAGAAGCGACGGTTGAGGGTCTGCAAACAGTGCAAACCTGGGATAACATCTCGAAGGGTTCTTCTCAACACCTTTTTGAATCTCCAATCGAAGAAAGCAAGGACTTTGACGAGGTAGAGTTTTTGCAGGAGGAGATGCCTTCAGTTGAAATTGATACAAACAACCCAACAACTTCGACACGGAAGATCAAAATTTCTGATTATGACATTGAAGAATATAATATCCCGCCCACTTCGAAGAGGAGGAGAAAAGTAGGTGAGGATCCAAAATTAACACTTTTGGAGCAAAATTTAAAATCCGCAAATGAGACAAAGCTCAATATTGATGACAAGCTTGGCAGACTAGTGGATATTCAAGAGCGGATGTTGCAAATCCAGGAGCGGACGCTACAAATCAGGGAAGAAAAACACAAACGTTTTTGTGCCCTGAACGATTTAGAAATAGAACTAAGGAAGCGGGACTTAAATCCATTTTCCGATTCCGAATAAAGGGATCAAATCTTGTAAACTTGTGTTCACAAAAATAGCTACATTAATTTTTCCCATATTGATTTTATATAGTTTTTTTTATAACTAGCGTACCCGGCAGACGTTTTCTTACACGAAAATTGTTTTTCCTACAATTTAAAAAATGAGCCCCATCTCCCCTCTTCACCCTCAATCCCATTCTCTTATACTATATTTTTCTTCTTATTCTTCTCCATACCTTATTCCATTTATCTCTCTCCCATTCCAAAACGCACCCCACTCCCACATCTACTCAAACTCCCTGTCACTCTCACTATCCCAATCCCATAACCATTCCTATTCTCATATCCATTCCAGCTCCCATCCCAATCCCACTCTCGAACCTCAATTTCTTCAGATATGGAACCCCCATACTAAATATTGAATACCTGTTGAAAATAATTTCGGAAATGTAGCGAATTAAAATGTTTCCTAAAGGGGGCGTGGCACCGCCCATACGTTCTGAGGCTGTACAAAGTTTGCCGGGTCAGCTAGTTATTAATATTTTTATTACATATATACCCAACAAGCAAAGTAAACGTAATGTAAATTTATAAAGTTTTCTCAAACAAACACTAAGCTTACAAAACGTTGATTTTTTGTTTGCAATTTGTTTAGAATTAAGCTTGAAATAATCGAAACGGCTTACTGCTAAGCTTATAAATGTAAATTTATAAAAAAAATTCGAAAAGAAAGCTTGTTATAAATAATTTTCCAAAACTTTTTATATATGATAATTTTTATTTCAATCATTTCAATAATATTAAGAAATACATATGTGTATGTAAATTTACATATGAATTAATTCTGAATTTCATTCATATATTAAATAAAGAATGGCTGCATTGCGAATAAGTTGTAAGAGAATCCAGGAAACGGTTTAAATGCAGCCATTCCCTCTCATGAAAATAATTTAAAATTTTCGAAGTTGAAAAATATTGGCAAATAGTTCTGTCGTCTTTTTTGTAAACATTTACAATTTACTTTCACAGCTAATTTACATATTAACGTTTCGTCACAAAACTTATAAAATGTTTTCTGAAAAAAAAAAAAAATATAAAAAGGGCGGAGCCACGCCCGTTTTGAAATTTTCTTTTATTTTTGTATTTTGTTGCACCATATCATTACTGTAGTTAAATGTTGACATAATTTACTTATATACTGTAAAGATATTAACTTTTCTTTTAAAATTTGACTTTATAAATTTTTTTTTAATAAGTGGGCGTGGTGGTTCTCCGATTTTGCTAATTTTTATTGAGCATACATATAGTAATAAGAGTAACGTTCCTGCCAAATTTCGTCATGATATCTTTAACAACTGCCAAATTACAGCTTGCAAAACTTCTAAATTACCTTCTTTTAAAAGTGGGCAGTGCCACGCCCATTGTGCAAAATTTTACTAGTTTTCTATTCTGCGTCATAAGTTCAACTCACCTACCAAGTTTCATCGCTTAATCCGTATTTGGTAATGAATTGTCGCACTTTTTCGATTTTTCAAAATTTTCGATATAGAAAAAGTGGGCGTGGTTATAGTCCGATATCGTTCATTTTAAATAGCGATCTGAGATGAGTGCCCAGGAACCTGCATACCAAATTGCATCAAGATACCTCAAAATTTACTCAAGTTATCGTGTTAACGGACAGACGGACATGGCTCAATCGAATTTTTTTTCGATACTGATGATTTTGATATATGGAAGTCTATATCTATCTCGATTCCTTTATACCTGTACAACCAACCGTTATCCAATCAAAGTTAATATACTCTGTGAGCTCTGCTCAACTGAGTATGTAAATACTTTTTTCACAATAATACTAGTATTTTTCGTTCATTAATGTTTTATTTTGAAAATTATTTTTAACTTCTTAGTTTTTTGTATTATTTTTTCTACGCGCATTACATCGATAAGTTTTGTATGGACTGCCAAGTGTCAAACCTTATTTACACCACTGAAATTGTTGCGCAGAAAATTAGCACTGCTAAATTTCAGTATGCATTATGTTCAGTTGCAACTGAAATGTGTCTCTCCATTTTATCTTCTCCACTAAATGTTTGTGTCCACTATTCATCGCAACCGATGATTCAGCTATATGTTATACACTATGGTAAACAGAGGTTTGTGTCTCCGCTATTAAGCACAACTCGTTTTGTAGCGAGTTATTTGACTTAACAACTGCCGCGAGTCTTCACTAATTTCCGATAGATGGGTCACTTTGCGCGCCTAGCCTAGAGAGTTACAAGCATACAAGTGAGGTTGTTTAAAAGAACAAAATGTGTTTGAAGGATTCAAAATCAACACCTTTTTCAAAAATATTTCGCAAAAAGTTCAATGTTGTTGTTGTTGTTTTTAGAAGACCGCATATTTATTTCAGAAAAGCAAAAATGCGATTGAAGCGGTTGGTAGTTGTAATAGAAACTTTATAGCTTCAGAGCTTCCGCAGTCCAATTGTCAGCGTCACATATGCGAGAGGAATCCTGTCACAAATATGAATATATCATATACATATTTAGTAGGATAGGCTCTGGCGACCCCGAGTTCCTCATGGAACTAGAGGGTAGCGGCGGGACGGTATGACCTAGAAGGTTTAATGTGGCTATATTAATCGTTCCCGAGATGGTCGGGCTAGTACCTTAATGGTGCTTGTTACCGGAACATGCCGGATCTGTAACGGGCTAAGGAACATCAACATCAATAAAACTCCCCCAAAACTTCGGGGATATCTAAATCGTTAATGCAACAACAACAACAGAAAAGCACAAAATTTACGTCAGAAAAAACAAATCAAATTCAAAAATAAACTCATGTGTATTGCAGAAAAACTCAGATGTGTTTAAAAAAGTTCAAATGAAATTCATAAAAATGCAAATGTATTTCAAAAAGCTGCAAATGAAATACATTAAAATACATTTGCGTTTTTCTGAATTTCGTTTGTCTTTTTCTGAAGTTGATCTGTGCTTTTCTGAAATATATTTGCACTCTTCTAAAATACATTTGAGTTTTTCTGAAATGCTCTTCGAAAAGGTGTAGATCTTGTAATGTGGTCAAAAGGTTCATCATAAGGCACTATTAATACAACAACAACAGCTCCGTCTTTACTTGTTCTTGGTGTTATTTTCGGTATGATTTTACGGGTATTCCTTATACTGTATTATTTTCAAGTCTGGCTCGTTATTTCTCCCGGAAGAGTTTTAATTCACGGTATCATTGTAAATTCAGAACATGCGTGCACTTTGAGACACCCTATACAATAAAACCACAAATAGGAGAATTACATACATATTCGTTCATATATAAATAATGGAATGTGATATCACCCGATTATTTAATTATTTAAGAACTACTTCAGATATGCATACAAGAAGAAAGGTGTATTCTATAAATTAGTATAATAAAACTGCGGCAGATGTCAGTCAGAAGAATATATTGGAAACGATTCAAGGTTCGATGCGAAACGGTTCGATTGGAAAAGAAATTTTACTGATCGCGGCAATAAAGCACTCAAAATTACTAGAAAGCGCCAATATGCTTGACGTAAATGGTATATTACAGATTCATTTTCTTATAAAAAAGTTATCAACCTTCTGAAGTGTTGATATTAGAGATGTTGAATAAAGTTTGTGGAAATTCAAGACAGTTTAAAAAATGAATTTTGTAATTGAAACTTTGCAAACCAAATTCAAAAAAATTTTGTGGCCCAACAGAGTACATGTTATAAATCTTTTGAAATTCGCACTGATTTTACGAAAAAAGTTTTGCAGTTTCTTCCATACGAAGGGCGAAATTTACATATTTTTTATATGAAAGAAAATTTTTTAGCATACTTCGTAAAAAAACGTCAAACATCATTTTCAATTTTGACAGATCTTTAACTTTTACATTGTTAGACAAAAATTGTTTGGCTTAAAAAACTGCATAACCAAAAATATTTAGAAAACTCTAAATAAAAAGTTCGAAACTATCGTAAAATTTTATGGAATTTTAGAAATCATTCGAAGACGTTTATACTATTGGTTTGCATGGTTTCAGTGGCACATTCATGGAAGAAATTTTTTTCTTAAATTATCGAAAATAAAGAAAAGAAGAATTTAATTGGCCACTGGTTTTTTTTTTGTATTCGCGCCTGTAAATAGAAATTAAAGCTGCAGACATTGGTGCTTTATCGGTAACCGTATCGGTAACTTTATAACAGCTAATTCGGCCAATCTTATGGGAATCAATGCAATCGATTATTGGTGCCGCTAAGGTCGTAACCGTATCGTAGCCAACCAATTGGTTTTTGGATCACCGTCGTAACGATAAACAGCTGATTACGTTAGGGATACGACTACAGCGATATGACATACGGCAACAATGACTCCCGCTTAAAGGGCGAATTAATGGTGACTTATAACCATATAGCCATAACCAGATAAAACAGCTGATCGAACCTCAATGTAAGCGAGTTAGCGTTATGGTTTGGCACCATTAATCGATTACATTGATTTCCATAAGGTAGGTTCGATCAGCTGTTTTATCTGGTTATGGCTTTATGGTTATAAGTCACCATTAATTCGCCCTTAAGGTTTTTCATGGGCTTTATTCTGTAAATGCCCAAACACATTCGGCATTTGCTTTGTTTTGGCGCTTACGTTGGGTCACCAGCTGATTTTGAATACACGTATCCTCATGACTATGATCTCAATCCACAGGCAACGCAACCGCAACGCCAAAGTAAAGCGAAAGGAATTCAAAAATGTAAGGCCCGAACACATTCGCCTTTGCGCTGGCGTCAATTTGAAGGTACGCGCGTTGATAGTTTTCCTGTCACAATGAACGCTAAAAAAAACTCAAGTTTCGATTTTTCTTTATTCAAAAATGTAAATAACAAATTTTTTAGTTTAAAAATACTGAAATATTTTTGTAAGTTAAACCCAATTAATTAAATTAAAATCGAGCAAAATTAGAAGAATGCAAGGGCATTGACTGACAACGCCAGTAAAACGTAAGTTTTTGAATTGCTTTTGTGTTACTTTAGTTACTTTGCATGCGTTGTTTGTGGAACGTAGCCATGGAGACGTTTATGTTCAAAGTCAGCTATTGACGCAGCGTAAGAGCCTATCCGACGCATAAGTCGAAAATGTTCAGGCCTTAACTCGATTAATGCGATTCGAAAGCTGTCAAATTACATATTTTTTTGTTTTTTGCAAATCCGAAAGAAGCTTCTTTTGAACCCAGTATAATAGTAAGACCCCTGTTGATTTTTCGACTTCCAATAAAAAATTAGTAGTGATACAACTTTTAGTTAACTCTTTCGTCCATACATTCCGCAATTTTGTAGGTCTTAAGCCAGTTAATGGCAGAGTAAAATCTAATAACTCTTCCAAAGGAAACAATTTCGATGATAAGTCGAAGTCTAAAACGCCATCTGATACATCAACACAACAAACAAGATTTCCACAACTTTTTTTAAATGGTAACGACGCGAAAGGTGAACTTAAAGATGGTAATATCGGAGAATTGAATATTTCGGCAGTAGAGGAAGAAAATAAGGTAAGCAAACAACATTTTTATTGCTGAAATCTTAGCATTCTTAGTTCACTCTCTTACTTCCTATTCAGCCACGAACTAATTGCTAACTACCTCAAATTACATACAAAAATTTTAAAATGGGAGCGTAGAACGAAATAAAAAGAAGATAAAAAATAATTTATAATTTATTTAATAATTTGGGATAAATTTAAGCAGCGTGACATCAGGACGGACAAGGCGACAACTGTTTCGATTTTACCTTGTAAATCTCTTCAAAGCCTTTTCTCCCGGGAGTGGGATTTGAACCCGCACTCCTACGATGGCGGGAACCGTGGTGTGATGGTAGCGTGCTCCGCCTACCACACAGTATGCCCTGGCTTCGCACCTCGAAAAAAGCAACATCAAAATTTTAGAAATAAAGTTTTTAAATTAGAAGAAAATTTTTCTAAGCGGGGTCGCCCCTCGGCAGTGTTTGGCAAGCGCTCCGGGTGTATTTCTGCCATGAAAAGCTCTCAGTGAAAACTCATCTGCCTTGCAGATGACGTTCGGAGTCGGCATAAAACATGTAGGTCCCGTATGGCCAATTTGTAGGGAAAATCAAGAGGAGTACGACGCAAATTGGAAGAGAAGCTCGGTCTTAGATTTCTTCGGAGGTTATCGCGCCTTACATTTTTTGTTTTTTTTTTTAAAGATGACACAACGCTATGGTTTGTCTCCAAACGAAATTTGAAAAGGGGTTACGTAAAACAGTTTGAATATACATAAATCAGCGAACAAATTCATTCGGTGTTAGCTCATTTTGAGCTTCAAACAAAAACCCTATTATTTCTCAAATTTCCAGAAATAAGTTAATCCTATAAGCTTCCAGATTACTGCAGCGTCTTTCACGCGGAAATTATAGCCCTGAAGAGAAAGCGTGCTTAAGATGCAGTTGCATCAATCTTATAAGGATAATCATGCAATAATTTCACACAGAACTTCGTCAAGGAGTGTCCTTGAATGCAAAAAAGCATTATAAAAACTTCCTTCAGTCCGGACCATATATCTTTACTGGGTTCCTGGTCATAAAGAGATAGAAGGTAACGAAAAGGCAGATGATCTGGCAAAGTAGGGTGTAGCGCTCACGACAGTAGATGTCCAAATCCATTTGGGGCTAGTAGACTCACAAAGTAGCTCATATCTCTAAAGGGAGAATACTTAAGGTTCACGATAGGCATACTATCTGGACACTGCCTTATGTTGTCACATGTTTATAAGTAGGAATTGCGAATACCAAGGAAGAAACGGTTGAGTACCTTATGTGTTCGTGTCCTGCGCTCTCCAGGTAAAGAATCTAGGTTTTAGCGATAAATCTCAAGGCAGCAATTAAGGTTGGTCTTAGAAATTTTCTAGTATTGGCCACAAGGACTAGGTACCCCATTGCGGAGCTAAATAAAAATTTATTTATAAGTTACTTAACAATTTCCTTTTTTGCTTCCCTTTTTTTCTTTTACTGCATGATTCGAAGTCTATCCCGATATAAGTTAAGTAAAATAATCGAGTTTATTATAGTTCACGACAAATAAATGAATGTCCATTATTATTGAATGATTCGGTCTCAAAAAGTTGTATGGTATTTAAAGTAGTTGAAGGCTGATAGAGGAATAGGAGAGGGAACTGCGAATGACGGGTTACCTGAGTAGTTCATGTATGACTATACAAGTATGTGTGCACTAATTATAACTAGAAACTGCCGTATCCGAAAGGGGTGTTTTTCGTCATCGGTAATGTGTTCTGCAATTCTTTCAGCTTCAGTGGCATTCAATGTAAGTGAATTTATTTAAACTATTTTCTTAACGGACAGAATATCAAATAGAGACTGTTGTAAAAAGCTTAAGCCTAAATCTGAGACTTTTTTGTACTATTTATTTATTTTTATTTTATTTTAAGACTCTTTAAACTTTTAGATTTCGTTTTAAATTGGTTTTGAGATTTCGAACTTAGACTATGTTTACACCTGCCTTAATCTAAAATAAATCGTCAGTAAATAATCTGCGCGTTTAGAACTATATTATTTTCCGTAAAATTTTTAGGTTTCTTTTTTGTGCTTCCAATTAGAAATTACACTCTAGCGGTGGAACTTGACAAAAATCTGAATCTCAAAAATTTGTTCATAATTACCGATTATCGAGGGGGAAAATGTGTATGGGAAACCTAGTTATATAATTAACGATAGGAGTTAAGTACGAAATGAAGGCAACTAGGTCTTGTTGTTCAAATAGGTTTAAAATTTAAACCGAATTAAATTAAAGGAAGCAGTAGTAAGTTCAAAGGTTTCCAATTCAGTAAAAGATGTTTTAAGAATTGCTTTAACCGTGGAATTGTAAATTTTTAAGCTTAAACTTTTAACCGTGCAGTAGTTGGGTAGATAAAAATCCCAAAACTATTTTAATTTCAGCGTTGCTCGTCTTATACCTGTCTCGGAAACTCGGCTATAATAACGATGATGCCACCATCATCTTTCACATCTTCGTCATGTTCTCATATTTCCTTTGCATTTTGGTGCTGCTGCTTCGGACAGTTGGCTTGGAAGATTTAATACGATTTCTTATTGTTTGATTATTTACTTCATTGGCGGAACTTTGATTTCAGTTGGCGCTATTCCGCTGTTCAATTTGTCTGCAACCGTATTAACTATGATTGGTTTAATGTTGAATGATATAGGAGTCGGGGGCATTCTGCCATGCCTTTCCGCATTTGGTGGCGATCAGTTCAAGATGCCGGCACAGGCGCAAAAACTAACATCATTTTTTTCGCTATTCTATTTGTCTGTTAATGCCGCAGCAATATTCTCCTATATAGTAACGCCAATTTTGCGTGAGGATTTTCGTTGCTTTGATGAAAAGGAATGTTACTTCTTGGCGTTTGGAGCTCCAACTGTACTAATGGGTATCTCTGCATGTAAATATTTATGAAATTAGAAACTTAATTATTTTCAAGCTGGGTTTCAAATTTTGTTTATCTTCATTAGTTATATTCATATTAGCTCGCCCTTTATACAAAATTAAACCACCATCAGGAAACATGGTCGTATTGGTTAGCAAAACTATTGGCGTAAGTATCGAGAAACTAACTAAATTTTACTTACATAGTACATATTATTAAAAAAAAAGATGGTAAAGTGCACCATTAAATACTTTTTTAAAATAGTGCGCAATTACTACCAAATGGAAGCTGAGCAAGACCAATCCACGCGAACATTGGCTAGATTACGCCGATAAAAAGTACGATCATCAGCTGATTGAGGACATAAAAGTGGTGATGCGTGTCTTCGTACTATTTTTACCACTGCCATTTTTCTGGGCGCTCTTTCATCAACAAGGTTCACGCTGGACCCTACAAGCGACACGTATGAAAGGGGAAGTTGGATCGTGGGATATAAAACCAGAGCAAATGCAAATGTTTAGTCCTTTGATGGCTATCGTATTCCTACCACTTTGTGAATTTGCTATTTATCCGCTTTTAGATTTAGTTGGATTTCGACGTCCTTTACAAAAACTTAGTTTGGGGGGCATACTTGCTGGTGTAGCTTTTATTATTTCAGGCTTAGTTGAACTAAAAATGGAGGTGAGCTGGTTAACTAAGCTGTGTATTAGAGTGTAGTAATGTTTTAAGACTTTTTTTTTTTTTTTAGCCAACTTATCCAACCCTACCATCGGCAGGAATAGCGCAAATTCGCGTTTACAACGGCGAGCTTTGTGATTATAGGATCAGCACAAATTTGGCCGACTATGAGTTCGATATCAATTCCCTAGATACCTATGTAAACAAAAGTTTGAGAATAGGCTCAACTAACGGTCTAAATTTACAACTCAAATTTGACGCGAAGTCGCCTGATGATTGCACGTTGTTGCCAGCTCAAAGTTGCTTTGTACAATCTGAAGAATCGTATTACGTGTTTTTGAACTCGAAGAATACAACACATCCCGTAATATGCGCGGAAGACACCATAGCAAATCCTAATCGTGGTTTTCCGCTTGCTCGTACTTTAGCTAGTGTAAATCCAAGTCGTAGAATCCAATGGAAGAACAGTAAAGGCTTAGTTCAGCACACAGAACAAGCTCCTCAGCGCAATTTAACAGCATTCAAAGCAGATACATATCAGTTATTGATCGATAATGTTGTAATCAGAACTGTAAAACTTGAAGTTGGTGGTATTTATACGATTTTGATAGCAGAGGAATCTTCAAGCAAATATCGTAGTAATATTGTAATTGTAACAAATCCCAATTCTGTATCAGTACTTTGGCAGCTCCCGCAGTACTTTGTTATGAATCTTGGCGAGGTAATGTTTTCAGTAACGGGGTATCAATTTTCTTACTCTCAAGCCCCAGAGACAATGAAATCGGCGCTGCTAGCTGTCTGGCTCTTAACAACCGCATTTGGTAATTTAATTGTAATAATTGTTGCTGAGTTATCATTTTTCGATTCACAATCGTATGAATTTTTCCTCTTCGCTGGTTTAATGTTCGTTGATATGATTGTGTTTATGTTTATTGCATACCAATATATACCAAACAATCCAGTGCTCAACACTGAGGCGGATACTCTGACGACAACGGGAAATAACGACCTACATGTAATTGGTAATGTGGCTAAGATAATTGAGATTTAAAGAAGTTATGCCTACAATGATATTCTAGCCATTGATGTTAACACTTTTGTTTTGCACTTTATTAGTAGCGTGGCATAAGAATAAAGGTAATTCCATTGTCCGTGGTTGATCATCATATTAACTACCAGAGAATTAAACAGATTATAACAATCGTATTACCATCTCAACTAAAACAATCTGTCATATTTTTATTGACGGGAAAAATGAGCAATATAAAATAAATCATAAGTATTTATTTCGGCACGGTTTATACGTATGTAAGTATACTGCTACTGCAGGGCTCTAGTCATCAACATTACAACCCGATTATACAGGCTCTGTTTTGTTCAAATATCTGGGGCTGAAGGAAGCGCATTATTTTACCAAAATGTCAAATATATCATGGGAAACTGATTTTGCTCCAGACATGGAATTCGGGCAAAGTGCCCGCCACAAGAGTACTTTATTCTCAGATAGTAGAGGTATGTACCCTCAACAACAGCCCCCCTACAAAAGTACCGTTATTAGCTCGAAAGCTTTAAAACTACGCCACATGTCGTGTTGCCTCGAAGATATCGGAGGCCTCGCTTAAGATTCAAAGTAGTGCTACAAGGTGGTTTTCTATTTTCGTATCGTAAGCTTCAGCTTTGACTACACGGTCAATAATTTTAGCTCATTTTTTAACTGACTTATCTTGTTTGGTTGATTTTCCGACAGGGTGGATAAATGATGTATATTGGAACGATTTTCCGTCATCCCTTGTCAAATTTGGTTTTGAGACAAACCGGTTCGGCGTTGTTAAATTTGACAAGGGATGACGGAAAATCGTTCCAATATACATCATTTTTTAACCTTGCAAAGTTTACTTCTGTGTTTTCGCTTTTTTATACTATCTACTTTTAAAAACACGAGATGGTTTTAAGCAATTTCTAAGATATCTTGATTTTAATTTTAGTCCAGGCACTTGAAAAATAAAACTTTCGATGAAAAGTTTAAAATTAAAACCAAAAAGTTTTACCCGTGCCGCGTTTTAAAATCTTTTGGTTTATATTATAAACTATGAGAGGTAAACACAATTTTTACTATATTTAGATTTAAGTTTTAGTCCAAAAGTTTGAAAAATGCAATTTTTCTGGTCTAAAACTTAAACCAAAATGTTTCAATTCAAAACCACAATAAGAGCTCGTTTCATATTTCTGTTTGTTTTAATGATTGAATTAAACTAATTTAATAATTCTATTTCCAAAAATTGCAATTATGCAAAGTGACTACACCGCATAAACATATGTGTAGGATGCAGTTAACCAAAACTTGCCAAAACTTTTGTGGGAAAACATACGGCGTGAATTGGTAGCTTTTTTGTTGCCAAAGTATCGAGTGACGGCTCTTATGAATAAAAACTGTTTGACTCCACTGTCAGTTTTAATTTTGAATAAGAATAAGGCAATTCGTAAGGTGTCATATTCAGCGTATGTAGTATGCTTTAAAAAAATTTTATACTGGAAATCATGGAAACAACTCAAATCTAAAATTTTACATGAATAGGACACTCTTGTAAATAGTCCAAAAATTTCTCAATATTATTTCTCAGTATGAAACAAAATATATCTATTTTTATTTTAGGTATCATATGTATGTAATTAGCTCATATTGCTTTATACAATAGTTTTTGTTATTGATATTAGAGAAAAATTCCAAAGTTTACAAACGGCTATGGTTACTAGGACATGTTTCTGAATTTCACTTCTTCATCAGCTAGCTTCTCGGGAGCAGATTATTGAACTGGAATCTCCAACATTCATACCACTGTAAAGGCAAATGCCTTTAACCACTCAGTCTTATGAATGCCCCGCTGTTCGCTTTACAATTGGGGTCTTTTCCCGAATATCAATATTTTTATTTTATGTATTTTTTGCTCATATGCCGCGTTGTTGGAATATAAAGTATTTTCACGAAAGTATGTAGAATTATTGTGACCCAGGTCATATGCCGTTTCAGTGATATAGATCACGTAAAACCTTGCTGAAATTGAAAGTGATATGTGCTGCAAGCACTCGATTCCTCTAAGACGCGAAATAAAGACACTGTTCAACAAAGAAACCGTAGTACTTTTCTGAGAGGTGCCATATTTTCAAGGAAAGTTTTTAATAGTTATCTTACAATTTTCAAATCAAAAGGTCAGATAAAAGGATGTTGTCTATTTTAACACGCTTATATAAGCTTCACTTGTATGTATGCTTGTTTGTAACTCTCTAGCTAGGCACGCAAAGGAGAGTTAGATCTCTCTAGCGGCAATTATTGAAGACTCGCTACAAAACGAGTCGTTCTTAACAGCTGAGACACGAAACTATGTGCTACGTTGCTATCAACATAAAATATCTAAATATCTAAACAGCAAACGCATGGCGCAATAAAACCAGACAAGTGAATTCATTATTATTACAAAAATTAGTCGCATTTGACAAAACTCGCCCTCATAATTCTAAGTGTTGCTTTTTGACTTATTTGCAGCATTAATTTTTTTCATTATCATAAAAACATATTTCATTAATGCCTTTCGGAAATATGAACGAACCTGCATGAAAACAATCCCTGCGGTCTACATATATTTTCTTTGTTGGAAGGTTTATTTTCTTTTCCTGAGTGGAAATGGAAAAGTTCTTGTCGACGCAGCTGAAAGCTAGATCTTCAGAGTATCTCTTTATCCACAACTGAGGAATACGAAAACAGACTTTTGGCGTCAGTGAGATGATTGACGACATGAAACAATGTCATGAAATCGGGAATAGATCTCGGTAAGCAATCTTAAAAATAACCTGAAGCGATCCTGCAGTGTCCGAAATAGTCCCTAAATGATCCCGAAAAAGACCTGTAGTTGCCCACAAACAGCCCCGAAAGTATTCTGTAATGGTCCCTAAAATTCTCTTAGTGTCACCAATTGGGCTTAAAAAGCCCGTCCAAAAAGCGACACGAACTAAGTATGATTCCGGGAACGATTCCGAAATAAGCCGGAAACAGTACTGGAATGATCCCGAAATAGTCCGAACACAACTTTGAAATAGTTCTGGCATGACCCCGAAACTTTCCCGATATGATTCCGATGTAGTCCCAAAATTATCCCGAAATAATTCCAATACGACACCATAAACCATCTGGAAATGATCCCGAAATAACCCTGGAGTGATCCTATGATAGTTCTCAAAGGCTGCTGAAAGAATCCCTAAATTACCGATGATGAAGTTCTAAACACGAAAACAATCCCAAATACATACATACATAGGTAGCAATCAGAGCTGCCGTAATTGGTACTTTCGTACCAAAGCTGGTACTTTAAAAACGACGTGGTACGTTGGGCCGTTGTTTTTGATTTTGGTACTTTTTCCTAGGAAGCGATTATTTACTTATTTTAATCTATTTTTTAATATATTACTTTTGTTAGTCAATTAGAAGTACTGAGATGTAAACCTGAACGTTAACACAGTTAAATCGACAACACTGTCAAAATTACTCTACAATTGTTTTTCACTACACAATAAATAAGCATTTATATATATATGTATATAGTGATGGATAAGTAGGAACGCTTAACAAGTTTAAAGTGCAATAAGTTGATTAAATTTGTGGCTTGTTTTCAGTTTCGTGATCAAAAGACAAAAAGAAAGTTAGAATAGTTAATTTCAAGATGCTTCTAATGAAGAAAGTTTGCCTGAGACGTAAATGTTTGTGTCAAATATTTGTGAGTGCTGATTAGAAAAACAAAACTTAGAAATAATTTAGGAGTTAAGACCATCAATAATATTATGGTTTGTAAGGAGTTAGTTAGAAATGAAATGCATTATGTATGGTCTGCTGAAAGAGACCATAAACTTATAAAATGGTTAGTTCATGCTACAAGAAACAAGTAAGGAAGGTTAAGTTCGGGTGTAACCGAACATTACATACTTAGTTGAGAGCTATGGTGACAACATAAGGGAAAATAACCATGTAGGAAAATGAACCGAGGGAAACCCTGGAATGTATTTATATGACATGTGTATCAAATGGAAGGTATTAAGGAGTATTTTAAAAGGGAGTGGGCCATAGTTCTATAGGTGGACGCCATTTAGGGCTATAGCCATAAAGGTGGATCAGGGTTGACTCTAGAATGCGTTTGTACGATATGGGTATCAAATGAAAGGTGTTAATGAGTATTCTAAAAGGGAGTAATCATTAGTTCCATAGGTGGACGCCGTTTCGAGATATCGCCACAAAGGTGGATCAAATGAAAGGTGTTAATGAGTATTCTAAAAGGGAGTAATCATTAGTTCCATAGGTGGACGCCGTTTCGAGATATCGCCTGAAAGGTGGACCAGGGGTGAACCTAGAATTTGTTTGTACAATATGGGCATCAAATGAAAGGTGTTAATGAGTATTTTAAAAGGGAGTGATCCTTAGTTCTATAGGTGGATGCCTTTTCGAGATATCGCCATAAAGGTGGACCAGGGGTAACTCTGGAATTTGTTTGTACGACATGGGTATCAAATGAAAGGTGTTAATGAGTATTTTAAAAGGGAGTGGGCCTTAGTTATATAGGTGGATGCCGTTTCGAAATATCGCCATAAAGGTGGACCAGGGGTGACTCTAGAATGTGTTTGTACGATATGGGTATCAAATTAAAGGTATTAATGAGGGTTTTAAAAGGGAGTGGTGGTTGTTGTATAGGTGGTCGCCTTTTCGAGGTATCGCCATAAAGGTGGACCGGGGGTGACTCTAGAATGCGTTTGTACGATATGGGTATCAAATGAAAGGTGTTAATGAGTATTTTAAAAGGGAGTAATCCTTAGTTCTATAGGTGGATGCCGTTTCGAAATATCGCCATAAAGGTGGACCAGGGGTGACTCTAGAATGTCTTTGTACGATATGGGTATCAAATTAAGGGTATTAATGAGGGTTTTAAAAGGGAGTGGTGGTTGTTGTATAGGTGGTGGCCTCTTCTAGATATCACCATAAATGTGGACCAGGGGTGACTCTAGAATGAGTTTGTACGCTATGGGTATCAAATTAAAGGTTTTAATGAGAGTTTTAAAAGGGAGTGGTGGTAGTTGTATATGTGAAGGCGTTTTCCAGATATCGACCAAAATGTGGACCAGGGTGACCCAGAACATCATCTGTTGGATACCGCTTATTTATTTATATATGTAATATCTGCCAAGATTTTATGGGTTTTTTATTTCGCCCTGCACAACTTTTTCATTTTCTTCTACTTAATATGGTAGGTGTTACAACAATTTTATAAAGTTTTTTCTAAAGTTATATTTCGCGTCAATAAAACAATCCAATTACCTTACCATGTTTCATCCTTTTTTTCGTATTTGGTATAGAATTATTGGATTTTTTTCATTTTTCGTAATTTTCGATATCGAAAAAGTTGGCGTGGTCATTGTCGGATTTCGTTCATTTTTCATACCAAGATAAAGTGAGTTCAAGTAAGTACTAAGTTCATTAAAGATATGTCGATTTTTGCTCAAGTTATCGTGTTAACGGCCATGCGGAAGGACAGACGGACGACTGTGTATAAAAACTGGGCGTGACATCAACCGATTTCGCCCGTTTTCACAGAAAACAGTTAACGTCATAAAATATATGCCCCCACCAAATTTCAAAAGGATGGGTTAATTTTTGTTCGACTTATGGCGTTAAAAGTATCCTAGACAAATTAAATGAAAAAGGGCGGAGCCACGCCCATTTTGAAATTTTCTTTTATTTTTGTATTTTGTTGCACCATATCATTACTGAAGTTAAATGTTTACATAATTTACTTATATACTGTAAAGATATTAAATTTTTTTTTTATAATTTTACTTAAAAAAAAAATTTTTTTAAAAGTGGGCGTGGTCCTTCTCCGATTTTGCTAATTTTTATTAAGCCTATATATAGTAATAGGGGTAACGTTCCTGCCAAATTTCATCATGATATCTTCAACGACTGCCAAATTACAGCTTGGAAAAATTTTAAATTACCTTCTTTTAAAAGTGGGCGGTGCCACGCCCATTGTTAAAAATTTTACTAACTTTCTTTTCTGCGTCATAAGTTCAACGCATCTACCAAGTTTCGTCGCTTTATCTGTCTTTTGTAATGAATTATCGCACTTTTTCGGTTTTTCGAAATTTTCGATATCGAAAAAGTGGGCGTGGTTATAGTCCGATATCGTTCATTTTAAATAGCGATCTGAGATGAGTGCTCAGGAACCTAAATACCAAATTTCATCAAGATACCTCAAAATTTACTCAAGTTATCGTGTTAACGGACGGACGGACGGACGGACGGAGGGACATGGCTCAATCAAATTTTTTTTCGATCCTGATTATTTTGATATATGAAAGTCTATATCTATCTCGATTCCTTTATATATGTACAACCAACCGTTATCCAATCAAACTTAATATACTCTGTGAGCTCTGCTCAACTGAGTATAAAAACATGAAAATATCTGATATATATATGTAAGAAAAGGTTCATTTTTGAACTTAGTATTGAAACTATAGTTTTTTTTAATTTTTGCTTTCAAGCTTTAATATGCTAAACCATTTTTCTTTAAATTATATATACATATTTTTAATGAAGTTAATTTAAGTTGTATATGTTTCGTTCCTTTATTGAAAATAATAAATGATAAAAAACTATTTGTCTTTTATTACTGCGAAAATCTTTTTGGTACTCTCAAGAGCGTTTTGATACGTTTATTGGTACGAAAAAAAATATGTGAGTGGCAGCGCTGGTAGCAATCCAAATATTCTTTTGTTACAAACGATGTGAGCAACCTTTTGCTTGATATTCATACACTAATATATGTTTTATTTTATGTGAGAAGGTATTGCTGAGTACATATTTTATATGTGCTGAACTTTCTTATCTTCTTTTTAAAAAGTCCAAAGATAAAAGTAATTTCAGGTATACATTTGTTCTTCATG
This sequence comes from Eurosta solidaginis, assembly GCF_040869045.1. NCBI lineage: Eukaryota > Metazoa > Arthropoda > Insecta > Diptera > Tephritidae > Eurosta > Eurosta solidaginis. The sequence continues at coordinate 223,408,268 of NC_090322.1, read as the reverse complement.
TTACAAGCACTCCTTTGCTGCATGACGCAGTAAAGCCAAGCAGGTAATCTCAGTAGTAGTATAGTATAGTAGTGTGCTTTGCACACAGAGTATATTAACTTTGATTGGTTGTACAGGTATAAAGGAATCGAGATATTGCCATAAAGGTGGAGCAGGCGTGACTCTAAAATGCGTTTGTACAATCTGGGTATCAAACGAAAGGTGTTAATGAGTATTTTAAAAGGGAGTGGGCCTTAGTTCTAAAGGTGGACGCCTTTTCGAGATATCGCCATAAAGGTGGATCAGGGTTGACTCTAGAATTTGTTTGTACGATATGGGTATCAAATGAAAGGTGTTAATGAGTATTTTAAAAGGGAGTGATCCTTAGTTCCATAGGTGGACGCCGTTTCGAGATATCGCCATAAAGGTGGACCAGGGGAGACCCTAGAATTTGTTTGTACGATATGGGTATCAAATGAAAGGGGTTAGTAAGTATTTTAAAAGGGAGTGGACCTTAGTTCTATAGGTGGACGCCTTTTCGAGATATCGCCATAAAGTTGGACCAGGGGTGACTCTAGAATGCGTTTGTACAATCTGGGTATCAAACGAAAGGTGTTAATGAGTATTTTAAAAGGGAGTGGGCCTTAGTTCTATAGGTGGTCGCCTTTTCGAGATATCGCCATAAAGGTAGACTAGGTGTGACTCTAGAATATGTTTGTACGATATGGGTATCAAATTAAAGGTATTGATGAAGGTTTTAAAAGGGAGTGGCCCTTAGTTGTATATGTGAAGGCGTTTTCCAGATATCGACCAAAATGTGGACCAGGGTGACCCAGAACATCATCTGTTGGATACCGCTAATTTATTTATATATGGAATACCACGAACAGTATTCCTGCCAAGTTTTCAAGGGTTTTTTATTTCGCCCTGCAGAACTTTTTCATTTTCTTCTACTTAATATGGCAGGTGTGACACCCATTTTACAAAGTTTTTTTCTAAAGTTATATTTTGCGTCAATAAACCAATCCAATTACCATGTTTCATCCCTTTTTTCGTATTTGGTATAGAATTATGGCATTTTTTTAATTTTTCGTAATTCTCGATATCGAAAAAGTGGGCGTGGTCATAGTCGGATTTTCGCCATTTTTTATACCAATACAAAGTGAGTTCAGATAAGTAATTGAACTGAGTTTAGTAAAGGTATATCAATTTTTGCTCAAGTTATCGTGTTAACGGCCGAGCGGAAGGACAGACGGTCGACTGTGTATAAAAACTGGGCGTGGCTTCAACCGATTTCGCCCTTTTTCACAGAAACAAGTTGTCGTCCTAGAATCTAAGCCCCTACCAAATTTCACAAGGATTGGTAAATTTTTGTTCGACTTATGGCATTAAAAGTATCCTAGACAAATTAAATGAAAAAGGCCGGAGCCACGCCCATTTTGAAATTTTTTTTTATTTTTGTATTTTATTGCACCATATTACTGGAGTTGAATGTCGACATAATTTACTTATATACTGTAAAGATATTAAATTTTTTGTTAAAATTTGACTAAAAAAATATTTTCTTTTCAAAAGTGGGCGTGGTCGTTCTCCGATTTTGCTAATTTTTATTAAGCATACATATAGTAATAGGAGTAATGTTCCTGCCAAATTTCATCATGATATCTTCAACGACTGCCAAATTACAGCTTGCAAAATTTAAAATTACCTTCTTTTTAAAGTGGGCGGTGCCACGCCCATTGTCCAAAATTTTACCAATTTTCTATACTTCGTCATAAGTTCAACTCACCTACCAAGTTTCATCGCTTTATCCGTCTTTGGTAATGAATTAGCGCACTTTTTCGGGTTTTCGAAATTTTAGATATCGAAAAAGTGGGCGTGGTTATAGTCCGATATCGTTCATTTTAAATAGCGAGTGAGATGAGTGTTCAGGAACCTACATACCAAATTGCATCAAGATACCTCAAAATTTTTTCTAGTTATCGTGTTAACGGACGAACGGACGGACGGACATGGCTCAATCAAATTTTTTTTCGATCCCGATGATTTTGATATACGGAAATCTATATCTATCTTGATTCCTTTATACCTGTACAACCAACCGTTATCCACTCAAAGTTAATAAACTCTGTGAGGTCTGCTCAACTGGGTATAAAAATAATCGTGATAGTTAGACTTGGATAATAGCAAGAGCAGGAAAAGTAAGGGGAAAAAAGGGGAAGGGTTAGCCATCATAGGGCTATTTCATGTTTGTCTAAACGTTTACAGGGTCAGCCAGAGCTGTTTAAAATAAAGTTTTAATAGGCCACATATTTCTTGTTTGACATCAATGAATTTCTATAAAATCCGATTTTTTTACATAGTAGCTCTAAAACATCAGATACTTTATATTTTTACGCCAGCCACCATTTTCAGCTAAATGAATCTACCTCCTAACGTTTCGTTTACATGGATAAATGTAAATAAATAGATAAATTTTTCTTAATTCAAATAATAATAAAAACACATTGTCCTTAGGTAGACTACGTTTAAGGTAGTTTCAGAGTAATTTTCTTTTCAGGGGAAAAAACTAGAAATAACCAACGGTGGAAGTTGAAGCGTTATTATGAAATTTTACGCTTTCTACAGGGAGCAATATTTTCTGGGGCACCAAAGTTATAACAGCTCCAGATTGGTTGCCACTTGACCAAAACCTCCTGCGACCCGTCATCATTAAGTGCAAATAAAAAATAAGTAAGGAAGGCTAAGTTCGGGTGTAACCGAACATTACATACTCAGCTGAGAGCTTTGGAGACAAAATAAGGGAAAATCACCTAGGAAAATGAACCTAGGGTAACCCTGGAATGTGTTTGAATGACATGGGTATCAAATGGAAGGTACTAAAGAGTATTTTAAAAGGGAGTGGGCCACAGTTCTATAGGTGGACACCTTTTCGAGAAATCGCCATAAAGGTGGACCAGAGGTGACTCTAGAATGTGTTTGTACGATATGGGTATAAAATTATAGGTATTGATAAGGGTTTTAAAAGGGAGTGGCCCTTAGTTGTATATGCGTTGGCGTTTTCGAGATATCGACTAAAATGTGGACCAGGGTGACCAAGAACATTATCTGCCGGGTACCGCTAATTTATTTATATATGTAATACCACGAACAGTATTCCTGCCATGGTTCCAAGGGCTGCCCTGCAAAAGTTTTCGTTTTCTTCTACTTAATATGGTAGTTGTCACACCCAATTTACAAAGTTTTTTCTAAAGTTATATTTTGCTTCAAATTACCAATCCAATCACCATGTTTCATCCCTTTTTTCGTATTTGGTATAGAATTGTGGTATTTTTTTGCATTTTTTCGATATTGAAAAAGTGAGCGTGGTCATAGTCGGATTTCGCCCATTTTAAATATCAAGATAAAGTGAGTTCAGATAAGTACGTGAACTAAGTTTAGTAAAGCTATATCGATTTTTGCTCAATTTCTTGTGTTAACGGCCGGGCGGAAAGACAGTCGGTCGACTGTGTGTAAAAACTGGGGGTAGCTTCAACCGATGTCGTCCATTTTCACTGAAAACGGTAGTGGTCATAGGAGCTATACCCTTACCAAATTTCACAAGGATTGGTTAATAATTGTTCGACTTATGGCATTAAAAGTATTCTAGACAAATGAAAAAGGGCGGAGCCCCGCCCATTTTGAAATTTTCTTTTATTTTTGTATTTTGTTGCACCATATAATTACTGGAGTTGAATGTTGACATAATTTACTTATATACTGTAAGGATTCTCAATTTTTTGTTAAAATTTTACGTGTTCGTCATCCGATTTTCCTAATTTTTATTTAGCACACATATACTAAGTAATAGGAGTAACGTTTCATTATGATGTCTTCAACGACTGCCAAATAACAGCTCGCAAAACTTTAAATTACCTTCTTTAAAAAGTGGGCGATGCCACGCCCATTGTTCCAAATTTTACTAATTTTCTATATTGCTAAATGAATTTCTTTTTTCGCCCAAGTCATTTTGATATATAGAAGCCTATATCTATCTGGATCAGTTTATGCCATTACGGGGTACCGTTATACGAACAAAATTAATATACTCTGTGAGCTCTGCTTAGCTGAGTATAATTACTCAGACCTGCTGGACTGCAGAAACTTCCAGCAAAAATAATCTACACCACGTCCGGTTTCTGCAAAATATCATACTTAATTTATTGCACTAAAATGCTCTAATTTGGTAGTACCGTGAGATTAAAGATTTTTCTAAATTTTCGGTAAACACATTTCGCGCTATGCTTAGGTGGATATCGTCATAGGCCTTACTACATATGTTCAAAGTCAATCATACTAAAACTTTCTAACTTGTTATTATTACTTGAATAGCAATATTTCTTAAAAGCTGATTAGAATTAATCCGATAACCTAGATGTGCTGTTATCAGATTAATGGTCGTTTTGAATTTTATCATACTTGTTCAGTTTCATTGCTTTTTTTATGTAGAGTCTTCTTTGTAGAAGTCCGACAGCAGCTTTTGTATGCATTGTTTACGAGCTACACAATAGCAACCAGAAAAGTGAGCACGAAATCGTTTGTTAACTTTGAACCGCTGCCCAAGGTATTGGGCATATGGCAATTTGGTAATTCAACAGAGTTTTTTTTTTCCAAGAAGAAAGTTTAGTAATTTCAACCGAACCCATCTCAAGTTAATACAATTCTGTAAAAATGTTATATTGTCAATCAATCTAACTGATTTTTGTGTTGAAAGTACTGATTAAATTGATAATTTCAACAACGAACAAACGCCAGTATTATGTAAATACATAAGCAAATTTTAAGGAGAACCTTGTGCTCACGGCCCTTACAACTTTGTTCTTATTACCATGGTGCCGCAAAACTCTCTGTCATATCAACAGCCTTCACTGATATTCTAATGTTGAAGAGAATCTGTAATTTTAACAGTTTCAATTGGTATTCTTGGGATGACAGTAACAATTGTTAAATTTACAGAGCTACCGCTTTCGTATGATGAAACATTTTTTTAACTGTTGAAATGGGCAATTCAGAATCAAAAATTTGTTCGAAGATGAATCAAAATTGTTTATAATAAAATGTAAGGCGCGAAGAAATTTTAGGCCGAGCTTCGCTTCGAATTTGCGTCGTGCTCATTTTTAATTTTTCCTAAAAATTGACGGGGCGGGACCTACTTGTTTTATAGGCGCTACCATCACAACATGGCGGCCGCCAGTTGACGCGAGTTGACCCGTAATTTAGTTGATTTGGACTTTAAGTGTAGCATTAAGTATGTGGAACTAATCAAAAAAGGATGAGCCGAAATGATTTAACATGTTCGTCTGTCACTTTTCATAGTTTAATTCGTCTCGCAGTTTTTAAGATGTTCTCATGAAATATAGAGCGCATGGATTTTTTTTAAATTAGCTCTCAGGGGAGGGCTACATAAAAAAAATGTTTGCTAAAAACTCAAATGGCAGGTGCTTTTTATAAAAAATAATTTTTCCCTTATGAGGATTGTTGAGCGGAATATATAACTAGTCATCTTTCAAAAATATTAATGCCCAGCAAAGATTCAGAGCCCAAAAAGAGTCCAGAAAAAACATTTAAAGCTGAGCATTTGCCCTCAATATGAGCTCATGTAAGAGTCCGAAATAAATGTATTTGCCTTCTTGGGATGGTCGTCCGATATGAGCCTAATTTCATATATCTTATATCTTATGAGTCTTAAAAAGAGTAATTTATGATAGTGGAGTCTGAAAAGACTTTTTAAGATGATTTTCACAATTATTATGACTTTTAAAAGCCTTACGGTAATGAGATATTTTGACATTGAACGAACCTGTGTGAAAGTATAATATTTGGGACAAAACCTTTAAAATAAAACGATTAAGAAGGCAGTTTGTATCCATATGTAGGTCTTACAGAGTTCAGTGTAGTCAACGCTAATTGGGGACAAAGGATTCGACATGCCAGTCAAGGAATAACGCGGATGCCAAAAACACAAAATGCAAAAGACTTACACCTCCAGCGACAGTAAACTAAATAAAAGCAACAGAGAGACAAATTATTATATAGGTAAAAATATATTTCATCGCGAACTGGGAACGAAGTCCATTATTATTGAATTTTCATTTAAAATTAGTGATCTGAAATAGAAATTTTTGAATTTTTATTCCGAAGCTGCTTACCTAACAAACATTCGGAGTACAAAAAGAGTCAAAAAAGACACCTGAAATGAATCTATTTCCCTTCTTGCGATATTCGTGCGATATGAGCTTTATTTCATATACAATTTTATGAGTCTGAATAGGAGTTATAAGTGACACACTAGCCCCATAAACAGATCATTTTCTACACTTACACTTATCGAAATCAGAAAAGACTAATTTAAGATAATTTCCGAGCCATATATGACTCTTGCAAGCATTGTTGTATATAACATTGGAGCTGCGAAGCATTCGCGACTCTGTGTGAAAACATTACCTTAGGGAGAAACCCTTAAAGTAAACAGAATAAGAAAGCAGTGCGGATGCTTTTTCGATTAGTGTATACCGATATCAGTGCAGTCAGTGCTAATTGGAGACAGAGGATACTGAATAAGTACATAGTGTTGAAGTAATGTGGAGGTCAAAAATATTTACACCGATAAGATGCAGAGACTTGACTTCCAGACTAGATGCCAATATAAAAAACTAAGAGCAAGGCAGGTTGTAAGAAAAGCAAAACACCATTTCATCGCGGCTCCATTGTAATTGAGTTTTTATTTAAAAATAAATGTTCGGAATGAACATTTTTGAATTTCTATTTCGAAGCTGCCTATATTATATATATATATATATATATATATTTAAGCTGCTCATAATATTTTCAAATTTGAGTCATAAAAGAATCCTACATAATTATAATTCTGAGGCTCATATTTTTAAGATACTGCGGAATCATTGCGGACTCCTTCTACGTCATTATATGAAATCGATCCCGAGATAGTTGGGCTAGTTCCGCAAGGAGATAATTCCTTAACGTACCATGTTTACATCCCAAAAAGGACTATCAACATTGATAATACCTCAAAAAGCTTTCTTCGAGTCTGATCGTAGTTAAAATAACAACCTCTCCGCCTTACTTGCTCTTAGCGTTTTAACACATCAAAAAGCACTCTTTGAGTCTATTCATAGTTAAAACAACGGGTAGGTTACCCGTCTTTACTTGTTCTAAGTATCATTGTGAGTAGACGTTTTCCATTATGCTGATAGATTACTATTTTCAATCCTATCCCGATGTTATTTCTAGAAGAACTTCCACTCAATTTAGTTTTATAAATTCAGATCTTACATATACTTTGAGACCCCCTTCATAATATTAAAACGAAAAGAAAGAACATATCGTCGGTCCGAAGACTAATGGCCGAGACACAATGAAGTTTTTCATATAGATGCGTTCCAAAAATGTTATGCATGCAAGGTGTTGCGTTTGTAAATATAAAGGACTTTGCAATTAAAGTTTATTTCGCATTGCCTATTCACATACAAAATTTTGCGAAGCACTGTTATAAACATTTTCACTATACAAGGAAAATACTATGCTAACATATTTTGTGTCCTATTCATTCGCTAATTTGCAGGTTTTAACTGTGAAAAATCTTAGAAAATAACCAGCGAGTGGGAAAAATAATTTCATTTGCAAAGTGTGAAAGTGCCCTTAGCCAAAGCAAATGTCGAATTCTTCTTCTTATGCTTTGCTCGCAAAAAAAAAGTTGAAAGTTGTGTACTTTTTCATGTCAGATGGCGGCAGGGTCGCTCAATCTGCCGTTCTCCTTAAAAATACATTCATTCTACTCATAATGCATAAGATTGAGTTAAACGCATCTATGTATGTATACGAAAAACTTCTTGTGTGACGGGGCTTTAACACTCTTCTGTTCTTCGTGTGAAAAACTAGCCAGTTCGCTGTTTGCATTGAAAACTAACGTGGAAGACTAACACTTTTCAGTTGTTCATGTGGAAGACTAAAAAAGCTCGTTAAAGAAAGGATACGACTTGCAGGTTCTTGCGAATATTATTGTTTGTCTCCATTTTTTACGCTGGTCACTTTTTTATACAATAAACTTATAAGAAATAGTACCGTGCAGAATGTAATAAACCTGGTCATAATTTTTCACGAATCTAGCGATCCCTTTTTATTTTGGATCAAACTACCCAAATAATTTATTTAAGTATAATAAATTAAGTTTATTGATTAAAAAAAAGTGTGACTGACAATACGAAAATTTTTTCTGTAGCGTTATATTTTGTTTCGAGTTAATTGTACAAAAAAGTGATGAGGTAAAATATATAAATAATTTTGTCACGAATAAAATGAGGCTCTAACTTTTCATATACCAACTGTGGTTTGCGAGATATTGGTAATTCGTTTATTTTGCATGACTTTGCCAAAAATATTCGCCGGACCCTGCAAATCTTTACCTAAGCTTTCCTTACCGAGCTGTATTAGCCTTCCGCACGAACAACTGAAACGTGCTAGTTTTTCATGCAAACATAAACCGTGTTAGTCTTGCATGGGAATTTGAAACGTGCTAGTCTCTCATGGGACCGACGATATATATGGAGTATTCCATCCCATTTCGACCAATCTTGAACCCGACCCCTTTAGAATTGGCTGAAAGTTTTTCTTCTTTTTCTAGCTTACGAAAGACGTTTTTCAGAATTTTTTCAAATTTTTTCATCCAACTCAAAAAAGTTATGAATTAAAAAAAAAACACCGTTTTTGTTTTCAAAATGCTATAACTTTTTCAAAAATTGACCGTTTGGGATCTTTTTTTTTAATTTATTTTTAAATGTACTTTTCGGAAAAAATACAAAAAAATTTTTAAAGTTATTTTTTTGTAATTTTTCAGTTTTTCGAATTTCGCCATTTTTTTTTTTCTCATAAAAAACTTAAATCAATTCTGCAATCATCCCCACTAATCCCGGAGTGGGCCGATTATTATTTTTTTATTTAATTGAAAAAAAAACTTTAAAATTTTTTTTGTATTTTTTCCGAAAAGTACATTTAAAACCAAATTTAAAAAAAAAAAAGATCCCAAACGGTCAATTTTTGAAAAAGTTATAACATTTTGAAAACAAAAACGGTGTCCAACTCAAAATAAGCTATAAATTTAAAAAAAAAAACCGTGTTTTTTTTTCAAAATGCTATAACTTTTTCAAAAATTGACCGTTTGGGATCTTTTTTTTTTTTAATTTGTTTTTAAATGTACTTTTCGGAAAAAATACAAAAAAATGTTTAAAGTTTTTTTTTCCAATTAAATAAAAAAAAAAAAAAATAATCGGCCCACTCCGGGATTAGTGGGGATGATTGCTGAATTGATTGAAGTTTTTTATGAGAAAAAAAAATGGCGAAATTCGAAAAATCTCGAAAAAATGAAATATTACAAAAAATTACGAAAAGTATACTTAAAAACAAATTAAAAAAAAAAAAAGATCCCAAACGATCAATTTTTGAAAAATGTATAGCATTCTGAAAACAAAAACGGTGTTTTTTTTAAATTCTTAACTTTTTTTGAAAAAATTTGAAAAAATTCTGAAAAACGTCTTTCGTAAGCTAGAAAAAGAAGAAAAACTTTCAGCCAATTCTAAAGGGGTCGGGTTCAAAATTGGTCGAAATGGGATGGAATACCCCATATGTATGTAGCTATGTTATGGAACGTGATAACGCCGTTTATTTAGTTATTTTAGAGCTAAGTACTACAGTTATGCCTTCGTAGGTTTGTTAAGGCTATTCCTTGTGGTTTATTTGCCGCTTATCTTGTTCGATATTGTATTAGCGCCAATTCGAAAAGGCCAATCTCAAAATCGTTACAAATGGGCAAAGGCATATTCTTCGCTTTTACACGGCTTACGAAATAATTCGCAGTCACGGGATTCAGTTTGTGTTTACATGTAATAAAGAAAATTTATATTGATGAAAATATTGCAATTAGCGACAATAAAGCAATAGCAATTACATGAAATAGCGAATATGCCCGAAGAAAATGGTACATTGCAATAAACTCATTGATACGAACATTTTATATACATACGAGCATTTATTTACCTTGAAGATTTTTCCATATCTAATATAAAATAACATAAATATAGCTTAAAAACTAAGAAAACAAGCCGCAGAGGTTCGTGTCTCCGCTACTAAGCACAACTCGTTTTGTAGCGAGTTATTTAGTAAGCACTGCCGCGAGTCTTCAATACTTACCGCTAGATGGCTCTAACTCTCCTTTGCGCGCCTAGCCTAGAGAGTTACAAACAAGCATACATAAAAGTGCAGCTAATATAAGCGTGTTAATAACAAAAATCTTGTTAAATTTAGGCAATTCACAAGGTGTCCTATTCGCCGTATGTGGTATTCTTTAAAAAAGTTTTATATTGAATTCGAATCTTAAAATTTGAGATGCATGCGACTCTCTTGTGAATTGCCCAATTATTTAGTGTTATAAGCGACACAAGTGCGTCTAAGTGTTATATCTCGATCTGTGACTCACTCAGAGCCACTGCTGAGTACTTGCTTTGTACAAAATTTTAAGTGAACATTTTACAAGATAAATTACTTATTTCTACAGATCTGAAGTCATATAATGTTCGAGTACAAACAAATAAAACAGCAAATGATAATAAATCTGAGCCATCAAACGATTTTGATATATCAACTGAACAAACAATGTTTTCACAATCAAGTTTAAATGATAACGACAAGAATGGTGAACAGAAAGAAGGCAAGGGCGGAGAATCGTTGAATATATCGGCAATAGAGAAACAAGAGCAGGTAAGTGGGGAACCAGTTTTTTGAAAAAAAAAAGAAAAGTTTTCAGTAGCTTATGCAATTGGGTTGATTTTTAAATTTACTTCAACAATACATAGATACATAAATCTACAAAAATCTTAATGGTGTATCTAACCAGTGCAGAAGTTAAAAATTTTGCCCGAAACCAATTAATTCCAACGTAGCGTCGATGATGTTCATGTGATTTTCACACCACGAAACCTAACTGAGACTCAGAATATTGACAAAAATCACAATAAGGCTTGTTCTATACTGTCCATTCGTGATTCATTTGCCATTCGTTAGTAGTAAATCAGAAAATTATTCTTTTAGAGCTGCAATATTATTGCTGGGCTCACTTTTCATATATTGTTCCACCCGCCCCCGCAGACAGGGGTCCAGTTTATACCCACGTTATACATGCCAAAGTTAAAGGTTTCCTAAAATCCACGGGTACCCAATACAGGGAAAGATACGATTACTCAAAGATATCAAGCTGCAATGAAGGCTACCACTGGCGAATTGCACCATTGTCTGTAGAAACTGGTGCGTGGGAAGCTGGAAGTCAAGTTTTAAACTTTATATATTGTATAAGTATACTTGTATGCAGGTTTCATCCTCTCTTTGGGGAGTTTCGCGGTGTCTGAGGTGACTTTATATCTGTAAGTTCACAATAAAGTTTTGCCTTGAATATAACGTCACCAATGATATAGCAGTCACTTCATCTATGCTGCGTTATTCTTAAATTGTTCAACTGATTCCTCATTAAGAGTGGAGAACAACTGCATGTTTAGATCCAATATTACGTAAAGGTTGGATTTACATCGCTTAATTGTGATTCGGCTAGTAACAATTTCAGTTATTAATCCCTTAGTACTTGTATTGCATTTTTAGCATTGTATCTCGTATCTGAAGATCCTAATGATTAGAGCGAGAATAAAATTCAAGGCTCGGTAACCTTCGAAGAAATTTTAGGCTGAGCTTCTCTTCCAATTTTTTTTCGTGCTCCTTTTAATTTTTCTTACAAAATGGCGGGACTGCACCTACACCGACTCCGAACGGCATCTGCAAGGCTGATGAGTTTTCCCTGAGGAGCTTTTCATGACAGAAATAAACTCGGAGAAAAGTTTGTTTCTAAATTTTCGATGCTTTCGGGGTTTTAACCCAGGATATTGTGTGTGGTAAGCAGAGCACGCTACCACCAAACCACGGCCGCTGCTTGAACATGAAGCAGCGTTAAATTTAAGAATGGCGTTACTTGGATGTAGCTTTCGACCAACCGGATACCATTATCCTCGTACTTCACCAAGAGAGAGTGTAAACTTTGGAGACAAAATCTTATTTTTCATGGATACATACAAATGGTAATAAATACTAACCAGGGTGACCCAGAACATCATCTGCCGGGTACCGCTAATTTATTTATATATGTAATACCACCAACAGTGTGATTCCAAGGGCTTTTGATTTCGCCCTGCATAACTTTTTCTTAAGTTATATTTTGCGTCAAATAACCAATCCAATCACCATGCTTCATCCTTTTTTCGTATTTGGTATAGAATTATGGCATTTTTTTTTTTCATTTTTCGAAATTCTCGATATCGAGAAAGTGGGTGTGGTCATAGTCGGATTTCGCCCATTTTCAATGCCAAGATGAAGTGAGTTCAGATAAGTACGTGAACTAAGTTCAGTAAAGCTATATCGATTTTTGCTCAAGTTATCGTGTTAACGGCCGAGCGGAAGGACAGACCGTCGACTGTGTATAAAAACTGGGGGTAGCTTCAACCGATTTCGCCCATTTTCACAGAAAACCGTTATCGTCATAGAAGCTAAGTCCTTACCAAATTTCACAAGGATTGGTAAATTTTTGTTCGACTTAAGGTAATAAAAGTATTCTAGAAAAATTTATTGAAAAAGGGCGGAGCCATCCCCATTTTGAAATTTTCTTTTATTTTTGTATTTTGTCGCACCATATCATTACTGGAGTTGAATGTTGACATAGTTTACCTTTATACTGTAAGGATACTCAATTTTTTGTTGAATTTTAACTTAAAATTTTTTTTAGTTGGCGTGTTCGTCATCCGATTTTTCTAACTTTTATTTAGAACACATGTGGTAATAGAAGTAACGTTCCTGCCAAATTTCATTATGATATCTTCAACGACTGCCAAATTACAGCTTGCAAAACTTTTAAATTACCTTCTTTAAAAGTGAAAAAGTGGGCGTGATTATAGTCCGATTTCGTTAATTTTAAATAGCGATTTGAGATGAGTGCCCAGGAACTTACATACCAAATTTCATTAAGATACCTCAAAATTATCGTGTTCACGGACAGACGGACGGACGGACAAAGCTAAATGAATTTCTTTTTTCGCACAGATCACTTTGATATATAGAAGTCTATATCTATCTCTATTACTTTATGTCGTTACGGGATACCGTTATGCGAACAAAATTAATATACTCTGTGAGCTCTGCTCAGCTGAGTATAAAAAAGCACAGAACCCAATTATTTGAAAAAATAATAATTGTTCTGGCCTTGAGCTCGATTCGAACCGTGATTGAAAAAATAATTTAATAATTTATCGATAACATTGACGTTAATTTTCGTTCAAAAGCGAATTATGTTCAATTGGTGCTATTTCTGTTGACATTATTACACATCATCTATATGTTTGGTGTATACGTTTTGTCTATATAAGGAGAAAATTATGTATAACGCAACGAGTCATTTTTTCTCGTAAGGAAAAATTGTATGATATTCATTCACCTCAGTGGGTGGCAGTAAATAAGAGTGTCTTTGTGAAATTTTTGACATTATATGGTAGTGAATAATAATGTGAGTGACGCAAAGTGTCACAGCATCATACATAATCTGGCCATAAGTTAGGGAGCTCAATATTAGTTTGATTCACGACATGCTTCAGAAAGATTTATCACTGAACCAGATTATTCGCTCACAAAATATTGTATGGAATTTGAACTTGTTGGCTCGTTATTGTGGACCGATATATGGACATAATGAAACCCTATAAATGCAAGTTTACACTCTTTATAGAAACTGTCGTATCCGAAATCAATCCTTATCATCATCAGTAATGTGTTCTGCAACAGCTACAGCTTTTATGGCATGCAATGTAAGTGGATTTGAGATCAAAGGAAGACAGTAATTCCGTAATAAATTACCCAAAACTACGTTTTTTTTTTTACAGCTATACTCGTTTTATACCTATCTCGGCAACTTGGCTATAATAACGATGATGCCACCATCATCTTCCACATCTTCGCTATGTCCGCATATTTCCTATGCATAATGGGTGCTATCGTTTCGGACAGTTGGCTTGGAAGATTCAATACGATATCTTATTTTTTTATTGTTTACGTCATTGGCGGAGCATTGATTTCAGTTCCACCGTTAAATTTGCCTGCCACGGTATTTACCATGATTGGTTTAACATTGACTGCGATTGGAGCGGGTGGCGTACAGCCATGCCTTTCCGCATTTGGTGGCGATCAATTTGAAATGCCGGCGCAGGAGAATAAAATAACATCATACTTTTCACTCTATTATTTTTCAATTAATGCCGCAGCATTATGCTCCTATATAGTAACGCCAATATTACGTGAAGATGTTCATTGCTTTGATGAAAAGGAATGTTACTTGTTGGCGTTTGGAGCTCCAACTTTGGTTGTGGGTATTTCTGCAAGTAAATATTTTTTATAGAATATATATATAATATTTAGTACTTAGAAAAATGTCAGGCGGTTTCTAACAATTCTTATCTCTTTAAGTTGTATTCATATTAGCTCGTCCATTATACAAAATTAAACCACCTTCAGGAAATATGGTCGTATTGGTCAGCAAAACTATTGCCGTAAGTATGGAACTGTGGCGCTGAAAACTCATACGATTATCATCTAATATTTCCCTCTTCAAATAGGAAGCTATCGCTACGAAATGGCAGGAAAGAAAGACAAATCCACGCGAACATTGGCTGGACTACGCCGATAAAAAGTACGATCATCAACAAATTGAAGGCATAAAAGTGTTGATGCGTGTCTTAGTACTATTTCTACCACTGCCATTTTTTTGGGCGCTCTTTTGTCAGCAAGGCTCACGCTGGACACTACAAGCTACGCGAATGAATGGTGATATGGGATCATGGAATATTAAGCCTGAACAAATGCAAATGTTTAACCCTTTGCTGGTTCTCATATTCATACCACTTTGCGAGTTTTCTGTTTATCCGCTTTTAAATTTAGTCAGATTTCGAAGTCCTTTACAAAAACTTAGTTTAGGTGGCATCCTTGCTGGGATTGCCTTTATTATTTCAGGATTAGTTGAAGTTAAAATGCAGGTAAGCTGCTACATGGGCTTTGCGAAAGCGCGTAGTTATATTTTAAAAATTTTCTTCGTTTAGGAAACCTATCCAACTTTGCCATCGGCAGAAATTGCGCAACTTCGTGTTTACAATGGCGAACTTTGTGATTATACGATCACTACGAATTTGGCCAACTACGAGTTTGATATCAATTCCCTAGAAACTTATGTAAACAAAAGTATAAGTATAGACTCATCTAATGGTCTAAATTTACAACTCAAATTTAACTCGAAGTCGCTTCATAATTGCGCGTCATTGCCAACACAAAGGTGCTTTCTTCAATCTGAAAAATCGTTTTATGTACTAATGAACTCGAGGAATACAACACATCCTATAATATGCGCTGAAGACACCATAGCGAAGCCTATTCGTGGTCTTCCACTTGCACGTGTTTTAGCCAATGTAAATTCAAGTCGCCGAATCCATTGGATGAATAGTAAAGGCTCAGTTGAGCATACAGAACATGCTTCTCAGCGTATTTTAACAGCATTCAAAGCGGATAAATATCAGTTGTTGATCGATAATGTTATAATCGAAACTGTAAAACTTGAAGTTGGTGGTATTTATACGATTTTAATAGCAGAGGAATCTTCAAGCGAATATCATAGTAATATTGTAATTGTAACAAATCCCAACTCGGTGTCTATACTTTGGCAGATTCCACAGTACGTTGTTATGACTCTTGGCGAGGTCTTGTTTTCAGTGACAGGGTTTGAGTTTTCATACTCTCAAGCGCCGGATTCAATGAAATCAGCGCTGCAAGCTTTCTGGCTGTTAACAATCGCATTTGGTAACGTAATCGTTATAGTTGTTGCTGAATTATCTCTTTTCGATTCACAGGCGTACGAATTTTTCCTCTTCGCTGCTTCGATGTTGGCAGATATGATTATATTTATGTTTATTGCATATCGGTATATGCCAAACAATCCAGTACCCAGCACTGAAGAGGAGGTTATGAAAGCTATGAGGAGTGAACAACTTATAACCGATAATTTAGCTGAAACAATTAATGAGTAAATAAGTTGGCCCTATAATGATATTGTATTTTATAAAAAAATTGTATATTATTACCTTTGTTTTTTACTTCATTGGCAGCTTTTAAATTCGAAAATAAATACAAATAGATCGTTTATCATATGTAAAAATTATTATGGAATTTACAAGGTCTCCTTGTTGTTGTTGTTGTTGTTGTTGTAGCGACAATGACAGTCACTGAAGGCCTTGGGGAGTGTTATCGATGTTGATTGTCCTTTCCCAGATACAGATCCCGTACGTTCCGGTAAGAAGCACCATTTAAGGACTAGCCCAACCAACTCGGGAACGAATTGTTATGACCACATGAAACCAGGAAATACCGCTCTCCCACCCCCTAGATTCATGAAGAACTTTGGGTCGCCAGAGCCTTGGATATTAAAGAAACAGGATTCGCCACGGGTAGGTGAGATTGACAATTGGGTTAGGGAAGCTATATATTGCGCTGGCAACCTCTTGAAAGGGTTGCGCTACATAACCCCTAGAATCAATTTGGAATTTTAGTCGCCGCTTACGACAGGCATACCTACCGCGGGTATATTCTAAGCCACTAACCCGCTGGGGACTACAAGGTCTCCTAATCGTCGTATGTGAATACTTAATTTTTATTTTTATTAATTTTATATTGGAATGCATGGTAACAAAATACCACATAAGATTTTACAACGAATATCTACGACAGTCTAGTGAGCTACCTAAATATTTGATGGAGGGGGATGACCTAAGGGTAAAATCGTTCTGCAGATGGTCCTAAATGGCACTAGTTACCGTAACATACCGGATATATAATCGGCAAAGGACCACTTTCGGGGATTATCGCTAAAACAACAACACCAGTAATGTTCGCTTGTACAAAAAATGCAATTCATATGAGTTATCATAGAAAATTGTTGCATACTTCAAGGCGGAAAACTGTTTTTTTTTATACTTAGCGTGCTTTGCACACAGAGTATATTAACTTTGATTGGATAACGGTTGGTGGTACAGGTATAAAGTAGTCGAGATAGATATAGACTTTCATATATCAAAATCATCAGTATCGAAAAAATATTTGATTGAGCCTTGTCCGTCCGTCCGTTAGCACGATAACTTGAGTAAATATTGAGAAATCTTCACCAAATTTGGTACACAAGCTTATCTGGAATAGATTGGTGTTGAAAATGAGCGAAATCGGATGATAACCACGCCCACTTTTTATATATAACATTTTGGAAAACACAAAAAACCTGATTATTTAGTAAAGATTACATCTAGAATGTTGAAATTTGACATATCGACTGATATTGAGACTCTTGATAAAAATTTTAAACAAATTTTAAAATAGGCGTGGCACCGCCCACTTGTGATAAAATCCATTTTACATATATTATTAATCATAAATCAAAAATCGTTAAAACTATAGTAACAAAATTCGGCAGAGAGGTTGCCTTTACTATAAAGAATGGTTTGAAGAAAAATTTACGAAATCGTTTAAGGACCACGCCCACTTTTATATAAAAGATCTCTAAAAGGGTCGCGGACGAAAATAATAAGCTATATCTTAGCGAAAAAGAGCTTTGTATCAATATAATTTTACTTTCTAAATTGAATTATAACATTAAATTGGAAAAAAGTAAAATTTTTGAAAATAGGTGTGGCACCGCCCCTTTTATGACTAAGCAATTTTCTATGTTTCGGGAGCCAAAACTCGAAGAAAAATTAACATACCGCAATGAAATTGTGTACATATATTTTCCTTGTAGCAGAAAATATTTCTAGTAAAAATGGTCGGGATCGCTTAAAAACCACGGCAGCTTAGATATAAAACAAGTTTAAAAGGGTCGTAGACTAGAATAATAAGCTATAACTTAGCAAAAAATAGTTTTGGATCAATGATGTTTCACTTATCAAGTTTTATTGTAAGAGGAAATGTGGAGAAATTTTTTTTTAAACGGGCGGTGCCACGTTTTATGTAGAAAAATAATTTATCTGAAATGAAATGTACAATTGAAGCTCACGCCGAGTATATAATGCTCGGTTACACCCGAATTTAGACACGTTTACTTGTTTGTTATAATGTTGGAATCATTCCCGGTTTGGTTTAAGTTTGTTTTGGGAATATTTTCACAACAATATTTAGAAAATTTTGAGACCATTAAGGGTGACCATGGGATAATTCCGCAGCGATTTCGATATGATTTCGTGATTATGTTAGCGATTATTTTACGATCTTTTTGGTGTCCTTTTTGAAATGATTTCGTGATTATGTTAGCGATTATTTTACGATCTTTTTGGTGTCCTTTTTGAAATCATTTTTGCATTGTTTAGAGAATTAATTTTTTAATACGGAAAATTATCCGACTGTTATTTTTATCGCCTTGTTATTGGTTTGTTATCGACGTGCTATCGAAAAGCTGTCAGTTTATTATCATCAAATCATCGGGGTGTTGTCGGTTTACTATTGAAAGGTTATAGAAATGTTATCAATTTGTTATCGAAAAGTTCTCAGAAAAGATCGATTTGTTAGCGATATGTATCGACTAAATATCAATTTGTTATGGAAAAGTTATCGATTTTTTGTTGAAAGTTATAGTTTTGTATCGTAAAATAATCGATTTGTGGACGAAAAAATTTCCAAAACTTTTCGGAGCTTTATTTAAACTTTAAGATGGTGATGGTGGTGGGCATCATTTAACTGCGTATGTCTTCAAACAAAATAAAAAAGTTGCAAAAGTCCGCCCGTAAAATTTAAACTTAAATATGAAAAAACTGTTTACCTTTCATTAAAATGAAATGGTTTATAAAGTGAATGTATATAGCTTT
Source organism: Eurosta solidaginis (assembly GCF_040869045.1). Lineage (NCBI taxonomy): Eukaryota > Metazoa > Arthropoda > Insecta > Diptera > Tephritidae > Eurosta > Eurosta solidaginis. Next base: position 223,389,267 of record NC_090322.1, on the reverse strand, counting down.
CATTGCTATCTGAAACAATTTTCAAGATCGGTTGCATATGGGAGTTCCGATTGTTATAAGTAGTCGCGACACTTTTGTTTCAAAAGGTCCAAATTTTAAATAAAACTGGTTGGGTTGGGTGATAATTGAATTATTATATGCAAAAAGGGCTTAACAAAGTTAGAAATAGAGTCAAATAAATTACAATTTAAACAAGTAAGAAGGTCTAAGTGCCTGTGAAACCGAACATGACATACACAGCTGTGCACTTGAAACGCTGTTGTTGTTTGCTTTGTGTGGTTAATAGTGTTGTTCGGCTGCGCAATAATAGATATATGATTCTATTCTGAACACGTATTCTTTGAAAAGAAGCAAAAAGTATACAGATTCTACCACTAATGAACTTGAGCGGGTAAAAATGCAGTTTTCCTTCAGTTGGGGATTTCCTTACAAAAACTGTTTATTTTAAAATGAAGATATAATAGAACTATAGACATAAAAAAAATGTTTCAGCTAAACGGTTTTATTGAAAATAATACTTACATGAAGTAATAATTATACTAAAAGCTAGAAAATGAATAGGTGGGTCATAGGTACTTGTCATCACACTACTCATCAATCTAGGGCGTTGATCAGACAATTAAATAAAAGCATTGGGTGCGTGAAATTTCAAAAAATGTGAGGCGTAGCATAACCTTATTAAGGTTCAATTGGTCGTATATATGACTATCAATAGAAATTTGATGCATCCAACGCTTTTATTTAATTGTGTGATCAACGCCCTAGATTCATGAAGAGTGCGATGACTAGTACCTAGGACCTGCCTAATTATTTTCTAGCTTTTAGTATTACTATTACTTAATGTAAGTATTGTTTTAAATAAAACCGTTTAACTTAAACAGTTTTTTTTTTTATTATTTTATTTTCTAGTTTTTAGTCTTTCTTTAATTCCCTATTATTTCTCAGTCTATTTAGTTCATTTAGAGACTCATTATTACAAAGAATCTTTCCTGACAATTTGTTAGAATCTATCCTTGTTCCTTTCAAAGACTTTATTCGTTTTGGCGCCACGTATTTTGATGTCACATCTACCGGATTGTATGTAATATTTGTTCCAAATATGAACCAAATCGGCTTACAAATACGATTTTTTAAAATATTTCGATCCATGCGCCACCTATCGGAGTTTTTTTTTCTAGTAATTGCATTGTCATCGGGTTCTGATCTATATTCCAAGTTTCAAACTGGTAGCTTACTTAAATTTTAATTACGAAATTCGTAAACAACGGCCGGCCGGCCGCTCGCTACACAGAGTCAAGCTAAATAAAATTGTTTAAAAAACACAAGTACCGTTGTACCAAATAGCGTTATTGCCCGTTAAGGATTGTTTTTTTTTTTAACTAGCTATGCAATACCCAAAACACATCGCTGCAATGGTAGATACTGTGTGTGCAGGTAGTAAAGCATTTAGGCTTTTGTTAACTGTGGAATTGGGCTCATTTTCAGAGAAAACATTAAAAGTATTTTGGCAAGAGTAACAAAAACGGGGCGGGTTACGCCCATTTTCTATATTTGTTTAAGTTTCATTCTTAGCTCAACCGTACCACTACTATCTACCTTAGTAGATCAGCCAAATTTAGTTAAATACCATATAGTTATTACAAACTTTGTTAAGGTTAGACCTTTAGGGAAATAGGGCGTGGTCTTTAGCCGATTTTCATTATCTTCAGCTAGTCTATATAATTTCTGCCAAATTTCAATGTAATATCTTAAACGGCTTTTGATTTACGGCTTGCTATACTTCCAAATTTTCTTCTTCTAAATGTGGGTGGTCCACGCCCATATTCCAACATTTTTTAAATTAATTTTTGCGTCATAAAATCAATCCACCTTCTAAATTTCATTAGCTTAGCGGTATTCGTTTTGAATTATCTAATTTTTGTCCATTTTTCTAAATTTTCTGTATCGAAAAATTGGGCGTGGTTTCGTCCGATTTCGCTCATTTTCAATACCTATCTATTCTGGGCTCAGATAAGCCCGTATAAGATTTGATGAAGACATCTCAATATTTGCTCAAGTTATTGTGTTAACGGACAACATGGGTTAATACATTTTTTTTCGAAACTGATAATTTTGATCTATGGAAGTCTATTTCTATCCCGATTCCTTTATACCAACCGTTATCCAATCAAAGTTATAATACCCTATGTACAATTACTACATGGTATAAAAACTAATTAGTAGTGCTCAGGGAAGGTTAAAGCAGTGCTTAATGTTCGCGACATTATAAATTTATTAAATTGTGTGGAATTCATTACCATACCACACACTCAAATTTTCCCAGTAAACTCACTTAAACAATCTTACCATATCTAAATTTTAATCTATCCATACTGCGATCAAATAAAAAACACTTCTTAGCCCTTTTCGATTTATTAGCATTTTAATTCGCGACATCTCGTTCCAACGGTACCGATTTGGTTAATTTTTTGGTGTATACTGGACAATATCTTCACAATAGGTTTCAAGGAGTGTTATCGATTTTGATGGTTCTTTGCGGGATATAGATCCGGTACGTTCCGGTAACAAGCATAATTAAAGTACAACGCCAATCATCTTGGAAACGATTAAATATGATCACCTTAAGCCTTCTACGCCATAACGCCTTCAACTGTTGGAAATTTAATGGCGATCCCAGTTCGGTAATCATCACCGATGATACACTGGCAGAGAACGTGTTCAAACCTATTAGTCCTTGTTTCTTCAATCCCAGCTGTGACAATCAAATTAAAGAAGACATTCAGGTCAAATACGAAATTTCTTTTTTTTTAACTTTTCTTATGGTCAATTAACATTATTAAATTTATTCTGTTTATTTACTTTCCAGCGATTTAAGGTCATTAGTATGTGCAGAACTATTCAGCTTATAGAGGTAAGCAGCAAACATGAATACAATCATATCAGCAAACATAAGACCAGCGAATACAAAGAATTCGGATGCAATAATAATCACGATTAGATTACCAAAACATCTTGTTTATTTTTTTATTTTATTTTTTATTTAATCACGATTAGATTACCAAAACATCTTGTTAGTAGCCAAAAACCTTGCAGTACTGTTTTCATAGATACTGGAGCTTCAGTGTATGAAAATTCAGTCCCAGTCACGGTAAATGTCACCTGCCCAAGAGACATAACAACATATTGCGGAATAAGCCGAAAAATCGATACTGAATTCGGTTCTGTTACAGTTACAACTTGAATATGATATGTACTTGATGATTCCTCTGCTATTAATATTGTGTAAATTCCACCAACTTCGAACTTTACCATGTCAATTTCAACGTTATCAACCAATAGCAGATAGGTATCAGAGTTGAGCTCCATTAAGCTTCGTTGATAAGCTTGTTCTGTGTGTTCAACGGAACCTTTACTGTTTTGCCATTGAATCGTTCTACATGGATTAACATTCGCTAACACTCGTACGAGCGGATAACCACGACTAGGTTTCGCTATTGTATCTTCAGCGCAGATTATAGGGTGTGTGGTATTTTTCGAATTTAAAATCATGTAATACGACCTTTCAGATTTTAGAAGGCAATTATGATTCGGCAGCAGTGCACAAGTTGCACCAGCTTTTGCATTGAATTGGAACTGTATATTTATACCGTTAGATGATTCGATGTTGATACTTTTGTTTATGTACTTGTCTAGGGAATTGACATCGAAACTTAAGTCAGCGAAATTAGTAGTTATCGAATAATCACAAAGTTCGCCATTGTATACACGAAGTTGAGCAATTCCTTCCGATGGCAATGTTGGATAGGTTTGCTAAAAAATGCAGAATAGAAAAAAGTTAGATAAGATTTTGTTTGTTAGAATAAAATTAAGAATATATTTTATTTTTCTTTCAAAAGGGTTCAATTGTTTTTTTGGAAACAAACTACATATATTTGAAAGCATCGATTTTTCGTCCATGTTCGACATTATATACACATCTATCGTCTAATGGGCATCGCGTAAAACTACATCTCTAACATATATATATATATATATATTTATTTATTTATTTATTTATTTATTTATTTATTTATTACAGCGTAAGCCTAGTTTGAACAATATTTATTAAATCACATTGTATTACTTATCTTATAGTTAAGGTTTTACAATGATCATATAGCCTGCTTTTAAATACATAAATTTCTTCACAATTTTTTATTTCATTATGCAATTCATTAAAGTTTTTAAATCCTTTATGGAAAAGGTTTGTCCACTTCAGTTCTATAGAGTGGCAGTTTAAAATCATTTTTTCTACGGGTATTAAAATTATGGATTTCGTTAATATATACAACATTATTTGTTAAGTATTCAGGTACATTTTCCTTTCGTATATTGAAGATTATTTTCACAGTATAATAAAAAATAATTTGTTTGACACTTAACCATTTTAGTTTTATTAGCATGTTGCTTATCGACGCATCTGACTTTTCCCGTAACACAAATCTCATACACCTATTTTGCAATATCTGATGTCTATCTATTTTTGTATCTGGTATACTAAATAAGACTGATGGGAAATATTTAAAATGAGATTTGGTCAATGTTTTGTATACAATATCCTTAAACTCTCTATTTATAAATTTGCAGGTTCTTTGCATAAATCCGACTTGTTTAGCTATCTTTCCTACAGTGTATCGAATATGTTAGTCAAATTTGAGTTTGTTGTCAATTACAATCCCAAGATATTTTATTGATTTTATTTGCTCCAACATTTCGTCTTTCACCCTGAGCTGAATACTCGCAACTTCGCTTTCGATTTTTCGGCTAATAACCATATATTTTGTTTTACTCACGTTAAGTTTAAGTCTGTTACCACTTAGCCATTTATATAAACTATCTAAGTCACACTGCATTTTTATACTCAGTTGAGCAGAGCTCACAGAGTATATTAACTTTGATTGGATAACGGTTGGTTGTACAGGTATAAAGGAATCGAGATAGATATAGACTTCCATATATCAAAATCATCAGTGTCGAAAAAAAATTTGATTGAGCCATGTCCGTCCGTCCGTTAACACGATAACTTGAGTAAATTTTGAGGTATCTTGATGAAATTTGGTATGTAGATTCCTGGAAACTCATCTCAGATCGCTATTTAAAATGAGCGATATCTGACTATAACCACGCCCACTTTTTCGATATCGAAAATTTCGAAAAACCGAAAAAATGCGATAATTCATTGCCAAAGACGGTTAAAGCGATGAAACTTGGTAGATGGGTTGACGTTATGACGCGGAATAGAAAATTAGTAAGATTTTGGACAATGGGCGTGGCACCGCCCACTTTTACAAGAAGGTAATTTAAAAGTTTTGCAAGCTGTAATTTGGCAGTCGTTGAAGATATCATGATGAAATTTGGCAGGAACGTTACTACTATTACTATATATGTGCTAAATAAAAATTAGCAAAATTGGATGAAGAACACGCCTACTTTTTAAAAAAAAATTTTTTTAAATTCAAATTTTAACAAAAAATTTAATATCTTTACTGTATATAAGTAAATTAAGTCAAAATTCAACTCCAGTAATGATATGATGCAACAAAATACAAAAATAAAAGAAAATTTCAAAATGGGCGTGGCTCCGCCCATTTTCATTTAGTTTGTCTAGAATACTTTTAATGCCATAAGTCGAACAAAAATTTACCAATCCTTCTCAAATTTGGTAGGGGCATAGATTCTATGACGGTAACTGTTCTCTGTGAAAATGGAAGAAATCGGTGGAAGCCACGCCCAGTTTTTATACACAGTCCACCGTCTGTCCTTCCGCTCGGCCGTTAACACAATAACTTGAGCAAAAACCGATATATCTCTACTAAACTTAGCCCATGTACTTATCTGAACTCACTTTATCTTGTATAAAAAATGGCCGAAATCCGACCATAACCACGCCCACTTTATCGATATCGAAAATTACGAAAAATGAAAAAAACGCCATAATTCTATACCAAATACGAAAAAAGGGATGAAACATGGTAACTAAATTGGTTTATTGAAGCAAAATATAACTCTGGAAAAACTTTGTAAAATGGGTGTGACACCTACCATATTAAGTAGATGAAAATGAAAAAGTTCTACAAGGCGAAATCAACAGCCCTTGGAATGTTGGCAGGAATACTGTTAGTGGTATTTCATATATATAATTAAATTAGCAGTACCCGACAGATGATTTTCGGGAGCACCTGGTCCACATTTTGGTCGATATCGCGAGAACACGTTCACACATACATCTAAGGGCCACTCGCTTTTAAAACCCTCATTAATACCTTTAATTTGATATCCATATCGTACAAACACATTCTAGAGTCACCCATGGCCCACTCTAATGGCGATATCTCGAAAAGGCGTCCACCTATAGACCTAATGCCCACTCCCTCTTAAAATGCTCAGTAACACCTTTCGTTTGATACCCATATCGTACAAACATTCCAGAGTCACCCCTGGCCCACCCTAATGGCGATATCTCGAAAAGGCGTCCACCTATAGACCTAATGTCCACTCCCTCTTAAAATGTTCAGTAACACCTTTCGTTTGATACCCATATCGTACAAACATTCTAGAGTCACCCCTGGCCCACCCTAATGGCGATATCTCGAAAAGGCGTCCACCTATAGACCTAATGCCCACTCCCTCTTAAAATGCTCATTAACACCTTTCGTTTGATACCCATATCGTACAAACATTCTAGAGTCACCCTTGGTCCACCTTTATGGCGATATTTCGAAAAGGCGTCCACCTATAGAACTAAGGAATACTCCCTTTTAAAATACTCATTACCACCTTTCATTTGATACCCATATCGTACAAACACATTCTAGAGTCACCCTGGCCCACCCTAATGGCGATATCTCGAAAAGGCGTCCACCTATAGACCTAATGCCCACTCGCTCTTAAAATGCTCAGTAACACCTTTCGTTTGATACCCATATCGTACAAACATTCTAGAGTCACCCTCGGTCCACCTTTATGGCGATATCTCGAAAAGGCGTCCACCTATAGAACTAAGGATTACTCCCTTTTAAAATACTCATTACCACCTTTCATTTGATACCCATATCGTACAAACACATTCTAGAGTCGCCCCTGGCCCACCCTAATGGCGATATCTCGAAAAGGCGTCCACCTATAGACCTAATGCCCACTCCCTCTTAAAATGCTAAGTAACACCTTTCGTTTGATTCACATTCTAGAGTCACCCCTGGTCCACCTTAATGGCGATATCTCGAAAAGGCGTCCACCGATAGACCTAAGGCCCACTCCCTCTTAAAATGCTCAGTAACACCTTTCATTTGATACCCATATCGTACAAACAAATTCTAGAGTCAGCCCTGGTTCACCTCTCTTAAAATACTCTTTAATACCTTCCATTTGATACACATGTCATACAACCACATTCCAGGTTCATTTTCCTACATGGTGATTTTCCTTATTTTGTCTCCATAGCTCTCAACTGAGTATGTAATGTTCCGTTACACCCGAACTTAGCCTTCCTTACTTGTTGTCAATGCAGTTGTTAAATTACTTTCACCTATTCTAAGCAGAGCATCATCCGCAAACAATTTTATGTTACATTACTTTACAGCTTTAACAATATCATTAATATAAATCAAAAATAATAAAGGAGCTAATAAAGAACCTTGTGGTAACCCTAATGGGACCGAAATTTCGTTCGATACTTCATCACCGATTATGGCTTTTTAACTTTAGTTCTTTACCCTGAATTCCCATGACTTTCATTTTCTGGAGCAAAATGTCTCGGTCCACTATTTCGAATGCCCTTTTCAGATCCAGGAAAACGCAAACAGTGTTTTTTTGTTATTTAGATCTTCCTTCCAGTTAGAGGTCACTATATTCAGTGCCGTTTCACATTAGTGTTTTCTTCTAAATCCCGATTGTTCACTTATTATTAATTTATTGTTTTCCAAGTAATTTTCTAACTTATTTTTATAACTGTTTCCATACTTTTTTCATCACATGGTAGTGTATTTATAGGTCGCATTTTCTCAGGTTTGTACGTATTTTTTATTTTTTTAAATGGTATAATGGTCGACGTTTTCCATCTTTGTGGTACAATGCCCATTTCCATGCATATATACTCTATTGAATCTTTTAAAACTCCCTCTGATAAAAGATTTTTGCCACCAATTTTGTTCTTGAATAGCCGAACTATTTTGATAATGTCATCTGCTACAACTTTATTAAATTTGAATGTCGAACTGCTCTCAGATACGGTTAAATTTAAATCAAAATGTTCGATACTTTGGTTATTTCTAAAACACTATTTACGAAAAAGTTATTGAGCTCATTCGCAATTTCGATCTTTTCTTCGATTTGCTTATCTAATATTTGAATTTTGTTTATTTCTTGATGATCTTTTTTCAGGTTTATGGTTTGCTTTAGGGTTTTCCACATTTCTTTGCTATTATTTTTACTAATTAAGATTTTGTTTTCCATATATTTCGCCTTTTTCTTTTTGATAAGTTTTTTGTATCTTTTGTTTATTTCTTTATAATTATCCCAATTTTCTGTTTTCCTAGACTCATTTAAAAGATTATATTTAAGTTTATTTAATTGTGTAAGTTCATGATCATACCACTTATTCATAAGTCTTACTTTCACTACTTTTTCAAATGTTAATCCTGTCATACATTGTAGAATTGCATTGTTTACTATGTCTAATTGGGATTCTATATGCCTTTAATTGCTATAACTCACCTCCAACTTTAGCTCCACTAATCCTGACATAATGAAAGCTAGACCTGCTAAGATGCCACCAAACGTCAGCTTTTGTTATGGACTACGACTACCGAATAAACTTAAGACTGGATGATTTGCGATATCATACAGAGGCACGAATACTACAAATAGCTAAGGGCTTAACAATTGCATTTGATCTGGCTTAATATTCCATGATCCCACGTCGCCATTCGTATGAGTTGCTTGAATTGTCCAGCGAGAGCCTTGCTGTTCAAAGAGCGCCCAAAAAACTGGCAGCGGTAGAAAGAGTACTGAGAAACGCAACAACACTTTTGTATCCTTAATCAGATGATGATCATATTTTTTATCTTCGTAATCTAACCAATGTTCGCGTGGATTGGTATTTTTCTCCTTCCATCTGTTAGATATGGCATTCTAATTAGATTAGCATTGCATGTGGTTAATTGTTTGAGATAAGGTGAATAATTTGATGGATCTACCTACACCAATAGTTTTGCTGACCAATGCGACCATATTTCCTGCTGGCGTCTTTTTCTCATATAATGAATTCGTCAATGCAAATACAACTAATAGGTATAGAACATGGGAATTATTTAATAATTTTTTTGTTAACCACTGCTAACTGCGAAGCTGGATGCATAGCACTACATATGTATATACCGGAACAAGCTATCCTATTGGAACTTTAACAGCGCTTAACGAAGACAGGTACAGAGAAAACAAAGACAGTTTGCGAAGACCAGCCGTTAAAGAGCTCAGAATATACTCAAGCATTCCTGTCGTAAGAGGAGATGACTAGAGTGTTTGAGGGGTCAAAAAATCGTTCCTGTGGCAGTTGGAATTGTACTTGAAGGTGCCTGTATTGAAGTGTACCGAATTTACATTATGGCGTTTTTTTCTGCAAAAAAAGTTTACCCTGAATTTGTAGGTGGGGAAGTGAGCAATGAGGCAGGTGTAGTTAAGGTTCTATCCTAATTTTGGTTTATTTACAAAGTTTTAAGAAATTTAAAGAAGCTTTTATCTATCAATCTCCGTCTCCATCTCCCTCACCCCCTCCACAGCTCTCTCCTTCCGACACACTTTCCCCTCTGCCCTCTCACTCCTCTACCCCGTCTTCGCCTTACTTCCTCCTTCGCTCTTTATCTCCCTCTGTCCTCTCACTCCTCTACCCCGTCTTCGCCTTACTTCCTCCTTCGCTCTTTATCTCCCTCTGCCCTCTCACTCCTCTACCCCGTCTTCGCCTTACTTCCTCCTTCGCTCTTTATCTCCCTCTCCCTTTCCTGTTCAAATTCCTAGGATTTGTAATTATACAAATTACTTGAAATAGAACGGATTAGTTTTCACTTACCCTAAATTCAGCTTGGGCATTATTACATATATAGTGACATAGTTAAAAGTCATGGTATGGAAGGAGTGTGCTGACCTACCATACATAAAGTCTTAGATTCAAAATGGGGCTAGCAACAGTTATGCGGATCTCGTAGTGTGCATGGGCGCAACTGAAACGAATTAACACAGCAGTGGTGATAGCACCCCTCCCTGCGGCGTTCCCTGTCCACTAATGTCGTGGCCTCGTACAATCCCCATTGTGATGTAATCTTCCTGCAATTTAACATGCAGCCGATCGATCTCGTTAAGGCTGGATGTACTTTAACGTAATTAAGGCCATTCATAATCGCCCGTTTAGAAACATTATTGAAAGCCCCGGCAATGTCTAAGAAGACTCCTAGAGCCTATTCCTTATATTCCAGGGCTTTCTCTATGCTTATTACCACCCTATGCAATGCGGTGTCTACCGACTTGCCTTTGGTGTACGTATGTTGTGTTGTGGAAAGCAGCTTTTATCCACGTTGGACTTTACGTACACATCTGTCAGCCTCTCAAAGGTTTTGAGCAGAAATGACGTTAAGCTAGAGGGTCTATAGTCTTTGGGATACACGTGACCGATCTTCCCCGCCTTTGGTAGGAAAGCTACATGAGCAGTTCTCTAAGAGTGCGGTACATGATTCAGCCCTACTTGAAACTTGTAGCATGGCCAGGAATATACCATCTGGGCCCGGCGAATTAAACTTAGAAAACGTCTTCACTGCCCATTCGCTCTTGGAATCGGTCACCAAGCTCGGCACTACCCGCTCCGTGATCGAAGTGTGAGTGCTGTCTGCTGGCTCTTCTAAACCATCTCCCGATGGGAAATGTGTGTCGAGAAGCACCTCAAGGGATTCCTCACTATTACGTGACCATTCCCAGTTCTCTTTCTTTATTAGTCCCTGGACTATGTCTCCCCTTGCTAGGACTTTTCTCAACCGTGCTGTTCGGCTAGAGCACTCTATGTCCGTATAGAAACATTTCCATGAGATTCTCTTCGCCCTGCAAATTTCACGCTTGTAGATCCTCAGTAGATTCCTGTACTCATTCCGACACGCTTCGCTTTCCGCGGTCTTTGCAATCTTAAACATTTTTTTTCCTGTCTTCTTAGAAGACCTAGCTCATTGCTCCTCCATGGCGGCTTTGCTTTTCCTCTGAATCTTCTTAGAGGGCAAGCTTTGTTATACGCAGTCATAAGCGTCCTTGTTAGGAATCATTAGACTCCTCCAGTTCCTCCACATTGTCAACCCCTTTGGGTTGTCCCAGTTTTGTTTCTACATGTTTCTGGAATTTAGTCCAGTTCGTTGACCTAGGGTTTCTAAAGGTTCCTCCCTTCTGTACCCTCTTTAGGGGGATGCTGAAGCTGATATACGCATGGTCGGAGAAGGATGGTCTATCAAGAACCATCCAATCATACCTTCATATATCACGTTCGGAGATCAGTGTGTATGTAGGGACATTTTCCCCGTCGTTTGCAGGATTTAACAAAATAGAGATTCGCCTCTCTCGTTCGTATCTGGTCCTCCACACGCATTGTGGTGCGCATTTGCATCCGCGCCTATGACCAACATCCCTTTGCGCCCTTCGTCCTGTACTAGCCTCTTGCACTCCATCGGTAGAACTTCCGCAGCATGGGCCATGTAGCAGGATGCCTGGATAAATGCCTGTTTATTTCTTTACTCAACGGCCACCAATACGAGGTCCTCAGTAGTGTAATTAGGCAGCATATATGAATGCAGCTGTTTCCTTACCATTACTACAGCTCGCACCGTCCTTTCGTTTGCGCATAATAAACGCCAAATCCGCGCGCGCTAATTCCAGAAACCTTTCCTCCCGATAAGAGCCACGGCTCCTGGATCAGCGCCACGTCAAACGAACCCTCCTCAAGGGTTAGGAGGAGTTCGCTCGACGCCACTTTACTGTGTTGGAGGTTTATCTGTAGGACTCGCAACACCATTGGGCCGTTTGTCCCCTTCCACCATCTTCGTCGTGACGTCGTCGTCCTCCCCTTGCCCGTTTGGTTTAGAGTGTTCGAAGCCCCCTTCAGCCTCTTGTAACTGTTGTGCCGGGTGTTCTTCTATGATATGATATGGTCCGGATAATCTCCAACAACGTAGCAATGTAGTTTACGAAATTAAATGTAAAGGGAATGAAGAAGATAGCTGCAATAAGGTGTATATTGGGACCACAAAGCGGGCGCTCGGCACGCGGGTAGCTGAGCACGAATCCGATATACGTAAACAAAAACAAAGCACAGCTTTGGCACAGCATGCAATAGAAAATAAAAACAGAGCTAATTTTGAAAACATAAAAATAATAGACACAGAAAGGAGAGAAAAAGCGCGTTACACCTTAGAAAGCCTAAGAATTTTGCAAAAAAGAGGAAACACAGTAAACAAAAAAGAAGATACAGACAATATCGCCGTCACGTTCCTATTATGTTTGTAATTTAGTTTTTAGTATGACAAGCTTAACGCATGTAAGTGGTATCGATTTTTCCATTCAATTAACTTTACACAATATTTTAATATTAAAATGTTTTTAAATGTTTAAATGTTTTAGTGAAAATTATGTGTTTCGTTTAATTCCAATTTTGTAAGTAAGAAAATACTTCTTGTACAAACAATATTTAATTGCAATATTTTAAATTTTAATTCTATATGTAGCTGATTGTGTTCTTTGTTGTTTTTTGTTTTATTAAATAAATACAGTGTCACGCTCCTGAAGATGCCGAGGAAAATTAGTGAAACGTCGAGCTGAAAGGTGGAATAATCTTTGTTTTATTTGCACCCAACACAATAGATCTGCCTAGCTTAAAATATACATAAATATTATTCAAACAGATCGGAAGGAAATTATATGAACATTTTACATTTTAACAACAACAACAAGTTGAGATCCAGTTTAAGAGTCGTTAAAAAATGATGTTAGCTCTTTTCTTGCTTTACTGAATGGAAGCAGGCAACTCCGGCGGATTTGTGTTATCCCGCCGTCTCCTTCTTCTTATGGTCCTCTGTTGATGTTGCTGTGGCACCAATCCATTACTCATTTCAGTGAATACCACCTGAAATGCAATACTGCGCATTGTTTATATTTTATTTCTTCATTTAAAACAAATTCGCTACAAGAATTAAACTTTTCTATTTTTTAAACAAAATAGGAAATGTGCAACGAAATTTGAATTGACAAAACAGCTGACTTCGAAAATTCGTAATTCCCATTCCGCAATTATTGTTCTCCCTAGGAGAAAAGAATTGGAGGAATTTTTCCGCGGGAATAAAAAAATCCCCGAAAACAAAATTCCGAGCGAATATTTGGAATTGGGCTGATTAAATTTTGTGTTAACTTTAGACTTAAAAAAACATTAGTTTAAAGGTGGGCGTGGTCGTCGACCGATTCATGCAAGTTATCAGTGTAGCGCACATTTGGGCGGACATGGCCCAATCAACTGCTTAAACTTGTTGAATATTTTGGAGACAACGGCCGCTGTCTTATACCTAGTATATATTTTGAAAACTTTTTGATCCGAGAATGAGACTCGAGCCTGCTCTCCTATGATTAACGATCTGTTGACAAATAGACTCGAACAAAGCCACGTCATGCTGCTGTACAACTGTCTCCCCAAATGCCTGCTTCCCATAAATTAATTCCTTCATACAGTTCATACTTTGTATGTTTCCTCGTACCAAAGCTATTATTTTTATTTTTTTGGCATGTTCTTTATGAGCGGATGTTGCATTGTGCTATTTTTGAGATGCACAATAACTAACTATTGAATTTAATTAAGTACTTAGTTGTTGTTAAGTGGGGCCATTGGGTGCTCCCCTATGCAAACATTTTTAAAATAATTTCAAAATTATAGTTTATTGATAGTTTTATTGAATATAAATATATCGATTATTCGTTTTACATCTCTTCAAAACCTTTTCTCCGGGTGTGGGGATTTGATTTAACTTGAAATAAATGTCTGCTGGGGTATAGTGTAAAACTATGGCATACATAAAACCATCGACTACCTTTGATAGTTTTGAAAAAACTATCGCTGGCCATCGATAGTCTCAGAAGGTAACTATCGATAGTTTTTCAAATCTATTATGTAGTTGCTTTGATTTACAAATACAAAATAAGTTGACGAAGAACATACTTGTCAACTTAACGAAATTAATTACATCAGCTGTTCATGTTCCAATTGACCGAACACGCTCGCACGGGCGAATGCAACCCGGTGCGAGCGTGGCTCGGCCATTATAATTTTTGCAGCTGAAAAAACCACCACCAACATGAATTAGCCAATAAATTTATTTTTACGAGAAATAAAAGTCCGTGTTTAAAAACCTAAAAGGCATTATTTTATTGAGCGCCATAAACTCACGATCCTGCATATGTTACTTCATCAAATTGGATTATCAAGCGAGGTATTATTTAATTGAGTGCCATAAACGTAAGATCCTGCGTATATTAAATACTTAAACAAATTGTAAATCAAACGAGGTAATTATACCAGACTCTGCGAAGTTATATAAGGCTTGCAGCGAAGGATGGTACATAACGAATTCAAATTTAGGTTCCACTAGATTACAAGACCTCAAAGACCTGGTAAATGTGAGTTTCTCATAATGATATGCTGGAGATTTAGGCGAAATTACGAAACAGTAAAATCGCACCTCTAGCTTTCTGGTAGACAAGGATTTAACACCCTAAAAGTTGTGACTTCTATCCAGAAACATGATCGAATTTGCGTAACCGGGAATCCTTAGGAATTTAATGCTTAAAGACGAAGTGAATGTTGTGTGCAGAATACGAGACCAATTTGTTAAAACTAGCTCTGAATATGTGATAAGTCGCAGAATAAGCTGTATGGCTATTTTTTCTAATATGCTGTGGTATGAAAGGTGCAGATTGTCTTAGATTATGTTAAATGGTATACGCTTTACCAATGACTGAATTGATATGGTCTACACAAGCTAGATTAGAATCTATAACGAAACCAACGTTTGTTATTTTAGAAACAGTTCGTAAGGCCGTGTTGCAAATACATATCGGCAAATACATATCGGTGTTACAAGAAAAGGGCTCCTAATTTCTTCGAGATGGGCAAGACAAACGATTTAGAAGCAAATTTTGTGTGAAAAAGAATGAAAAGCAATAAACTCATGGAAAAAGGGAGAATTTGTGGTCGTAATGTACCAAAGCAGCAACCGTGATATTAACTTTAGTAAAAGTGATGGATTTACTAAAAACTGATAATTCAAAAACCTAGTTATGGCACTATCAAACCACCTGACTTATGTGTAGGTACCGATAAAAAATGCATTCATTACTAAGATATTTGAGATTATTAATATTTTCATAAATAATACATACCTCTCACAGCAGCGAAGAAAAAGCTTTTACTAAACTCATCATAGAACAATAGCATAGCAGATTTTGGATATGGTAGTTTCTAAAAATATAATAAGTGAAATAATGATTTAAAAAATAGTAGAATGGCCCGTGAAATATTCATTCTTCGGACTCAACAAAGTTTAACAATTTTAAGCTAGAAAATCATAAAATCTACGAAAAATATTTACTTGCGTCTGTACCTTCACTTGTGCCTCTACCTCTGAGGCATTCGAACGTGGTTCCTTGCTTCGGCCTTCCATAGCTTCATTTTTGCCATTTTCATTATTTAAAGCGGAGCGTCTTAAAATTTCCTGTCCCGTCGCATCTGCTCTTACCTTCTTCTCAGAACTATCTTTAAATAACGCTTGGATATTATCGGCAGCTCGAGGAACATTTGGTTGTTTACTGTCATACGATAAATTCTTATCTGCCAAAAAAAAAACAAACAATCAAGAAACTTAGCACTGTTCACATATATGACCTGGAATCATGAAACGACCCTATTGTGCGAAAACAAGCTTTCGAGAAAAACGCGTTTAAAGTTTTTGTTTAGCTTGACTCTGTGTAGCGGCTGGCCGTTATTAACGAATTTTGTAATTAAAATTTAATTAACTTCCCGATAACCTACAAGTTTGAAACTTGGAATACAGTTCAGAATCCGATAACAATGCAATAATAAGAGAAAAAAACTCCGAAACTGATTTGTGGCTTTAAATGCGATTTGTGAAAAAGCTAAGAAAGATAGGAAACTGTGTTTGTTCCTTTGAATCACTCAAAAAGAATCACTCAAAAAGTGAAGTACGGTATTTTCGCACAATAGGGTCGTTTCATGATTCCAGGCCACATATTTTCATATATAAATATAAGCTCCCTGCAAAGGTAGTGAGGCTTTGCCTAATGACTTTGAGAAATGCCACGTCTGCTAACCAAACAAGGTTTCTAACAAAATAGTGGGTCTTGTGATAAATAAGGACAAGAAAAACTTTCTATCAATCAGAAAAGAATCGGCGCATCTGTGGCTTTTCATTCAAATTATTATTGATGTTTATAAACCAAAGACTATGAAGGACTTCGTCTATTTAGGAACCAGCATATAAGCCGAAAACAATGTCAATTTAGAAATGCATCAGTATGATGTCCTGATGTAAGGCTTGGAATCATTGACAGTGTCGCGATAGGATGGGATGGTCCTTAAAGTGCTCTAGAGAAAAGTTCTCCGGATTATTTATTATCTTCATCATGCTGCCGATAGTGAGTATCAAAAGAGGTGCAAAGATCGGCTGTAGTAGGCTTTACGGTGATAGGTAGGTAGGTTGAACTGGCCGGTCCTTGAGGACCTCACATAGACTGATTGAGTCCGTAGTGTTACCAGAAGTTTGTTTTAACGACCAAACTGAAAAACCCTATCAAAAACCAGGACCTATGTTATAAAATAACTCCGTCCTCTTGGCAAATACTCGAAGCTTCCTAGGACTTAAGCCACTTGCTGCTTCTAGATCTCACAGCTGTATCACTTCTAATAATTGGAGTCTTAGCCTGGCAAGTGCAGGGCACGAGCACAGAACGTGCTCGATCGTTTCCTCCTCCAACCCGCACTTCCTACATCTGCTATCACTGACCAAGCCTAGTTTAAAGGCATGTGACGCCAGAAGGCAGTGTCCAGTCAGAATACCCGTCATGAGTCTACAGTCCTCTCTTTTTAATGATAGGAGCAACTGTGTTAGTCTAAGGTTGTAAGACCTACACATAATCTTCGACACTTTACAGCCCTGCGCTTGAACCCACGCCTTTCCCGCTTGGTCGATCATGTGCACCTCTCGCCTTCGCTTAATCTCGCCCAATCTAATTGGGACATCTACGGAGCAAGCTTCAAGGGATGCGCCCTTTTTAGCTAGTTCGTACGCTTTTTCATTCCCATCTATTCCCATATGCCCTGGGACCCAATATAGATGTATACTTCTCCCTGTTCCGATTCTCTCCAGAGACTGCTTACACTCTAACACGCATTTAGATGCTGTGCTATGCTTGACTGTCAATATAAAAGTGAACACGGTTGCAGCTTAAGCTATTCTCTTCCAGGGTTTCTACTGCTTTGGTTACGGCTAATATTTCCGCTTGGAAAACGCTACAGTAATCCGGCAGCCTGTAGGATCTGCTTATTTCCGGATCAGTGGAGTATACCGCAGACCCTACTCCTTCCACTACTTTTGGAACCATCGGTGTACACATGTATCGCCTCGTCCGCCATTTGCGCACCCTTGCGCCAACCGTCCACCTCTATTGTGGCCTTAAGATTTCCCTCGAAGCGGAGATAGGGAATCATGTAGTCTGTTCGTCTTGTGATTGATGGCGCTATACTACTATGACCATATGTTCGGCGCTCAAGCTGCCCCGAAGCACCGAGCCTGGTTGTGGTCGTTAACGCTTTGTTCTTTGCTACCAGGTCTACAGGTGGGATTTGCAAAATGTCATACAGTGCAGCCGTCGGGGTTGTTTTCAGGGCTCCCGTAATGCTAAGCATCGATAGTCTGCATACCCCCTCTAATTTTTCGAGGTATGTTGTTTTTTGTGTGGCTTTCCACCAAACAAGAACTCCATAGTATAGAATAGGGCTTACAATCGCTGTAAAAACCCAATGAGAAAGAGAGGGCGATAGGCCCCACGTACACCCCAGCATTCTTTTACATGCGTAGAGTGCCGTTGAGGCCTTCTTGGACCTCTCCTCCACGTTGAGCTTCCATGACAGCTTACTGTCTAGGATGATTCCTAAATATTTTGTGCAAGGTTTCTCCTAACTTAGGCCTGATCCAATTTGGGACCTTGTACCTCTTTGTAAACAAGACCATATCCATCTTCTCCGCATTGACTTTCAACCCGACATTAGATGCCCAGGTATGAATATCGCGAAGCGCCCGATTCATCAAAGAACTAATCGTTGGAAGGCACTTTTCACTTATGACAATTACAACGTCATCTGCGTAAGCCGTAAGTTTTACGAGTCCCTCATCGAATTGCCTGAGCAGTTGGTTGATGAGCAGCGTCCACAGCAGAGGTGATAGCACCCCTCCCTGCGGCGTACCCCTGTCCACTGATTTCGTGGCCCCCGATTGGATCCCTGACGGATACAGAAATGATTCAGTTAGGGCCCCCAAACGATCCAGAAAGAGTCCCGAAATTACCCTGTCGGGATCCCGGGTGGATCCCGTAAACCATCCAGAAATGATCCCGGAAGAAACCCCAAATGATCCCGAAAAAGTCCGTAAATGAAATAATGAATCATTTTTTCTGCCATCGAAAAAAATGCAGTTATGTTGGACTCTATGTATCGTTTACGAAGCACTTCATCTCTAACTTTAATTTTTTCTCTTGCATCGTATCATTGAGTATAATGTCCTCGTTTCATTGTAACAGATACTTCTGCAACTGCTTCATTTGCAATTTGTGTTTGACCTATTTCCATATCTGTTCCAAGTGGTTCGTACGTTGGATCATCACTAACTGTTGGCATTGGTGGTATTCTTGTAGGTGTTTCTTCTACAATATCATACATATATTCAGGTATTGTGAATTTTCTATCATTATGTTGGTCCATCATAAATTCTTTTAAATGGTTTGGTATTAAAACACATGAGCATTCTGTTGTTTTTAACTTGCATTTATATTTTCCAATGTAAAATAATTCATTTGTCATGCTGTCAATTCTTGAATTTTATCTGTGTTTAATGCTTTCGCGATAGTTTCCAGTTAATAGTTTTCTTAGAATACTACGTCTATCAATTAGTTGCATATTCAGTTTATTCCAAATTTCAACCACTTTATCGATTACATGAGGAGTTAAATTTTTATGCGAAAACATTTATTTTGAATGATCAATTAAAACAAAATCTTAAAATTTCACGACTAGACGGTGAATTTATATTATTTAATTCACTTGATAAACCAAATGCAATAATATCGTGTGCAATTATATGTGATAAAGTGGATTCAGATGATGTCGAAGGATTTGGCTCATCCATTTTAAATATAAATGCAAAAAGCTGTAAAAAAAATGTCCATAAGAAATTTGTTAAAAATGATAATAAGGTAGTTAAAAGTTTATTTTAGGCTAAGAAAAATTAAACAGGGTTCCACAGGGTGGTGTCCTATCCCCACTTTTGTTTAATTTCTACATATGTAAGCTACCTTCGCCACCAGAAAGAGTTACTATCGTTTCCTACGCCGATGACTGCACAGTAATGGCCACAGGGCCAGTCCCACAGATCGATGAGCTTTGCAACAGAATAAACGGCTACCTCCCTGATCTCTCCAGTTTTTTCGCCTCGCGAAACCTGGCATAATCACCGACAGGCGTTGGACCTTTATGCCGGGAATTGCCTGATGAATCCAGTAATCAAAGAACAGTACCCAAAACTTGCGGAAGAGGAACGCATACTCCCCAGGGAAACGCGAGTCACTCTAGCTCAACTTCGTTCTGGATACTGTAACAGGTTAAACTCTTTCCTATCCAGAATCAATCCCCACATGACACCAACCATCTCTTTAACTGTAATGTGGAACCAACGCCTCTAACACCCCTTTCATTATGGTCCACCCCTGTTGAAACAGCAAGTTTCCTTGGACTCCCGTTAGAGGATATTGATGACAATTTGTGATCGGTCGCACCTGTTAGGTGGGCCGAAGCACTGATACAACAACAACAACAACATGCTAATTTCTCATAATTAAAGCCTGACATCTCTACTAAAATTCAAAACTATAAGATATTAATACATATTCTGAAGTGTACTAAAATACCTTTAAAGTAAGCCCAATATGATATTTTTCCTATAATCCTATCAGAAGCTATGAAGATTTTTTGGCCAAACCCTACATTCATATGGCAAAATATCTAATTTGGAAAAGTGTGGGACTCGAAATCGGACTTAGTGCTATGGTGTTTTCAGCAATTTTTCTTAGAATCATCTGTAGATTACGTTCTTGCTATACTACTGATGGAAAAAAAAAGGGTCACCTGCTCTCATATACTATATATATAATATATATATATACCTAGAATGATATATCACCGCTGAGCCACTGACATACAGAGAACGACTGCTATTGGAATCACTGGTGATACTCAGACAACCAACGTATTAAAAATCTATTCAGTCCTCATTTGTTCCCTGCTAGCTGAAGTTATTGAATAAAAAAATATATACAGATCAAATACAATTTTTTTATTAAGAGATAACTTTTCTTATAATCAATTAACATCTTCAATTTTACTCTGTTTATCCATTTTCATTGATTTCAGTTCGCTGTTAATTCCATAATTATTCGGCTTATAGAGGTAAGCAGCAAACATGAATACAATCATATCAGCAAACATAAGGCCAGCGAATAAAAAGAACTCGGAAGCTTGCGAATCATAGATTGACAACTCAGCAATAATAATCACGATTAGATTTCCAAAACATCTTGTTAGTAGCCAGCAACCTTGCAATACTGTTTTCATAGATAGTGGCGCTTCAGTGTATGAAAATTCAGTCCCGGTCACAATAAATGTCACCTGCCCAAGAGTCATAACAACATATTGTGGAATAAGCCAAAGAATCGGCACTGAATTTGGTTCTGTTACAGTTACAACTTGACAATGATATGGCCTTGACGATTCCTCTGCTATTAATATTGTGTAAATGCCACCAACTTCGAACTTTACCATGTCAATTTCAACGTTATCAACCAATAGCAGATAGGTATCAGAGTTGAGTTTCGTTAAGCTTTGTTGATAAGCTTGTTCTGTGTGTTCAACGGAACCTTTACTGTTTTGCCATTGAATCATTCGACTGGAATCAACATTCGCTAACACTCGTACGAGCGGAAAACCACGACTAGGTTTCGCTATTTCATCTTCAGCGCATATTACAGGGTGTGTGGTGTTTTTCGAATTTAAAATCATGTAATACGACTTTTCAGATTTTAGAAGGCAATTATGATTCGGCAGAAGTGCACAAGTTGCACCAGCTTTTTCATTGAATTGGAACTGTATATTTATACCGTTAGATGATTCGGTGTTGATACTTTTGTTTATATACTTGTCTAGGGAATTGACATCGAAACTTAAGTCAGCGAAATTAGTAGTTATCGAATAATCACAAAGTTCGCCATTGTATACACGAAGTTGAGCAATTCCTTTCGATGGCAATGTTGGATATGTTTGCTATAAAATACAGAATATAAAAACGCCTTTCCGTTAAATGATTTTTATATATTTTATATTTTCTTGCAAACAGATTCAATCCTGTTTTGGAAACTAATAGTTGTTCGTTCATCTTCGAATTTATATATGGGGCTTTTCATGCCAAGTGTTCCAAAACAAAAACTTCCTTCATATCTATAAAATCCACCGAAAATGACGAAATAGAGTCGGCGTGAAACATAAAGGTCCCGTCCGCCAATTTTAAGGAAAAGTTTGAAGGAGCACGGCGCGAATCGGAAGAGAAGCTCGGCCTGAGCGAAATCGGATGATAACCACGCCCACTTTTTATATAAATAACATTTTGGAAAAGACAAAAAACCTGATTATTTAGTAAATAATAGACCTAGAATGTTGAAATTTAACGTGTGGACTGATATTGAGACTCCTGATAAAAATTTTAAAAATTGTGTTAAAATGGGCTTGGCACCGCCTACTTGTGATAAAATCAATTTTACAAATACTATTAATCATAAATCAAAATTCGTTAAATCGATCGTAACAAAATTCGGCAAAGAGGTTGCCTTTACTATAAGGAATGCTTTAAAGAAAAAATAACGAAATCGGTTAAGGACCACGCCCACTTTTATATAAAAAATTTTTAAAAGGGTCGTGGACAAATAAAATAAGCTATATCTTTGCAAAAAAAGAGCTTTATATCAATGGTATTTTATTTCCCAAGTGGATTTATAACAATAAATAGGAAAAACTTCAAATTAAAAACAAGTAAGGACGGGACTGTCCTCGGCTGTGCCGAAGACTTCATACCTTTCATGAATGGGGCTGAACAATAATCTTATCCCGTTCGTAATCTCCAAATAATCGGATGTATAAGATAAGAAATATATAGGTAACAGATGTACATACCTAAACGATTTTTAAGATAAATATAAAATAAAAAATGGCAAAAAACCCCCTTATCTGAACTATCGGTTGTATGGGATATACATATATTATATATAGCTCTGATCGAAATGATTTTTACAGGAAATCTTCTACGATATTGTAACGAATTTAGGGCCTCATTCTCTATTACGAAACGAACGTTCGTTTCGCCTCAGAGATGAATCGCTAGTGTATTTGAACTATGTTAAACGATAGCAAAATTTCATTTGACAAGTGCTTTCGCCTTCCTGCTTAAAATAAAGTAAGAAACGAAAAAACCGAACGAAAATGATAAAAAATACCATTGCTAGACGTAATCGTTTGGAGGCGAATCGCTCGTCTGAGCTATCGTTCACAATACAGAATGAAGCCCTTAGTGCAATTCCTCTTATTTGCAACCTTCTACTAACGTTCGTATCGCTAAACTGTTGAATAAATAACTCCAATATTTAATACTGCAAAATGGCCTTTATTCAAGTACTTTCAAAATAAAACTTCTATTTCTCGACAGATAGCATGCTTAATCGAAACTGACTCTCGCACCTCTACTGTTGCTGCCTTTTATAGTGTTTGGTTTCTTCGTTGACATTTCTAGGCGGTTCTGTTCTAGAATCTACTAGTTGGTTATCTGCTATAAGTTTCTCAGCTAAAACTACAGATGCACAATTTTTATAATTTCTCTCACATGCGCGTGTATTTGTGAGCGACACTTCCACAATTATAACTGCATATCTGAGATAAGATGTTTGTGCGTTGCTTCTCCGCTGCGTGTACGTACATATGTGTAGACATAATGATTGAATTATTGACGTGCATACAGTCACTGCTTAGCATCGGCTTAGAGATGACAGTACCCCTTAGTATTGCTAATATTCGTAACGATATATTAGAATATACATATATCACCAAGTTTCACGTTTTTATATTAGAAACTAAGGGAGAAATGGCCAAAAATCTTTCTATCTGAACGATCGGTTGTATGGGTATATACTCTATACATATAGCTCCGATCAAAGTGATTTTTTCAGGAAATCTTCTATGGTCTATTAGAATACATATCACCAAGTTTAACGTTTTTATATTGGAAATTAAGGAAGAAATGGCTAAAAGTCTTTCTATCTGAACGATCGCTTATATGGGATATATACTATATATAGCTCCGATCAAAGTGATTTTTTCAGAAAATCTTCTATGATATATTAAAATATATATCACCGAGTTTCACGTTTATACTTTCTAAATTAAGGGAGAAATGGCCAAAAATCTTTCTATCTGAACGATCGGTTGTATGGGATATAACTATATATAGCTCTGATCAAAGTGATTTTTTTAGGATATCTTCTATGATATATTAAAATATATATCACCGAGTTTCACGTTTATACTTTCTAAATTGCGGCAGGAATGACCAAACTCGTCTTATCTGAACGATCGGTTGTATGGGAGATATGTGTTATAGTGGTCCGATCCTACCGGATCCGACAAATGTCTAATATAATACAAAAATACATTCTTGTGCCAAATTTCATTGAGATATCTCAAAATTTGAGGGAATAGTTTGCGTTCAAACAGACAGACGGACGGACAGACGAACATGGCTATATCAACTCAGTTCGTCGCCCTGATCAATTCGGTATACTTAATAGTGAGTCTATCTTCTATATTTCTCAACGCTACAAACATCGGACCAAAGTTAATATACCAGGGGCGTAGCACCGCCCCTTTTATGACTAAGCAATTTTCAATGTTTCGGAAGCCATAACTCGAAGAAAAATTTACATGTCGTAACAAAATTGTGTGTGTAATTGTATTTTCCTTATAGCAGAAAATATTTCTAGTAAAAATGGACGGAATCGGTTGAAGACTCCTTCAACTTAGATATAAAACAAGTCTAAAAGGGTCGTTGACTAGAATAGTAAGCTATAACTAAGCAAAAAATAGTTTTTAATCAATGATATTTCATTTATCAAGTTTTATTGTAATTGAATTGTGGAGGCATTTTTTTTTAAACGGGCGGTGACACGTGTTATGTAGAAAAGAAATTTATTTGAAATGAAATGTACAATTGAAGTTACACCCGACACCTTTACTTGTTCTATAATCGCTTTAACTCACCTCCAACTTCAATTCTACCAATCCCGATATTATAAAAGCTAGACCTGCTAAAATGCCACCGAACGTCAGCTTTTGCAATGGACGACGAATACCGAACAAACTTAAGAACGGATAGATTGCGATATCATATAGAGGCACGAACACTAGAAAGAGCAAAGGGCTTAACAATTGCATTTGATCTGGCTTAATATCCCACGATCCCATATCGCCGTTCGTATGAGTTGCTTGAATTGTCCAGCGAGAGCCTTGCTGTTCAAAGAGTGCCCAAAAAACTGGCAGCGGTAAAAAGAGCACTGAAACACGCAACAACAAACACCTTTGTATCCTCAATCACTTGACGATCATATTTTTTCTCTGCGTAATCTAACCAATGTTCGCGTGGATTGGTCTTTTTCTCCTTCCATCTGGTAGAAATGGCATTCTAATTAGATAAACAGTGCATGTGGTTAGTTCTTTAAGAAAAAAGTAATAATTAGATGAATGTACACCTACACCAATAGTTTTGCTGACCAATGCGACCATATTTCCTGCTGGCGTCTTTTTCTCGTATAATGAACTCGCTAATACAAATATAACTAAAAGGTATAGAATGTGGAATATAATTGATATATTTATTAGAACAGGTTGCTTAGTGCGAAGTGCGATTCACAGCACTATAAACCGTTAAAAGTTGGCTTCGAAATTTTTTCTGGAAATACAGAAAAGGTGGAAGACTGGACAAAAGATAGCTGCCAAAGAACATCGCCCTATCCACATTCTGTGAACAAACACTCTTCAGATGAAGAATCTCTCCAGTCAAATCTCTTGATATATTTACAGCGACAAACAGTTTGAGAGAAGCATTCGCTTATTGTATTGGTCTAGGGCCAGCCGTACATGCCTCAGACGTTAAACATTTCCAGAGATGTCTATTGTTAGAGGAGATTAAAGAAGGTTTGAGAGTGCCTGTAAGGAAAGGTGCCTGTATTGGAGTATAGTGATATATGTGTGTATATACATCAAACTCCCTTAACCTTTGGGCACCGTTTTTGCGGTTACAAATTACAGATTACTGAAATATTTCACATTGGTGGATTTCGAGATAATAAGGCTATGGGAAGCAAAATAACAGATAAATCAGGCGCAAATGATGTTGTTAGACAAAAAAGCCTAAAGGACACTAGGCTGTAGCAAGGCCGATTGGAAGTGAGTAACGAGGCAGATGTAGTAGACTTTCGTTTACCTGCATAGTTTTATGAAACCAGAGAATTTAAACACAATGAGAAGGCGTTTTTTTGGCATCCACTGCTTACGATCCATTTGCATGTGACACGTCTTGCACTTCACCACTATTCCCCAAATTCATGTTAACTTAACAGGGTGCAAGACGTAACAGAAAATTCTCTTACCGATTTTCTCTGTTCGTCTGTTACCAAAAAATTCTCTGATCAGAGCAAGTATATTGCAAATTTAATTTTCTGATTTTTTGTAAATAAATTATGATGATTGGAAGGTTGAAGTCTTCGGCACAGACGAAGACAGTCCTGTCCTTACTTGTTTTTTTTTATATTCAAAGTGTGAATTTGAATCTGTGCCTATGATTCAGGGCAAAACAAAAACAAAAGTGCTACAAGTGTATAGGGGTTGAGCAGCTCCGATGTAAAGAAATATTTTGACAAGTATAAAATACATTATTCAGTCAACAAATATAGTCAAAAAAGATTCAGAAAGCTGAATTAAAAATTATTATAAATTTATGATCTCCTAAAGTAAACACATTTGATTCAAATATGATTCCAAAATGTGGTTGAAAAAATATATTCAGTGTTTGATCATCTAAAGTATTCATATTTGATTATTTCTTTTGTTCAATTGTATGGTAACTCATTATTTTGTCAGAAAGAGTAATCAAATTATATTGACATGTAGGGAAATTGAAAATTTAATCACCCAAATGGTTGGTGGGTATAAACAAACCTAGATTGGTATATATGTACACACATATATTCCTAAACTAAAGATCAGCCTACACCCCCATTTCCCACCCACTTCATTGATACCAATATATCCATGCATAAGCTAACAAATGTTTGTACATTCACATGTTCAAATAAAAGACAAACTGTTTCAATCAACCACTTCCAACAAAAATTATTCTTACGCACAAGCATATGTACAAATATATGTTCATATGTAAGCTAAGAAATATTTTTATATTCGCATGTTGACAAAGAAAACAAAATTCACTTCAACCATCCATCTAACCATACGCACAAGCACACATACATATTTACATATGTATGCTCATGTTTTGTATGTAAATCATAAAATCCTGAAAACTAGCTTCCTCTTGATTTTTCATTCATAAATTCTTCTTCTTAAGTTGTCCAAATTGATGATAGAATTTTGCAATTTGGCAACATGGCATTTGATAAAATCGTCAAAAGACAAATTTTTGCGATTTTATAAATTCCAACTTCAATGCATATTGGGGGTATTCATTATGACGAGCATAACTACTTTCATAACCCCCCACTTTTCCTTTGAAATAATACCAAACTATTTATAAGCCTGTATGAAAGTACTAATATGGTAGTAAAAAATGCAAATAAACATGTACAGATATTGCCTAGTAAATGTCCACTAACATATTAGCAATATAATCTAAAAATTTCCATCCATTGTTCATATAAATTATTGCAAATAATTTTCTCATATCCTGAATTGCCGAGTTGTCACAGCTTATGGACATTTTTATTTGCTATTTGAAACCCCTTATCATATTCTGCCGAAAAATTGTTCGCGCAGTCACGCAGCCAAATTTGCAGCAACTGTGTTGCAGTTGCTACATAAGAGTGGTGTTTTACCCGTTTCTGGCCCGAATTCGTACTGTGACGTCATACTGTATATGCTGACTTGTTTATCACATGTCAGTACGAAGTAAGAATTTTACATTATTTTCATAGATAAAAATTAATATATGGGAGCGGCGAAATAAATTAAAGTCATTTTGCGAAGAAATATAACATTATTTCGCAAAAGAGCAATAAATTCGTTTATTTTAATTTTATAATAAATTCCCCTTTTAGCTGTGAGTTATTAAAGGTATAAACGGCAACACTTTTAACCACCGACGACACATAATTTGGCTCGTTCCTATTGTATTTCGTCGGCTAATTGCTACGAGCATTGATATTTACATATACATGGCCGTATACGCGGATTGCCATAATTGATTTGGTCGCTTCATAACGCGGAAAGCGACAAGTTGTTTTATTAATAACTTACGCCACTGCCACAGCATCAAAGCGACCAAGCTTTTTATACATGTCTGCCTTTAATTGGAGTATTATTGAATATGTATATATGTATGTACATTTGTACTTTTTTGCTTTGGTTTGTATTTTCATACATATATATTCAATGATACAATGCTCAACATCTGATCAACAGGCACATGTCTTTTGTGTATTGTTGGTCTTATTTACATATTTAAGGGTTGATTTGAGGCAGGTCAAATGTATTTAAGTTTGACTTGGCTTATCAAACCTGCCTTTGAAAATATTCAAGTACATAGGTACTTACATCATTGTACTGAATAACACATATAAAATGCTTTAGGAAATTTCTTTATAGGTACCTCCCCTCCCACCCATAGTCCAAATAATAACTAAATAATTTTTTATTAATTCAATTGTTATCAAATATTTTATTTATTTCAATTTTTCAATTTATTAATAATTCATACTTCATGGTTAATATGCATACATTTTATGCAAATTAACGTTTTATAAATATGCAATGGATTTCGTGTGCACAGAAATTCCAAGTGTGCAAATGCCGTCGGCAAAACACTATTTGCATGCATATTTCAATTTGCATACATTTTCCTAACATTTTAATTTATTAACAAAAAGGGATGGGATAATTCATAAATGTATGATTAATTTACATACATTTCATGAAAGGGCATATTTTGGGTATATAAATAGGTTTTTGTTTGTAAAGAAATAAGCAAAATTTCTGCAATTTGCATCAACATAAAACAAGCAAATATATTGCTATTATTATATTAATTAAGTTCAAATTCATATTAAATCATAAAACAAGCAAATATATTGCTACAAGCAGAGAATTTAAACACAATGAGAAGGCGTTTTTGCTAGATTCCAACTTTTTTGCATGTGAACTCGTCTTGCACTTCACCACACACAATCCAATTTCAATGTTAACCAGTTAACAGCAGAAAATTCTCTGTCAACAGTTTCAGCTGGTGTATAAATTCTCTGGATTTTCTCTTAATATGATTTCTTTGTGGGAATATAGGTATTTAGTAGGATTAATTAAATTTAAATTTTATTACTTGTAGCAATATATTTGCTTGTTTTATGATTTAATATGAATTTGAACTTAATTAATATAATAATAGCAATATATTTGCTTGTTTTATGTTGATGCAAATTGCAGAAATTTTGCTTATTTCTTTACAAACAAAAACCTATTTATATACCCAAAATATGCCCTTTCATGAAATGTATGTAAATTAATCATACATTTATGAATTATCCCATCCCTTTTTGTTAATAAATTAAAATGTTAGGAAAATGTATGCAAATTGAAATATGCATGCAAATAGTGTTTTGCCGACGGCATTTGCACACTTGGAATTTCTGTGCACACGAAATCCATTGCATATTTATAAAACGTTAATTTGCATAAAATGTATGCATATTAACCATGAAGTATGAATTATTAATAAATTGAAAAATTGAAATAAATAAAATATTTGATAACAATTGAATTAATAAAAAATTATTTAGTTATTATTTGGACTATGGGTGGGAGGAGAGGTACCTATAAAGAAATTTCCTAAAGCATTTTATATGTGTTATTCAGTACAATGATGTAAGTACCTATGTACTTGTTTATTTTCAAAGGCAGGTTTGATAAGCCAAGTCAAACTTAAATACATTTGACCTGCCTCAAATCAACCCTTAAATATGTAAATAAGACCAACAATACACAAAAGACATGTGCCTGTTGATCAGATGTTGAGCATTGTATCATTGAATATATATGTATGAAAATACAAACCAAAGCAAAAAAGTACAAATGTACATACATATATACATATTCAATAATACTCCAATTAAAGGCAGACATGTATAAAAAGCTTGGTCGCTTTGATGCTGTGGCAGTGGCGTAAGTTATTAATAAAACAACTTGTCGCTTTCCGCGTTATGAAGCGACCAAATCAATTATGGCAATCCGCGTATACGGCCATGTATATGTAAATATCAATGCTCGTAGCAATTAGCCGACGAAATACAATAGGAACGAGCCAAATTATGTGTCGTCGGTGGTTAAAAGTGTTGCCGTTTATACCTTTAATAACTCACAGCTAAAAGGGGAATTTATTATAAAATTAAAATAAACGAATTTATTGCTCTTTTGCGAAATAATGTTATATTTCTTCGCAAAATGACTTTAATTTATTTCGCCGCTCCCATATATTAATTTTTATCTATGAAAATAATGTAAAATTCTTACTTCGTACTGACATGTGATAAACAAGTCAGCATATACAGTATGACGTCACAGTACGAATTCGGGCCAGAAACGGGTAAAACACCACTCTTATGTAGCAACTGCAACACAGTTGCTGCAAATTTGGCTGCGTGACTGCGCGAACAATTTTTCGGCAGAATATGATAAGGGGTTTCAAATAGCAAATAAAAATGTCCATAAGCTGTGACAACTCGGCAATTCAGGATATGAGAAAATTATTTGCAATAATTTATATGAACAATGGATGGAAATTTTTAGATTATATTGCTAATATGTTAGTGGACATTTACTAGGCAATATCTGTACATGTTTATTTGCATTTTTTACTACCATATTAGTACTTTCATACAGGCTTATAAATAGTTTGGTATTATTTCAAAGGAAAAGTGGGGGGTTATGAAAGTAGTTATGCTCGTCATAATGAATACCCCCAATATGCATTGAAGTTGGAATTTATAAAATCGCAAAAATTTGTCTTTTGACGATTTTATCAAATGCCATGTTGCCGAATTGCAAAATTCTATCATCAATTTGGACAACTTAAGAAGAAGAATTTATGAATGAAAAATCAAGAGGAAGCTAGTTTTCAGGATTTTATGATTTACATACAAAACATGAGCATACATATGTACATATGTATGTGTGCTTGTGCGTATGGTTAGATGGATGGTTGAAGTGAATTTTGTTTTCTTTGTCAACATGCGAATATAAAAATATTTCTTAGCTTACATATGAACATATATTTGTACATATGCTTGTGCGTAAGAATAATTTTTGTTGGAAGTGGTTGATTGAAACAGTTTGTCTTTTATTTGAACATGTGAATGTACAAACATTTGTTAGCTTATGCATGGATATATTGGTATCAATGAAGTGGGTGGGAAATGGGGGTGTAGGCTGATCTTTAGTTTCGGAATATATGTGTGTACATATATACCAATCTAGGTTTGTTTATACCCACTCACCATTTAGGTGATTAAATTTTCAATTTTCCTACATATCAATATAATTTGATTACTCTTTCTGACAAAATAATGAGTTACCATACAATTGAACAAAAGAAATAATCAAATATGAATACTTTAGATGATCAAACACTGAATATATTTTTTCAACCACATTTTGGAATCATATTTGAATCAAATGTGTTTACTTTAGGAGATCAAAAATTTATAATAATTTTTAATTCAGCTTTCTGAATCTTTTTTGACTATATTTGTTGACTGAATAATGTATTTTATACTTGTCAAAATACACTTGTAGCACTTTTGTTTTTGTTTTTCCCTGAATCATAGGCACAGATTCAAATTCACACTTTGAATATAAAAAAAAAACAAGTCAGGACAGGACTGTCTTCGGCCGTGCCGAAGACTTCAACCTTCCAACCATCATAATTTATTTACAAAAAATCAGAGAATTCAAATTTCCAATATATTTGCTCTGATCAGAGATTTTTTGGTAACAGACGAACAGAGGAAATCGTTAAGAGAATTTTCTGTTACGTCTTGCACCCTGTTAAGTTAACATGAATTTGGGGAATAGTGGTGAAGTGCAAGACGTGACACATGCAAATGGATCGTAAGCAGTGGATGCCAAAATAACGCCTTCTCATTGTGTTTAAATTCTCTGCTACAAGTAATAAAATTTAAATTTAATTAATCCTACTAAATACCTATATTCCCACAAAGAAATCATATTAAGAGAAAATCCAGAGAATTTATACACCAGCTGAAACTGTTGACAGAGAATTTTCTGCTGTTAACTGGTTAACATTGAAATTGGATTGTGTGTGGTGAAGTGCAAGACGTGTTCACATGCAAAAAAGTTGGAATCTAGCAAAAACGCCTTCTCATTGTGTTTAAATTCTCTGGTTTCACACTACGCGAAAACGACATAATACCAAATATTCTCGAAAATAAAGATGTTGCAGGGACGAAAAATTGTGTGAAGCAAGCTTCACAAAATTCTAGTAGGTCACATTCACCACTTACCACAGCAGAATTTGTTAAACTACCACTGTCTGTATTTGTTATTTAACAATTACTTGTACACTTTTTATTCAGCTAATGTGTTCCGAATTTTAACTTTTATTCTCTAAAACAACAATCAGTGTATTTCTGTGCTTAAATTATGTTAAAAATTGTGTTAAAGTTTTTGGTGTGGTGAAAGTGACCTACTAGAATTTTGTTACGCTCCGCTGCTTTCCACCGAAGTTTGCGCCAGCAACATCTTTATTTTCGATAATATTTGATAATACAACATACATAGCTCTGCAGTGAATAATAAATTATAAACCAATGTGCGTAAACGAACAACGGTCACGTTCTAGAGTTGGGTCGTTTCGTTCTGAACTTGTTCAATTGACCGGGTCTCTCAACTGAACAAGTGAACTAGATCTTCGATTTCAGTTCTATTTGTTCTTTTAGTTCTTTCTCTCTTCTCGTTCGCGAACATTATAAAATCATACATACAAATGTACGTAGAATTTCCAGTGAACACGAATGTCGATGATGCCACTTACACTAAAGATATGTATGTGTGGCACTGCTACAAAAAGATATGTGTGGACTATTTATGAAAAACATGTTTTGTAAGAAACTAATTATTGCATTTATTAAACTTGAAAAGTTCATATTTACAATTTGTGTCTGTACTCTTTCAATTTCCTGGATCTTCCGAAATCTGTAATTTTTTTGAAGTTAATTATACATATGTATATATAAGTTAGCACCAACTAAGTCAACATTCGAGCTGACGCTAACGTAAAGAGCTTAGTCAGCAATACGCAAGTTGATGGCTCAAAATACTTAATAATAATTTTGAAGCAAACAGGAAAAGGCCCAGACGCCTGATCAGCAAAAACACAAATATTGTGAACGACATCCGGAATTGAATTGGGAACAACATCCGCCATGCGCCGAACGAAATAATGCTGGCACAGGTAGAATTAAGTTATATTTAGAACTAATTTACCATTTTTAAGTCAGTTGTAAGCAGTTAATTGTAAACGTTTAGTTTTAATTAGTGAGTAAGAAAGTAATGTCTTACGACCAATAATTAATTTAGTGAATAAATAATAATAAAGGTCTTGAGACCCAAAAAAATTATTTTTTTAGTAACCTTAACAAAGGATACAATAATTTATATTAACTTATATATTCATAACACATTTAAATATACCTACACAAAGCATTGCTGCATACACACCCCATCTATACTTGTTGACTTTTTTCGTGGGTGTAAGCAGCAGTGAACAAATTTGCTTGAAAAAAAAGGAACAGATGAACAAAAAGAACAACCTGTTCGTTCATTAGAAAAAGAACGAAAGATCCGAATCTCTGAAATGAATGAAAAAACACAACTCTACCACGTTCGCTCCACGGTTCGCCCGATACTGATCTCATTTTTTGTTATGCGCAGTGAAGGTGTAACACATACATATATATATAATCACTACTTTTAAATACTCACTCATAGATGTAACCACAAGTGCATTTGCAACACCAAACGCTAAGAGATAACATTCTTTTTCGCCGAAGCATTGAAAACTCTCGCGGAAAATTGGTGTAATTGTATATGAAAGCAACGAACCAGCATTGTGAACAAAATAATATATAGAGAAGAATGTGGTCAATTGTTTTAGCTGCTCAGGTACCTTGAATTGATCACCACCAAAAGGCGCTATGCATGATGATTCTGCTCCCGCACCTACAGCAATCAATGCCAAACCGCTTATAGTCAGCGATAATGCTGCCATGTTGAATAGTGGAATCGTACTAATTGTAATTAATGTACCACCGATACCATATATTACATAACAATAAGAGATTGTTTTAAATTTTCCAAGCCAACTGTCCGAAATGATTGCGCCTATGATGCTTAGGAGATATGCTGTCATTATATAAGTGTGGAAGATGATGGTTGCGGTGTCACTGCTTAGACCGATCTGATGGGTGAGGTACAATACAAGAAGGCCTGTAGAATAAAGAGGTAATGTAAGTACTTAGATCAATGTGAGCGCAAAGTTGCTTAAACAAATAAAATTTCCAAAACCGAATGTATGCACTTATGAATAAACTTAGCTGCTTTAGAGATACATACAAATGTGTTCATAAATTACTGAGATTACTACTAAGTTTTTCAAAATAGTACTTACCTCTCACAGCAGAGAAGAAAAAGCTTTGGTTGAACTCATCGCATATCACTATGACAGCAGATTTTGGATAGGGTAATTTCTAAAAATATGTAGAAAATAGAAAAATTTACTGCAACTATAAAAGGTCGAAAATGGTAGGGGTGCCCTTGGAGCATTCGTTCATGAAATGAAATTAAGCTTTAAAATTTCCAGCTGGAAAATCATAAAATGCACGAAACATATTCACTTGTTTTTACGTACCTTCTCTTGTGCCTCGGCCTCTGATGAATTCGAGCCTGCTCCCCTACTATGATCTTCAAAGGCCGCTAGGATATTATTGCCAGTTCGGGGATTATTTGATTGTTCGCCGTAATACGAAAAGTTCATATCTGCCAAAAAGAGGAAACATAAGCTCTGTTCGCTTATTTTTGAGCATTAAAATTTGGAACGGTGCTCTATAACTTATTTAAAAAAAAAGAGCGTACGTGAGTAGTACCAACATTTTACAAGAGATTTCTACAAAAATGTATTAGTTCAACTAGAATTTTCGCATTCTGTTGTTATTGTAGCAGTGCTTCGCGCCATCTAATAGGCGCGACCGATCACAAATCGTCCTCAATATCCTCTAATGGGAGTACAAGGAAACTTGGTGGTTCAACAGGGGTGAACCAGAGTAAGAGGGGTGTTAGAGGTGTTGGTTCAAATTGCAATTAAAGAGATGGTTTTGTCATGTGGGGACACATTGCAAGCGGGACATACATTAGGTTTCTCGGGGTTGATTCTGTATATGTAAGAGTTTAACCTCTTACAGTACCCAGAACGAAGTTGAGCCTGGGTGACGCGCATCTTCCTAGGGAGAGCATTTGTGCCAGCTATCCCTGTTTCGCTAATGAGGGATCGTCTTCGTCATTCGCATAACATGACCAAGTAAGCGAAACCTCTTTGTGATACCACGTAAGATAACGGCAACGATGTAGCTTCGAATAAAGCTGATGGGCAGCCTGGGATAAATCCCGCGCAGATCCAAGTGAGCTGAGATGGAAATAATTTCGGCAAGTGCTGGCAAAAGGAAGACAGTAAAACATTAAATTACTCGCTGACTCCAGCTCACCAACCTTTATGCTGCTACCACAAAAAGGGTTTTTGCCGGCCAGAAGGATATCGCTCATTTACACGAGAGGAAATCTCAGATGATCAGCGGAACTCAATGGAATTTCCTACAGCCCTATAGGACGGTTAAGTTTTCCCCCAAAGGGACTAAGAGATCCGCGTGACCGGGGATAATTCAAAGCTTGTCACTGATGACTTGGCTGTAAATGCCTTGCTTGGATCTACTATACACGGCACGGAGGCTATGCGGAGGCAGTCCCAGCTCTTACCGTAGATCCTTATGCAGGTACAATATGCTCCCGGCGCTTAACTTATCTCTCTGTGTAAGCACCATTTTTATTGGGTTCACATCCAGCCTGCTTTGCCATTCCCATACTAAAATTCCGAAGGTGCTATTTCTATGGTCTCAATAATGTTTGGGAGGAATTTACCAGTGATCGCTGTCACAAAGTCGTCTCCGCACTTTTTGTTCAGAAAGTTTCGAGGATTTCTGTAATTTCTAGTAGAGAGGCGACATCATGACACCATGTGAGGTGCTCCTGGTAGTCATTACCCGTAGCCGCGCCCAAAGTTGGACCACCCCACTCCTGAGCATAGAAACAATGCAGGCAATGTAATCTCGTGCAACGGCCTTTTTTCTAAATTTTGTGAATTATTGAATCTGTACGCCTAATTTTTGATCTAATTGATCTGACGGACACATTGTATATACATTTTTTTAATATTTTAATACTGATGTTATATTAAATATTTTTTTACCATTTTCTACATTCATGTTTCCTCGCAGTTTGAATTGACGCTCTTATAATGCTGCATATGCTTTCTTATTTTTATCTTTGCTATCACACAACTCCTATTTACTACGCATTTACTTTTTCGTATAAGCACGTTTCCGCATTGTTGTAATAAGGAAGAGTGAACTGCTATCTCTCGATATTAACTTAGCCGCATGAGAGCACGTCTTAGTCTGTGAAGGTCGATCAACCGATTGTTCTTTTAGGTTCCAAAAGCTGGCATATGCGTATAAAAAAAACTCAAAATTTAGCTATCGTAAAGTCGTAAAAGCCCCCTGTATGATTTCGACAAATTCCACACTATACAACCATAATACAAATTAATACCTTAAGTACCCTCATAAAAACTTTGAAGTAATTACTTTAAATACTAATATATAAGATGTGCGTAGAGGGTGCGTAAGTAGAGGGTGTTTCTAAAGGTTTTATGAGCCTCTAGCTGTCGGTGACGGCGGACACCGAAGAGCACAACGAAGAAGCGTCTTGGGCGGCTAGTTGGATAGTCATAACCAATTAAATGGCTAAACATCAACGAAGTAGTTAAGTGAATCAGTTCCTAAAGGTTTCATTTGCACACTATCGTACGCGAAAAACTTCGCGCTCTCTGAAAATTTGTTGCCTTCATTCAAATAAATAGCCGCACTTTTCATTCTCTACCCCACTCTCTTCTACTTTATCATGCATTTATCCTTATTATCCTTGTTCAACTCATCTTCCATTGACCTCAGGGGGATCCCCCTCTTCCTCATGCTCCTGCACCTACTCTCACTCCTGCTCCCACTCCCATTCTAACCCCTGCTCCTCTAGCGCACCCACGTCATTTTTCTCATATAGAAAACCTATATAATAAATATTGAGTACCTGCTTCAACTAATTGCAGAGCTAAATCAAATTTAAAACTTTCCTAATAAAGGCGTGGCACCACCAAATTTTCCAAAATTCGATACTGATTAAAACACAAAGTACATAAACTCAAATATGTATATTTTGTGTCAAACAGGATAAGTACCCCTCTTCCGCTCTCTGACTGGAATGCCGAGTCAAATGCAAAGGCTGACTTCAATAGACAACTAAAAAATGCTAAGACTGCTGTCTTAAGCTCCCTAGCAAATACAAGTAGGCGTGGCTTGTGACGTGAACATTCTACCCAGAGTAGCCGAGGAGTACTCCTACCCCGCTCGATGATTAGATTGTCGAGTCAAATGCAAAAGCTGACTTCAGTACACCGCTAAATAATGCTAGAACTCTATGGCGAACTTTCTGAGGGAAGTACTAAGTCTCTCTAGCAAACAAAAGTAGGCGTGTCCGAGGAGTACACCATCCCGCAATCTGACTGGATATCATGACAAAGCCAAGACTAACTTCAGTACACACCTCCGGAGCACTAGGACTCCAGAACGAAGTTCTCTGAGGGAATTACTAATCCTTCGCAGCCACTAGTTATTACACATACCATAATACGATGACATCACCAAACAGATTCATAGACTTTAGAATACAAAGATATTGTTTGCGCGAAAATGAGTGGAAAGCACTTTCACCACACCACAAATTTTAATACAGTTTTTAACATAATTTAAGCTTGAAAAATACACTGATTGGGGTTTTAGGCCCACTTGCAGAACGAAAAGTTAACTTTTTAACTCAGAGTTAACCTGACATCAGGGGTTAAACTCCATACATTTAAAAAAATTCAAATAATTTTAATTTTAAAATAAACTTGCCGTTCTGCAAGTGTGCCTTAGAGAACAAAAGTGAAAATTCTTAACGGATTAGCTGCATAAAAACAGTAAAAATAATTATTAAATAATAAAACCAGACAGTGGTAGAAAACACATTTTCTGTGGTGAGTGGTGAATGTGTCCTACTACAATGTTGTGAAGCTGACAAGTTTCAGCCACAGAACCACCACGGTTCGCCCGTTTCGTGAGCTATACGGATTTCTCTTTAAATAAGACATACCTACCGTTAGCGTTACCACATGGACATCGCTACTGCCGTCACTATTTGAATCTGTATGTAAACAGCAGCCAAGAGTGAAGAAGAAATAGAAAACTCACACATACATGTAAACAGCAGCTAAGAGCGACGACGGCACATATACCCATTAACAAAGAGCTCAGATGACATTACCCACACATATATATATATATAAATATAGCCGAATCCAATTTGAGATGCAGAAAGAGAAGTAAATAAGCAAGTGTTAGAGTTGGTTGTTCGCCAAAGGTCTAAACCCTAGAAGAAATAGGCGAACGATGAAACTGGGAGTAAAACAGCAGCGCAAACTGAGGAAAAGTGAGTCAGTTGTTTTTAAAACGTTTTAAGTGAAGTACGTGATTAATTTAAATGTGAAGTACTGCTAACATAGTAGTGTTATAAATAAGGAAAATTTTGCTGTACTGAACATTTGAGTTGTTTGTTCGACAGTTCAGCAATTCGAACTATAGCAGAATGTGCACAATATCTTTTTATTGATAAGTAAGGGTTTTGTGGGCCTTCTATTTGATCCTGGAGCGGCTGAACTTAACTTCGACGAATATTACCTCAAACGTTTCATACGGTACAACCATTATTTCTGCATTATGTACAACGCATTACCATTACATTTTATACCTCCAATTAAACACCCTTTGAACGCATGCAATTATAAATGAATGTAGTTGTTTTATTGTATTTTGACACCAAATGCTTTTCTTCTAATGGGTTAGAAAAAAATGAAGGTAATTAAACTACATGAAAAGTAACTTTTTTATAAATTAAAGCAAAGGCAATTTTTAGGAAGATATTTTGAATCTACAGCGCTGTGATAACGGCAGTAAGGAAAAAATTGAAGGAAGATAAAAATATATAAGATAAAAATTGATTACAATATATCATTTTCAGGTCAAATGAAACTTTTTTCAAGTCAAATGAAACTATTTTCATTTCAAATGAACTTTTTTTCATTTTAAATGAAACTTTTTTCATTTCAAATGAACCTTTTTTCAAGTCAAATGAAACCATACTACTAAGGTAATTGTGAATATATTTATATTGTATTTTATAACGCTAAGTAGTTATCAAATTTTTCTTTAAGACAACTATTTCTAATTAGTCACATTGAAGGCAAAATTTTTGCTTAAATTTTCTTTGTGAATTTAAGCTGCAGTTAAGGTCGGCTTAGTTTAGCCTTGCCTTTTGATCGTTTAAATTTTTAATAGATAAAGTAGCCGGGTTATACGCTAGGCAACTTATATACTACAGTTTAACCACCCACTTAAAATAAGCACCTATATTTTTTACTTGTATCTACTCCTCTTATATACAAAGCACATTCTTCTTCTACATATACTTCGTTAATAACGTAGGAATAAAGCAACGTAGAGAACAAATAGAAGGAACCAAAGAGCATGATGTGAGCGTATTTCCTATTCACTGTCTGACACCAACTAACACATCGGTTGAATCCTCTGTATTATGCTTTTCTCTTTCACCAACGTCTTAACCAAACAACATAGAACGATAGCAAGGTATTGAGAGAAACATTACTTTTACGAACTATATAATAGAGCATGTGGACTGTGGAGAGATTTTTTTTAACTATGCTGAAAAACATAACGGTAAAAAGTGATCTTTTCTACTCTATGGCGTAGTTACATTGCACTTAACTCATTTGGGCCTTTGAAAACATATATTTGTTTTTATTCCGTTATTTTTCATTGTATATTGTATTTAAATGTAATACTTAGAATATATATATATATTAGAATGGGTCGATTTATTAACCGATATCGCGCCATCGATTTTTCGATAGGATTTGGGGTCAGAAAAAAAAAGTTTCACTACGCATACCCAAACAAATATTTTTTTTAATAGGTCATGAAAAAACCCTTAAAAATCAAAGTCGAAAAAAGTAAAAAAAAAATGAAATTTCGCAGGCTCGAAAATTATTTGTTTGGTAATGCGTAGTGAAACTTTTTTTCCTGACCCCAAATCCTATCAAAAAATCGATGGCGCGATATCGGTTAATAAATCGACCCATTCTAATATATATATTCTAAGCATTATATTTAAATACAATATAAAATGAAAAATAATGGAATAAAAACAAATATATGTTTTCAAAGGCCCAAATGAGTTAAGTGCAATGTAACTACGCCATAGAGTAGAAAAGATCACTTTTTACCGTTATGTTTTTCAGCATAGTTAAAAAAAATCTCTCCACAGTCCACATGCTCTACTACAGGGCCATTCAAAACTGAAAGTGCATTTGTATTAGTGAGCGCGCAATCGTCGCGATGATCGTGCGGGTGAATTGATTTTTCATTTAGTCGCTTACTAGCATTGTTTACTATATAGTTTGGCAGCTTAAATAGAGGTTATGTTGCGAATAGAGTGGAAGGCAGTGGACTAGGCAGTCGAATGTCATATAATGAAGGAATGGTGTTCGGAGTTTTTTCAAAGTTAAAAAAAAAAAATTATAAAAGGTTTATTATAAATAAAACTATTGTTTTAATACCAACAAAAACGCCTTATATATTCTATATACATAAATTCGTAAGGATTATCTCACTTTAAAATTTGGGTTAACTAATCTAAAGTTTTTTTTTGAAACTGAGTCGAGAACTGTGCGAATTTTCACCGATCAGCTGTTAGTTGCGCTACTTGGTAAAATTTACAATGCTTACTAGTAAGCAACGAGCTAACAATAAGCATGTGTATGGCGCACAATTTTTCATACATATTTTGATACAATCTGCCGATAGCCACCAATGATGTTGCTATGCCAAGTGCCAAGCGACGACTAAAGCTGGAGACATTGGTGCTTTATCGGTAACCGTATCGGTAACCTTTTAACAGCTGATTCGACCAACCTTATGAGAATCAATGCAATCGATTATTGGTGCCGCTAAAGTCGTAACCGTATCGTAGCCAACCAATTGGGTTTTGGTTTACCGTCGTAACGATAAACAGCTGATTACGTTAGGGATACGACTACAGCGATACGACAAACGTCACCAATGACTCCAGCTTAAAGTTGGAGACATTGGTGCTTTATCGGTAACTGTATCGGTAACCTTTTAACAGCTGATTCGACCAACCTTATGAGAATCAATGCAATCGATTATTATCGTAGCCAACCAATTGGGTTTTGGTTTACCGTCGTAACGATAAACAGCTGATTACGTTAGGGATACGGATACAGCGATACGACATACGGCACCAATCACTCCGGCTTAACTCAATTAACGACGACAGAGCGAATCATATGCGTGTGAATTGAGAGGGCACAATTGTGCTATGAAATGAATGGCCCTGCTCTACTATATAGTTGGTAAAAGTAATGTTTCTCTCAATACCTTGCTATCGTTCTATGTTGTTTGGTAAGACGTTGGTCAAAGAGAAAAGCATAATACAGAGGATTCAACCGATGTGTTAGTTGGTGTCAGACAGTGAATAGGAAATACGCCCACATCATGTTCTTTGGTTCCTTTTTTAGTTCTCTACGTTGCTTTATTCCTACGTTATTAACGCAGTATATGTAGAAGAAGAATGTGTTTTATATATAAGAGGAGTAGATACAAGTAAAAAATATAGGTGCTTATTTTAAGTGGGTGGTTAAACTGTAGTATATAAGTTGCCTAACGTATAACCCTGCTACTTTATCTACTAAAAATTGAAACTATCAAAAGGCAAGGCTAAACTAAGCCGACCTTAACTGCAGCTTAAATTCACAAAGAAAATTTAAGCAAAAATTTTGCCTTCAATGTGGCTAATTAGAAATAGTTGTCTTAAAATTGACATAATTTCCTTTAATAAACCCACCTGCAAGTGGAAATTAATTGGGGTATAGAAATTTAAACGTTGAACAACGAAATACTGGATAATGCCATAAAACTATGGTACTCAGAGGTTCGTTGGGCTTTATCCTGAGTTTTTTAAAATGGCAGACCTAAAATAATTTTTCTTTTTCTTACTGGCATAAAAGGCCGCACTTTACTTTCTTAATTGGCGCTTAACCGTTTAAACGGTTATGGCCGTCCAACAAGGCGCGCCGCGACAGCCGCTTCTTCCCTCCGCCAACTGGCAAAATCTTGATATTAGGAAGTAACGAAACAATATTTTTAAAATGTATGTATTATTTAAATGTTATATTTATATATATAAAAGCAATATATGGAATATTTGTAAATAGTCGCAAAATTATTTTTATTGTTTTTTTTTTTACTTCCAGGACAATTCACAACAAATTTTTACAAAATGCGATTCCACAAACATAAAAACATCTTAAAAAATATTAATTTTCTTTATAAAAAATATTTATGAGCACAGCTCCGGTAAATTGTGATGCACCCTACTAAAGTAATTGTACATACTTAATGAATTGACAAAGATAACCAATAAAATCTTACGTATACATACACAAACAAACATAAAGATAACTTTCGATACGTCAATGAAAAAATTGTCAAAAATTTAAAACAAGCTGACTAATAGTTGACTATTTTGGGGGGATTGCGAAGATTAACTCATTTTTAGTTAACTACAAAAAGTCAGTTATTAACTGGTTGTCAACTCTAGCAATGTTGCCATACTAACAATGTGTGACAGCAAAGTAACACTTTTTACGAGACACGTGTTCTTTGAATTGTAGGCCTAGGTAATCACAGGAAACTGTCTGACCACCCTCAATTGCACAAAAGTTGAACTCAAGGCTTAAATAGTCGCTTGGCTTTCTGAGTAAATACTTACATGTCTAACCGTAGTACTATTATCTAGATAACAACTTCCGCTTGGATGAGCTGCTTAAAATTTTAGCTTACATCGAACTCCTGACAGAACATCCCACCAATCTGCCTGCTCAACTTTGGTCCCTCCGCGAAGCAATAAACCGGTCTATTGCCTTACTTGCGTCCCTTTCCCCGGTAAGCAATCGAGTGCATGACATGGGATAAACTTACACAAGCGACGGTTGCCGGCATGCATTTGCCCTTTTTCTTTTCCACTGGCCCTCCCCAAATACTTAACTCTATTACAAAGTACCCGCGATAGTCCCCCAATCGAGGGCATTCTAAAAACGAAGATCAAAAAGTTGGAGTGATCAACTTCTGTGGCAACTGATGAACCGGCTGAATATTGCTGTAAGGATTTCTATATTCCGTTGTCCACCTGTGGTCTTGCATATATGAGCCTCAAGTCAGCACAGCAAGCGTTTGGCAAACACCACCTCTTGCAGGGTAGCAAGATCCTTCTGGACGGAAGTGGATGACAGGAGATTTGCTGAAATAAATGGGTTCACTAAGGCTCATCTATCAATGGTCATTGTAGTTTTGACAGGGCACTGTACACTGTCAGAATATACTCGCGGTATGTATGCCTGTCGTTATAGGCGACTAAAATACCATATTCAAGGGGTTGTGTAGTGCAACCCTTTCAGGTTGCCAGCCAATATATAGCTTCTCCAAACCCAATTG
The DNA here is from genome assembly GCF_040869045.1 of Eurosta solidaginis. Taxonomy (NCBI): domain Eukaryota; kingdom Metazoa; phylum Arthropoda; class Insecta; order Diptera; family Tephritidae; genus Eurosta; species Eurosta solidaginis. The sequence goes on along the minus strand of NC_090322.1, from coordinate 223,345,482 downwards.
TCGACCTCACCTATCCGTGACGAATCGTGCTTCATTAACAGCCGAGCCTTTGGCGACCCCGAACTCCTCAGGGATCTAGGGGATGGGAGGGCGGTATGGCCAAGAAAGTCGCATGTGGTCATAACAAATCGTTCCCGAGATAGTCGGGCTTGGTACCAGAACCTACCGAGGCCTGCAGGGAGTGTCCTTATCGCTAGAACAACAACAACAACCCCAATTTCCATATGGATCTATGGGGTGGAAGGGCGGTATAATCTATAAGATTTCATGTGGTCATACCAAATCGTTCCCGATATGGTCGGGCTAGTATCTTAATGGTGCTTATTGCCGGAACGTAACGGATCTGCATCCGGGAAAGGACCAACAACATCGATACCACTCCCCAAGGCGCTCGGGGAGTGTCCATATCGCTACAACAACAACATGGGTACCGAAGCGTATGCGGAATTTTTTTATTTTTTTTTTAATTATTTGATATATTTGATGTATACAAGTGAAGCTAATACATATAAACGTGTGGTGGCATTTTCATTTTCAATTAATTATGTATATATATTTTTTTGTTGGTCGGTAGGGTGTTCTCTAGTTCTCTAAACAGAGGCCGAGAAAGTAAAGCTCCACTCAGCAGGCGATATATGTACCATGAACCATGATTCAGTCACAAGAGCATTGTGGATAAGACAAGTGTGATAACTTCTCATCACCTGATTTTTTTATTGACTATCGCTGTCTCATGCTGTATCTCTTTCCATTACCCGCTGAAGATAGCCGGGGCCTATGCACCGCCATATTGAACACCCCGTCAAAACGCTGCCAAAACACATTAAAGTAGCCATATTGAACATCCTGCCAGGCAGCTGATGGATAAGATATCACACTTGTTTTATCCACAATGCACAAGAGGTTTGCTCGACTGACAAAATGTTTGACAATTGCAGCCATCTTGGTCTCAAATCGACTTGACATCCATTGACTGTGTTGTTTCTTCGCAAATGTAAGAAAAATTTTAGTAGTAGAAATAGGAGGCAAACAATTTACAATTTCCGGATACGAGCTGAACTGCACCATTCCTTATTACTACTTTTTTCGAAAATTTATTAAGTAAACCTGGACCTATGCTTAGAGCTGAACAAAGGAAATTTGCATGAAAACTAAAGCTATGAACATACAAAACACGAACCGAAATTTAAATTCATGGTTGTACGTCAAAAGCTAGACAAGAAAATCGACTCATTTAAAAATAGCATTATAAATATTATGAATTCTATAACGAAACGTTTTACTCATTTGGAATGTTAACTTATTCATTCCATATGTTCGGTACATTTTTCTCTATTTATGAAAGTATTTATGGAATCGTTTTTATATTTGGAACACTTATACACTCAATTGGAACATTTGGTCCTCGTGACGTAGTCAAACGAACGTGTTCAAAGTATTAAAAACGAACGGTTTATCCGAAAAGATTACACGAATACTTAAACGGAAAAGAGATTTTCGAAGTTTCAAAATAAATAAATAATTAATTCCTGTGTCGCAAGACAGCACATAAGTTCACTTTTCTTTCAAGGCCACAATGTAAAGTTCCAAAACAATCAGCCATTTTTTTTTTTCAGTTTATTGTTTTTGCTAAGGGAAGTATGCTATGTCGGCTGCCGGCTCGAAATCGCCATATCTCAGAATATTTTACGAAAATTCCCGATTTCAGGATTTGTCTTAAAAGCGCCCTAAATCAGAATTATGTTGAAGAACGCCTTATCTTGGAATGTTTTTCATAAACGTCCTATCTTATGTCAAAATGTTTTGAAACTATGTTCAGATGGGGTGTTTGTGAAACAAATTTTGAGGTAGTGTATTTTTTAATAATTTTCTGAAGTTCAGCGTTTTTCAAACAAATGCTGAAGGGACGATCAAAGCAATATACATTTTTAACATTACTCAAAATATATTTATTAAAAAAATTAAAAATTTCCCCAAACCCTGTTGTTATTTACAAAATTAGTATCACTACTAAAGGTAGTTTTCTAATTCTGAAGGGCATTTGAATGATTCCCCGTTTTCCGTACTACGTAAAAGCAACCCTTCCAATTTTTTTTAAATTTGGGAGTGTGAAAGCTCTGCCATACAAACCTCTGGTAATTGAATAATGTGTTGGAACCTCGAACGAAATTAAAAAAAATTTAGATTTAACCTAACCTAGATGCGAGAAAAGTATAATTTTTAAGCCGCGTATTTTAAATATTGCAACGAATATGGAAACAAGTTGCATACCTCAGCAAACCGGGAATAATTCACTAAACTCGCTTTAGATCGAGGCGTGCGAAATGGTTCATCTCGTTGGTTCAGAAGTGATTTCCGATAACCGTTCAGGAATGTGCTACGTTTTAGTACTGAAGTAAGCTGTGACTTCTAACAATGCATAAATACCCACAAGAACTACTAAACTATATGCGCATGATAAGTTATTGACCCCCAACTCATAGTTAACTTTTAGTTAGCTTATTGTTCTGCCAGATATTTCATGGAGATAAATACATTTATACACATTTAAGTACATATTGATTAAATCTAAGTACATATATAATAGAACATAAAATTTACTATTTAGAGCCCAAATCCTTAGCTTTCCCCACACACAGTTTGTTTAGCTTATAAACTAAAAAAAAAAAAAAAACAGAATAGAGCTAAAATCCTTACATATAGTACATACATATATTTATATCAATTAATCAAGTTGTTATGCAGACATATCGAAACTCATGTACATATCTGATTAAAGTACCAAAGTCGTTGCTGTCGCTCTAAGCTCAGTTAATTCTAATTGGTAATTAGCTAAGTTTAGCATAGTAGAGCACAGCTAATTTCTTTTTTTAAATTAGTTTGTGATGTCTGTATGGACAGCAAGGACGCGCTCAACGGTCATGTGACAGTTTCTGTTTCAACATAACCATTGTGTATGTAACCACTTGATGGACTACCCATTGATGATGATTTACCCCAACCATTCGAGAATGTAGAAGGCCTATCACTGGAATCTAAAATGCGCTCAAATACAGCATCCAGACGGCAATGGCTTATTGTATAGTATAAACGATGCTCGTATTGTTCTGAGAGCGTTTTCAATTCGTTAAATAAATCGGTTAAGGTAAGCGTTTTGTAATTGCGATTGGGCACCATTATATCGGGCTCAAGCTAAATTAAGAACGAGTGAGCGAGAGAAAGATAAAATGTTTTATAAAAGTGTTGAAAAAATGTTGCAAATTGAAAATTGTACTAACCTCTCGTGGTGTGCTAGCTTGTAGCTTTATACTGAATTTTAAAGAGTGTGGGTAAATTTGGAAGTCTACACACTGAGGTAAGCGATTATGAATAGCCTGCAAGTAATAATTAAAAAGTTAATGATAATTGTAATTAAAATTTGAAAGTGTTTAAAAATTGTACATATTTGTTCGAAGAAAAAACGATGCTTGAACGGAAGCCTAGCGGATCCTAAGGATAGTTCCAAAATCAGCTAATATGCGGCCGCCGTCTTGTGGCGGTAGCGTGCTTCGACAACCACACCGAAGACCCTGGGATCGAGCTCCGGGCAAAGCAACATCAACGAAAACGCCCTCTCTCAGAAAACTTTGAATAACGCCCTATATCAGCATTCGGTTGATGAACGCGCTATTTCAGAGTTTGTTTCAAAAACACCCTATCTGAACTTAAGTGCAATACATTTTGACATTAGCTGTGGAGTTTATGAAAAAAATTCAGAGATAGGGCGTTTCGAAAAATATTTTTAAAAAGGGTCTTTGCGATCTGGCTGCCTAGATAGAGCATTATTCTATTCAGCAGTCAAAATGGTCTTGAAATTATTGTAAAAAAGTTCCAACATATCACAGAGTCATTCCATTATTATATCTAGGGCTTTCGCTCTTGTTAATTAGTTTATAACAGTGCTTTACCCAAAATATTTCAAGATATTAAACCACTTCAATTCTTGTACCGTGGTTTTGGATCGGTATTTAGAGTAAGGATGCCCCATCTACACAAGGGGAAATGAACCCTAAATCTTCTGTCAAATTTCATGGCACGCGAGACGTAGTAAGTAAGCCCGCCCATGATACCACTGTGGCCATACTTTTTCTCAATCCAGAACTCAACATCCCTCAATCGACAAATGTGCGCCCCCGATACCCCAACGGAGGCTTCCCGCTGTATCTTGTTCGCCCTGTGTGTTAGATAACGACAGCCAACCTTCCTTAAGAAAGCATATTACTTTAACCCTCCTTCGGCACTGCGGTATGTTGGTCAGAACTGTACTCCTTGCAGACCATCTCCAGCCAGATTATCATTGCATTATCTATCCGTTGTAGTAGTTGTTTGTAAGTTGAAAATCTATTGATTGCTTAGGTAATATATGGCTTGGTGATCAGCGTATCCAGTGCTCCCTCCGGGTGCTGATGAGGAGGTCTTAAGCTAGTTCCGTCCATGTACTATTTTCCTTCCTTACAAAGAGAGAATTTAGTATGTGTTCCATGGACAAGAGCTTGTCAAGGGCATTCTCTGATTTTATGGAAGTAAGTTTGTATATGGGAACGAATAACTGTAATCCCTTGGAGAGCTCAAAACAAATTTTACAAGATATTATGAATTGCACAATCCATCAAATAACCCAGTAGGAAAACTAACAAAGCCTAATGTGTGATTCCATAAAATATTCCCAGGTTCCACAGTGAAAATTTGTTTATTATAGAGAAAAAATATTTTGAAAATCAAAGTTGTAGTAAACAATTCGCTTTACACATCGACGACTGGTTGGAATGTCGACTACTGAGTGGAATATCTTCCTACCTCAGCTGCAAATTCGAAATCGTCCTAACGGGTTTTTCGAATCGCCCTAACTAACAAAAAATGTGTTGAATCTATGTTCATATTGCGCTTTCTTGAATACATTTTTAAGGCAGAGTGTTGTTCAAAGAAGTTCTGAACTAGAGCATTCTCGAAACAGCAGTCGAACTAAAGTGCGACTCCACCAAACAGTCTGTATATTATCAGCCTAATTGCGAATATGTACTTCTTCCCTCGGAGTTTTTCCCATCTTCATACATTTTCAAATTAGAACAAAGAAAGTCTCCCCGGAAAGTCACTCAGAATACGGCTGTTTTTTTGTTCTTAACTCTAAAACTTGCCTTCTCGACCGATTCCTTTAACTGATTATCACCATATATCACAACATTATAATAACCACCATATTGCGTACTCAAACTCTCTGGGCTGCTACATGTCAATATTTGTCCATCCTTTAGTACGGCAATACGATGACAAATCTCATCGATCTCCGACACGGAATGTGAGGTAAGTACGACTGCACGTTGCGCTGCAAGCAATTCGTGTATCGTACGATAAACAATGCTACGTGTTAATGGATCCATATCGCTCGTCGGCTCATCCATAAGTACAACGGTGGTACGACCACAACATGTTAAGGCCACTGTCAATTTGCGACGATTACCGCCACTTAAATTCTTAACCAATACATGACGGTACGACTTCAATTGGAATGACTCGAGTATGTAGTCGATTAACTGCCAATGGTAAATCAGAAATTGAAATAAAATATTTGTCAAAATACAGTCTTATGTTTTTGTTTTTTTATATAAATAATAAATTTTAGTGTTCCATACTTTATAATTTCAAAATTTATCAAAGCAAATTTTCTTAGAATAAATTTCCCTGATAAACTCATACTAACCACTTTTATAAAAAAGCACTAAGCACGCTAAGTACAACAATATAACGCGCACTAAAACAAATACCAACCAATTAACTTAATATATTTAGCACGAATTACAAAGAAGTTGAGAAAATAAAATATATCAATAGAATTACATGAATATGAATATGGCAAATTGCTGTAAGGATTGCGATCGTTTGCAACCGCGATCGTCGGGTAGCGCACCACCACGTCCCGAATTTCAACAACCCACCATGTATGATCATTTTCAGAATTTTCAACGGTTTAAAATGCAAAAGCAAGAAGAACAAGCGATAGCGAAACGTAAAGAGGAACTACTCAAAATGAATAGCAATTTTACGAACTGGCATCCGACCGCCAGTAAGGACGGCTTTGATCAATTTAGTACTCAAGATATTGCACTATTTCGACAACAAGTGCGTTTAGCACAAAACGGTGAACGTTCAGTGCTGGAAAGTTTGGCTGCTACCACCGACGTAGGAGGCGCATCAAGTGCACTTGGCACTGCAACCGGTACAGGAACTGGCACAAGCACAGTAACTGGCACGCTCACAGGCACTGGCGCTGATGGTAAGACTTTAAAGAAGAAAGTGTCGCTTTTGACAATCTCGCATACACCCGTACAATGTCCAATTGGCGCATGTGGACGCATCATTGGTGTAACATCCGTTTTGTCGCATTATCTGCGTGATCATAGTGAAGATTTTGGTGTGCAATGTCAAGAGATTTATGGCGGCAAACGATCAGTGTTGATTTTCGATCCGACTACATTGGAGTTTCGTGATAATGTGTGTTTGGGTGTGTTGGCGTATGGTGGCGTTAAAGAAAAGTGGTAAGTTAATGGAAAAGCTCATAAAATTCTGTTTAAGCGCTTTTTTTATGCATTGCATTAACTATTTTTTGTTTTTTTTTTTTCAAATTTCAGTGCAGATCCACCCGCCCAACGCGGCATCTGCATACATAATGCTTTTCTACCGAAACCACACGAACATCTTGATGCTCATTTACCCATATTGATAATGGCTTGTCGCACTTCGTGGAGTGCTATGTTAGAGGATAAGGAACTCGAAGCTAAAGTGACAAAACCATCTAACCTGAATCAACATTTACTCGTTATTTGGTTGGTGAGCGTGCAATCCACCAAACCGATTCATTGTACTCTCACGGCATACGATAAGACAATGACAACGTCACGCAGCATAATCGCTCAAGTTCGTCAATTGAATGAATCACAAAACCCAAGCGAATTTCTGGTTAAGGATACGAATTGTTTACGTTTAAATCGTGGCGAAATTAATATACTTTCACATGATGGTAACGATTGCATTCATATGGAGGTTATGATCAATGAATATGATGAATAAATTTTTTTCTTGAATTTTTGCAAAGATACAAGAAATTACAAAAGATAAATCATGCCTTATAATAACTTTTTTTTTGTAACAATAGTTTTTTTTAGCGCTACATATATTTGTTTTTCTTTCTATTGTTATAATTCTGAATCTAAACTGCTTTTAATGAGTTATAATTTAATGTAAGCAGTGTTTCTTACCTTTTCAAGGTCAGCTACTCTTCGTAGATTGCCATAGAAGTAGATGCACTCTTCTACAGTGAGTAGCGTATCCAAAGGATTAGTTTGAGGGCAGTAGGCGATCTCGCCCTGTGAAGAAAAACAGTTTTTTATTAAACATATAGCTTAAACTTTTGTGATATAACGTTCGTTGATGATTCAGTGCGATAGGATGCGACAAATATTGTTCTTCTCTAGCACTCATATTTGGGTGATTATCAAGTACTACTTATGTACTTATGAAGATGTATGGGCAAAATGGGCATAGAGAGTGAAATATTTCCACAAAATTTTTTTTCTTGATTTTTTAAATTAACAAGCACTTAAATGTTCTATCAAAACCTGTTCTCCTTAAACGGGTTTGGCCTTCCAACAAATCATGTCAGTTCTTCGTAGCGATAGCTGATTGGAAACACCAAAGGATCTCGACTCGTTTTTCATTGAAAGTATGCGCGAACTGCTTAACCTACGCCTTTAATTCAGGGCCCAGTTTAATAGTTATTTCTTTTTTCATTTGTCCCAGGTGAAAGTTTATGGGATCCGGCCATGGATCCTTTTTATTTTTTTTTTTGTTTTCAATAAAATCCACAATTAAAAGTAAAATCCGGACTTTAATTTTATAAGTCCGAAAAAAAAACTTAAACCCGGACTTTTATTTTTTAAGGACAGAATAAAAGGGCAACGCTGTAACAGTGGAACGGCTCACCCAAATTAAACGAGTTTTTTACTAATCGATTTTCTAAAATGTTTAGATTTGAAATCTTTATGGTAATTTGCAAGTTTTTGTTACTAATACAAGAAATTTGTCATAGAAAAACCATAACAAACTCTCATAGACCAAAACTTATACTTTTCCATAGTAAGGTTAGGTTAGTATGAACTGGCCGGTCAATAACGACCTCACATTGACTGAATGTGTCCATAGTGTTACGAGAATTTATATGGAAAAAATAAAATAAAATCGTCTCATTTGGATGCCATTCCAAAGCTATAGAGCCGGACTTTTATTCTGTTCTTTAAAAATAAAAGTCCGGATTTAACTTTTATTTTTATTTCAGGAGCTTTTAGGAACAATTTCCGAATTTCAGTTGGGACCTTCTTGAAATAAGTTTGGTACCATTGTTTAATGAATTCGATACCGTTTCTCAATGATGGCGATACTGCTTCAGCAGCTTTTACGGGGATGGTTCGAAACTATTTTTTATCTCGCGAACTTTTTGTGGTTATTTTAGGATTGGTTTCTGGAATTGGAACCATGGTGGATAAGACAAGTCAAAATTACAAATAGAATGGATCACCTGATTTTTAAAGTGACTATCGTGGTCTCATCCTGTATCTTTTTCTATAACCCGCTGAAGATAGCCGGCCGTATGGCCCACCATATTGAATATCCTGTCAAAACGCTGCCAAAACGCTACAGCGTGACATCCTGTCAGGCACTTGACGGATAATATATCACACTTGTTTTTTTCCACAACGATTGGCACTGCTGGACCAAGCAACTTCAAAGCTCTAGAACAATTTTCAAATTTCAATTAGAAATACATAAGTTTTTCTAAGTGAAACAATTTCCAATTTCCAACAATTTTCAATTAGAAATAACTTTGTCTACGTGGGGTCGCCCATCAGTGCTTTGGCAAACACTCCAAGTGTATTTCTGCCATGAGAAGCTGATCAGTAAAAAATTCAGCTGCATTACAGCTACCATTCGGGGTCGGCAGAAAACACGTAGGTTTCGTTTCGCAAATTCGTAGGAAACATTGAAAAAGGAACATGACGCAAATTGGAACAAAAGCTCGGCCTCAATCTTCTCTCGCGCCAAGAACTTATTTATTTTTTCAGGGCCATGCCGGGGAACTTCGGCATTATTTCGGTCCAATTTGAGAATAGTTTCGGGAATTCGGAAAATGTTGTCGATTTTGGAGGTACTTTAGAATGTTTTCGGGAAATTTTGCCATTTACTTCCGAACTTATTTTAAATTGATTTAAAACTTTTCGGGATCGTTTTCGTGATTGCTTTAGGCAAATTTTTTACTTCTCTAATTTTCAGGAATTAGTAGATCCAATACCTATAAAGGCATGCCCTCATTTATTTCCAAAGGTATATTTACAAAAACATAGTTCTATATACTTATTTTTTTGTCGTTCCGATTTTAGTTTGGTTCTTCAGTTTTTAGTAAGTTTTCGCCTACGATTTTAAAAGGTGTTTCTGTTTTGATGTGGTTTGTGCGGCGAAAATTTTGCCAAAATAGGTATTTAGAGAATAGATGGTACAAACTGTAATCCCGAATGGATGACAGTTCCATGCCTTCAGCGATATAGAACTCTGGATAGTACTAGGAGAGAAGTTTTCCCCAGTCGTATGTTGGACATGTATGAAATGATGGTCAAGTCGATACTCCTCTATGAAGTAGATATTGGTGGATTGCGTAGAGATCGATGTATAGCAGCTGTTTGCCAAGCAGCTACTATGAAGCCTATCTGACGCCATACATCTCTTCAAAGCTTACTCAATCTTCAAACGGATATATTCTACAATCCTTAGGATCAAATAACGGCACAACTAGCATCAAATATATGTTAGGAAACATCAGTCTCAGCTCTCGACCGGTTTGGTAAGCTTCCGAGGGTATTTCTGCTATTAAAAGCTCAGCATGAAGGCATCCGTTAAAACAAAACCAATTCTGAGTCTATATAAGACATTTAGGCCAACCAATTTGTAGAAAACTTAAGAAGCAAGTCCTAGCAAATTTTTAGAGCAGCTCACATCTTATCTTCTCGTAATTATATCGCGACGAGATATTAATATTAGACTTGGACGCACCAAGTGGTTTTATTGCTACCTATGCTAAACATATTTAGTCTCACAAGGGAACGTTGGTAAAATTAAGCCAAATTTGGCTGACACCAGCTAATCCATTATATCACGACTTGCGCCCGAGCAGTCATCAGTATAGCCGATATTTTTTAAAAAGGAATTCCTGTTTTTTGGAATGAATACAAGATCTGGTAAGTGGTTTTTGTAAGGAAACTCACGAGCTGAAATTTTTGTTTTTCCCCACAGTGATGGCGATGCCGTGTCGTGATAAAAAGTCTTTTGTCTCCACACTCTTCCCCATTAGCTACAAGTCAGGGCATTATGCCTTGGGTTGGAGCGCTACTTTCGATCCTTTATATAGATGCGGTATACTGCAGAGCCTCACCTGCTACATTTGAGTATGAAACGTTCATATTTCTACCAGTATTCGCCTAGAGTTGGTCAGGTTGACAATTGTGTTTGGGAAGCTGTGAATGTTAAAGCTTGGTATTGCGCTTAGCATCCCATTGAATACCGCAAGCTCTTTAAAACAAGTTTCAAGAATTCTAAAGGTATTCACCCGGCAAAACTCACAACCTTAACCTTATCTCAGTGATTTTTTACGTTTATGACTACTTCTCGTAGTACACATTCGAGTTTACAGCTGTAAAAGGAAGTATTTTATGATAGAATTATTACAGCTCCCTTCCATGTAATATGCGAAAGAAATTCCAATGACTTAACAAATATCGACTTACATTGAAATAATTGACCGCTCCTACATTTGGCTGCAACTCTCCGGATAGCATTTTGAATATCGTCGATTTTCCAGTGCCATTTTTTCCCAGCAACCCAAAGCATTCGCCCGCTTTTACGGCAAATGTCACATTCTTCACAACATACTGGCCACGATCATAGGCTTTGCACAAATTGTCCACCTTCAATACTTGTGGGGTATCATCTTTCTCCGCGCGTTTGAGTGAATTTTGTATAGACACAATTTTTAATTCTTCCACTTGCCTTTTCTCAATTTCCTGATAGAAGGGTAGCCGACTCAATACCGATTCATGTATCTCATACATTTTACCATTTTCCAATAGTATATTCAATATTATGAAGAAAATACCAAGTACAAGGAGGGCAATCATGTGAGGTTTCAGTAAATCACTCGTCACAGGATGTTTGTATGAATCAATGTCGTAACGTTGGAATACTAATGAAACCATATAATTTTTGCATATCTCCAAGAGGCCATCACCTAAAGCATGTTGCGGAAAGATAAGGAAGGCACGATTTAAGAAGTAACGCCAATCGTCCCAAATTGGTCCATCTCCGATGACGCCCAACAAAATGATGATGGCCATAGTGAATAGCGGTATAATGATGTTCATGCAGAAAATGGTAACGATTGCGACGCTAGAATCGTTGAAACACTTTTCAAAAACATGTACACCAGGAATGCAGGCAAAACTGAAATGATGGAAGGAAATATAAAAAAAAATATATGAGCATAAGCCACATCCTTACACCAAACTTACGCAAAAAGTAGCGCCAACACGAAAATGCCCAAAACATTTTGACGTGCAACAAAAACTGGCAATCCGAAAGCAAATATAATCACACCACACACCAGCATGGCAAGAATCATAACCTAGAAATAACGGTGATTGCTTTAGTATAGAGATTTTTTTGTTTATCTACTTAAAAACTACTAACTAAGTAGTCCCAAACGAATGCCACTCCCCAATAGGTCGCCAAATTTACACCACAAAGTTTTTGTTGTAGTTTTTCACCATTAACCCGTTCATTGACTAAAAACACTGAGGATACAGCGACAACTAAACTGAACGCAATTAGTAGTATGAAGACCATTGAAGAATCTCCCGCTTGTCGTAACCTGTGAATAGAAGATACAGAAAGTAAAGTAATATCAGCAATGACAATAAGGGACATTGGATGTCCTTAATAAAAAATAAATAATGCTACAGTCAGTAAGGCTCTGCCAAATGACGTTGAGCAACACCACCAGCTCCGAAAGAACTGGGAAGAACCTCTCCAAGCCTTTCGAAACCAAAAAGGACCCTTTCGTGCGATTTCTTTAACACCATACTAGAGAAGATCATTCTAGCAGCAGAACTAAACCATATTAGTTATGGTTGCCAGACGTCCCCACTTTCGGGGATTTGTCCCCGATTTCGACGATTTGTCCCCGCGTCCCCGCTTATACTCTAAATGTCCCGCTTTTACTATAGCATTTTAGATATAATTTCAGTTTACGATGATCTCCTATCAAAAATGGATGAACGACAAAAATCGAATTTTATTCCATAGCTGTAAGGAAGAATTTGGCACAATTAAGAAAAGATGGAAAGGACCATGCTTGCGACGAATTTTTTGGCAAAAATCGATATTGTTTATTGTGAAACATTAGAATATCTGAAACTTTGGACGTCAGGATTTTCGGAATTCAGAGTTTTCAAATGGTTGGATTTCACAACAGATCATAATTTGCAATTTAGTGAAGTAGAACCATGCCTCTTTTATTTGCTTGAAAAAAAAAAAGTGACCATCAATGATTCTTTGTTACATGATCAAATAGTAAATTTGAGAAAATTTTTGGAATCCAAGGCCGATGATCACGATTTTTTTGCACAAAAGTCTGCAAGCGCCAAAATGGCTGCGTTTTGTTCAGCTAATAAAGATGACGAAGGATATTCGGAAGTGCTCAAAATTGCTCAATTTTTCTATTCAATAACCATGTCACAATGCGAACTGCGAAAGAATTTTCTCCTTAATAAGCTCGCAATGGACAAAAGAAAGAAATCGTTTGACTATTGAAAATGTTGGGCACATCATTCGAGTGAAGTGTAATTTTTCAGATTTTACATGTCTCGAGTTCCAAAAAATTTTAAACCTTCCTGAGAATGCTGAACTTTTGAAAAAAATCAGCAATTCCCAGAAATATGTCGGGAAGTCCTGACAGAAAAAGAGCACCAGATTCTTGAAATTAGAAGTAAGAAAAAATTATGTATAAATAATTATCTGTAATAAACAACATGTTTGGGCGAATTGTTAAATTATTTAAAACAGAGCCGGCCAAAAGTTGCACATTGTGCAATTTCAGTTCGTATTTTCACACAGCCACTAACGATGTGCGATCACGATCGTTCGCTTTCGTTTGTCACTCACTAAAATCAACAGCGAATGCAAAAGGAAAAGTCAATGGTACTTTTTGGGCACATAATAAAAATAATATGCTGCAATGTTAAAGTGACTTTTAATACGTTTTAGTTAGTATTATTAAGTTACTTTGAACATACATATTAATATTGACAATTTAAATATTAATAATTAATTAATTATTAATAAATAATGACAATTTAATATAAGTAACTTTTTATACGTTCTACTTAGTTTTATTAATTTTAATACATTTTTTTTATTGAATAACTTTATGTTTTGAAAATATATATTTCTATCTTTACATTTACTTTGTTTTGTAGTTCTTTCTTAATGAAAAAATGATTTTTTTAAGTAAATTTTGCATTGAAGAAACACCATACTTTCTTTTATAAAAAAGTTTTATCTGGGTAGCTCGACCTCCGCGTTCTTATTTATATGAATATAAGTAAGTATTGTTAGGATTAGCTTGAAATCAAATAACCAGAGTCCTTTTAAATTTCGAACTTCACAGTCCACATTTTCCTTTAGCACACTGTGGGGAGTTGTCACTCAATTTTTACACGCGCTTATGCATTTGTTTTAGTATTTGTGTGGCCGGCTCTAGTATAAAACAAAGCCGGCCAAAAGTTGCACATTGTGCAATTTGAGTTCGTATTTTCACACCGACACTAACGATGTGTTATCACGATCGTTTGCTTTCGCTTGTCACTCACTAAAATCAACAGTGAATGCAAAAGGAAAAGTCCATGCTACTTTTTGGGATAATAAAAACAATATGCTGCAATGTTAAAGTGGCTTTTAATACGTTTTAGTTAGTATTATTAAGTTCCTTTGAACATACATATTAATATTGACAATTTAAATATTAATTATTAATAAATATTGACAATATAATATAAATATATTTTTATACCTTCTATTTAGTTTTATTAATTTTCATAAATGTTTTTTATTGAATAACTTTATGTTTTGAAAATATATATTTCTATCTTTACATTTACTTTGTTTTATAGGTCTTTCCTAATGAAAAGTTTAATTTTTATACTCAGTTGAGCAGAGCTCACAGAGTATATTAAGTTTGATTGGATAACGGTTGGTTGTATATATATAAAGGAATTGAGATAGATATAGACTTCCATATATCAAAATAATGAGGATCGAAAAAAAATTTGATTGAGCCATGTCCGTCCGTCCGTCCGTTAACACGATAACTTGAGTAAATTTTGAGGTATCTTGATGAAATTTGGTATGTAGGTTCCTGAGCACTCATCTCAGATCGCTATTTAAAATGAACGATATCGGACTATAACCACGCCCACTTTTTCGATATCGAAAATTTCGAAAAACCGAAAAAGTGCGATAATTCATAACCGAAGACAGATAAAGCGATGAAACTTGGTAGATGAGTTGAATTTATGACGAAGAATAGAAAACTAGTAAAATTTTGGACAATGGGCGTGGCACCGCCAACTTTTAAAAGAAGGTAATTTAGTAGTTTTGCAAGCTGTAATTTGTCAGTCGTTGAAGATATCATGATGAAATTTGGCAGGGACGTTACTCCTATTACTATATGTATGCCTAATAAAAATTAGCAAAATCGGAGAAGGACCACGCCCACTTTAAAAAAAAAATTTTTTTTAAGTAAAATTTTAACAAAAAATTTAATATCTTCACAGTAATAAGTAAATTATGTCAACATTCAACTCCAGTAATGATGTGGTGCAACAAAATACAAAACTAAGAGAAAATTTCAAAATGGGCGTGGCTCCGCCCTTTTTCATTTAATTTTTCCAGGATACTTTTAACGCCATAAGTCGAACAAAAATTAACCAATCCTTTTGAAATTTGGTAGAGGCATAGATTTTATGATGCTAACTGTTTTCTGTGAAAACGGGCGAAATCGGTTGATGCCACGCCCAATTTTTATACACAGTCGTTCGTCTGTCCTTCCGCATGGCCGTTAACACGATAACTTGAGCAAAAATCGACATATCTTTAATGAACTTAGTTCACGTACTTACTTGAACTCACTTTATCTTGGTATGAAAAATGAACGAAATCCGACAATGAGCACGCCCACTTTTTCGATATCGAAAATTACGAAAAATTAAAAAAATGCCATAATTCTATACCAAATACGAAAAAAGGGATGAAACATGGTGAGGTAATTGGATTGGTTTATTGACGCGAAATATAACTTTAGAAAAAACTTTATAAAATGGTTGTGACACCTACCATATTAAGTAGAAGAAAACGAAAAAGTTCTGCAGGGCGAAATAAAAAACCCTTAAAATCGTGGCAGGTATTACATATATAAATAAATTAGCGGTATCCAACAGATGATATTCTGGGTCACCCTGGTCCACATTTTGGTCGATATCTGGAAAACGCCTTCACATATACAACTACCACCACTCCCTTTTAAAACTCTCATTAATACCTTTATTTTGATACCCATATCGTACAAACACATTCTAGAGTCACCCCTGGTCCACCTTTATGGCGTTATCTCGAAAAGGCGAACACCTATAGAACGAAGGCCCACTCCCTTTTAAAAATATTCATTAACACCTTTCATTTGATACCCATATCGTACAAACAAAGTCTAGAGTCACCCCTGGTCCACCTTTATGGCGATATCTCGAAAAGGCGAACACCTATAGAAGGAAGGCCCACTCCCTTTTAAAATACTCATTAACACCTTTCGTTTGATACCCATATTGCACAAACGAATTCCAGAGTCACCCCTGGTCCACCTTTATGGCGGTATCTCGAAACGGCGTCCACCTATGGAACTAAGGATTACTCCCTTTTAAAATACTCATTAATACCTTTCTTTTGGTACCCATATTGTACAAACAAATTCTAGGGTCACCCCTGGTCCACCTTTATGGCGATATTTCGAAACGGCGTCCACCTATAGAACTAAGGCCCACTCCCTTTTAAAATACTCATTAACACCTTTCGTTTGATGCCCATATTGTACAAACAAATTCAAGGTCACCCCTGGTCCACCTTTATGGCGATATCTCGAAACGGCGTCCACCTATGGAACTAAGGATTACTCCCTTTTAAAATACTCATTAACACTTTTCTTTTGATACCCATATTGTACAAACAAATTCTAGGGTCACCCCTGGTCCACCTTTATGGCGATATCTCGAAACGGCGTCCACCTATGGAACTAAGGATTACTCCCTTTTAAAATACTCATTAACACCTTTCTTTTGATACTCATATTGTACAAACAAATTCTAGGGTCACCCCTGGTCCACCTTTATGGCGATATCTCGAAACGGCGTCCACCTATGGAACTAAGGATTACTCCCTTTTAAAATACTCATTAACTCCTTTCTTTTGATACCCATATTGTACAAACAAATTCTAGGGTCACCCCTGGTCCACCTTTATGGCGATATCTCGAAACGGCATCCACATATGGAACTAAGGATTACTCCCTTTTAAAATACTCATTAACACCTTTCTTTTGATACCCATATCGTACAAACACATTCTAGAGTCACCCCTGGTCCACCTTTATGGCGATATTTCGAAACGGCGTCCACCTATAGAACTAAGGCCCACTCCCTTTTAAAATACTCATTAACACCATTCGTTTGATACCCATATTGTACAAACAAATTCTAGAGTCAACCCTGATCCACCTTTATGGCGTTATCCCTAAATGGCGTCCACCTATAGAACTATGGCCCACTCCCTCATAAAATACTCTTTAATGTCTTTCATTTGATACACATGTCATACAAACACATTCCACGGTTTCCCTCGGTTCATTTTCCTACATGGTTATTTTCCCTTATGTTGTCACCATAGCTCTCAACTCCATAGCTCTCAACTCAACAACAACCACCACTCCCTTTTAAAACCCTCATTAATACCTTTAATTTGATACCCATATCGTACAAACACATTCTAGAGTCACCCCTGGTCCACCTTTATGGCGATATTTCGAAACGGCGTCCACCTATAGAACTAAGGCCCACTCCCTTTTAAAATACTCATTAACACCATTCGTTTGATACCCATATTGTACAAACAAATTCTAGAGTCAACCCTGATCCACCTTTATGGCGATATCCCTAAATGGCGTCCACATATAGAACTATGGCCCACTCCCTCATAAAATACTCTTTAATGTCTTTCATTTGATACACATGTCATACAAACACATTCCACGGTTTCCCTCGGTTCATTTTCCTACATGGTTATTTTCCCTTATGTTGTCACCATAGCTCTCAACTGAGTATATGTTCGGTTACACCCGAACTTAACCTTCCTTACTTGTTTTAAGTAAATTTTGCATTGAATAAACATCATACCTTCTTTTATAAAAAAGTTTTATCTGACTAGCTCGACCTCCGCGTTCTTAGTTCTACGAATATAAGTAAATATAGTCAAGATTAGCTTGAAATCAAATAACCAAAGTCCTTTTTAATTTCAAACTTCACAGTCCACATTTTCTTTTAGCACAATGTGGGGACTTTTCACTCAATTTTTACACACCTTTATGCAATTGTTTTAGTATTTATGTGGCCGGCTCTGATTTAAAATATTCCCCTACCCTTTATACATTTTTTTTCAGTTGTCTGGTGCAATTGCCCGCATTCTCGCCTTGGCAGCCACGACGGATATAAATTCGAGATTGTCAAGGATTTTGTCTATTTGGGAACGACCATTAACAGAAAAAGCAATATCAGCTTAGAAATCAAAGGAGAGCAACTCTTGCCAGCAAGTGCTATTTTGAACTGGGTATGCAATTAAAAAGTAAAGTGCTCTCTCAAAGAACAAAAATCACGCTCATGGACGGTGTCGAGACAAGATGAGATAGCTCTTGAAGTGTTTGAGAGAAAAGTTCTCCGGAATATGTATGGTCCTGTCCGTGATACCAACGGCGAGTATCGTCATGCATTCGCACATTACTATGGAATTCCTACACTAATTAACAAACAGCTACAGGAACAACGACGACGTGCTTGAAGGGGCGAAGACAGCAGCGAAAGTTTTATAGAATGTGAGTTAAAGAGCAACCAGGCTCGAGAATATTGGCTGTGACTGTAACTCTGGAGAACTATAAAGGTGCGTGCACACTAAGCGGCGCGACATGTAGCGGCAGCGGCGAAGTGCTCCGAATAAATACATGAAAAGAATATATTTCCGCGTATTGTAGTGCAACTCTGTGTGTTTTTAGCTTAAAAGGTCGCACGGCGCATGGACTAAACTTATGCTTGGTTTTCACTAGATCCAATTTTACCACATTCTTGGCCATATCAAGAAAACGGCTTGACATTAAAACGTCAAATACATTTGGCGTCCGTTTTGACTACAAAGGACAATTAAATTGATCAATGAGTGAAAACGACAACTGTCCTACTGTATGCTGAATTTTATATTAAGATTTAATTTTCACCTTATGAAAACCAATCTGAGATGCTATATCAAATGAGAAAGCCCATGATCTACCTCCCCCTACTCCCTTAGATTCCATAACCCCCCACACCACAAGATGGTTAAAAAGATCAAAAGATTGACAAAAGATGACTCCTGAATGGAATGTCACCCTATCTAGCCAGCCCTTTCAAAAACAACTTATTTCAGGGAACTTTTGAATAACGCCCTATTTAGGGATTTTTTTCGAAAACGCCCATCTCAGAATTCCATTGAAAATGCCGGATTGCGCCTATAAGGCGATAACAAATTTCGATATTGTTTGTTACCGAGAACAAGCTGATGAAACTGATGGCCATGAAATAGTAGCGACATGGCTCCGAAAGTCCCAAAGCAGTTTCAAAATGGCTTCAATATTTTTTTGAAATGGCCCCGAAATAATCTTGAAAATACATAGTTCCGAAATAATATCGAAGTAGATCCGAAATGAACCAGCATATATCCGAACTGATCCCAAAAAAGTACGTACATCACGAAAAGGTAACGAATTTGATACAGAATGATACCAAAGTCATTCCAAAAAGTTACAAACAGAAACGAAATTGTTCGGAAAAGATCCCCAGTTGATACCTTAACAGTCCAGACAAAATTATAAAAATATCCTATACGAATTTCCAAAAATACCACAACTTCAAAGAGACCGTTTCGAAAACGCTCTATATCAGATAACATTTAAATAATGCCCTATTTCAGAATTTGCTTTATCTCAGAAGTCGATTAACGGTCCAGACAAAATTATAAAAATATCCTATACGAATCTCCAAAAATACCACAACTTCAAAGAACCCGTTTCGAAAATGCTCTATCTCAGATAACTTTTAAATAATGCCCTATTTCAGAATTTGCTTTATCTCAGAAATCGATTGAAGAACGTCCCATTTCCGAGATTGCTTACTCATCAAACTTCACGAGTACTTGGTATTCACCCTGTTTTTGTACATATCTTGCATACATCCTACATTTTCATTTTGCATAGAACTCCGAGCTCTGGTTGCTAAGATACTTAAAATAAATCCTAATCCACTTAAATACTTACACAGACGTTGTAGTTAATTCCGCTACCGCAAGCTTCCACGGTTCATTCAATGTTGTAATACTAAAATTATTGTCGCCCAGCTCTACTTGCAATAACTTCGTATTTAAATCGTTTAACCAAGCCATCATTGCATGATAACCTTTGTTGTTGTACCAAACAATAGCATTTGTATCATTAAACGAATAACCGCCATAACGTTTCTCATGGTAACTCTTAGTAGTATCCAATATCCAGTAGAAAGCATCACTGGAATTTGTAAACTCGCGACATGGACTCTCAACCGAACATTGCTCTGACAAACCATCATAAGTGCCCATTGTTAAAGTTTTATTCACTTCAATACTAAACGTTTGTGTCGTTTTCGGATATAAATCGCGTGTAAAACTAATTGTTTTATCATAATCATCTTCCAAACGATATGTAACGAACCACATTGCGAGCAATTCAAATAGAGCTGGCAGCACAATAACACTCAATAAAATGCGATAATTGCGACTAAAATGTATGAAACGTTTCCAAAAAAGATATTTAATTGCAGCAATGAAACTCAGTGAGCTGCTATGTACAATATTGGAAATATTTGAGGTATTCAATTGCACCGGTTTCAAACCCAAATTGGTTTGAAGTATATTGTTGCTATCATGTCTGTTGTCTTTGTGTAGCTCTGTGAATATTTGCTCTAAATTTCTGCTCTCGACGCGTAAATCAGATATTTGTCGACGAACTTGTAAATTTTGTAAATAATTCAAGAAATTTATAGAACTTTTAGATCCATTCAAATCGTATGTCACTTGCAAGCGGAGATTACCGCTTTCTACCCAATTTGGTTCCACGAAGTTAGTTAGCGTATCTCGGCCGTTAGAACGGATCTCGGTTATAGCTTCAGTATCGTTGCAATGAAGTAAAACATCAAAGCCAGATGTGCTGTATTCCTTGATTGTTTCAGGGTTGTGTTTTGCTATGATTCTTCCCTAGAGGGGAAAATGTAAATAAATAACGGTAAGTTTATGATGCATTGAAGATTTTAAAACAGATAGAGATAGTAGAAGTTATGGAAGTATGAGTAGAAGGCCACTTCATCTTAGCATCCTATAGAAGACATTAAAAAAAGGGCGCTTAAAAATTATTTTGAAGAATGCCTTCTCCCAGAATTGCATTAAAAAACACTCTATAACAGTTTCAAACATACTCCACCTCATCCTTGACTATGTTGGGTTTATTCTGAGATTGGGACGTTTTCGAACAGGCAGCCGAATGATTTTCTTCACAGTCGAAGATATTGTAGTTTTTACAAAGAATATTTGTGGGCGTAGCCCTAGTGAGCGCAGGCCTAAAATTGTGAAAGTTAATCTGCTAAATTATTAAAACAGTGATACCACAAAAAGAGTGAGCTTTAGTATAGTGGATTATTATTATAGTGAGGTGACTCTCTGCAACTCGAACTATCATTAGGAGTGTCCGGGTGTAATATGAACAAACAACAGTTAAGCTCTTGCATTATTCATGTATAAGCCACTGTGCAAGGCATTTTGAGATATAGCAAGTGTGGTTGTAGAGTTAATGATTCACTTTACAGAGTTTAATAGGCATTAATGCTATCGAAGTGGATATCAATCAAACCTTGCCCACAGTTAAGGGACTTAAAAGGGCCGTTCCATCCTATATGTTTGGCTCTCTCACTGCTCTCGCTAATAGAGAATCATTGTTCACTGTAAGTTAGCTGAGTGTTATTCCATTTACAGTAAAAACACATGCCGATCATTTGGATGTTCTTCTTCTTCTTGTAGCAAGTCCAAAGAAGGTTTATTTTTTAATAGGGTTTTAGTAACAAGGTTTTACATACATAACTGTTGTAGGCGTTGGTTGGTTTAACATTCCAATTGAAAAGATGGTTGGTGTCGTGAGGGGCACATTGCATACCAGACATACATCCCGTATATCGGGGTTGATTCTAGATAAGCAAAAATTAAACGTATTACGGTATCCAGATCGAAGTTCTGCATGTCTTTCAGATATTGAACTTTCAGATATTGAACTCCAAATACGGGGTTCGCCGGGCATTTATCAGCAAAAGACTTTTCCCACTTTTCGTAGACGAGGCTGAGGGCTTTTTATGCTATTCTGGTTCAAACGACTGCCGGATCTCTTGTGTGCCGGATCTCTTCGTAGTACTTGCGGATAAGTCCCTTTTTATTCCTGCGAAGGAGACCGCAACGATCAGGTGCCTGCTAGAATGACCTGATTTCTAGGAATTTAACATAAACCGTTTGTTCAGCATTCTGTTTCTCTCTCCTTTATAGGGATCATTTCCACCTCGTTATAGGGGGACTATTCCCGCCTCCCGAAGTAGCTTTGAGTGTGGTGTTATGACATGTTTATTTTAAATACGGCGACACGTAGCACACAAACGGCTGGATATTTGCGTATTGCCAGCAAGGGAATTGAGGATTTTGTTGGCACTCTAATCTTTTTTTTACGAATGTCACATCTAGTGGTTTTGGGTGCCGGACAGTTGATAGCTTATTGTAGATTGTTAAATATAGCGATATTTCGTCCAAGTAAAAAAATAAAGCCGCCCAAGGCTTGGTCGGTGATGGTGCCAAGTAACGCGAGACGTAAAATTGTTCTGCAAGGTTCCATCCCCAATGGCGATGGATACAAGGTAAGGGCTGGTTCTCGGATTGCTTCCGTACGATCTAGGGTGTAGCTGTGAGAAGCGCTCATGCTAGTTGGGGCTCTATTTAGAGCGATCAACAGCGAGAGATTTGTGTGGCTTCCTGGAGTGTATCGATACTACTCGATGAGACTGTTCCACGGGAGTCATGACTATTTGTTGACGTCATATGCTACAAAAGGCTTGAGAAATTTTCTATTATTCGCACTTGAACATTTACATGACTGTTGTCATTTTAAATATCTATTTTTCCGACATACATAGCAGTAGGTCCGGTTAGGTTCTATGCTTTTCAGAGTAATAGAAAAAAGAGTCCAAGGTGGTGGACCTAGAACGTTCAATGTGGTCACATTAAATCGCTCCCGATATGGTCGGTCTAGTATCTTGATGGGGCTTGTCATCAACATCAATAAAACTAGCCAAAACTTTTGAATAGTGTCTTTATCGCTAGAACAACAACAAAATAGATCCGGATTCCGAGGGAAGTGTGTTGGTGTTTCTTCCTAGTAACAGTTGTTGATGATTGACATCATTTTGGGAACTCGACCAAAAACACCTTATCAATTTACATAAGAATCAATCTAAAAACTAATAAAAATGTACAAGGTTGCAAGTTATAGGTACACGGTTTTCAAATCCAGGTTTGGAAACTTTCTTCTGAAGCCAAAGCACGTACCTCATAGCGGTACGAGGAGTTTAGTGGGTAATTCCATTACATGTGCACAATATGCAAGAAGCAGCTACATCTTAACAACCATGCGTACACGGTTCTAATGCACACATAGGTACAAAAAAAATCTCAAGTGAGCCGTCCGCTAGTAGATTTAATCCTAATTTTGGTTTCTCTATAATAGTAACCATCACTTAGATATGTAATCTCAAAAAGACGAACATAACACTTACGTCCTTCATAATAACAACGATGTCACTTAAAAATTCGGCCTCATCCAAAAAGTGAGTAGCAAAAACAACAGCACGGCCTTTACGCAAGCGCTGAATAAGTTCCCAGATATCTTTGCGCGCTTTTAAATCGACACCATTACATGGCTCGTCCAAGATGACTACGTTAGGTGAACCTTTAAATATAAAAAAAAAGTGTTAGTAATTAATTCGTCCTAATAGCTACAATCCTTTTAGTTACATACCAATGAAAGCCAAGGCAACACATAGCCTCCGTTGATATCCACCAGAGAGTTGAGAGGCTTGATAATTTTCATATTTACCAAACTTCAAGCTTTTCAATGTTTTATCTACTTCCGAATTCAAATCATGTTTAACTTTAATCGAAGCATATAATTCCAAGTGCTCCCGTGCCGTTAAATTTGGTATTAAAATGTTATCCTGACAGCACACGCCCACTTTATCATACTCATCACTGTTGCGCATATTTTGTGAGAGTATAATACGACCTGTTGATTGTACCACTTGACCCGTGAGCATTTTACTGAATAGTGAAGAAGAAGAGAGCAAGAGAGTTACGAAATAGCAGGGTAAAAAAAAAATTTATAAATTCAATCTTACATTATTGTACTCTTGCCAGCACCATTTCGTCCCAGTAGGCAAGTAATCTTGTCTCTGGGCAATGATAAATTCACATCACTCACTGCTATTTGCTCATCATACAATTTACTCACATTGGTCAATGTAGCGCCAACACTTGAGTCTAAGTCATCACGCTGCACCTCAATGAACCGATACTCATCTATTAGGGGGGCATAACCAATATATAATGAATCAAATTCATTATTTTAATTCCACAAACTTACCATCCATATAACGTCGCACTAAATAGCCGATGATTGCATAAATAATTCCATCTACAATTACCATGATGAGAGAAAACGCAAATTGTCCACTAAAGCCTTCGTCGAATACTTGCTCAAAAGTGAGTCCGATTTCTTGCAATTCCATGCGCATTATATGACTCCAAGCGTATGAGAATGCAGTGGTAAACGATAAATTGATACAAAAGTTTTCGAATGAGTTGAGATGCGTGTCGAAGAGCAAAACAATTATGTAAGGACAATAGGTGATGAAGAAGAGTAGCGCCGTGGCTACAGCACCAATTGTGGCTGAGGTAAAAAATGTTGAGCACATGTAACTGAAAGTAAAATGGGATATGTAGAGAATTGTAAATAGGCTTCGGTGACATAAATTCCTACTGATAATGGTCACACTTATTAAATTTACCAAAGTCATAAAAAATATCCTATAGATTTCGGAGATGATTGTTCTAGTACCTAAGTTAATGAAAAGAAACGAGTCCGTAAAATTAATACTGGTCTTTTGAATCTTGCTTATAAGTACTGAGCTATTAAGAAGAGGTCTCTGTGCTCAGCCTTAACCCTTAAAGATAAAACCAGCACTTTACCACTAAGCCGATTTCTCGCTTGGCAGTGAAAATTAAGTTTCCCTAATATTTCAAAATACCCAGCAGTTATTTTTATATCTGGATTTTACTGTAGGCTAAGTCCAGACCATAGAGCAGTGGTCTGCATTCCATAGCACAATGTTGCTCTCATTGCTTATGAGGAAGTGTGCCCCTTCTTCTCAAATTTTTGGAGACACATGCTATAGAGCCAAACAGGTTCACATTGTCCAGTATTACCCTTCCTAACTTTCGTAGGGTACGATGCTATAAATCATGGACGCTTCCACATTCTTACCGGATTCGACTTCGCGCTGGCAGGACAGCCTATTGTGTGACAACTCTTGCCAGTCAGGGTATAAGGATATCTCTAGAAAATCTCACGCTGATATCTTGGATCGAGCGACCGCTAGTGAACTGAACGTAACTGCTATTCGATAATTTAGGACTGAGTTGACCAACCTGCGACATTCTGGGCAGATTCGACTTCGTCACTAGCTAGACAGACTATTGTAAGCCGAATTCTGCTTATTCCCTTCAGCTGCTGAGCTCACCACTCATATTCCAACAACGGATATTAAAGCATAGATTTAAAACAGAACGGAATTCGCTGCTATTGAAGGTGCAGTAGATGAGATTCTACTTTCGCTGCTAAAGCGCCAAGCTCTGCAATCGTGATGCCGAGAGCTCTTTGGGGTCGCTTTACCTTACTAGTAAAAGCTTCAACCTACGTTTTGGTAGAAAAATTATCTTGGCGCTAGAGCATAAGGATATCCCTAGAAAACGTCACGTTGAACTCCTGGCCCGAGAGGGTGCTACGGAGCTGAACGTAGCTGCTAATGGAGACTTAAAGATTCAGCTGAGCACTTTCTCTTTCGGCAGTTTTTCAATCAAAACGCTCAGCAGAAATAATCGGGTTTATTAAAGTTCCTGAGGAGCCCAACCTGTACTGGCTGAATAGAGAATGACGAAATTGAGACAACCGGTCTCTTAATCGCCCTATATTGGACCAAAATATATCGATCGGAACGTATTCGTCCCATCATCTCTACTAACTCCGCACTGCGATTCTGGCTTCACATGCTTATAAGTTAGGCCTTGTCAGTAAAATCAGACGTAGGAAGTGCGAGCGGCAGGAAGAAACGGCTTAGCACGTTGAGTGTTCGTGTCCTGTGCTCGCAAGCTCAAATATCGAGCTACTAGCGGCACCAAACTTGCCAGTTCTCAAGACAGCAAATAAAGCTAGTTCCCAGGAAACTTCTAGTACTTGAGGACGGTACTGGGTGTTTTCCATTTAGTCGTCAAATGTGATGTTTTAATTGACCGGCAAGTTCAACGTAATTTAACCATCATCACTTATTGGCTCTTAATAGCCCAGGACAGTTTAGCTATTGCATATGAAAAACATACCAGTAATCCATTCTTCGCAATAACTGATGCCAACTGGGAGCACCGAGTGCATACTCCTATGAGGACCTTTATAATAGCTAAGTTAAATCTGATGGTATAAGTGGGTGAAAATTCTGTTGTTGTTGGTATTTTAAAAGTTTTCAATATTTTAATAATATATTCCCATATACAATAAGAATATCAAACGCTCCTAGCGACGTCTTTGATCTTATCAAAATCGTTTATTGTCATCGGTCTTTTCAGCCTAGTGATTCTTCTACCACTTTCTCCTGTCTGCAAATATTTGGTGGCTCGTTCCCGTTGGAGCCTCAATACTAGACTCACAGCTCAGCAGCATCTTAAATACTTATAGGAAAAATCATATATCGTTAGCTTAATTTACAAATATTGTAACGAATTTACTGCAATTCCCCTTATTTGCAACCTTCTGCTAAGTTCGAATCACTAAACTGTTGAATAAATAAATCCAATGTTGAATAATGGAAAAATGGCCTTTATTAAAGTACTTCACAATAACACCTATACTTTGCAACTATCTTGCTTAATAACCAAACTGACTGATAGCTTAAATGAAACTGATTCTCGCCTCTACTGTTGTCGCCTTTTTATACTGTCTCATTTCCTCGTTGCATATTTCTAGGCTTTTCTAATTTCAGAACTAACTAGTTATAAATTTCTCAGCTACAACTACAGATGTATAATTTTTATAGTTTCTCTCATACCCCATGCGCTTGTATGTGTGAGCGCCACTTCCACAATTATAATTGCATACCTTTAGGAGCATCTCAGATAAGATATCTGCATGTGTTTGTGCATCTATTCTCCGCTGCGCGTACGTACATAGGTGTAGACCAAATGATTAAGTTATTGATGTGCATTCACGTCACTGCTCAGCATCGGCATAGAGATGGCAGTACCCCTTAGTGTTGCTACAATTCGTAACACTGCCCTCCACCTAAGTATGATAGTCCCGATCAGACAAATCTCTCGATCTAAACGCTGCCAGCATCTCCAAATGTACCACTCTTCTACTTCGTGGTTTCCCAATGGTTTGTATGCGGTAGATGGTGTCACTGATCTTCTTCCCAACTGCACCGAATCTTGGATGGAACACCTTTCCGCCGGTGAGGGTTGTATAACAGTACCAAATCTCCCTCCAAGAAACTTTCCGAATTTTTGTTCTCATCGTAACTGCGTTTCATCTTACTACTCATTATCCTTGATCGTTCCTTCGCACTCTGTTGTTTAGCCAATGAACTACTTTGTAGAGCTTGCTCTTGACGGATTGGCTTCACATACTCAGTATCGTTCCGACGTTTCCCAACAGAAGTGCGCGCTGGTTTGAAACCACCCTTGCATTCTTTCTGCGAAATTCTTTCCTTCGTTTTAGTACGTCCGTTAGGGCTTTTCAATGCCAGTGTTTCTCTCACAGGTACCTTCGGTTTTGATTTGTGTGACCCATTCGTTCCATCAACCCTTGCCCGATATGCCTTTCACTTTTGCGGTTTTTGTCGAATCTCTTTCACCAGCACTCGATTACTGCTGAACCCTTCTTTCAAACTGAAGTTAAGTTGCACATCCTGGTTCTCATAGCGCATAATCTTTCTTGGCATATCGATCCTGATGTCATGGTCAACTAAGAAGTCCACTCCCAATATGACTTCATCAATGATCTCCGCTACAACGAATTTGTGTAGAGCCATGACCTTCCCAATTAGGACTTCACATATCACTTCTCCCTGGACTTGGTTATACTCGCCTGTGACCGTACGCAACCTTGCTGCAGGTAACGATTTTACTCTCCTGTTGACTAAATCAGATCGAATCAAAGAATGAGATGCGCCCGTATCTACAGTCAGTACACGCTCCTTGCCATCCACATTCCCTCTGACGGTAAGACTGCTTGATTTCCTTCCAATTTGCGACACAGATATCAAAGAACATTCAATAGCTGGAACTAGCTCTCGATTTTTACATCTGGCACGCTCTTGCTCATCTCCTCCAGCTTTGCGTTTACGGCCACCCAAGTTGGAACTACCAAGACCAAGATCGCAATAACGTGCAATGTGACCTGGCTTCCCGCATTTGAAGCATTTGATAACTTTTTCACTCCGCTTTTGCGATCCTTTCAGCACCTCCAATATTGTCTCTACCCACTCTGGCCTTTCTACTTCCACACGGCCTCCTTTGAAAACTGGCTTACATAGAAGCGACGCTGTTTCCTGAATCAGAGCATGTGATACCGTTTCTGCGAATGTTAGTTTTGGATTCGCATATGTAGCCCGCTTCGTTTCCACATCTCGTATGCCATTTATGAAACTCTGGATTTTTACCCTTTCAGTGTATTCCACGGGTGCGTCCGCATTTGCAAGATGAGCCAATCTCTCAATATCTGAAGCAAACTTCTGCAATGTCTCATTTGCTTTTTGGTAGCTGTTTTGCAACTCAATTTGGAATATCTGTTTTCTATGCACGCTTCCATAACGTCGTTCTACAGCAGCCATCAATGCTTCATAACTGTTCCGTTCGTACTCTGGAATCGTCTGTAAGATTTCCTGCCAGTTGAGATGGCACGGTCGTTATTTGAGCAGATATTGCAGCTAAACTCATGTTCAAGTCTGTGCTCGTAACTGTTTGCGGTGTTTCTTCCATTTTTGTTGTTTCCTCGCCAACAAGATGAAAGTCATACTCTTCTACTAATCTAGGCAAATGGCTACCAATATACCAAATTTCAGGCAAATCAAACCATGAATAGAATTTCTTCGGATAGATCAGTCCCTGGTTCACTGCCCTGAAAAAAGCATTATAAATACTTATCTAGACAAAAAGCTACACTTAAAGCGACACAAAAATAGAATTGCCGATAATAGAAACACGTAGTTTATGCGTTTGAACTCGTACATTTCATTTTGGACGTGCGTATGTACATATGTATGTATGTAGGCATGATCAATTCATTGCCAAGTTGATACAACTAAACCGAATATCACAATAAAAATTTATTTACGTTAATGCTCTCATCAACAGCTTTCATTCGATATCCATATTGTATCGAATTTTGGAAAATTCCGCTTATTTGAAACCTTCTGCTAACGTTCGATCGCTGAAATGTGGAATAAATAACTGCAATATTCTGTATTGCAAAATGGTCTTTATTAGCCTACTTTGGGAGTAGTACAATTATAGTTCACAATTATACTTCTTACTTACTTACTTAATTGGCGCTTAACCGTCTAAACGGTTATGGCCGTCCAACAAGATTCGCTGGACTATGTTGATGTCTGCGTATAGCTCGTACAGCTCATCATTAAATCTTCTTCGGTACTCGCCATCGCCAACGCGTAGAGGTCCATAAATCTTTCGAAGAACTTTTCTCTCGAACACTCCCAAAGCCGCTTCATCTGCTGTTGTCATGGTCCATGCTTGTGCCCCATATAGCAGGACGGGTACGATAAGTGACTTGTAGAGTATGATTTTCGTTACCTATACTTCACTTCGCAACTAATAGCGTGTTTTAATCAAACGGATAACTGATTATTCAGCTTGCGCTGCTTTTATACTATCCGTTGCTTCGTTCGCATATTTCTCCAAAGGTCTAGACGTTTCACCTTCTAGAACTCTTGTACCTCCTACTTGGTAATTAGTTATATGAGTACATGCATATTTGTAGTTTATGGCCATATACGTGTGTATGTTTGAGTAACTACTTCGGCTGATCACCACATCTGTGTGTGTGAGATAGCTCTTCGTCGCCTTTTACACAAGTGTTCCTAGCTTTAATATGTGCATGTACATAAGAGTGGCTGCTTCATGTTTTTGTTGTTGCGTGATTATTTACTAACAGCTTAGTGATGCTAATATTCGTCACAATATTGTACAAGAGGTATTCGGATCCACGTTTTGGCCCATGTAGACCCTAGTCACTCAGGGGTACACCTATTAATATACCCTTCAGCAGCTTTCAGTTGATACCCATATTGTACAAATACATCCTAGTGTTATCCGGGTCCACTTTTTGGTCTATATCTCAAGACCCTAGCCACCTAGCGAGTTAAAAGGATGCCTAGGGACTTCCGTGGGGGGAAACTACGTAAGCATGCGCATTTTTATAATATTCCGTTGTGTAGTTTAGGCGCCATTGCGTTACAACATACAGACATTCGAATTTATATATATTTTGGAACTTTGAGTTACTATCGCACTAGTGCCTAGTAGTACTAAACTTTAAGTATAGTTCTGAACCACAAATTTTGATCAATATTAACTGACTTCGAATACTATGGACTCATTCAGCCTATATCAGGTCCTAATGGACCAGCTAGTTCACTGACTTCTCTTTCGATGTTATAATACACATTTTAAATTTGTTGGACATTTGTGAATTAAGCTAACCATATGTATATTGAGGCTGTCATCTTCAACATAAACATATCCTTAGATATTTCCATTGAAATTAAAAGGCATTGAACGCTACAGCCAACAAATTTTTAAAAATTCCAAATTATATATGTACTTACCAAAAGGATATCAAGCAAGCGCCAAAAACGAGCAGGAAAACCATCACAAATATAAATGAAACATACATAAGTAGTCCGCCAATGTAAAGAATAGCTGATACACCCAAAAAAATTATGAAGAGTTCAACAAATGTTATCAAAATCCATGAAGTAAGCTCAGAGCATGGCTTCAGACCCATCGAGCACATGATCTGCAAAGTGTGTTTCAAGTGATTACCTACAACTTATGTTGATTGAACTCCGAAAAATATATACAAACCATTGTGTTGCGACTTTCACGCATCCAAATAAGATGACGTACACAACTGGCTATTTCTGCTACCAAACCCAAGAAGAAGGCAACTTGTATGGCTTGTGCCAAGTAGATGCCTGTTTTCATGCTGAAATAAGTCACGTTTTAATCAAACATATGCATAAATCTCTTTAGCACTCATAAGTATTCAGTCATTTAATACTCACTCATCTTCTGTGTAAGCGGGATATGGGAATTGCTTGGTATACATTTGCAGCCCATCCACGCCATATTTGCCCAGTGTATCTTTATTACCGCCACCGAATATGCTGAGCAAATCGAAAAGCGCTTGGCGTCGCTGACGGGTATGTGGCTTTAAATCATCCCCACTGATCATTGTTTCCATCGAATCGTTATTACTTGCTTCAATTTTCTTATTTTGTTCAAAACCTACAGATGACTCGGAACTTGTTAGTGTCCAATCATCATCATCGTCTTCGTCTTCACCAAAACCACTGCCGGTATCGATTTCAACCGAAAGTGGACTGCCTGTATTTAGTTCGAATATTCTTTCTTCGGTTATGTTTTTATGCAATGACTTTTGATGATTTATGATACCCATATCGATAGCATTTTTGATTTGTACAAACCCGCGATGATATTTCATATCACGCAACATACTACCCGATGGACCGGGGAACCAAAATCGATTCTTATTCTCAAATGTAGGTTGCGTATTTTCTGTGTCCATGTGTAATTTATAGGTGACATCATTGTCGGTTTTATTAAAATATGCTGCCGCTAAGAAGAGACGTTTTTCATTTAATTCATAGGCGGTTAGTTGTAAATCTTTTGCTGTTGCTAACGGTATGAAACGATCCACTGAGAAACATTCCAAAATATTTTTAATTGTTGTTACAATATCATATACCCTCGGATCGGTTCGTATGCGATTAACAATGGCGATAATTTCGTCGATATTTATGTCGTCACCGATATAGGCGCGCACCGTTGGTGACGAAGCTAGTTTCAGCAGACTGTCGAATCCTTTCTGAAAGGATTCATCCTCACGCAGTTTTGTTACAATGTCAGTAACAGCAACTGACAATTTTTTAAAGCGCGAGAGCTCTTCGAATGTTGTGTTGGCCTAGAGAAAAAATGTATGATATTTGTATCCATAACAGAAAAGAAGTAGGGGTGTAATAGGCTGCCTAGAGATACCCTGCTAAATGGGATCGGTCGTCAACTTAGTAACTAAAAAGAGAAATACCATCAAACACGTTGAAATAAAATTTACAACTAAGAGATAGAGAATTAAGAACAATGATGCCTTTTACGATAATCGCTTATATGTATAGGATGACTCCGGTATTTTTTCCCACGACGAATTGCTGTCATTTCAAATTGCCATTCTCGGAGCAGCTCCCTAGAGCTGGCCTATTTGAATGCTCTTAGTCCAGGATGCTGTTGAACATATAGCAGACCAAAGATAGGTGTTCTACAGATCACACACTTTTCGTGTCGTGCAAAGAATGGTGTGCAAATTTCTTCAAATTTTTGAGAACCATTTCTGTCGTCTACCATCTTCAAGCAGCAATATAGAGTAGTCAGATTGTTCCAGGACAGTACGGTCCCAGTAACGATCTTTGTCAGCAGCCAGGTCGATTTAGAGGCGTTAAAGCCCAACGTGATATAGCTTACCTAGCTCAACGAGGTTCACCCTATTCGTGGAGAATCATATCTATTGAGCAGGCGAGCCTCTGGTGGCCCTCAAGAAAGGCGGCAGTTGGCTGACCAAGAAGGCTCAGCGTAGTCAGATCAAATCGTTTCCGGCGATGCTAGTACCATTAAGGTGCTATTGCCGTAGTGTACCGGATGACTATTCGGCAAGGGACCTCTAACATCGATACAACTCCCCTAAACCTTCGGGAAGTCGCCTTATCTTGCTACAAGAATACGAAGAAGACAGTGGACTCCTCAGCCTAATCCACACGGAATCCGCAAAAAAATGCTTTGCTGAGTTACACCTAGGAAACCGCTTAATCAAAGTAAAATTCGTGCAGACATTTCATGGGATAGCGCGTCTTAATGGTTCATCTTCGATCTGGATATAGTCACAGGTTCTACCAAAACCAGGTTCACCGCGGTTACGCGAGGTTTTTCCTGCATTACATCTCTCCATTTCTCCTCTCCGTCGTTGATTTGTTATTCAATATTTAAAAAAATAACCTACGTTTTTTGATGTTGCGTATTTGCCATGACGTAGCTAATGTATAACCATTTCCCTTATTTCTCTAACATGGGTATCCTTTTTACTTAATTTTGCTTAAGGGCGGAAAAAATAGAAGCACAAGATATGGAGCACGCAACCCTATTATTGCAAGCTATGAAAATTAGTAAAATTACGACTTTTCTTAAAACTTACATGCATCATAATTGATTGTGTATCTTCTGTGACGGGTGCATATAAAATTTTACCATGTATCAATGGCTTTACAACACTCCAAGTCAGTTTTCCTGTCGTTGTAGTGGTGATATTCAAATAAAGTTGTTTGCAATATTTAGCTGTAGTGAGAGAAATCACAAAATTTATTAAAGATATAGAATAACTTAGACTCCCAGTTAACCAGTGCATGTTTGAACTGCTACTAACTAAAGTTAAACCAAGATAATAGCTGTCACATTTTATTGGAATGGCGTACGTGGCAAATCAAATAAATATTTAATAATAAATATTTAATATTTATGGCCAGATTATGCATGACGCCGTGACACTTTGCATCGCAGTCACCCACATTAACAGTCATCACTATATAATACCAAAAATTTCCTAAAGGCATCCAGGTTTACTATCACTCACTAAAGTGAATGAATGACTCGTTGCATTATACATAATTCGGCCCTTAGTTTACAGAAACTTACTAGGCATTACATTGATTTCATCGTCATTAATTTTACTAAGGTCCTCGGTATCATAAATAATGTCATTTACTAATGGTATGGTATCCGTGCTGGGGAACGGATGGCCGCATAATAAATAACCCGCTTTAACAAACGTTCGACGATCTGAAAGAAGAAAAAAATGTATCACAAATTTCAGCCCCACTAGTTCTAATAGTTTTAAAATGTAAAACTGATAAATATAACACCTATCAACACCTATCAATACACAATCACTCAGCTGATTTTTCGAATGCGCGTATATTGGACATAGAAAGAAGAACAAAAACAAGGCTGATACTAGAGGGCTTGCGAATACAACAAAGAATAAAAAAATGTGTGAACTTCAAAGAAGACGTACATAGACAATATCAACTGTGCTTACTTCACAGCAATCAAAAAGCACACAGTTTGATGAGATGAGCAACGAAAAGGATGCAGCGCGAATATATGTATATAGTTTTGAAAAAAAATTTTTATTTAATTGAATGTAATGTAAGTGAAATCCTCAATGTTGTGTAAAATGTTTATTTTGCAAATAATTGTTTTATGTTATTAATAAAAACTGATCTCCCTGAGGAAAGTACAAAATGTACCGAAACGCGTAGGAGGATAAAGGAAAACTTAGTTTTTCGCTTAAAAATCACCGGCCAAATAGCTGTTATATAAAATAACCCAAACATAATAAACATTGGCCCATCAAACAACTGATAAATATAAAGTTTAAAACTGTTCCGATAATAGGCTTCAGAAAATTCATAATACATGAAATGAAGTTATTGAGCATATACTTAATTATTTTTTTAAATACCAAAAGTAAATACAATTTTTTTTTTATTTACAGAAAATGTGGCATTTCATATTTAGAACAATTTAATTAAGTGAATATATTATTTACCTGAAAACAAGCGCCTTATATCAAAGGTGCCATTTAGGAACTCCTCCACTTGAGGCACTAAACTGATAACACTGCTGACACTTTCTGTAATTAATAATAATATAAATGACAGCAAAATAAGTTATAATTAATTAAATGATAATTTAATGATGTTTCAAGCTTAATGCTTTTAAGTGGATATTTGTGGTAGATAATTATTTGTGTGTAACATTTCCATATCTTATAATCTTTATATACAAACATTCTAATGCAAAGTACTTACCACGTATTTCACTAAAATGTCCGCCCGTAACTACAGCCGTAACGGCATTTATAAAATTCGCTTTTTCCGGCAAATCGATGACAGCATTAAACATGCGATCGTCAGTGACAAATATATTCACGATATCGATAATTGGTTTCATACTGAAACAAATTGGAAAATATACTTACGTACAAATTAGGTACATAAAACAACTTAAATACAGAAATTAAAATTAACAAATTATTTGCTATTAAAAATGCACATGAACCAAGCTGTTGTGTTAGAATATATGATAGAGTTCAAAGAAGAGTGAGGGGTCAGCGCCATACTTATTCTTTTTTCAAGTCAAATGAAACTTTTTTTAAATCAAATGAAACTCTTCAATTTAAATTCAACTGTATAATCAAAAGACACATTTTCAATTAAAATAAAACTTTTTTCAAATAAAATTAAAATCTTTCAAATCAAATTAAACCTTTTTCAAATCAAATGAAACTCTTTTCAATTTAAATTCAACTTTAAAATCAAAAGAAACTTTTTCAATTAAAATAAAACTTTTTTTAAATTAAATTAACTTTTTGAAATCAAATGAAACTTTTTTAAATCAAATGAAACTTTATAATCAAGTGAAACTTTTTCAATTAAAATAAAACTTGCTTCAAATAAAATTAAACTTTTTTCATATCAAATGATTTTTTTTTTTTAAATCAAATGAAATTCTTTTCAACTTAAACTCAACTTTATATTCAAAAGAAACTGTTTCAATTAAAATAAAATTTAAATTTAAATTTTTCAAATCAAATTAAACTTTTTTTAAATGAAATGAAACTCTTTTTAATTCAATTTCAACTTTTTAATCAAAAGAAACTTTTTCAATTAAAATAATTTTTTCAAATCAAATTAAACTTTATTCAAATTAAATGGAACTTTCTTTAAATCAAATGAAAGTCTTTTCAATTCAAATTAATATTGTAACGAATTCACTTGCAAATCCTCTTATTTGCAACCCTCTGCTAAGTTCGTATCGCTAAACTGTTGAATAAATAACTCCAATATGTAATAATGCAAAATGGCCTTTATTCAAGTACTTCACAATAACACTTATACTGTTTTCACACAGACGGCTTATTGAATAATAAAGGCAGTTTTCTACATTAAGACGCTTATTGAGCTCAATCTTCCCTACAAAATTCGAATCTATTATTATTTCATTAGTAGCTAATCGAATGCCTAATGAAGTCAAAAGCACAATGCAACTCTGTTGGCAGCGTTCGCTTCCGTTTCCGCTTCTTAGTTTTCAAAGCAAATGTCATTGTCTGCATGGCGGAACGATACAAGGTGGCAGCATCGAACAGCTGATTATAACCTTTTTTATTTGATTTGATACATCAACTACCGGCGCAGTACGATTTTGACATTTGTCCATCGAATTTACAAGTACATGGAATTTTGTTTGTTTGTAGGTATGTAACCATGCTCCCACCTTGTATCGTTCCGCCATGATTGTCTGTCTCATCCTTCATACTAATCGAGCAGTTACTTCTGTGTGAAAGCAAAAAATTTACGATTTCATTAGCAGGTGAAATGAGATCATTAAGTTTCTGTGTGAAAACAGTATTATACTTTGCTACTCGCTGGCTTAATAACCAAACTAATTAATAACTCAACTCAAACTGAATTAATCCTTACTCGCCTGCCCCGCTTTTATAGTTTACGCTGCATACTTCTAGGCTCTTCGATTTCCAGAACTTACTAGTTATTTTCGGCTACAAAATCGCCAGCCAACAACTACGTGCACAAATTATTGCTCTCTCTTGTGACAACTCAGATAAGATATATGCATGTGTTTGTGCATTGCCGATCCGCTGCTCGTATACGTACATATGTGTAGACGCAATTATTTATTCGTTTATGTAGATACATAATGACTGAATGTTTGTAGTTTACAATCTCTCGCGCATACATAGGCGTATAAGTAAATCCATCTGTGTGTGACTTATTTCGGCTGCCTTATATATGTGTATACATGATTTGATTATTGACGTAAATACTGCTTATCGTGGCCTTGGCATCGCCTTAGCGATGGTATAACTTAGTGATGTTAATATCCGTGACAATATTTATAATAAAACGAAACATTTTATAATTCAAATTATACTTTTATCAAATTAAATGAAGCTTTCTTTCAAATCAAGTTAAACTTTTTTCATTCCATTTTTCAATTATAAAGTAACTAAAAAGGCAACATTTATCTTAAAAAATATTCTCAGAGGCCTTGAGTTCTTCAGATCAAATGGAACTTTATTCAAATCAAATGAAACCCTTTTTTCAAAAGCAACTCTTCAATTCAAATTAAGATTTATAATCAAATGAAACCTTTTTCGAACTAAATGAAACTTTTTCAAATCAAGTTAAACTTTTCTCATTTCATTTCTCAACTCTAAAGTAACTAAAAAGCAATAATTGTCATAAAAATTATTGTTATAGACCTTAATCTTTTTCAGATCAAATTAAACTCTTTTAAAATCAAATGACTCTCTTTTTAATTCAAATTAAACTTTTTTTCAAATCAAGCTTAACGTTTTTCAAAGGTCCTAAACCTATAGATATTATAAGCCATAAAATTATTTATTTTTATTTGGAAGAATTTTAATTTTATTTGAAAAAATTCGAACCATGGAGTTTCTGTTCTCTTACGATAGATACGGCGTGGGTATGTTTAGTCTTTTGAAGTTTTTTTGGATGACCGTATACTTAAAGGAAGAAGCGGAAATTATCTCGACTTTCGTCGCTGTGAGTGAGTATCTCATCAATATATTAACTCCCATAGATACTTTTTTGCTTTGGCGACTTCTTTGCAGTTAAGATAGGTCGAATTGGCCGGACAATGAGAACCTCACAGAGAGTCAATAGTGTTACCAGAAGTTTGCTCAACAACCAGACGGAAAAAAACTCTATTGGAATCAAGGGCATAAGTTGTAAAATAATTCTGTGTTCTTGGGCTTTATAGAACCTATACTACTTGTTACTTTAGCTGTGTCACTCCTAATTGCTAGAGCCTTAGCCTGGCTGGCGTAGGGCATGCTCACAATACTTTCTCGATAATTTTCTCCTGCAACCCGCTGGGCTTCCGGCTGTTCCAGCTTAGTCAACTATGTGCAATGAAGTTGACGTGCCTGCAGTTTAAACTGTTGTGTGTCTATTCCTTTGGTCACGGTTTCTACTTCCGTAAGAAAAACACTGCAACTATTTGTCATCTCGTGGGATCTGTTTATTTTTCGATCAGCACAGTATATCGCAGTCACTACTACGGAACCATCGGTGTACATGTGTATCGCCTCGTCCGCCGTTTGACCGTCCTCTGTCATTGAGAAATCAAAATAGAATTGACTGTAGCAAGAATATATTCATTCATTAAGAACGAGAAAGCGCTGAAAACTGCAGGAAATGCAATGACTTAGTGGCTATAACCTCCGTTGCTTTCTTCTTATTACTACCACCTAAAGGCGAAACAAGTAATATTCAATCAACGCTCATATTACCTGCATGGGAGGTGAGGTTCAGACCGTTATGAATATATTAATGTCTATAACGAAGTTAAGTTTAGATACGGAAATAACAGATTTCGTGCTTTTGAGTCCCAGAAATCCCGGTATAGCAAATGCGTCGAAGTTTGCGTCATCTGCAGTTTGTGGCCCCTGTGGGTTATGGGGGCTAAGAATATATTCGCGGCAGGTATGACTATCGTAAAAGGCGACTAAAATACAAATCTCGTACAATGATTTGAGGTCATTTACCTGGAATGTCCAAACTGTTTCGATTGGTTGATGTCCTCCTTAAGGCTAAGGTCAAAATCACCGCTATAGATAAAACGTCTACTACAGTGATCATTTGAAAAACACCCGCAATTCGGAGTCAAGGTGTTGCTTTTGTGTTGGAAAAGAAATTTTGCCGCCAATTACTATCGTTCATTGCTGTAAACGTGCGCCCCGCCGCGACCCGCATCAAGGAGACGTTTATTAATATAACGTCTATATGCGCTTGGGCACCAATAGACGATGCGGACGACAAGGATAAGCTTTCCATGAGAAACGCGCTGATGTACGAGGACTGTCCCCGCCATGATAATAAAATCATGCTGAGTGACTTAAACACCAGGGTGGACAAGGAAAGGGTATTTTGGAAAATTTAGCCTCTACGGTGTAACATCACCCAACGGGTTGAGACAGATTGAATTTGCCGCGGCTCCAAAAATGTTCAGTTCAAGCTACTGGTCTGTCTCTTGTTCGAGCAACATGAAACCAAATCTATCACGCCGTAATCGAAAGCAAACATAGTTCCAGTTCACTGAATGTTCGCAATCTACAAGGCTCAAATATCGACTCGGACCACTACCTTGTGCCAGCCAAAATACGTACACGCCTCTGTGCAGCAAAGGAAGTGCGTGCAGTGAAACAAGGGAAGTTTGCGGAGG
Source organism: Eurosta solidaginis (assembly GCF_040869045.1). Taxonomy (NCBI): domain Eukaryota; kingdom Metazoa; phylum Arthropoda; class Insecta; order Diptera; family Tephritidae; genus Eurosta; species Eurosta solidaginis. Next base: position 223,305,933 of record NC_090322.1, on the reverse strand, counting down.
ATTACTCCACTCGGCTCTCACACCGGCTTACTGAGAGCAATTTTCGACCGGACGATGTGCCGGAGCCATGGGAACATATTTTTGCTGACATCAGCGAAACCGCAAACACAACTGTTACGATGAGAAATGTCGCGCTGCACCAGAAAATAAATACCCTGCCTCTAGGGATTCGCCGCTCGAAGGTGAGATTGACAATTGGGTTTGGAGAAGCTATATATTGCGCTGACAACCTGAAAAGGCTGCGCTACACAACCCCTTGAATCTGGTATTTTAGTCGCCTCTTACGACAGGCATACCTACCGCGGGTATATTCAAAGTGCTAAATCAGTTTAATAGATAAGGGAGGAACTACACTTAGTTATTTTAATTGATATAATGTACTAAGCTGGTAATAACAAACCGACTAATAAAAATCTGGAAAAAGGGTAAAGTGTCATTCCCGTATTCTAGGTACTTACGGTGCATTCTTCCAACTCGTTGTTTCCTCATATGGAGTAATGTTCATGCATTTATTTTCCAAACTACAAATATACGAATAAAAACTTGGAAGCACTTGATTTTTTGTTGGCAGCAATCTAGTAGGAAATTGACAGTCTTCTATATGTTCGGGTCCGAATCTGAGACGAATGAGGTAGAGCAGCATAAAAACCATACAGGGCCAAGCAACTTGCACAACGGTCATTACCTTTAACGGAAAACATATATTTAATTATATACTTATGTACAGATGTTGGTTTTTTTTTACCGGTTGCCGCAGACGCACAAGCCCATCTTTGCGCAGCAGTGCCTTAAGTTGAGTAACGCTAAAAGAACGTTGCAGTTGCATGATGGTTTATTGTTAGTTTTTGTTTTTTTTAATATCACAGTTTTGGCAACATTTGCAATTTATATTCGGTGGATGCTTAGAAAAAGCGTAAGTTTGTTTTGCTAAATGTTTATGTTATTCTCCACACTGCAATTCCTGTAAAGAGAATTAGAAAGAGAAAATTTGTTAAAAATAAGTATATCTACATCGCTTATATAGACACCTCAGTTTATTTATCTTTAAAGACTATTAATATTTTTTTCGTTCTAAATATAAAATGTTTTAACGAAAACAAAAATGCGACTTATAAGCACTTCCTTCAATAATTTTTTACACGAACCTAATGCTGATTCCGTTTCTATAAAAAAATGCGCCTTTGCACGGTGCACATTCTTGCACTTTTTAATCAACTCTATAAAGTTTGACTGCCCTATATGCACTTTTTCTATAAGACGATCGTAACCATATAGCGTCCCTTATTTTCCTTGTCAGGTCTGCAAGAAAAACAACCAAAAAAAATTTTTCCCATGTAATTCCTTATATAAAATTGTCAACTGAATATCAGGCCAATCATCCACCCCGTTTAAGCTTAACAGGGCAGAAATTGGCTTTTTTTGCATTTTTGAAATGCGCCTTTTTATGAAACAATCACACATTTGGTTTGACGTGCAGCCCCAACATTGAGTTGCTTCTCTTCAAGTCTTGCTGTCAACGAACAGGTTGTAAACGTGTAAAAAGCTAATCGGAATCGTGTATAAGCCGAACATAGCTCGACTCTCTATCAAGAAATCAACTACCTATGTAATAAAGTTGAATATGGACAAAAAAAAAATGGTATTATAAACGAGTATACCATAGGCAACGTCAAGAGAGCCTTATCCCAGGATTTGTTTCCAAAATGCCCCACCTTAGAAACCGTTTTCCCAGTCAAAATGTATTCAATGTAAGCTCAGCGGTTTTGAAAAAAAAACTCTGAACTGTGCTACAAAGTTCAGAGAAGTTTTTTCTTAAATTGTCGAAAAAAGAAAGATAAATTTAATTGACGAAATTTTACAAAAACTGCCACTGCCATTTTCGTGCTCGCCGCTATATATAAGTATTGTAACGAATTCCGGGGAATTCCGACTATTATGCACCTTCTGCTAATGATTCGCTAAACTGTTGAATAAACCACTCCTATATGCAGTATTGCAAACTGGACTTTATTTAGTTTACTTTGGGAGTAGTACTTCACAATTATACTTCACAACCAATAGCGTGCTTAAATCAAAACTGAATAATGATTGCTGAACTTGCACTGCTTTTGTACTCTCTGTTGCTTCGTTCGCATATTTCTCCTAAGGTCTAGACGTTCCGCCTTCTAGAACTTTTGTGTCTCTTGCTTGGTTACCATCAATATACATGTATATTCGTAATTTATGTTTTTACTGCCATATGCATGTGTATATGTGAGTAACTACTTCGGCTGATGACTACATGTGTGTGTGTGAGATGAGAAATCTCTTCGTCGCCTGCTTTATTTTTGTTGTGCACTTATTTAGTAATAGCTTAGTGATGCTAATATTCGTCACACTGCCCTCGACCTAAGTCTGATCGTCCCGATCAGACAAATCTCTCGATCCAACCACAGCTAGCCTCTCCAAATGAACCACCCTTCTATTTCGTGGTTTCCCAGTTGTTTGTATGCGGTAGATGACATCACTGATCCTCTTCACAACTTTGTACGGGCCTTCCCAGCTACATTGAAATTTGGAATGAAGAACTTTCCGCCGGTGAGGGTTGTGTAACATTACCAAATCTCCCTCCAGGAAACTTTCCGAATTGTTGTTCTTGTCGTACCTGTGTTTCATCTTACTACTCATTATCCTGGTTCGTTCCATCACACTCTGTTGTTTGCCCAATAAACTACTTCGTAGGGCTTGACGAATTGGCTTTGCATATTCAGTATCGTTTTGACGGGTCACAACAGTAGTGCGCGCTGGCTTGAAACCACCCTTGCATTCTTTCTGCGAAATTCTTTCCTTCGTTTTAGTGCGTTCATTTGGGTTTGTCAATGCCAGTGTTTTTCTCGCAGGTACTTTTGATTTAGATTTTTTTGGCCCATTCGTTACATCAACATTTGCCCGATCTACTGCCTTTGACTTTGGTGGTCTTTGTCGAATCTCCTCCACGAGCGCTCGCTTACTGATAAACCCTTTCTCCAAACTGAAGTTAAGTGGCACGTTCTTATTCTTATAACGCATAATCCTTCTTTGCATGTCGATGCTGATGCCATGATCAACTCAGAAGTCCGTTCCCAATATGGTAGGTAGGTAAGTGAAATGGCTGCGACCCTGGTCGCCCAAGTAGCTATTTAAAGCCGTTTTGATGCCATGTAACTCGTTTAAAAACATACGGAATCTTACGGTCAATGTATTACAACCAGTCAGAGTTGTTGATAAAATTAAGAATATTCGGGATTGCTATCACAGATAACCCTCTGAGGTCTTCTAGAAACGGGGTTCCACGGAACTTTAGCCGGGCTCTAGCTAGAGCCGGGCATTTACACATAAAGTTTTCTACTATCTCCCTGGCATTTGGATCTTTGCAGCTTCTGCAGTATTTGTTATACGGAATGCCCATCTTTTCCGCATGCGTACCTACTGCCCAATGACCGGTGCAGACTGCTATCAGTTTGTGTGTGTTAGCCCTGGATTTGTACAGAAGACTTCTCGTCCTCTTTCCATCATTGTTTGGCCAAATGGATTTTGATATTGCACAGGTGGTGATGTTATTGCACTTTGTTTGTGCTTTCTTCAAGTAAAAGCTTTGGATATTCCCTTTGGCTACTGCTAAGGGTATTCCTACTTCGATACTTGTTATTTCCTCGTTCATCTCCGATGAGCTCCTGCGTGCTAGCTCGTCGGCCTTCTCGTTACCGTCTATCCCCCTATGAGCAGGGACCCAGATAACACGTAGTTTTAGATTGGTGGATAACTGGGATATGAGTCGTTTACAAATTCACACTAATATTGAGTTAATGTGTGGCGAGGAAAGCGCTTTTATCGCTGTTTGGCTATCCGACAGGATGCAAACTTTAAGAGCTATATTCAAGCCCTCCAGTGATTTGCAGGCTTGCCAAATCGCGAGAATTTCTGTTTGAAACACGCTGCAGTGCGATGGGAGTCTGAATGATGCAGACACATCTACGGACTCAGAGAAGACTCCGGCCCCCACTCCCCATTCCATCTTGGAGCCGTCAGTGTAGATTTGAATGTCGTCAACCCTTATGCCCGGGCTTCTCTTCCACTCGTTCCTGCTTGGAAAGGCGGTATTACAACTGTACTCAAACTTCAGTTTGCGAGGGTAGTAATCTGTCTCGGTACTACATGTAACATCCGGAAGTTTATTTAGGATACTACTATGCCCTTGCTGAGTATCCTCCCAACACCCAGGCTCCCTGAGTCTCAGTGCGGTTTGTGACGATGTACAAAGTATATGCAAGTCGATCGGAAGCAGGTGCAAACGTGGTCTAAAGCAGCTGTGTGGCAAGTGCGTCCGGCCCCTATGTCACCAACACACGCAGTGCGCTGAACTTTTTGCAGGCTGGTGAGATTGTAGCTCTTGCTTAGAGCTTCCCACCAGACTATGGAACCATAGGTAAGCACCGGTCACACCACCGCCTCGTACATCCAAAGTACCATGCTTGGCTTGAGTCCCCATTTCTTACCAAACATTGATTTGCAGGCATAGAAGGCGATGCAGGCCTTCCGCACCCTCTCTTCGATCCATACTTTCCAATTCAACTTGCAGTCAATTGTTAGTCCCAGATACTTGGTACTCGATGACAGGGTTAATTGCTGGCGGTTTAAGTATGGTAGTCTGAAGGCAGGTGACTTGTACTACCTCCCAATATGACTTCATCAACAATTTTTGCCACAACGAATTTGTGCAGAATCGAGACCTTCCCAATTAAGATTTCACATACCACTTCTCCCTGGACTTCGTTATACTCGCCAGTTACCGTACGCAACCTTGGTAATGGCTTTACTCTCCTGTTAACCAAATCAGATCGGATTAAGGAATGAGATGCGCTCGTATCTACAGTCAGTACACGCTCCTTGCCATTCACATATCCTCCAACGGTAAGACTGCTCGATTTTCTTCCCATTTGTGATACCGAGATTACGGGACATTCAACAGCTGGAGCTGGCTCTCGATCTTTACATCTGACTCGCTTCTGCCCATCTTCTCCAGCTTTGTGCTTAAGACCACCCATGCTGTTGGAACCACTAGGATCAAGATCGCAATGACGTGCAATGTGACCTGGCTTCCCACAATTGAAGCATTTGACAACTCTTTCACTTCGCTTTTGCGATCCCTTCAGTACCTCCAATATTGTGTCCACCCAGTCTGGTCTTTCTACTTCCACACGATGGGCTTTGTACGCTGGTTTACTCTATAGTGAGGCAGTTTCCTGAGTCAGTGCATGGTATACTGTTTCAGCAAATGTTGGCTTTGGGTTTGCGTATGTAGCTCGCTTCGTTTCCACGTCGCGTATGCCATTTATAAAGCTCTGGATTTGTACCCTCTTTTACCCGAGGCAAACTCCTGCAAAGTCTTATTCGCTTTTTGGTGACGGTTTTGCAACTCAATTTTGTATATCTGTTTCCTATGCTCGCTTCCATAATAACGTCTCTCGACAGCGGCAATCAGTGCTTCATAACTGTTCCGTTCGTACTCTAGAATAGTCTGTAAGATTTCAGCTGCAGGCCCTTTCAATGCCAGGAAGAGTACAGGAACTTTATCTTCCGCATTCCAGTTGTTCACTGCTGATGTCTTCTCAAACTGAAGCTTAGATACCTGGAAAGGAACAGAGCCGTCAATGGATGGTGCTTTTACCTTTGGATTACTCGCTGAAACTGCTGGGCGATTTAGTTTCAACTCCTGTATATGACCTCTTAAAGCATCTAGCTCGGCCTCGATTTTTTCCTGTCGGCCACTGAACCTTTCATGAAACTGGGTTAGTTTCCCATCTGTGCGCGCTTCCAGCTAAGATGATTTACGGACTTCCTACTCTTCAAGTTGTTTTGAGATCTGAGATGATATCTGCGCTGAAATTTTGTGCCGAAATTTCGGATATACGTGCCTTCTGTGCTTCAATCCTGGATGATATTTGTGACATTTCTGAAAAACGTGCTTCTTATCGTATCTGATGTGATTCCAGTTGTGCTTCCATTTTGGATGTTATACGTGTTTCCTGTACTGCGAGCTGTGCTGACGTATCGGGTGATATTTGCGACGACATTTGCTTCAGCACTGCTAGTATCGCGTTAGTGTCAATACTTGTAAGTGGATTCAGAGTCTCTATCTTCTCCTCCATTATAGTCGCTGACTCTTCCACATCAGGATAAAAAAGTGTGTTTATCAACGTCCCTTAGTCGTGTTTGTAACTCGGATTTATTGCCAGTAGTATTCAATCCACGGGCTTCCAATCAGTTGCTGAATCTTCAATTCACTCAACTTGGCCATGTCCTTGTTGTCCTCTGGAATTTATTCAACAATTGCTCTTCTGACACCAATTGTAACTAATTGCGGAGAATTCCGACTATTATGCACCTTCTGCTAACGTTCGAATCGCTAAACTGTTGAATAAATCACTCCAATATTCAGTATTGCAAACTGGTTTTTATTTAGATTACTTTGGGAGAAGTACTTCACAATTATACTTCACAACCAATAACGTGCTTAAATCAAAACTGAATAATGAATGCTCGGCTTGCTCTGCTTTTATACTCTCTGTTGCTTCGTTCGCATATTTCTCCTAAAGTCTAGACGTTTCACCTTCTAGAACTTGTATGTCTCTTGCTTGGTTACCATCAATATACATGCATATTCGTAGTTTATATTTTCTACTGCCCCATGCGTGTATATATGTGAGTAACTACTTCAGCTGATGATTACATGTGTGTGTGTGAGATGAAACATCTCTTCGTCGCCTTCTACGTAAGAGTGGCTGCTTTATTGTTGTTGTCCATTTATTTAGTAGCAGCTTAGTGATGCTAATTAATATGTTTATTGTTTATTCAAGTTCAAATTACAGTTATTTACTAATACGATTACAAAAGTTTAATCAAAGTTACAAGCAATTTTCATTGAAACTTCAGCGCAAACAAATTGGTGTGAATAGTAAATAAGCTCAGTTGTCATAATCTATTAAAATAATTTATATAATTAACAATAATAAAATGCAGTACCTTTTCTTCATAAACTGTTTTCTAAATAATTAAACAGAATTAAGTGTAATGAGTGTAAAAATACATTCAATGGGACAATTACCAATTTACAGCGCTAAGTGGTTTTATTTGTAAAACTGTTTTATTCAGAATGATCTTAATTTAATCTGTTTTTAATAAACAGTTGAGGGTTTTTTTTTTCGATATTTATTTTCTCTATCGACAATACCTTTTAACAGCTATTATCTGAAATTCATGGAAAGTATTTGCTAAAATAAGTACTAATATACATTGTAATATTGACAGTATTGTTTAACCCCAATTCAAATATGGCAGAATTCGGCCAGTGCACACTGGGCTCAATTACGAGGCCATCTTCGCAATAGTAGACGCCAACAGAATCCTAACATCCCTACAGCCATTTTCATCCGGTTCAGTTGTACCGATGTGGGCTAAGAGTGACAGTTTCCCGTGATATCCCTATGGCGTGGGACCTAGATAATCTTAATCATAAAATAGTTTGGTGGAATCGTAAGCGAGGTCAAGCACTCCCAGACCACCCTCGATGGCACTATAATTGGCTATACAAGTGGATGTTAAATTAGCGAACCGTAGTGGCACTGAATAGCATTTCATCTACTGCATCCTTAATCGCGCCAACTTTCACTTGGAAAACGCTTTAGTGATCAGCCAACTTAAACTTGCCGCTTACATTTAACTCTGGAAAAAAGACTCCCCCCACAAACCTTTCCGTTCAACTTCGACACATACGTGAACAAGTTAGCTGATCCTCTGCCCCATATGAGTCCCCTACCCCATTCCTCTCTCGGTGGAATGATTGGGGTGAACGTTGCATAGCGAGCAGTTATCGGCACACAATATTACGTTTTGTCAGGGATAAAGTTGAATCAGGTAAAAAGGATAGAGTGTCCGAAGTCAGAAAGCCCATAGCTAATATCACGAAGTCTGACTAACGGAACTATTGGTAATTTACCTGATAATTACCGAATAAATACCAGTAGTATGTTTGCAAGGAAGGGAATACATCTTCGGCTTAGGGCCATTTTCTCCATTTCCACTTAAGTTATATTTACCTCCGGGTAAATTGGTAATTGTGAATATTTTCACAGATGACTTCTGTTTACACTATTTTCTTGGATTTAACTAAGACGCGAAACTTCTCTCAGAATGGGGAAAATGAAAATTTCGACAACTTATAGATAATTGGCTAGCTGCAGATGGTGAAATCAGCTCGTATAGTGCAAACCTGCTAACCAATATACAAAAATTTTAAAAAGCAGGCAAAAAACTATTTGAATTTTTCATTGAAAGCATAGGAAAGGGACTAATATTGTAGCAGTGCCAACCACCGTCTATAAACATTATATGCCCTTTTAACATTGGCATGTAATTGGAGGTAAAATCCTGCCATACTTAACAAACTAAAGGCCTTGAGAAATATCCAATGAAGAGACCTGATAATGGGCAGGGTATTTTTCCACTGCTAGAACAACTGGGGTCATTTACTTTGTGAGTGGTCAATATTGCAGTATGGACTTCCATGTTCTATGAAAGGCGTAATATTAGTTTTGCTGAAACTTCACCTGACTCATGTAACCAAGTAATATGATGATTTTTTCTTTCAGGCACAAATGCATGCTTATTTTGTATTTTTCATGCACATGTATATTCCAAACTCAGCAAACGTTCGAAGTCAAAGAATGGTCAAGAAGGGGTCCTAACTCGGATCGTCTACGCTCATTATGGGTTCTTTTATGGGTTCGGAACGAGTGTATTGCTCTTATTGCAATGGTCGTCCGACATGAGCATTTTTTCATACATTATGTGAGCCTAAATAGGAGTTCGTGTACACTCCTATTACGTTCATAAACAGCTCAAAATTGGGCAGATCCGGGCGGATTTTGCAAGCATGGCATTAAAAATGGAGAATCATATCCTCAATATTGATTGGAAAACAGGGATTTCGAAAGATACCCATAAAAGGAGGGAATACCGATGTCAGCTCGATAGACTCACCAGGATATACTACGGAGGCAGTTTGTAGTTACATTGAAAAAGCACGAAATACTTACATGTTAAAATGCTGATCATTACAGAGTAGATGCTAATTTAAATCGGGAACAGCAAGACATGTAATATCATAATTTGATTTATTCAAATTGAATATGAAACAATATTTTTCAAAATTATAGGAATGTATATACCTACATAAATGTTTGTTTCGAAGTTGCCTTGATATGCTCTTGGCATACAGCTCATAATTTTCATCATATCGGAGTCACAAAAGATACCATATGATCATATTTTTGAGGCTCATGTTTTCAGATTTTACGGACCTATATCGGATTCCTAATGAGTGTTCGGAAAATGTTTGAGGAGAAATCAGGTTTCTATTTTTATTTAGAGATGTGCCACACAATATTAATGTACCAAATAGTTTGTCTGGAAGGGTTATAGATCAAACTATACGGCCGAAAATTGAAAAAAAAAAAAAACTTGTGCAATTTTTATCATACCAATCGTGGAATGCTCCTGTAAATTCAGATTTTGACGTAGAAGCCTAAATTAATGAAAAAGACTTGGCGACCTTAGCTGCTATGTTCAAGTAAGATGATTATATCATGACGCAAACTAAACTAATTTTCCAGTTAATATATATCTGATTGGATTGAGTTGTTATATACAACTTGTAAAAATAAATATCGAACTTATTACATTGAAGTGCAGTGATAATAAACATATGCTATTGTTGTCAAAGTGTTTTTAATCGATCGCCCTCTCCCGCCCTCCCCCCCTCTCTGTTTCCTATGCAACCGTGTGTGCTTACTGTAATAATAAGACTGTAAATTTACCGGGCGCTAAATCAGTTCAATTTATTAATCAGTCAACTTGTTGGGCAATGAATCATTGATTTTGTTTGCAAGTATGACTTTATTAAATAATAATTCTAGATTAACCCCAATTGAGTATTTAATTTGAAAGTTTAAAAATGATGACCTAGATAAAATAAATAGACAGACAGAACTCGGCCACTCAAATCTATACTTTTCCTCACTTACTTCGTATATATTATCTTTCATTACTTTCTTGAGTCAAGCAAACTGGAACTCAACTTGCCCTTTTAAGTAAATTTCTGGAGAGAAAATCTTCAATATATCAAACAATCACCAGCCATCATCCCATGAGTTTTCTAGCTCCGTATCACGCTCGAGTCTCACGGGAATGCTCTGGATCATTGGGAGACTTAAGAATCAGAGGTCGCGATATTTTTGTACACATGAGTTGTGATAGGTAGATGTCGCAGTGTTTCATAAAGGCCAAGCAGAGTCATCTTTTTTGAAAAATTAGGTTTATAAAAGCAGCGTTGCCAAATTAACCACAAGAAATTATCTAGGCTCACGAATTGAACCAGACTTCTACACACGGTAAGAAATTTGAAGCTAAAATTTAAGACTACCATTGGATTAAGCAATTTTTTTTAGCTATTCATTTCATTTATTAGTTATTAACTTTAATACCATAGCACATTAAGATTAAAACCTTTTATTGCGCAATACAAACATAAAACTTATGTGTATGAAACAACTTATATAAAAATAAAAATATGAGATAGACAAAAAACCGTGTTATGCAATTTGATCATTAAAATAGTCAAATATAAGATTTTTAAAATTATTTTCTCTCATTCAGTTCCTTAAAGACTGTGGAATGGAGTTCCATAGCCTAACGCCGTTAACAAAGAAAAGCCTAGAAGAGGTTAAATAATTAAACTTTGGAAGAATAAAATTAGAGGAGCGTGTGCTTTTGGAAAACGTAAGCTTATCGTACAAATAACCCGGCTTTTTGTAAACTAGCAATTTAAACATAAAAATGCAATTACGCGCTTTAATAAAATTTATTAGGCCACATCCAAGAATTGAGTTTCTCAACGTAGATAAGTGAGCAAATTTCTTCCAGTGACGTGGTTGAAAGCAACACTGAGTTTATGAAGGGAGACAGCATCTAAATTGCTATAAACGACCTCAAAGTAGGTTATGTAAGGTACAATAAGACACAAAATAAGCTTTTTCTTTGTATCACAACTTGATTGACGTGGTCTTCGCAGGACTACTTAGAGTTGATTACAAAGCCTAGATTTCGTACTTTTTCGACTAACTGAATTCTTACAGATCCAATGTAAAGGTGTGATATAGCAGAAATATGGATCTTATCTTTATAGATTGGAAGAACATATGATTTTTGAGCATTAAGGCACAGAAAGTTTGACCTAGACCACTCCATAATCCAGCGTAAGTCCGCACTCAGCTTATCTGTAAGATCCTGAACCAGGCTGATATGGCTTGAAATGTATAATTGCACATCATCCGCATAAGCATGCCTTCGATCATAGGAGCAGACATTAAAAATGTCATTTATAAAGATACTGAAAAGAAGGGGACCCAAGACAGAGCCCTGTGGTACTCCAGACCTGGTAAACCCAGCTGCAGAGAAACTATTCCCGGCTTTAACCTTTTGAGTTCAGTTGCTAAGATAGCTCTTTACCAGCTTAACTGCGTTTTCATCAAAACCGAAACATTTGTATAGCTTATTACAGAGAAGGCTATGGTTGACAGAGTCAAATGCTTTGGAGAAATCCAAAAGACACAGAAGGGTCAAGTGACCCTGGTCAAACTCCTGACGGATTTCATCGAGAACTTTCGTGACAGCAGTCGAGCAAGAATGAGCTTCTCTAAACCCCGATTGAAATGGAATGAGGAGATTATTTTTCTCAATGAAAGCTGTAATTTGATTTGCTAAATATTTCAAACTATGCTTTATAATAAATAGATTTGATGTTTGGAAGAAGACTCAGAGCTCGCTGAGAATGATTTAAATTTACGCGATGTATCGATAAATTTGGAATATTTTTGTATTGTTATGTAACTTCCCGGTACTTCACACCTGCAACATTATACGCAAGCCCTTTACGACACAGGTCGATAAACTAAATAAATAAAAGTCTATACTGAGAAATTAACTAATTTCTAAAGATCTTCTCGCTGGTGTGAGTAGGACTTTACTTCTTCATCGCCTACTCAGTCTAAAATAACGCTTGTTGGCAAAAGCTATTGAATTCTAAGTTGACATTGTTTTTGCTATTATTGCTGGTTCCCAAATGGACGAAATCCTTCACAGTCTCAAGTTTATATCCATCAACAGTGACGTGGCTGCCAAGGCGGGAATGCGCCGATTCTCTTTTAGATGACAGAAATACTTCGTCTTGTCCTCATTTACCGCAAGATTGTTTGCTTCTTTATCTAATCCCGAACTTACGGCGCGTTTGTTCAGGACAATAACATTAATATCATCCGTATACGCCAATAATTATATGCTTCCATAGTTGATGGTACTATCACGGTTTAGTTCTGCTTCTAGAACTATCTTCTCTAGCATTATATTAAAGAAATCGTGCGAAAGGTAGTCGCCTTGTCTGTAGCCTGGTTTGGCTTCGAATGGTTTGGAGAAGTCTTTCTCAATCCTTACGGAGCTGGTGGTGTTGCAGGGAACTTAAATTCAGAAATCAGCGAGCGAAATCAGACAGCAAGGTAAATCAACGCAAGGCATGCTATCAATTTTTTATAGAACTGTTTACAGATTTTCATCGATCAATTATCGGTTTGTTATCGACGGGTTATGGGCGTTTTTTTCCTGTTCTTATCGATGGGCTATCAGCTTGTTACACGTGTGTTATCGACGAGGTATAGACGAGTTATCGAAGTGTTATAGATTTGGTATCGGTAACAAAAGGTTATAAATTTGTGACCGATTTTTATCCACGAGTTATCGGTTCTTTATTGAAAAATTACCAATTTACTTTCAAATTTTATCAATTATTTACGAAAAATTTTCGATTTGTTATAAAAAAAGTTAAAGAGATGTATCAGGAAGTTATGGATTTCATATTGAAAATCCATCGATTTGGTATCAAAAATTTCGATCCGCTATCGACTTACCATCGAAATATATCTATATGTTATCTCAAAGTTTTTGATTTTTTACTGAAATATTATCGATTTGTTAAATTAATATAAATAAATACTTAGCACGATCTATTCAGAAGAGATTTAGGGCGAAGCTTCTCTTTCAATTTGCGTCGTGTTCCTTTTTCATTTTTCCTCGAAGTTTTATGGTGATTTGTTACCGAAAATTTATTGAAAAGTTATTGATTTGTTATAAAAAAGTTTGGCACATAAAAATTTTCGATTTCTTATCGGATTGCTACCAATTTCTTATCTGCTGTGTTAAAATAAAAAATAAATATAAGGTGACTTTTTGCTGTGTTAGCGAATGTTATCGACGACTCATCGGATTTTTATGAAACAGATATCGATAAAACTTGAATATGAAATCGAGTGACATTGGTAATTCGTCCTTAAATAAGCCGAGAAAAGCCTTTTAGAAATTTCTAAAAATATGAGGCGTAGCATAACCTTATTAAGGTTCGGTTGGTCTTATATATGACTATCAATAGAAATTTTACGCGTACAACGCTTTTATTAAATTGTCCGATCAACATCCTAGATTGATGAAGAGTGTGATTACCAGTACCTAGGACCTACCTAATTATTTTCCAGCTTTTACTTTTATTATTACTTCATGTAAGTATTGTTTTCAATAAAACTGTTTAACATACAATTTTTTTTTATTATTTTATTTTCAAGTTTTTAGTCTTTATTTAATTGCCTATTATTTCTCATTCTCTTTAGTTCATTTTGTGACTCATTATTAAAAGGACTCTTTCCTGACAATTTGTTACAATCTAAGTCCTCAATACATAATCCTTCCAAAGACTTTACTCGACTCTGCGCCACGTATGCTTGTCCCTCCACGAACTCCAAAATATTTTGATGTCACTTCTACCGGACTGTATGTATTATGTGTTCCAAATATTATAAGCCAAATCGGACCACAAATACGATTTTTTGAATATCTCGATCCTTTCGCCACCTAGCGGCGCTTTTTTTCATAGGTCGCTTTCTATTCATGTGTGTATTATGTGTTCCAAATATGAACCAAATCGGACCACAAATACGATTTCTTGAAATATTTCGATCCATGCGCCACCTATCGGAGTTTTTTCTTATTATTGCATTGTCATCGGGTTCTGAACTATATTCCAAGTTTCAAGCTTGTAGCTTATCGGGAAGTTATTTAAATTTTAAATACAAACTTCGTTCACAACGGCCGTGCAGCCGTGCAGTTTGTCAAGTCAGACTAAATAAAACCGTTGTATAGAGAAATACCTTATTGAACCATTCTTATTCTGGTGTAAAAAAGCAAGTGCCTTTTTCATTTTCCGACTGTAAACAATTACGTGTGGGACTAACGCTATATCCGACACTGGAAAGCAGCTTTTCTGAAGCTGTTGGCTGAAGTGGAAAGATATCTCATGATCTTCCCACCAATTTCTGAGATAATGGTTTATTTTTTCTTAGAACAAGTAGCGCTAAAATTTGTAATCCTCCCTTGTGTCACTCTCATTATACTCAGCTCAGCAGAGCTCACAGAGTATATTAACTTTGTTCGCATAACGGTAATCCGTAACGGCATAAACTAATCGAGATAGATATGGACTTGTATATATCAAAATGATCTGGGTGACAAAATAAATTCATTTAGCCATGTCCGTCCGTCCGCCGGTTCGTCTCTCCGTCCGTCTGTAAACACGATAACTTGAGAAAATTTTGAGGTATCTTGATGAAATTTGGTATGTAGGTTCCTGGGCGCTTATCTCAGACCGCTAATTAAAATGAACGAAATCGGACTACAATCACGCTCACTTTTTCGATATCGAAAATTTCGAAAAACCGAAAAAGTGCGATAATTCATTACCAAAGACGGATAAAGCGATGAAACGTGGTAGGCGCGTTAAACTTATGACGCCAAATAGAAAATTAGAAAAATTTGGAAAAGGGGCGTGGCACCGCCCACTTTTAAAAGAAGGTAATTTAAAAGTTTTGCAAGCTGTAATTTGGCAGTCGTTGAAGATATCATGATGAAATTTGGTAGGCACGTTACTCCTATTATTATATGTGTGCTAAACAAAAAATAGCGAAATCGGATAAAAGTAAATTATGTCAACATTCGACTCCAGTAATGATATGGTGCAACAAAATACAAAGATAAAAGAAAATTTCAAAATGGGCGTAACTCAGCCCTTTTTCATTTAATTCGTCTAGAATACTTTTAATGCCATAAGTCGAACAAAAATTTACCAATCCTTGTGAAATTTGATAGGAGCTTAGATCCTATGACTATAACTGTTTTCTGTGAAAATGGGCGAAATCGGTTGAAGCCACGCCCAGTTTTTATACACAGTCGACCGTCTGTCCTTCCACTCGGCCGTTAACACGATAACTTGCGCAAAAAACGATATATCTTAACTAAACTTAGTTCACGTACTTATCTGAAGTCACTTTATCTTGGTATAAAATATGGCCGAAATCCGACTATGACCACGCCCACTTTTCCGATATCGAAAATTACGAAAAATGAAAACAATGCCATAATTCTGTACCAAATATGAAAAAAGAGATGAAACATGGTAATTGGATTGGTTTATTAAGGCAAAATATAACTTTAGAAAAAACTTTATAAAATGGGTGTGACACCTACCATATTAAGTAGAAGAAAATGAAAAAGTTCTGCAGGGCGAAATCAAAAGCCCTTGGAATCTTGGCAGGAATACTATTCGTGGTATTGCATATATAAATAAATTATCAGTACCCGACAGAAGATGTTCTGGGTCACCCTGGTCCACATTTTGGTCGATTTCTCGAAAACGCCTTCACTAAGAGCTACTCCCTTTTAAATCCCTCATTAATACTTTTAATTTGATACCCATATCGTACAAACACATTCTAGAGTCACCCCTGGTCCACCCTTATTACGATATCTCGAAAAGGCGTCGAGAACTAATAGAACTAAGGCCCACTACATTTTAAATAATCATTACCACCTTTCATTTGATACACATGTCATACAAACACATTCCAGGGTTACCCTAGGTTCATTTTGCTAAATGGTGATTTTCCCTTATTTTGTCTCCAAAGCTCTCAGCTGAGTATGTAATGTTCGGTTACACCCGAACTTAGCTTTCCTTACTTGTTTTCATTTAGAATTATATCCATGGACGTGAGTTCACTGTTTCGAGTATCCAGATATTTATATATCCGCATATACGAATATCCGGATTTTCTGATTATGTAGCCGAATATACGGAAAGCCAGATTTTATGCAATCTATCCGGATATTCGAATATTCGGTTTATCCGCAAAGTTAAAAAATCCGGATGAAACTTCCAGTCCTATTTATTATATGTAACGTATTGATTTGACGTAAAAGAATATAATTTATCGAAACATTTCCGTACCTTAAAAACGGTAGCTAATACAGCTGACTAACTGTAATAAATGAGTTCAAATTGTTATTAAATTGCTTTTTATTGTGTCATAACTATACTTTTTTTAACTAAATAATTTAACTTCCCTGCTAACTTTTTATTCAATTATAGTTATTAAAATCAATCCAATTATTATAAACTAGTCTCTATTTTCATGTGCATAAATAAATATATGAACCTCGAACGACCTTTTTGCAAATATAAATATGCCCCTTGTCTGTGAAGTATCCGGTGATATACTCTGTAGGAAAAACTTAATAGATTTTCCATCATTTTTGTTTTCCCTTTTTTTTGTAGCAAAGCAATAAGACACCCTGCAAGAAAATTGGAAACACTTAATTCGAGCTACAGGTCCAATGTCTACCTCCGAACTGGTGCTAATCAGATGCAGATCCGAACAGTTGGTAAACACACTTGTACTTTCAATCGTTTGGTCCGCGCTAAGCTGTATATATAATTTCTTTTCATTGAACATATTTCATAAATATTTATAGCAGAGATCCTTATTTGACCCCCTGAGTTAGGAGTTTTAAAGTTTTTGTATGTCTGTCAGTCTGTACGTTTGTACTCACAGAAAAAAATGCATAGAATTGAGTGCAACTTTCACTGTTGCATCAAACGAGGTCTTGAAACCCACAACATGGACCGCGTATTTTCCAAATGTATTTGTGCAATATGGATATTAAGTGAAAGCTGCTGCTTGGGGCTTTAAGACATGTTGTTAATTTTTTACATATTTTAACCCGAGATATAGGCCAAAATATGGTTCACGGGTATTATTATAAACAGAGCTCCTCAACCCCCTATATGTACTTTTAGCACTTTTGTTTTTTTTTTTTGCACTGAATCATAGGCACAGATACAAATTTACACTTCAAATATAAAAAAATTTGTTAAAGAACACCCGAATGCCCCCACATATGTGTAAATAAAATTCATATGGAAGTTTTTGATTTTCATATGTAAGTGCAAAGCAAAACACTTTCTAATGATGCACAAGCACTTCGGTATCAAAAACAATTTACACCAACAAAGTGACAGCAAAAATTATTAAAAAATATTATGGCACTAAAAAAATTTTTATTCAAAATTGATTCATTAAGAAAATACGAATTACTCCAGCCATTTAAGGGTTTGACCTGGGAATTCGTAAAAAAATTTATGCAGATCATCTGAATGCCATATTGATGACTGAGTGAAGTTGTTGTGCTGAATTAAGTTCAATTGCTCTTGAGTATTGTGATGATATGGCGATTTACGAAGTGTTTTAAGAAATTGATAAATTGAAACTTTTGAGCTTTTTGAACATTTAAAAATTTTATTTTTATTTTTGAAATACAACAAAACAAAACTTCAGTATATACAATTTTATACACGTATTGTGATTTTCACTACAATATCAAAAATTTTGAGCAGCACTGATTATAAATAAAATTATAAATGAGGTCGCTACATTAGTATCTCGTAAGCAGTTTCGATATTACTTGCCTTTCGTATCCACCAACAAAATCATTCGATAATGCATTTATGGGGTACATTTCAAAAACGAACAGAAGTGTATGGAGAGTAGGTAGTGTACATGGGACAAGTCTAAAATGGGAAATCTTTGAAATATTGTCATAGAAGCAATATCGTTTTTATAAGTTGTGGAATCTTTACAACAGGCACAGCTATACTCCCAACCTAAGTTCCTATTTAAAGTACACGTGAGAAGTTTTCCGTGATCATATGCAGGTATGTAACTTAAAAAAATGTTCGTAGTTTGCAGTGTTGAATAAATATGTGGTTTTACTTACTTACTTAATTGGCGCTTAACTGTCTAAACGGTTATGGCCGTCCAACAAGGCGCACCAGTCACTCCTTCGCTCCGCCAACCGGCGCCAATTAGTCACACGAAGGGAGTTTAAATCATTTTCCACCTGGTCCTTCCAACGGAGTGGGGGCCGTCCTCTACCTCTGCTTCCATAGCGGGTTCCGATAAAAACACTTTCTTGGCCGGAGCATCATCTTTCATTCGCATAACATGACCTAGCCAACCCAGCCGCTGCGTTTTAATTCGCTATACTATGTGGATGTCTGCGTATAGCTCGTACAGCTCATCATTAAATCTTCTTCGGTACGCGCCAACGCGTAGAGGTCCATAAAGCTTTCGAAGAAGTTTTCTCTCGAACACTCCTAAAGCCGTTTCATCTGCTGTTGTCATGGTCCATTCGTCTGCCCCATATAGCAAGACGGGTACGTTAAGTGACTTGCAGAGTATGATTTTCGTTCGCCGAGAGAGGACTTTACTTTTCAATTGCCTACCTAGTCCAAAGTAGCATTTATTGGCAATATTGATTCTTCGCTGGATTTCAGTGCTGAAGTTGTTGCTAGTGTTGATGCTGGTTCCCAAATAAACGAAGTCTTTTACTATTTCGAAATTATGGCTGCCAACAGTAGCGTGGTTGCCAAGGCGTGTATTCCCTGACTCTTTGCTCGATGACAGCAGGTCCTCATTCACCATCAACCGTCTTGGAGCAAGCGGCTGGCTACATAAACCTGCAAGTAATATTTTCACCGCCGGTTGTGCGCTGGGCTTGGCACCCGCCACGTAACACCATACTCCAATGAAATATACCAACAACCCTCGGATAAATACACTCTCTATTGATGACGACCATGGCAAACATTTGAATGATAATGAATTGAGGGCATGCACCTAGAACGTTCGCTCCTGAATATATGGTTTTAGGCAACCACAAAATAAAAGTGAAGATTCTTTATTTTAAAGCTCCACGGATAGCATACAAAATAGTGGATGGTAGCAAGTATATTTATATTAATGAAACAAATGCCGCAACTATTCTAGAGCCATCTTCAACAGAAACAGTTAAGAACGCGTTAAAAAGAGCTGTAGAGGAGAGCAATTGCCATTTCGTAAGACAAGACAATGTCAAAAGTGTCATTTGAAAGCCCTGTGAGGGTGCAGAATTAGAAGGTGATAGTTCTGTGCTAGTTCAATTTGCTGTAGGGTTTTTAGTTAGTGAGTAAAATGTAATCGTAGAATTTAATTAGCATCATAATTTAAAGTTGTACTTTGGCTTCGAAACTGTTTTGCTGGAAAAAGTACTATCTAAAATAATAGTTGATACACAAATAGTTCCAAAACATATTTATAAAAGAAAAGATAACCCGTTTAAAGTATTAAATCAAAATTACAGTAATATTATCGTATAAAAAAATAACACCCTGATATATGTACATACATATGTACATGTAGACCTAAGTAAGTTAGTTTAGTAATATTTTAAGTGTATTGTATGTTGGCAAAGCTTTCTCATTATTTATAAGCATTAATCTATATTAGTCAATGCACTTCATGTTTTGTTTATTTTTACATCAGTATAATTGGGATCTAAAATAGGGTTATCAGATTGATTGTAGATGATAAGAATGAACGCGAAACATTTAATATTTCAATTATAAAATATACTAAAACGTTTCGTAAACAAATTATTCACTTTCGATTATATACGTCCCACTCAGCATGTAGGTGATTAAATTTTGAATTTCCCTACATTTGCATACAATTTGATTACTCTTTCTGACTCTTATATGTAATACTCCTATATTGCTACAAAAGGTTAGGTACATTCCCAAACATCAGAGTGCCGATATATTGCTGTTTAAACGTTTTTGCTTTTGTATTCAATAATCGAGTGTACCTAAATTAAAATTTTTTCTTGTCACACTTATGCTGCTACAATCACAAACATTTTATGCGCTGTCTTGTTTTGATTTCGAATTCAAAACACATTCCGAGCATTTTCTATTAGTAATATAGGATTATTACATATATGTTCTGACTAAATAATGAGTTATCATACAATTGAACAAAAGAAATAATCAAACTTTTAATGATCAAAAACTGAATATAGTTTTTCAGTCACATTTTGGAATCATATTTGAATCAAATGTGTTTACTTTAGGTGATCAAAAATTTTAATCAAATTTCATTCAGCTTTCTGAATATGTTCTGACAATCTTTGTAGATTGAATAATGAATTTTATACTTGTTATAATTTTACCTTTGATTGAAGATCTTATTTTTTCGCATACACACATTTTTTCAATCATGAAGTTCAGAAAAAATACATATGTATATTAAAATTTTATACTTCAAGACAAGAAATAATGTATATACTGCTCCTAACAAAAGATGTCCCCAACCATTTCGCCACCTTCAACTTCCCAGAAAATACAAATCCAACCATTAGACAATACAAAGGTTGTGAACTATTTGAACCCCAGGTAAGTGAAACTCTCTTGACATATGTACCTGGATATGGCTTCAACATCCCGTATCATATCGTATTTTAAGATGTTGACGATCATAGCTGATGCTGGATGTTGTAGTTGCAGGTGTATATTGGTCTAGTGTGTTTACGAATTACCTTTGTTTCAAATAGCTCATTTCCGCATGCTTTCTTCCCCTGATGAAATACGATTAGCATGTAGTATCTTATTTCGTATAAGATATGAAGAATAAATGCATGCAAAGCATTCAAATCACATTTATGGTACATTTTTCTCCCGACGATACGTTAATTTTCGAACAGAAAATGCTTTTAAATTTGAACGTTTTTAATCATCTTGGGGTATGATATTTGAAGATTTTTTGATCAAAATTTTCAAAAAATGCTGGCTGGGGTATGTGATATATAATATACACATATTCATTCATTTTTATTACGTAAGCCACTTATCTTATAACTTTAAACGAGAAATTCTTGTATATTGACTTATAAATAAACTAGAGCACCCATCAGATTTTGTTTTGTCCGAAAATTGATTCGCCTACATCAAATAATTTAGCTTTGCATATGCTCTTCATTATCTATCCCATTCTCTTCTATTTTACCTGCCATTACTCTTCTTATAATTTTCCATCCCTTTTTCCACCCCCATTCGAAACCCATTCCCAGTCCCACTATCACTCGCAATTCTATTCCCACATCCCATTCTCAATCCAACTTCCACACTCAATTCCACTTGCACTCCCATTCCTACTCCCACAAATACTCTACTTCCCCTTCTACCCTTCTCTCCCTCTCTGACCGGAATTTTGACACATATGATATTTCTATACCAAAAATCGAGCACCTGCTTTATCTGTCCGACCGATTTTGGTAATAGTTTAGAACAGAGGTCGACTGCCAATATGCGTCCAAAAAATGTCGGGGAAAGTGTTAAACGATGTGTTTTGACATCAGTATTAACAATCCGAAGACGTAAAATAAAAATTTTAACTCGTTCAAAAGATATTAACAAAAAACCAAAAAAATGACCCCGGCTCCTTCCGAAACCAATGGTGGCATCCATATTACTTTTGCGCAGAGCATCTTTCTGCGTTGGCGGCCTTGGGTCGCGCTTATAGAAAATAACGCTGACCGGTCCACCAAAGGGGTAGTATCAAAATTAAGTCGGACTATTGTTTTTGAAGTCAATCCGCGTCTTTTCCCACCTCTTCCGATACTTTTGGACGCGTATTAGAAGTCGACCCCTAATCTAAACTTTAAGCTTCAGCAAACAAAAAAAAATTATCTTCTTGCCTCTCCCCTTTTCTCTTCATGTTTGATCCATGTCTCAGCTTTCTATCTTACGCCTTTCACATTCTAGATTTTACGCTTTTTTACAACCTTTTTTTTCTCCCTCAGGCTCCCTCTATGTATTTTGCTTTATCTCTTTCCTTTCACTGCCTTCCTGTCAGTCCCCAAACTTTTTTCATTTGTATCTCCATTTCCAACTCACACTTTCTTTCAACATCCCTTCTCTTTCTTCTCCTCTAGAATTCCCACTGATATCTCTGATTTTCCTCTTTCGAAAGGCTGCCTAAGCAAAATATTTCAAATAAATCGCACCATTAATAAAAAATTTTAGAATATGTTGGCTCCTGTCTACATGCCGGAAAGAAGAAATATTAAGCTTGTCCAAGAGGATATCCTGTACAAAATTTCAAGCAAATCACACAATAAATGCTATTCATTACAATAGGTTGGGCCCTAGTTCACTTTCAACTTTTACTTAACAAAAAATATCAAGCTAGTCAAGGAGGTAACCCTGAACCGAATTTCATTTCACCCCATAAATTATACTTTTTCAGACGAGGTCGGCCCCAGAAAGAAAAGAAAGAAAATGAACCAAATTGTAAATCTTAACCATCCTCAAATCCCCTTGAACACATACACAAAATTTCATCAAAATCGGTTGAGTCGTTTAGGAGTTCTGTCACAAACACACGTATAGAAGATATATTTATATATACTATTAAGATATGAAAACTATGAAATTATAGACAAATACAATTTGGAATGCAATATTAAAGTAAGTTCCAACATTTCCATTGCCGCCAATCGAATTACTGAGTAAGAATTACACACGCCGACAAAATTTAACCAACATTCAGACCCAGAAGCCAGACTACATATTTCCGAAAGCTTATGATGCGCTGAATACAGATATCCTAAACTGAAAGTGCAAAAAACACCGTTTTTCCCCATATTTGAGGTTATGTAGCCTTGCAGATGTTTTCTTTCACCAAAATTAAAGGATGGCATCTTTAAACACAAGTCTTCTTTCAAAGGGCGTTGAGTTTGCTCAAATATCATTTTTTTTTCGCTGAGATATCGCATTTTGAAATTTTCATTTTTCTAAATTTGCCTACACTTGAAAATCGATTGAGATAACATAGACATGATATAGTCGATTACTAATTTTCTTGAATTGAGTATTATTTTTCTTAAAAATTTTTCTCACACCATAAGTGTGCTACCTCACCATACACCTACGTTTTTAACTCTCGGGTACCAAGTCACACATAGCCCTAACCCCTAGAAACCACCCCTATCATACCGCAAGCAGGCTAACCCACTTAACTGTTAACCCATCAACTCCCGTACCCCCTAGTGTAGGAAAATTTAGAAATATATAGAATAAGGTAAGGACAGGAAAAAAAGGAAAAATGGAAGAAAACGTAGTAAAGAAGCTGTCTATTCGATGGTATACATATAGAAGGAATGGAAGTCCACTTTTTAAACATAAGGCAGGACAACGTTTGCCGGGTACGCTATTATATATATAAACTTAAGTAACAATAGGCCAAGTAAACATTTCCTAGTCGTTTTGATACAATTTTACATTTTACTCAAATTTTTCTTTCGTTAAAATTTTGATAACTCAGTGAGTTTTTAGTATATAGAAGAAGATTAATACTCATTGAACTTATAATATGGTTTATAACCAACAAATTTATAGGCTCGCAAGGGTCCAAATGTATGAAAAACCTGTTTTTTGTTCATAACTCACGATTTTGGGCGTGTCCGGGGAAAATCTTGTATGCACTCACTCTTAAATCTTCGAGATCTACTAGAAACATGGTTTGACTTCCCAGGTATTTTTTTTTGTGTCACAGAGTGCTATTAAGAGCGATTGTCCTTGCTCTGAACGTACATACGTATTTCTCTATGAAACTCATTTCGAAATCTTAAAAAATTCTATGCATGTCTTTCTAATTTTTGTCGTTTTCGCGACTACCTGCCCGTAGCTCTCCATTTATATGTCGTACTACTGCGCTCCACGCGCTTTCTATATCTCCTACTTACCACTGTATATCTATCTCTCATCCTTCTAACTTTCTTTTAGTCTATTTCCCTCCCTTTTATTTTCTCACTCATCCCTCTATTTCTACGGAAAACAGAAAAATTTCTTTTTTCAAATCAGTCTGATGTATGTACATACATTCTACGTTTCAAGTTAAACATAGGCAAAAATGCGCAGGATTCTGGTTGACCTTCAATTAACTACATTCAGTTGACTGAACGGCGTATCTGACGGTTCACATTAACAATGAGTTAAGAAAACAAGAAATTTGATGTTAATTTCGCTTAAAAATGGGAAAGCATTGCAAGATTCAGGTTTAAAATTAAAATTGAATAATAAACTTAAATACGATTATCAGCACATTGTAAAACTTGTTTACTAGAATTAATGACGTCGCGCAAAATACACGCATGTTTGCGAAAGTCAATTTATTGTAGCAGAAATAAAAATATGATAACATTTTGTTGAAACGTATTTACAGTTGTTATAACGAGTATCTCGAAATTTTTTTGAAAATTTTTTTTGCGTCTCCATAGAAACAGCTCCACTTCCTTCTTTCCCAGAACAATGGGGCAGTTTTTGGTAATAGTTTGGCATTCTTCCAACCCGAGCAAATGGAGAGTTTATGGGCACCCCTTGAAAATCGTTCAAAAGTATAAGGTGCAAGCTTTCATCAAAATCATCACTCAAATTAAAACGGCACTCAGCATATTCTATCGGAGTCAGCATAACAATTTTTGTGTAAAAATTTAGGTATACTATTAGCAAATTGCATGAAATTTTTCGGAAAAATATCGTGCCAAATATATATATTGTTACGAATATTAGCAACACTAAGGGGTACTATCATCTCTAAGCCGATGCTAAACAGTGATTTGATGCACATCAATAATTCAATCATTATGTCTACACATATGTACGTACACGAAGCTGAGAAGCAACGCACAACCACATGCATATATCTGAGATACTCCCGAAAGTATGCAATGAGAGAAGCTATAAAATCGTGCAATTGTAGTTACAGCTGAGAAATTTGATAGCTGATGGCCAACTAGTAGATTCTGGAAATGGAAGCACCTGGAAGATGCATCAAAGAGTACAAAAGGCAGCGACAGATAGAGGCGCTAGAGTCAGTTTCAATTAAGTACGCTATCTGTCGGGCAATAGTAGTGTTATTGTACTTTAATAAAGGCCATTTTGCATTACTGAAAGGTGGAGTTATTTATTCACCAGTTTAGTGATTCGAACCTTAGTAGAAGATTTGAAATAAGCGGAATTGCAGTAAATTCGTTACAATATGTAAGATAGCGTGTAATAGTGTTAATGGAACTAACGTCAATTGACATTAATTCGGATTAATGTCAATCAATGACATTCATTCCAAATCCGAAAGAGAACTATTTTCAAATGAATTCAGTTCGCTTGAGGACTATTTAACGCCGCTCTCGCGAAAAGAAGCTGGTAGAAATAAGACTGCGAATTGTGTTGAGATTTTTTGTTTTTTTTTTATTTTATTTTCTTTATTCGCTTTTATCTCCATAAAAAGCGATGCAAGCGAAATGTGTTCAGAAGAGCTATCTTGATGATTTCCCTATCATCGCCTTCAGTTGCCTTTCGTGGTCATCCGCTTTCAAAATGACCGGATAAAGTCTCCGATTCTATATATTTCATCCACAATCTCCTAAAGGATGATTCATTGCAATTTACATCGCCTATTCTATTCTTATAACGGGTTATTTGCATTTTGTAGACATTTGTGTAAATTTCTTTCTTAAGGATAACACTATTACTTTTATTAAATATCATTGCTTTTACGAAAACTGCTAGGGACTTACTAACTTTTTGTCTTAACATATCACCAAATGTGCTGAGGTATTATCAGTATTGACCACAAGAACTAAAAACGTCCTTTGCGTAGCTGTAGGCACCGTAGAAATACTGTAAGAGGGAAACAATTTTCGTCCGCTTTCATTTAACGTAAGCTCATTTTCACTTTTCACGTTTGTATTTTTTGGTTTTTAGTTATACTGTGTAGGTAGGTGTTCAGCTTTTACAACAAAGTTGAACTTTTAAAGTTGCTTATGCCCGGTTTGCAGTACAAGTTCAACTCAGTTTCTCAGTTAAATTACGCTTAAACTTATTCTGCAGATCTTCAGTCTACTTTCACTGAAGTTTAAGCTGAGTGAAGCGGCCGATCTGACAGGGTTAAACTCTAGTTAACCTATCAATTATTTGTGCTCATTCGAAATAGCATCGAGTACACGGAACAAGCATTTGGGCCTGAGTACCATTAGAGCTCATTTTGATAACTAGGCATACTTCTAAAATCTCAAGAGTTGTTCCGAAACTGTGGCGCAACTCAAGAATCATAGCGTACTCAGCAAAAGAGAGATTTTTAATACAGCAAAAAATGCTATTACTTAAGTTGAAAAAATTTAATCCCCAAATTATGGTTCTCAAACTGGACACAAATGTAAGATTCCATACTACAGTATTTTCACAAAAATAATATAAAATATATATAATTTATTTTTTATTAATTACGCTTCATTACTGCTATCAACCAGGTGTTTATTTCTCACAATAAACAGCTGCTGCTTTTCTGGTACCACCTGGTAGATTTTTTTTCAACTCCACACAAATCGATATTCAAAGTAGGATATCAAATGGAGAAATGTGTTGAATATTCATTTGAGAATTGTACAATTTCCAAAATCTCTCAAAGGTTGGATAACAATTTGATAATGATAATCACGTTGCAGATCAACTCGAAAACTCTAAATTTTACAAAATTTCTCAAAGATTGGATAGTGATTGGAAAATGAAGTTGAATATCAACTCAAGAACTATCTGGTTTGAGAAAAATTAAATAATGATGTTACATTTCATCTCCGGAACTGGATATATATTTCTCTGGAGAAATATTTTTTCCATGTTTGTTTGGTAAACCAAATGCAGCTGTTGCCGTATCTACAAATTATCTAGATAATAAAAAACCAATGTTGCCGTACAAGAAAGCCTACCCAAAGGCGTCCTTAAACTGTGACTGAAAAACTGCTCAGTAGTTTAACTAGAGTTTAAATTTGACTAGAGTTTAAGCAAACTTAGTTTAAGCTTAGCTTAACCAACTACTGAAAAACCGGGCCTTAGAAGGAAAGAAAAAAAGTTAATCAGTCTAATGTGTATACATAAGTAATTACACGATTGATTAATACTCCTATGTAAATGCAAAAATCGTAATGAGCAAAGGGCAAAATCTGTTGTTGGCAACATAAAGAATTTTTATTAATTTCTGAAAGTCAGCGTATTCGTTACTCTCGTGTTATAAACAACAAATAAAACTAGACATCATAAAGTATTATTACATCATTATAAATATTATTATTATTGTTGTAACGAGTATATATTATTACTCTCTATCTTTATTCTTATCGATATTACTATCCATAGTCTTTTTACCTTACCACCAATTCTATACGAATTATAAAATATGGATGGGTAATGACTTTGCGAATATTGTCGTAATTAAAAATAATTATATTTAATTAACAAGCATTTTATGCCTCTCTTTTTAGGTATACAAAATATTTATAAATTTAAATTTGAAACGCGGGAAATATTAATACACCTTTTTTAACTTTTTTTAAATTGAAGTATCTGCTATTTGTTGTATATATGTATTCTAACTACATATGGTATTTTATTACGAAAAAAGGTAACTATTGTTGTCTCGGATTACTTCGTTATTTTGTTCGTCCATTAGTAAAAATGTGTGTAATTAACTTCTGCGTTAACATTTTATATCTGAATTTATCTGATTGCTTTGATAGTTAAATCAGCCAAGCGAAAAGTTTAATAGGTTTTGAACTAGAATTTGGTTTATTTTTCATTGAGCAGTGGAAAAGTGTTGCAAAAACATGTAAGGGTGTCTAAGATCGGGTGCAACCGAACATTATATACTCAGCGTGAGCTTCAATTGTACAGTTCATTTCTGATAAATTAATTTTCTACATAACACGTGGCACCGCCCATTAAAAAAATGTCTTCCAATTTCCACATACAACAAAACTTAAGTGAAATATCATTGATACAATACTATTTTTCGCTAAGGTATAGCCTATTATTCTAGTCTACGACCGTTTTAAACTTCTTTTATATAAAAGTAGGCGTGGCTTGGACTAATTCCATCCATTTTTACTAGAAATATGTCCTGCTATAGGGATAATATGTGTACCCAATCTTATTACGATCCGGTAATTTTTCTTCCAGTTATGGCTCCCGAAACATAGAAAATTGCTTAGTCATAAAAGGGACAGTGCCACACCCATTTAAAAAAAAATTTTTTTTTTTCAAATATCTTGTTATAATTCCACTTGTGAAAAGAAATATAATTAATATAAAGCTCTTTTGTGCAAGGATATAGCTTATTTTATTCATCCACGACCCCTTTAAAAATCTTTTATATGAAAGTGGGCGTGGTCTTTAACCGATTTCGTTAATTTTTCTTTGAAGCATAATAAAGACAAGCTTTCCGTCGAATTTTGTTATGATAGGTTTAAGAGTTTTTGATTTATGATTAATATTTATAACATTGATTTCATCACAAGGGTGGTGCCACGCCCATTTTCAAAAAGTTTTTCAAATTTGTATCAAGAGTCTTAATATCAGTCCACAGTATTTACTAAATAATCAGCTTTTTTGTGTTTTCAAAAATGCTATATATGTATATAAAAAGTGGGCGTGGTTATCATCCGATTTCACTCATTTTCAATACAAATCTATTCTGGGTCCAGACAAGCCCGCATACCGAATTTGGTGAAGATTTCTCAATATTTGCTCAAGTTATCGTGTTAAGGGACGGACAGATGGCCGGACGGACGGATATGGCTAAATCATTTTTTTTTCGATACTGATGGCTTTGATATATGGAAGTCTATATCTATCTCGATTTCTTTGTATCTGTACAACCAACCGTTATGTTAGCAAACTTAATATACTCTGTGTGCAAAGCAGGCTCAGTATAATAAAACAGGTTGATCTATGTACATTGATGATATTTCAGAGAATCTGATAGAAGGGAACCCCCTGAACCCAAATCAGCAGTTTTTAAAATTTTTGTTGTCTTTATGTCATTTGAAACAGTAAGTTTTCATGGCAGCTCAATGTGGAGGAGAGAGTGAAGAAGGCCTAGACGGCACTTTATGCACATAAAAGAATGCTGGGGTGTAAGTGGGGGTATATCGCCCTCTCCAGGGGCGTAGCCAGAAAATTGTCTTGGGGGGGGACTTTCAAAAAAAAATTTGTTTTTTCAATAAATAAATTTTTAAATAAATAAAAAAAATGTTGTCTTTAGCTTTAACATTAAAGTACGTGTATTTAAAATATGATATGAAAAAGGTTACTTTAAAAACTCAAGCGCATGCGTCGGCTTTTCTTTGCCATTTCATCTAAAACTTCATCAACGGTAACAATTTGATCACAGTGTATGCTTAGTGATGCACAGCCATTCAATCAATTTTCACTCATCGTGTTTCTCAAATAGTTTTTAATCAGCCTAAGTGTTAAAAAAGATCTCTCGTTCGTTGCCGTTGTTACTGAAAGCGTACACAAGATTTTCAACAACATGTGAACATTAGGAAAAGCCACAGAATCGCATTCCTGTAATATTAATCATAGATAAATTGATAAAAAAAAACCGAAGTACCTCCTTCAGGAATAAGTAGAATTCATGCTTTTTCAGCCTATGCATGAGATCTAACGTATACGTTTATAAAATTCAAAAGAAACAAACTGCAGTTTGTCAAGCGGAGGCACCCAATTAACGCTAGCCTCCGTTTATATGCCGTACGACGCAGAGGAACCTGCTCCGCAAAAGACGGTAAAGGATCTGGTGGCCGACTCAAGCAAAGGCCATCTGTTAATTGGGACAGACGCAAACGCCCACCACGTGCAGTGGGGTAGTTCCGACATAAACACTCGGGGTGAGTCACTTTTTGAGTACCTTTTAACAACTAACCTTGTAGTTTGCAATGTAGGTAATGAACCAACTTTTATTACTAAAAACCGTAGAGAGGTTATTGACCTCACTATTTGTAGCGAAAGCGTTTATGGGTGGGTTAAAAAATGGCGTGTTCTTGAGGAACATTCCTTTTCAGACCACCGCTATATTGAAGTAATGTTAGAGTTCTTCGTCGATCAGCCCATTGCGAGACGTAACCCACGTAATACAAACTGGGAACTACATAATGAGCTGTTAGCAAGAGAACTACCAGAACTGCCCCCACAAAGCCTCTCATCAACGATGGAGCTAGAGGGTCTGGTAGAAACCTTCACATCGGCTTTCTCAAAAGCCTTAGAACAGGCCTGTCCATTGCCAAAACCGCGCGGTAAGCGTAAACCTCACTGATGGTCCCATGATCTGGACCTACTTCGTAAATCCTGTAGAGAACAGTTTAACAAAGCCAAATTCTTCGATAACGGGTCACAATGGCTAGAATACAAGGACAATCTAAGAACCTACAAAAAAGTCCTGAGACAAGCGAAGAGAACTTCATGGAGAAACTTCTGCACTGGAGTCGAAAGTGTCGTGGACACATCCAGGCTACGGTGCGTGCTTTCTAAGACGCAAACAGCTATTAGCTTTCTGCGGAGACCGAATGGTACCTGTACCAGCACAGAAGGGGAAACTCTAGAGCTGCTCCTGGACACACATTTCCCGGGAAATATGACAAACGCACCGGAAGTATCTGCAGCAAACCAAGCTGTGAATATACCCATCACTGAGGAGAGAGTGAGGAGAGCAGTCAAAAGTTTTAAACCTTTTAAGGCTGCTGGACCAGACGGGATTGTACCCGCTCAACTTATCTACTCTTTGGAGGTATCAGTCAACTGGCTGCGGCACATATATACCGCTTGTTTGGCTATGAACTATATTCCGTGTGCATGGAGGAGCGCCACGGTCATATTCATTCCTAAGGCAGGCAAAGCCTCTCATTACGAGCCGAAGGACTATAGACCTATCAGTCTTTCATCCTTCGTACTCAAGACCCTAGAGAGAATAGTTAGCGATTTTCTCACTACAAGCATTGATAGGAATCTCATTTCGGACTATCAACACGCGTACACCAAAGGTAAATCTACGGAGACTGCGCTACACAACCTAGTCTCTACTATAGAAACATCCTTGTTCGAAAAGGATTATTGTCTTGTGGCCTTCCTAGACATTGAAGGAGCATTCAACAACATAAGTCCAGACGCCGTTAACATTGCTTTAACTGATCTGGACGTAAATAGACCCCTAGTGGGACTAATTGATCAACTGCTCAGGGGAAGGAAAGTGCTCTCCTCACTGGGGAATGTTGAGGTAACACGATTTGTCGCAAGGGGCACGCCCCAGGGTGGTGTCCTTTCCCCCTTACTATGGAACCTAACGGTAAACTCGCTATTAAGAGATACTAGTTGGGGGAGCGGGAAGGTCGTGGCATATGCTGATGACCTAGCGATTATCTACAGAGGCAAGTTTCCTCAAACTTTGTGCGACTTGATGCAGGTGGCATTGCGAGAGGTTTCCTTGTGGGCTTCCCGATGTGGACTCAGCGTCAACTCCGATAAAGTAGAGCTTGTCTTATATACCAAACGATACAAAATACCATCGTTGAACCTACCTGAACTAAATGGGGTGCGCCTAAGCCTGGCAGATAAAGCCAAATTTTTAGGCGTAGTTTTAGACAAAAAGCTGAACTGGAAGGACAACGTTATCCAGCGACAAAAGAAAGCGTACATTGCATTATATACGTGTAAAAGAGCCATTGGCAAAAAATGGGGACTCACCCCCAACATATGCAGATGGATTTATACCGCGATTATCAGACCCATACTGCTGTATGGGGTAGTCGTATGGTGGCCAGCCTTGAGCAAGGCGTCAAACCTAAACTTGTTGGGTAAAGTCCACAGATCCAGCATGATAAGCATAACCGGGGCTCTAAGAACAACGCCTAGTGAAGCTCTTCAGGTCATTCTTGACATCTTTCCACTGGATCTGGCTGGTCATCGAGCAGCGGCAACGTCAGCCCTGCGTCTAAGGGAGTTGTCGTGCTGGAACAACAGGACCACAGGACACTCAAGTATACTAAACAAATACAGTTTTCTCCCTCCTAGCACGGATCGCTGTGCGACCACAACAGTTGCGGAAACCAACTTTAAGATAAACATACCCAGCAGGGATGACTGGACGGAGTCGGACAAGTGCTTTGCTATGGGCAACAGCATTTCCATATACACGGACGGCTCCAAGCTAAACGGGAGAGTTGGGGGTGGAGTATACTCAACGGACCTTGACCTCCAGCTCTCATTCAGACTACCCGACCACTGCAGTGTATTCCAGGCAGAAGTTGCAGCCATAATGGAAGCCGCAGCTAGGATAGGGACATACATTGTCGGAAAGGAAATTTTTATCTTCAGCGACAGCCAAGCTGCCATAAAATCTCTGGGCTCCCACTCGTTCAATTCTGAACTAGCACTAAACTGTCGCCGATCTCTTCAAGAGATGGCTCAACAGAACCGTGTAAACCTCACATGGGTCCCTGGACATAGGGATATCGAGGGAAACTGTATTGCAGATGAACTCGCTAGGCAGGGTACAACCAAGCAGGTTCTTCCTGGACAAGAACGCTTAGGTATGCCCCTGTCCACATGCAAGCTAATGCTAAAAGAGCACATCTACCGTCAAGCCGACGAAAGATGGCTACAAACACCGGGATGTCGAACGTCGAAAGAAACCTGGCCTAAATGGGATCCTAAAAGGTCCCGTCACGTTTACAACCTAAGAAGGGGTACAATTTCCACACTTGTAGGGGCACTAACGGGTCATTGCCTCATAGGTAGGCATGCAGAAAGGCTAGGAGCGCCTTATCGTCGTTGCTGTAGGAGTTGTAAAGAAGATGAGGAGGAGGAAACGGTGGTTCACCTCATCTGCAACTGCCCAGCGCTAAGCGGAGCACGGCAGCGATTTCTGGGAGCTCCATTTCTTGATACTATGAGTCAGGTTGTGGAGCATGACGTCAAGGACCTGGTAGATTTCATCAGGTCCTCAAAATGGTTCGAAGAGGAGAGGTAACGGTGTTTTTCGTGGTATCACAACGGGCCTAGTTCTACTGGCCTAAGTGTGCCCTCGGGCAGCCACCCCAACCTAATCTTACCAAGATCTTTCTAATGCATTTATCAGTTTTTTAATACCTCCTTTGGTTTCCGAGATATTCGGCAAAATTTTGTCGTATATGCCAGGTCACAAGCGCCTTAGTAGCATTTTGTCGTATGATTTTAAAGCTTCCGCACATGCGACAATTTTTCATAGAAATTGAATGAATATAATTCTTAATAAAAAATTGTTGTATGTGCGAATTCAGCTAACACGTGCAACAAAGTTTGAATCTTGCTTAGTAAAAATATGTAAAAATATGCTTGCACCTCTACTTTGGTTGATCACCATAAATGAAATCCTAGGAAAACTTAAAGCAGGGGAGTT
Organism: Eurosta solidaginis; assembly: GCF_040869045.1. NCBI lineage: Eukaryota > Metazoa > Arthropoda > Insecta > Diptera > Tephritidae > Eurosta > Eurosta solidaginis. The sequence continues at coordinate 223,272,289 of NC_090322.1, read as the reverse complement.
AAGATCGTGGCGATCTTGGTCTCTGGTCCTTTCCCCTCCGTAATGAGCGAAATCATGGAAAGGGCCTTGGCTAAACTCAGCAGGTGAGCACAGGGATGTGGTCTTAGGTTAAATCCCGACAACCCGACAAGACGGACCTGCTTCTCTTCACGAGGAAGTACAAGCCACCTGCCTTCAGGCTACCATTCTTAAACGGCCAGCAACTAAACCTGTCATCGAGTACCAAGTATATATCTGGAACTAACAATTGACTGCAAGTTGAATTGGAAAGTATGCATCGAAGAGCGGGTAGCGAAGGCCTACATCGCCTTCTATACCTGCAAATCAATGTTTGGTAAGAAATGGGGCTCAAGCCAAGCATGGTACTTTGGATGTACGAGGCGGTGGTACGACCGGTGCTTACCTATGATTCCATAGTCTGGTGGGAAGCTCTAAGTAAGAGCTACAATATCACCAGCCTGCAAAAAGTCCAGCGTGCGTTGGTGCCATAGGGGCCGGACGCACTTGCCCCACAGCTGCTTTAGACCCCATTTTGCACCTGCTTCCGATCGACTTGCATATACTTTGTACATCGTCACAAACCGCACTGAGACTCAGGGAGTCTGGGTGTTGGAAAGATACTCAGCAAGGGCATAGTAGTATCCTAAAGAAACTTCCGGATGGTACATGTAGGACCGAGACAGATTACTACCCTCGTAAACTGAAGTTTGAGTACGGTTGTAATACCGCCATTCCAAGCAGGAACGAGTGGAAGAGAAACCGGGGCATAAGGGTCGACGACATCCAAACCTACACTGACGGCTCCAAGATGGAATCGGGAATTGTCTGCATCATTCAGACTCCCATCGCACTGCAGCGTGTTTCAACCATAAATCCTCGCGATTTGGCAAGCCTACAAATCACTGGAGGGCTTGAATGTAGCTGGTAAATTTTGCATCCTGTCGGATAGCCAAGTAGCGATAAAAGCGCTTTCCTCGCCACACATTAACTCAAAATTAGTGTGGGCTTGTAGGCGACTCATATCCCAGTTATCCACCAATCTAGAACTACGCGTTATCTGGGTCCCGGGTCATAGGGGGATAGAGGGTAACGAGAGCTAGCACGCAGGGGCTCATCGGAGATGAACGAGGAAATAACCAGTGTCGAAGTAGGCATACCCTTAGCAGTGGCCAAGAGGAATATCCAAAGCTTCTACTTGAAGAAAGCACAAACAAAGTGGAATAACATCACCACCTGTGCAATATCAAAATCCATTTGGCCAAACTATGATGGAAAGGGGACGAGAAGTCTTCTGAACAAATCCAGGACTAACACACGCAAACTGATAGCAGTCTGCACCGGTCATTGGGCAGTAGGTACGCAAGCAACACTGCGCTATATCTTTTGTGTGTTGCAGTGCTTTTTAAAAATTAAATGTTTTATGTTTTTTTTAGTTTTCACCAGCAAGTTTACACTCATTGGTTTTATTTTAAAACTATTTAAAACGAATTAAATTGAAAAATTTAATATTAAATTGCCTATGAACGGCCGCCTTGTTGTATTGGTAGCCCGCTCCACCTACCACACTGAAGATTCTGTGTTCAAGTCCTGAGCAAAGCAAACATCAAGGGTTTGGAAACAAGTTTTTTTTAATTAGAAAAAATTTTTTCTAAGCTGGGTTGGTTCTCGCCAGTGATGAGGCAAACACTCTGAGTGTATTTCTGCCATGGAAAGCTTTTCAGTGTAAACTTATCAGCCCGGCAGATGCCATTTGGAGTCGGTAGAAAAATGTTGGGCCCGTCATGCCAATTGGTAGGAAAAATTAAAAGCTGCACGATGCAAATTTGAAAAGAAGCCCGTCGTCCTTAATCTCTTCGGAGGTATGTATATCGCGCCTTGTTTATTTATTTTGTATTTTAAATTGCTCAAATTTCTAAACGTGTATGGTTTGATATATTCAAGGCTATTCTAAATAATTAGCATTTCATTAATGTTTAGAACATCTTAAATATTATGAAAAACAAAAATTAAGGAATGCCTTAAATGCAGATTGGTACGTAAAAACGATAAATAAATAAATAATAAATAAAAATATTTTTGCAAAGTCTTAATGTATGCACGTGAGTAAACCTAAAACCAGCGATAACAGCGTCCACACAAAAAATGTATTCAATATTGAAAAATAAATTAGAACTTGAACTATTAAAAAAAATAAATAAATGTACGGCGCGATCACCTCCGAAGAGATTTAATTAAGGCCGATCTTCTCTTCCATTTGCGTTGTGCTCCTTTTAGTTTATCCTACAATTTGGCGGGACTGAACTTACTTGTTTAATGCCGACTCCGAACGGCAGATGAGTTTTCACTGAAAAGCTTTTCATGGCAGAAATACACTCGCAGTTTTTGCCAAACACTGCCGAGAAGCGACATCGATTAGAAAAATGTTCTTCTAATTGAAAAAAACTTGTTTCTAAAATTTTGATGTTGTTTTGCCCGGGCCGTGAACCCAGTATCTTCGGTGTGGTAGGTGGAGAATGCTACCATCACGCCACGGCATATTAATATATACATACGTTTGTATGTATGTATTTGTTTACTGGTTTATTTGGATAGATCATTTGCAGCTGATTTAATGCATCCAGAAGGATTTGCATATGAATTGAATATTTATTTATTTAACTTGCAGACATTCAAATAAACATAACAAATGCTTAATTCTTAAGCTGCTCCAAATATATTTCAGCTGTAGTTTTTATTATATAATCGAATCATTATTTAATCGCAAATCATTGTTCACACCTCATTGCACTAAAGGTAGACGAGTCGTTGGCCAACCTTGGCTAATTTACTAACTATGTGTATGTATTAGTTGTTTGAACATTTTTCGCAAAAATTACTTATTAACATTTATTATTGACAAAATTTATCTAGCCGTATTTGTCATTAAATTTGTACCCATAAGTATGTATCCATGCGCATTAGGGTGGGTCAAAGTATTTTTTTTTTTTTTGGCTTTCAGTAAAGTGCAGTTGTCGTTGTGGACACCCAAGAAGATAGCCTGTTAAAATGATAGCTTTTTTTTTAATGTTTAGAGGGTGACGTGTGCCAATGGAACTAACGTCCATTGACATTAATTCGCTCTTGAATTACAATTAATGACAGTTACATTAAATCCAAACCCGAAAAGAAATTTATGTCAGAATAACGTTGGAATCATCTTTTGCGATACGATCTAAAAAGTTTTAATAGCATTAATTAATTAAACTTAAAAAATCGCCACAGACGAATTTTGGATTAAAACTCAAGCGATTTTCTAAAAATTTTATGTTCATATAATACCATATTAACATATTTTTTCGCGCCGCAAGCAAGTTTTGTATAGTAAGTGTATACGTTATTAAGATATTTTCGAAAGTGGTAATAAATGCACCACAGGCGAAAATTTCGAAAAAAGCGCGCGAACTTATGTATGTCAATTGACGTTGGCACTATCACACATCACCTTTTATAGTTGACTCATCGCAACTCAGGGATTTCCCTACAAATCGTATGTGGAATTTCGTACAATTTTAGGTTGAAACCTCGAATAACTACTAAATGAGTGAAGATAGCAAAAAATCGAGTTCGACCTTTTTTATAGACCGTTCAATTTCTTCTAAGTTATGTATACATAGTTGATTTGGGTAATAAGAGCTTTGGCTCTGGTACACTTTTTATAAAAACTTGAAAGCTGCCCACGCGTTTCGTTTGGAATAAATAAAGTCACGATGTGGCACCTCTAAAAAACAAAATAAAAGTGGAGTTTTTACAGGCTATCTTTTTTGATGTCGTGCACAAAAAATTTTCCTTTGGCCAAATGCAAAAAAAAATATTTTTGCTCACCCTAATATGCATAGTATACCCAAATGCAAAAAAAAATATTTTTGCTCACCCTAATATGCATAGTATACCCAATTGTTTTTCTCATGCTTGCAATCTGACAGTTATCTTCCACTGAATGATAAAGGCCATATTGCATAAGGTCGCAACGCTAAGTATGTGAGCCTTAAGGCTCCATTACTGATACTTAGCATAGACTTGACTTGGCTTGCGGACTGTCACTTACAGTTCTGTTAAATGAACATTGCATGTTACTGATTACTCAAAACTTAGCAACACTTAACTTGACTTAGAAGTCTGTTGAATTTTGATTTTCTATGTAAGTTCTAAGTGACGTTTACATTTTGAGATGCCATTTGTTTGTTTCCATTTCATTTTGACATTTTGTCATACAAATTGACATTTATTTAAAAGTAAATTTCAACGCTGATTATGATGCCAGGTTGTATGCGCCAAGTGGAGTATAATCGTGGCTAAGTTGCCAAGTTTACGCCAAGTCAAGTCAAGTCTATGCTAAGTATCAGTAATGGGAGCTTTACTGAAGAGAAAATAGGCGAAGCTCTTTTTTTAAGATATGAGGCTTAGAAGAACAATAGCCAAAACGTTTACCGAAAAACTCGGCGGATGATAAGACCTTCAAAACCGGTTATCTTAAACTTTCATTAGTATAAATACTCATTATTTTTATTTTTTATTTTAAAGTTTAATTGGTATTTTCGCATGACCTTGTAATTTATAATTAATTAATTTAAAAAAATAATCAAAAATGATTTTGATTATGGCCATTAAAAATATAATAAAAATAATTGGAAAAACTAGCCATTTAGATTAAAACAAATTCAACTAAAATTAATCAAATAATGAAAATAATCAAGTATTTTATAATAACGAAACAAAATATTACATTCAATTTCTTGAATTATTGAATTAAATATATAATTAAAATTAAAAAAATTCAAGGTTCGAATCGAGCTCAAGGCCAGAACAATAATTTTTTTCTAATGATAATTATTGTTATTTTTTAATTTTTCTAAATTTGAAAAATTGTATTTTGTTTAGCTATACAGCGCAGCATGCCTAAAGCGTACTGATGATGAAGGCTTAGCACCCTTCGAAATGGATCTATCTGCGCAGCTATGGCAGGTTGTCTGAAAAATTTTCTACTTACTATTACAAAAACAAAATACAATTTTTCAAATTTAGAAAAATTAAAAAATAACAATAATTATCATTAGAAAAAAATTATTGTTCTGGCCTTGAGCTCGATTCGAACCTTGAATGATTTATCAATAGGCCGATAAAAACAAAAACAATTGTTAATTAAAAAAATTTATTAAAATTTAATTAAACAAAAATAATATTTAATTGTTTTAATTATTTAAATAAAGTTATGAAAATTAATTGACAATAATACCACAATTATATTAATGCAGTAATAAAAAAAAAACAAATTTATACAACTATTGGTTTTAATCAAGCAATGAATAATTATTATTAATTAATCCACCCAGCGGTTTAGGGGCTTAGAATATACCCGCAATGGGTATGCCTGTCGTAAGAGGCGACTAAAATACCAGATTCAAGGGGTTGTGTAGCGCAACCCTTTCAAGTTGCCAGCGCAATATATAGCTTCTCCAAACCCGAATGTTAACCTCACCCATATATGTAAAGCTCCCATATTGCTAATAGAAAATGCTCGCAATGTGTTTTGAATTCGAAATCAAAACAAGACAGCCTATAAAATTTGTATGACTGTAGCAGTATAAGTGTGACATGAAAAAATGTAAATTTAGGTACATTCGATTATTGAATACAAAAACAACAACGTTTAAACAGCAATATATCGGCACTCTGATGTTTGGGAATGTACCTAGCCTATTGTAGCAATATAGGAGTAATACATATATGACCTCACCTATCCGTGGCGAATCCTGTTTCATTAACAACCGATGCCCTGGCGACCCCGAACTCCTCATGGATCTAGGGGGTAGGAGGGCGGGATGGCCTAGAAGGTCGCATGTGGTCATAAAAAATTGTTCCCGAGATGGTTGGGCTTGGTACAAGGACTTACCGGATCTGCATCCGGCAAAGGACCATTAACATCGATAACACTCCCCAAGGCCTTCGGGGAGTGTCCTTATCGCTACAACAACAACAGCAACATTATTAATTAACTTTTGCGTTAAATTAATTAATAATCATTTATTAAAAAGGCATACCTAATAGCAATTAATCATTAAACAATTGCCAGAAGACTGCTTAATATAATTAATAATCATTCAAATTTTTAGGCCTTAATTGATAGTTCTTTCTCAAAGTCTTCCGGGGCTCGATACTCGACTCGGTCTGATAATCAAAAATATTGTGTGTGTCGAGAGAAGATAGAATGGCTCTAGGTAGGGACAAGAATTTTGATACTGTATTTAACCATATCGATACTTTTCCCGATATTTTTTGTCATCGAGTATTTCGACCCCAATATCGCATCAGAAGTTCGATTAAAGAGAGAGATATTCTTATTTATATTCATTATTGTTTATACAAGGAAAGAACTGATCTATCAAGTAGTTAAATCCTTATGTTAGCTTCTCTCAAACAGTAAGCAGTCTCTAGTCACAAATAAACATTTTTGGATCAGTAAGAATCAACTTTAAGATAATGTGCTTTTCCTATCTATCAATAATTCATGAGCTGGCTCTTGGTGGGTTAGGTTAGGTTTAACTGACTGATTAATGAGGACCTCACATAGACTGAATGAGTCCGTAGTGTTACCAGATGTTTCTTTAACTACCCAACTGAAAATCCCTATCAAAAACCAAGACCTTTGTTTTAAAATAACTCCGTCCCCTTGACAAACACTAGAAGATTTCTAGGACCTATTCCACTTGCTTCTTCTACATCTAACCGCTGTATCATTCCTAATAGCTGGAGTCTTAGCCTGGCAAGCGCAGGGAACGTGCATAATACGTGCACAATCGTTTCCTCCTCAAACCCGCACTTCTTACATCTACTATCATTGACGAAGCGTAGTTTAAAGGCATGCGATGCCAAAAGGCAGTGCCATGTCAGAATACCCATCATGAGTCTACAGTTATCTCTTTTTAATGATAGAAGTAATTTGTTAGTCTAAGGTTGTAAGACCTACACATAATCGTACATTTGACAGCACCGGACTTGGACTCACGCCTTTCCAGCTTGGTCGATCATGATCAGCACAGTATACCGCAGACTCTACTCCTTCCACCACTTTGGAACCATCTGTGTTCACATGTATTGCCTCGTCCGCCATTTGAGCACCCTTGCGCCCACCATCTATCTTTATTGTGACTTTAAGAACCCCTTCGAAGCGCAGATAGGGAATCAGGTAGTTTCTTCGTCCTTTAAGTGATGACGCTATAATACTATGACCATATGACCTGCGCTCAAGCTGCCCCGAGGTACTGATTTTCGTTGCAGTTGTTAACGCTAGGTTTTTTGCTACCAGGTCTACAGGTGGAATGTATAGAATGGCATACAGTGCAGACGTCGGGGTTCTTTTCTCACATCACAAAACAAAAAATCCATAAGGTATGAATAGAAGTGCAAAACGCCGGCAGAGCTTGGAATACAAACGCAACTTGTTTTGCAGTTTTGTAGTCGTATTATAACATATATATACATACTATTTTTATTTCCAAATCTTGATGCACATCAAGAGACAATAGTATTACTTGTACAAATTTTAAATAAATTGAAATACGTTTCCATATAAAATGTTTGCTTATAGAATTTACGCATGAGATATTTACTGCTTGAGGTACAAGCCATAGATTAGATTGATACGAATCTTTTGGTTACGCTCTCATATTTTCGCTCTCACGAGGGATTTATCTTCTAGTTGTTGCTGGCAACAATCACAGATAAATCCCTCGCGCCAGCTGAAGCGGGTGCCAGAACAAAAAATGTGCCAGTCAAAACGAAAAACGGGCCAAAAATTTCGCTAAACTTTAGTTTGACCTACAACTGTAGAATAGCGTTCAAAAATTACGGGAATTTATTTATTTTAGTCTAGATATTATTAGTTCGAAGGCGGAGGGTAAATATTATTTCCCATTCAAAAGTTATCACTAAAAACAGGTTTTGTAAATATGAACTCCCGATGCAACCAGTCCATTTTGATCACAGAACCTGGAACGCCAGACATGTAGGATAAGCCCTATCCATTAAATAATGTTAACTGTTATATCATAGGTCCGATTTACTGAAATTTCGAAAGAATATATGGTTTTCACTGCGAGTTAAATGCGTTACAATATTTGACTAAGTAATTTAATTGAAATGTAAATTTTACTTAGATTTGTTTATATTTAACTCTAACTAGTCGTATTATTGTAAAATAAGTTTAACGAAATAAATATTTTACAACTATCATTTTATTAGATGATTGAAACTATAATCGCCGAGATTTATGTCAAAAATCCCCATTTTCAGATCTATTCATTTTTGTTTGGAGTGGCATCATTGATAAATGTTATAAAAAATGTGCATTTTGACAGCGCTCTCTCGAAACAAAGAGTTGCAAATCCATTCATCTATGGTACAAGCTAAAACTGATTGACTGCTTGCTTTGCTGAATCTTTGTCGCTGCGCTCCCAAGACATTAGGTGACGTCGAATAGTTTTCCGAAGCTCTCGTGTGCACCACTGGTTTAAACAGAAAATGGTTTATACTCAACTAAATACTCAATTTTTGTAATACTCAATTTTTAATCATAAATAAAAACTAAAGTAAATAAAGACAAAGGGTTTTGTACATGTGCCTGCTCATTTAGAATTTGAGAATAATCTTCAACCCTCAATTGGAACTTTACATTCGTCTATTTTAAGGGGCAATTATTGTACTGCGTCGTTAAACCACCCATTAATTTTATGAATTTAGAACCGAAACCTTGAGTATCGAGTTTTTTTGATTCCGTAGTATTGGGTAGCGGATACTTGAAGAGCGAGACCTGCAATGAGTGCCGTGTCGATACCTCGAATTAAATATTCTATCGTTAGCTCTAGAAGTATTGTAGAGAAAAGTAATCAGACAATTGTGTAATCCTGCTAGTGAGACCTCATTTTCTTGGCTACTTGGTATATTATATTTTGATTCAGTTTAATTTTACATATTTTACTTACATATCCTTATTATACTCAGCTGAGCAGAGCTCACAGAGTATATTAATTTTGTTCGCATAACGGGACCCCGTAACGGCATAAACTAAGCGAGATAGATATAGACTTCTATATATCAAAATGATCTGGGCGAAAAAAGAAATTCCTTTAGCCATGTCCGTCCGTCCATCTGTCCGTAAACACGATAACTTGAGTAAATTTTGAGGTATCTTAATGAAATTTGGTATTCAAGTTCCTGGACACTCATCTCAAATCGCTATTTAAAATAACCACGCCCACTTTTTCGTTATCGAACATTTCTAAACACCAAAAAAGTGCGATAATTCATTACCAAAGACGAATAAACCGATGAAACTTGGTAGGTGGGCTGACCTTGTGACGCAGAATAGAAAATTAGTAAAATTTTAGGCAATGGGCGTGGCACCGCTTATTTTTAAAAGAAGGTAATTTAAAAGTTTTGCAAGCTGTAATTTGGCTGTCGTTGAAGATATCATGATGAAATTTGGCAGGAACGTTACACCTGTTACTATATGTGTTCTAAATAAAAATTTGCAAAAATCGGAACACGAACACACCAACTTTTAAAAAAAATTGCAAATGTAAAATTTTAAATTATGTCAACATTCAACTCCAGTAATGATATGGTGCAACAAAATACAAAAAATAAAAGAAAATTTCAAAATGGGCGCGGCTCCACCCGTTTTCATTTAATTTTTCTAGAATACTTTCTAAGTCATAATTCGAAAAAAAAAATTACCAATCCTTGTGAAATCTGGTAAGGGTATAGCTTCTATGATGGTAACTGTTTTCTGCGAAAATGGGCGAAATCGTTGGAAGCCACGCCCATATTAAGTAGAAGAAAATGAAAAAGTCCTGCTGAGCGAGATCAAAAGCCCTTGGAATCTTGGCAGGACTACTGTTCGTGGTATTACATATATAAATAAATTAGCGGTACCCGACTGATGATTTTCTGGGTCACCCTAGTCCACATTTTGGTCAATATCTCGAAAACGCGTTCACATATACAACTAAGGGCCACTCCCTTTTAAAACCCTCATTAATACCTTTCATTTGATTCCCGTGTCATACAAACACATTCCAGGGTTACCCTACGTTCATTTTCCTACATGGTGATTTTCCCTGATTTGACAAAGTATGAAGGAAATTCGTTCCAAAAACGTCCCCCCTTGGTCAGCAATTTCGGACTCTTATCGGAATCATAATTAAGAAGGCTTCGAAAATATTTCAGGGGTCATTATTATATTAATATGTTGTCTTCAAGACCAAACTGATTATTTTTGTAAAATGTATATGTTACAAGTTATATTATATTAAATTATAGCACATAGAAAATGAGTAAATTAAAAAAAAAATAAAGTTCAAAGACCGTATAGTCGACTATTTCAAAACCCATGACCGTGTATCATCGGATCGCTGAAGGCTTGACGTTTAGCACATAAGGCTATCAATGCACTTTGCAAGTGTCTATTTATAACTCGTTTTCCACTGTTTGTTGTTGTTTTTTTGTTTGATAAAGAAATGCGTTCAAATTTAACCAAATTTTCATATTTAATATATTCAAATAAAACAAATTGATAGCCGAAGAAAGATAGCAAAGGCAAGTTGCTCCACTTTTTAATATTACAATTTGTATGTATTCATGAAAAAGACAATTTTGTCTCCAAAACTCTCAGCTGAGTATGTAATGTTCGGTTACACCCGAACTTAGCCTTCCTTCCTTGTTTTTTTATCATTAATTAATTAAAAAACTCTTTTGTCATTATTTCTTAACCCAACTATCTTGTGAAAGAATCATATAAGGTTGAGCTAGAAGATCTAAGTATTTCAACAACAGAGATTACTAAAATGCTGTGAGAAAATTATCTTATTGTTATTATTTTTGCAATATTGTTGTATGGAAAAAATACCTGAAATTATTAGCAACCAAATAATCAAGATTTTAATTTTTTTATATTAACTATTAATTATTCAAATTCTCACGTACCGAAAATAAATTTTTTGAGTACAACAAATGTGATATGGGAAATATAAACTCGAATACATAATATATATTTGATATATATATATATATATATATATATATATATATATCATACATATGATTACTAACATACATATGAACAATATATTCCCACGTACTTTGTAGATGTAAATATGCACTTATATAAAAATGGGTGCATTGAGAATACTCAATCTTTGAAAAACTAGTTTGTAATGACGCACACGATTTTAACGACTATTATTAATAATTTGAAGTAAAATCCAAACTGTTGAGGGTACAGGCTATACTAGCTGGAAAAGTGATCACTAAACGGTTTTCAACAGTTATCTTTTCTGAATGTGTCCATTCTATGTGTAGGGATTGCACCGAATAAAATATTACGTTTCATTTGCTACAGTTTTGAGCTACTTAAATACTCAAGCTTACGTAGATTTACCATATAACAATTTCATATTTTGATCATGTTAAAAAAACAGGGAAACTTGCGAGAAATCCCAGCTGCTACGAAAAGCTTGCGTATTGACGAAAAAAGATTTATAGTTCTTTCTGCTTATGGTCCTTTAAAAAAGCTATCCTCTAGATACAAAAATACCTCTAAAAGGCTGTGGTAAGCAGGCAAAGATATGGGTTGATGAAATCAATGCTGTAGAACAGAACTATACAATCTGGAGTGGGATCTTAACGGCAGTTGTCAAACCCATATTTTACTATGTGGTTCTTGTTTGGTGGACATCTACACAAAAAGTACGTATACCAAAAAAACTTGAAAGCGTATGCAGAGTATCATTGAACAGCGCAACGGGAGCCTTAAAAACTACCCCGACAGCAGCAATGCATGCCATTCTGCACATCCCGCCTGCAGACCTAACGGCCAAAAACATCGCGTTAGCAACGGCACCAAGGCTTTTGGCCAAAGCAGTATAGCGCCATCTAATATCGGGCAAACGGAATATATAGCCTCGTGCCTGAGCTTCTAAAGACATATTGGGGCCACAGCTGAGCCGGGGGGTTTGGCGCCGGGGAGCAGAAATGGCAGAACATACTATACACGTGTATACGGATGATTCCAAATTAATGGAAGGGGTTGGGTCTGCTGCTAACTGTGTCGACCCAGAAATAAGTAGATCCTACAAGCTGTCAGATTACTGCAACGTTTTTCAGGCGGAAATTATAGCAGTGAAGAAAGCAGCAGAAATTTTGGAGGAAGCGTGCTTAAACTGCAGTCGCGTCAATAAATATATTGATAATCAGACTGCGATTAAGGCAATAATCTCACACAATACTTCATCAGAAAGTGTTCTGGAATGCAAAGAAGCATTATAAAACCTTCGCTCAAGCCGGATCATACATCTTTACTAGCGTCCCGGTCACAAAGTGATAAAAGGTAACGAAAAGGCCGACGAGTTGGCAAAGGAGGGTGCAACACTCGCTGAGTCGACGATAGACGCCCCCAATCCATGTGGGAGAAATGAAAAGGAGACAGAAGTTGCATATGATTCATCAAGCAGGAAAGGCGCGTACAAAAGCGCGGGGCTGCAGATCATGTGCAAATTCTACGATATTACACTCAGAAAGTGGCTCATATCTCCGAAAAGAGAAGACTTAAGGCTCACGATGGGCATACTGACTGGACACTACCTTCTGGCGTCACGTGCGTATAAGTTAGGCCTCGTCAGTAACACTAGGGTTTGGAAGTGTGAGCTGCAGGAAGAAACGGTTGAGCACATTCTGTGTTCGTGTCCTACGCTCTACGGGTCAAGGCGCCAGCTATTAGGGTCGGCAGAGCTGCGAGACCTCGAGGCAGCAATTATGCTGGGTCCTAGAAAACTGCTAATGTTTGCCAAGAGGATAGAGTGCATGAACATGTGTCCTGGTACCTGAGTGGAGTTCTTCCGATTGATTGTCAAACAAATTCTGGTAACACTATGGGCGCATTTAGTCAATGTGAGGTCTTTGTTGACCGACCAGTTCAACCTAATCTAACTTACATTGCATTCCACTCGTCCAAAAGAGAAGTCAACAAGAACTGAGACCTAAAACTAAAACTATCTTTGTTGCTGTAAACAACTTTCGCAAGATCGAGGCATACGGTGTGATACTATGAAACCCTCCCTCAGACAAAAAATGCTGTATAAAAAATAACAGAAGCATTGATAACAGAAGCCCTCATAATTTCGAAACTTCAATACGATCGGTCATAAGACTGAGGGAGGCTGGGTGTTGTAACGAGAAGCTATATTGACACAGTTGTATCCTGAATATTTCCTCATGAGGGCGTAAGATCAGAAAAGGATTCGCCTCTAATAAGGATAAACTGACTCTCAGCAGACGGGCCTATAACGGACTGTGGTGTTGGAGTAGGTGTTTTCTGTGACGCCAGAGAGCAGTGTTCTGTTAGTATGCCCATCATGAGCCTTAAATTTCCTCTCTATAGAGATATGAGCAGCTTTATAAGTCTAAAATCGTAGCATTTGCACATGATCTTAGAAAGTGTGCAGCCCTGCGCTTCTATATAAAACCAGTCCTTTTTGGGGAGTGTGTTGCTTATTAGCTAAACTATTTAGTGGTTTAAAAATTAAATTATATACATAACTATATGTATGTATGTATTTCTCTTATTCATCTGATAGTTCACGTATTCTTCTAGACAGACAAGTTAGGAGTAAACCCCCAATTACGTGTGTATACATATGATAGTGTATAGTAGCATCTAACTTCCTTATAACTTATTGAACTTTGACTTTATCAATAACAAAAAATTGGTTACTTTGCAATTAACTGTATATTTACTTCAAAACAGCTCTGTCGTGCTAGAGTTTTACGCCGATCTCTTTATCGGCGGCGGCGACGTGGGCTGCGCGCCGGTGTACGCCGGTGTTATTACTTTAAAAAGCTTGATGTTTCTATTTAAAAATAATAATATTTAGGAAAGGTTTTGTTTGTATGTATTTAAGGAATTCAACGTTTTGGCCATTTCGGAAAGATCCCGGGTGTTTGCCTCAATATCTCGCAGATCGTTGAAAAATTTTCAGGGTAGCTCCTTGAGGAGGGATTGTCCCTCGTTCACTTACTCCAGAGAGACTTCGAACATAACCCCGGTCTTTGGAATTGGACTACTGCGTCCGCTGAAAAGAAATAGAGATACACAAAATGGTCACACTTTTGTCTGTATATCTCGTACAAAGCGTATTTTCAGAGTTAACTCCTAATAAGCGAACACAATTTCCTTAAATAATTTGTGGCTCCTTGGCGGTTATGCACAAAAGCGACTTACCGTTGCTATAATGGGTTATTAGTACTCATGACTCTCGTGCGACAGAGCGCATCCAGTTTTTTTCGAGCTATAATTCCCGATGTGCGAAAAGTAGCAAGTCTAAATATCACCTACCACCAGTCGCTACCACGCCTCCTGACCCTCACATCATATGCCAGCACAGAAGCTATAGGACTGCGACTTCAACCTCATACTTTCGTCGACGCCACTTTCTTAGAAGCTCTACTGTAGCTCCTTAGACTTTCTAACGGATGTTTTTGTCGCGCTCTGCTGCTGAGCTACACCAGAGAAACACCTTGAAACTTTAGGGAGTGACTTCGGCCAAAGATGCCGCCCTCGAAATCACAAGCACTTAGACTGTCATTGCGTAACTGATAGGTGAAAATCGTATAATCCTCGGCGCATCTACATTATTAAAATTTTACAAGGACCCTGGATGCAATTTTTAAAATATAGACGAAAGTTTGCAGATTTTGTGTTCACAACATTGATTTAAATATTCTTCGTTAAATCAAAACGATATTTTAAAATGAAAAACGACCGATTTTAAGTTAAAAGATGTTAACTGCTGTTTTCCGGCCTTATGATAAAAGAGTTAATTATGGATGACCGCGTAGCTTCAGTTTTCATAATAATTCGCCTGTCCACTACATTAGGCTTGTAGCACACACGGTCATTAGTTCGACTGTCTTGGGAAAACTTTTGCTTCACCATTTTGAGTGTTCTTGCGAAGGGCACAGCCTAACCTGGTACATATATGTGCCTACGTATTCACATTTGTAAAAGCAGTCGTAACTTGTAGGTGATATTTAAACTTGATAGGCTATAATCAATGTGATTTGCTCCAAGGGACTAGTTTTGGATTAAGCCGCCAACTTTAGGAAATGTCAAACCGGGGGACTTGGGTGTTGAAGGATGAAGTGTGAAAATCAAAATTAACATTTCAGACGCTATTGTGTAATTTCGCATATAAACAACAGATGTTTGAATGTAAGCCCAAATTATTTTTCAAACCCTTGTCATACGTACATATATCTTCAACTTAAGTATGAGGTGAGACTCATTTGAAAGGAGTCTTTATGCTCCTGGAACCTACTAAAGGATTTTGCATCACTGATTTCGCTTATTCTTTCAGCCAATCGCAATATACATTTTTTTTTTAAATCGGCATATTTTTTGGGTAATTTACTTTTTTTAACCAATTGAGGATAATTTGCAAATATGTTCGCTTTTATTTGAATTCATTGCGCATTATTAATATTTTGAAAAAATATGCAAAGTGAGCATATAGATTTCTTATATAACTTTTCTTTTAGTGCTTTGTTTTAATAACTTGGTGAATTGGGTGATGCCAAAATCTGTGTTAAACTGACATCGAAAACGCCTGTTTTTTTAAATATCTTTTGAACAGTTAGAAACAGTTATATTTCGTAAATAATTTCTTATAACTGGCAGTGATGCGCATCCCTTGATACCCCTTTCGATCATATCCGACCGATTTTCGACATGAACAATAAATAGCCTAACAGTATTAACTTACTTACTTAATTGGCACTTAACCGTCTAAACGGTTATGGCCGCCCAACAAGGCACGCCAGTCGCTCCTTCTCTCCGCCAACCGGCGCCAATTGGTCACACCAAGAGAGTTTAAATCGTTTTCCACCTGGTCCTTCCAACGGAGTGGGGGCCGCCCTCTACCTCTGCTTCCATAGGCGGGTTCCGATATAAAAACTTTCTTGGCAGGAGCATCATCTTTCATTCGCATAACATGGCCTAGCCAGCGCAGCCGCTGCGTTTTAAATCGCTGGACTATGTTGATGTCTGCGTATAGCTCGTACAGCTCACCATTAAATCTTCTTCGGTACTCGCCATCGCCAACGCGTAGAGGTCCATAAATCTTTCGAAGAATTTTTCTCTCGAACACTCCTAAAGCCGCTTCATCTGCTGTTGTCATGGTCCATGCTTCTGCCCCATATAGCAGATAAGTGACTTGTAGAGTATGATTTTCGTTCGCCGAGAGAGGACTTTACTTTTTAATTGCCTAGGTAAGTCCAAAGTAGCATTTATTGGCAAGATTGCTTCTTTGATGGATTTCAGTGCTGATGTTGTTGCTAGTGTTGATGCTGGTTCCCAAATAAACGAAGTCTTCTACTATTTCGAAATTATGGCTGCCAACAGTAGCGTGGTTGCCAAGGCGCGTATGCGCTGACTCTTTGCTGGATGACAGCAGGTACTTCGTTTTGTCCTCATTCACCATCAAACCCATCTTTACCGCTTCTTTTTCCAGTTTGGAGTAAGCAGAACTAACAGCGCGGCTGTTTAGGCCGATGATATCAATGTCATCAGCATATGCCAGTAATTGCACACTTTTATAGTATATTGTTCCAGTGCGGTTAAGTTCTGCAGCTAGTATAATTTTCTCCAGCATCAAATTAAAGAAATCGCACGATAGGGGGTCACCCTGTCTGAAACCTCATTTAGTTTCGAACGGCTCGGAGAGGTCCTTCCCAATTCTGACTTAGCTGATGGTGTTGCTCAACGTCATTTTGCACAACCGTATAAGTTTTGCGGGGAAACCAAATTCAGACATTGCGGCATATAGGCAGCTCCTTTTCGCGCTGTCAAAGGCGGCTTTAAAGTCGACGAAGAGGTGATGTGTGTCGATTCTCTTTTCACGGGTTTTTTCCAAGATTTGGCGCATTGTGAAAATCTGGTCGATGGTAGATTTACCAGGTCTGAAGCCGCACTGACAAGGTCCAATCAGCCGGTTCACGGTGGGCATCAATATTTCGCACAATACACTTGAAAGGACCTTATATGCGATATAAAGAAGGCTGATTCCACGATAGTTGGTGCATTTTGCAGTATCCCCCTTCTTGTGGACTGGGCAAAGACTTTGATTCCAACCGTCGGGCATGCACTCGTCCGCCCATATTTTGCTAAGAATTTGCTGCATGCGTCTTACCAACTCCTCGCCGCCGTACAGGCAATCCATCAGCGCCCACGGCCTTGTTGTTTTTCAATCTGCTTATTGGTATTCTAACTTCGTCATAATCGGGCGGGGGGGACATATATTCCATCGTCATCGATGCGGGATCGGGTTCTTCATCTCTGCGCGGTGAATTGCTGCCTCCATTTAGGAGAGCACTCGCTTTTAACGTAGCCCTGTAGGCAGCGTATTTTCTTTCGGTTGCAACGCGGCATTCTTCATCGTACCAGATGTTTTTGTTTTTTCGTGGCCGCCGGTAACCAATTTTTTCCTCGGCGGCAGTGCTTAGGAGATATGCTATCACTGCTCCTGTATTCCTTCAGGATTAGTTGTGCTCTCAGAGAGCAGGTGTGAGAGTCGAGTTGCGAAATCATTGCCAGTCTGTTGTGATTGAAGCTTTCCGAGTCTAGCTTTCCTTGTGTTTTTTTCCTTGGTTTTAGCCCCGTTGAGGCTGGTGCGTATTTCGGTTGCAACGAGATAATGGTCCGAGTCGATGTTAGGTCCTCGGATCGTGCGCACATTTAACGTGATCGATCTGATTCGAGTATTTCGATCAGGAGACAGCCATGTAGCTTGATGTATCTTTTTATGCATGAACCTCGTGCTGGATATGGCCATGTTTCGAGCACCGGCAAAGTCAATAAGCCTCAGTCCGTTAGGAGAAGTTTCATTGTGTAGGCTGAACTTTCCGACTGTAGGGCCAAAAACACCTTCTTTGCCCACCCTGGCGTTAAAGTCGCCAAGCACGACTTTTATATCATGACGGGGCAGCGCTCGTATGTGCGTTCTAATTGTTCATAAAAAGTGTCTTTCACCTCATCGTCTTTCTCCTAACAGACTTAAACGAGTAGAAAATATAGTAACGCGCCGGACGCCGCCGCCGGAAAAATAAATTCACTTGCAAAGTGTGCCAACACCCTTAGCCAAAGCAAATGTCAAATTCTTTTTCTTATGCTTTGCTTGGAACAAAATTTGGGAGATGGCTACTTTTCAATATCAGATGGCGCCAGTGTCGCTCATTCTACCGCTCTCCATAAAAATACGTGCAATCTACTCATAATGCATAAGCTTGTGTTAAACTCATCTATATGAAAAACTGCTTATGGGTCGGAGCTATAACTGCATGCAAGCCAATATATATGTTTTTGTTGTTGTTTTACGTACATGTGCGTATATTCTCACGTAGTATAAATAAATATATGTATATGTACCTAAAATATTACGACAGGGCCGTATAAACCCTCAACGGGTCCCTAGGTAGCAATCAATTTGGGGGCCCTTTTTTCACGTCCGTTCCCTTCTTTTTTCGATTAAAAAATATAAACTTATATCTTTCATAAAAATTTTATTGGTACAATGTACATAATATCAATAAAATTACTATCTACATTTTAAACATGTCGTTTTCTACATTTGTTTTCGGCAAATTCATCAATTATATCATCAATGTCGATCTTGTTCAAAAAATCTGACTCAATGCAAAGTATACTTAATATCTCGAATCGCTCTAGTCGCGTTGTAGCTATTTCAGCAGCTTTGATTCTTTTTAATTGCGAGAAGGATCGTTCAGCAGAACAATTTGTGATCAGTTATGTTAAAAAATCCGAAGAGCTATTTCTGTGTTAGGAAATACATGGGCTAATTGATCTACCATTAGAATCTTATACAAATAAGTTGATGAGAAATGCAAATCTCTCTGAAAATTCCATATACTTTGACTGTGAAGATTGTCGATGATTTCGAGGAAACCTTTTGTCCTAAAATCAACGCGAGGCGAAAATTCTACTTCTGAAGCATTTCCGTCATTAGGTTGTTTTTTCTACGACGAGTACATTTTACAATTTCTGTATAACCTACACCAGGTAATAACTGTTTTGTTTTTTCCTCGAAATCATTGAACTTTTCACAGAATGAAACTAAACTCTCTTCTAACGATCTGTACAAAAAGCACACGTTTTCAAATCTGCTTTTTCACTTTGCAATGACTTACTCACTGTATAGCAGTCAAAACAGAGTTGAAGGCTTCTACACCTGCTGTTCCAAAAATAACTGAAATTTTCCAAAATAAAAACAACCAGTGTACATTTTGAGATAATTCTTTTTTATTATTCAATATACTCTCTTTTCACTTCGATGCATTTCTTTGAACGCTAATACAATTTGTCAAATGAGTCACAAATGTCCTTTTTAGGAGCCTTGTCTAGTTCGTCGGTCATCGCCTTTTGAATGCGGTCAATTGAATTTTATTTATTGGAGTAAAAAATATTTTCAATTCTGATTATATTTTTCTTTCACTCTCTAGAATTTTATGTTTGTAAGAAAATTTTAAAAGTCTTTTTCATTTTTCGGGGCCCCCTAAAATCGGAGGTCCCAGGCAACTGCCTATTCTTCCTACTTGTTAATCTGGCCCTGGATTTCAAAAAAAAAAAAAAAAAAACAAATAAGAGAGTCTCATTTACGAAACATCTTTTTCCACAGTCAATGAATTCAATATTTGTACATGCATATACATATATACATATGTATGTATGTATGTATGTGTTTAAACGCGCTTTGTCATAATTAGATAAACTTAGCGAATATATTTGAAAAATTATTTATATTTCTTTCTTGTTTTCAATGTTTTTGCAAAATTTCAGAAAATTTTCCCAAGGACAATTTAACTGATTCCGCCTATTTTATGAATGTATGTATGTATGTATATTGAGGTTGCTGTCTTAAGTCTTTTGAAGTAAGGCGCCGGCGTTTAAAAAATTCAGTGTTGCTCTCATTGCAAATTTTCTTAAACATCCTTAATCTGTGAAGTTTCTTGTCCAAATTGCTAAAAATTTAAATCTTTAGGAGAGCCGCTTTTGCACAAATCGGTTTTGGTGAAAATCCAAATTCAATTCCAAAAACATCGCTACTGCCGCTTCATTCTAAGCCAGAAAGTTGAAGTTAAACCACAATAGAGGAAATTTTACCAGAAACAAATGATCGAGAACTTTTTAAGAAACGCTTCGCCGGCTTCTAGTCTGTAACTGTTAACACCGACAAGCTATTGTTTTACTGCTGGGCTTTTATATGCAAGAATTGCTGTTGTACAGTTATCAGTTTGTTATCGGCTCGTTATCACTGAGTCATGAGCTTCCTATTAGTTTATTTACGGGTTGTTATAGGCGGGTGTTTCTATCGGAACCCGCCTATGGGAGCAGAAGTAGAGGGCTGCCTCACTCCGCTAGAAGAACCAGGTGAAAAACGATTTAAACTTCCTTGGTGTAACCAATTGACGCCGGTTGGCAGAGAGAAGAAGCGACTGGCACGCCTTGTTGGATGGTCATAACAGTTTAAACGGATAAGCGCCAATTAAGTAAGTAGGTATAGGCTGGTTAGAGATGTGTAATCGATTATGTAGTAAAGTTTTTGTCGGTATCCTTTATATAATAAACCGATGAACCAAAGAAGCATTATGTTCTACCGCTACAACCTACACTGATCAAGCATACTTGATATTGGTGGCGCAGACCCGAGAAACCACCATCTACAGGAAAATATCGGCACCCGGTTAGCGGTTACAAGCTTTCTTGATAACCAATATTTCGGAATTGAAACACATTCACTGAGCCTGGGAGACGCATAAATGTGTTCAAGCCTATAAAATGTATGACCTATTCACATACTCACCCCACAGACAGATCGTTAAACCCCACTTTTAACCTAGCAATGCTTTGCAAGTGGAGAATGTGTGTATGCTGCTATGTCTTTAATTTAAGTTTCCCGGAAAGTTAATAAAGCATTGTGAAATGACGTTGGGCAACACCACTAACTCCATAGTGATTGGAAAGAACCTCTGCGAGCCATTTGACACCAAACAAGGCTTCAGACAAGACAAGGCGACTCCCTTTCGTGCGATATGTACTGACTGTAGATACGGGCGCATCTCTTTCCTTGATTCGATCTGATTTGGTCAACAAGAGAGTAAGGCCATTACCTGGAGCACGGTTGCGTATGGCACTGGCGAGTATAACCAAGTCCTGGGAGAAGTGATATGTGAAGTCCTAATTGGGAAGGTCATGGTTCTACACAAATTCGTTGTGGCGGATATCGTTGATGAAGTCATATTCGGAGTGGACTTCTTAGTTGACCATGACATCAGGATCGATATGCGGAGAAATATTATGCGCTATAAAAACAAGGATGTGCCACATAACTTCAGTTTGGAGAAAGGGTTCAGCAGTAAGCGAGTGCTGGTGGAGGAGATTCGACAGAGACCACAAAAGTCAAGGAAGGAGATCCGGCAAAGATTGATGGAACGAATGGGCCAAACAAATCAAAACTGATGGTACCTGCGAGAGAAATACTGGCATTGAAACCCCCTAATGAACGCACTAAAACGAAAGAAAGAATTTCCCAGAAAGAATGCAAGGGTGGTTTCAAGCCAGGGCGCACTACTGTTGGGAAACGTCGGAACGATACTGATTATGTGAAGCCAATCCGTCAAGAGCAAGCTCTACAAAGTAGTTCATTGGCCATACAACAGAGTGCGAGGGAACGATCCAGGATAATGAGTAGTAAGATGCAGGTACGATGAGAAAAATAATTCGGAAGGTTTCTTTGAGGGAGATTTGGTACTGTTATACAACCCTCACTGGCGGAAAGGTGTTCTATCTAAATTTTGGTGCAGTTGGGAAGGCCCGTGCAGAGTTATGAAGAGGATCAGTGATGTCATCAACCGCATACAAACAATTGGGAAACCACGAAATAGAAGAGTGGTTCATTTGGAGTTGCTGGCAGCGTTTAGATCGAGAGATTTGTCTAATCGGGACGATCAAACTTAGGTGGAGGGCAGTGTGACGAATATTAGCAATACTAAGGGATACTATCATCTCTAAGCCAATACTAATCAGTGACTTGTATGCACATCAATATGTCCGTACAAGCAGCGGAGAGCAACTCACAAACACATGCATATATCTGAGATACTCCCAAAAGTAAGCAATAATTTGTGCAAGTATCACTCGCATATACACGCGCATATGAGAAGCTATAAACGTAGTTATAGCTGGTAATTTTATAGCTGGTAACTAACTAATAAATTCCAGAAATAGAAACGCCTAGAATTATGCCAACGAGGATACCAAACAGTATAAAAGCAGCAAGAGTTGAGGCACGAGAATCAATTTGATTTAAGCAAGCTATCAGTTGCGAAGTATAAGTGTTATGTGAAGTACTTTCAAGTAGTCTACTAAAGACCATTTTTGCATTATACAATATTGGAGTTATTTATTCAACAGTTTAGTGATTCGAACGTTAGCAGAAGATTTGGAATAAGCGGAATTCACTAAATTCATTACAATATCTTTGGTTTTAACGCGCGCACCGCAAGTGGTGATGGCTATCCCAGAGACCGATTTTGAGAAGTGTTTTGAGGATTGGAAGAAGCGCTGGCACAAGTGCATTATATCTGATGGGGACTATTTTGAAGGCGACAACATTAATGTAGATGAATAAATAAATATCTTTTCAATAAACAAAAATTCCCCTTATTTTCTAAACACACCTCGTATGTAACCTAAAAGTTAATGGTGTGCTATAGTAAAAATATCCATTACTTATAGTTATCGATAAATTTAAAAAAAGTATCGATTTGGTGTGTAAAGGTTATCAATTTACAATAAGAATGATACCGAATTGTTATAAATTTGTTATCAAAAAATTATTTATTTGCCACTAAAAACGTATCGATTTGATATCAAACAGTTATTGACTTTTTATCGCAGTATTGCATAATATTTGTTATCGATGAGTTGTCGCCCTGTCTAAGAAGCATGTCTTTTCAAAGGATCCCATCTCTCAGTGCTAGTTTAGCGTGACAGCTCTGCGAGGTTCTAAGTGCATCTGATCATTAAACAACGAAACATCCCTTCGTAAGATAAACAAAAGTTTTGTCCTCACCGGGTGGATGGCTCTAGAGCTGCAATTTTTCAGGAACGAAGCTCTACATAGAGGGTTTAAACTCTCTACTCTCTCTAACTTACATACATGGTTATGCACAAAAATCAACATATTCTTATATGTATACAGATTGGTATAAATAAAGTATTAGTGCTTTAATAAAATGCATATTCCAACTATGAATTATATTCGTATACATATCTACATATGCACGCACTTAAATGCTCATAGCTGCATAAAAATATAACAACTGAAAAGTCATTCAATAAAATTAAAATTCAACAACGATGAATGTGGATTCAACAAATAAAAATTGCGATCACGCATAAAAATTAGCATACGGAAGCTAAAGTCGGATCGACGCTTCTACGCGCGATCTCCATCATACCATCAGCCAACATATTTTTTGTTGTCACGAAAAAGCAGAAAAACTTATACAAAAACAAATACGTGTTGAAGTGAGAATGCATACAAACTCAAAGAATAACACAAAAGAGATATGAAATGGCAAGTGACTTATTATAAAAAAAATTTTACGAATAAGAAAATCATAAAAAAACCGCATTCACTTTTTGCTACTCACAGCGTGCCATTGGTTAGGGAGAGTAAGCTAAACACTAACAAGTAAGGAAGGCTAAGTTCGGGTGTAACCGAACATTACATACTCAGTTGAGAGCTATGGAGACAAAATAAGGGAAAATCACCATGTAGGAAAATGAACCTTGGGTAACCCTGGAATGTGTTTGTATGACAATGTGTCAAATGGAAGGTATGAAAGAGTATTTTAAGAGGGAGTGGGCCATAGTTCTATAGGTGGACGCCTTTTCGAGATATCACCATAAAGGTGGACCAGGGGTGACTCTATAATGTGTTTGTACGATATAGGTATCAAATTAAAGGTATTAATGAAGGCGTTTTCGAAATATCGACCAAAATGTGGACCAAACCATCATCTGAGGGTACCGCTAATTTATTTATATATGTAATACCATGAACACTATTCCTACCAAGATTCCAAGGGCTTTTAATTTCGCCATGCAGAACTTTTGCATTTTCTTTTACTTAATATGGTAGGTGTCACACCTTTTACACACACATTTTACAAAGTTTTTTTCAAAAGTTATATTTTACGTCAATTACCATGTACGAGATTACCATGTTTCATCCCTTTTTTCGTATTTGGTATAGAATTATGGCATTTTTTTCATTTTTCGTAATTTTCGATGGCGAAAAATTGGGCGTGGTCATAGTCGGATTTCGGCCATTTTTTATACCAATACAAAGTGAGTTCAGATAAGTACGTGAACTGAGTTTAGTAAAGATATATCGAAATTTTCTATATTTTGAAATTTTCTTTTATTTTTGTATTTTGTTGCACCATATCATTACTGGAGTTGAATGTTGAAATAATTTACTTATATACTGTAAATATATAAAAAAAATTGTTAAAATTTGACTTAAAAAAAAAATTTTTTTAAAGTGGGCGTGGTCGTTCTCCGATTTTGCTAATTTTTATTAGGAACACATATAGTAATAGGAGTAACGTTTCTGCCAAATTTCATCATGATATCTTCAATGACTCCCAAATTACGGCTTGCAAAACTTCTAAATTACCTTCTTTTAAAAGTGGGCGGTGCCACGCCCATTGTCCAAAATTATACTTATTTTCCATTCTGCGTTATAAGTTCAACTCACCTACCAAGTTTCATCGCTTTATCCGTCTTTGGTAACGAATTATCGCACTTTTTCGATTTTCCCAAATATTCGATATCGAAAAAGTGGGCGTGGTTATAGTCCGATATCGTTCATTTTAAAGAGCGATCTGAGATGAGTGCCCAGGAACATACATACCAAATTTCATCAAGATACCTCAAAATTTACTCAAGTTATCGTGTTAACGGACGGACGGCCTGACGGACATGGCTCAATCAAATTTTTTTCCGATACTGATGATTTTGATATATGGAAGTCTATATCTATCTCGATTCCTTTATACCTGTACAGCCAACCGTTATCCAATCAAAGTTAATATACTCTGTGAGCTCTGCTCAACTGAGTATAAAAATTGAGTACACATCAGAGCTCCCGGATAACTTTCAAACAATTGACAAGCTATCAAATAAATAAATTATATAAGAAAATATAAATAATTTCAAACAAAAATTTTATATAAATTTCTTAATATTTCAGCTAATTGAAAAAATAGTTTAAAGAATATTAGTCACCCAAGATTACGTCTAGAAAATCAATGATTTTAAGTTAACTAGTGATCACCCATGGGTTTAAGTTAAACCACAACAGACTAAACTTTACCATAAAAGAATATTTGCAGGCTTTTTGAGAACATTTTCATCGGCTTATTATCGGTAACAAACGATACCGATAAGTGATTGATTTATAGTCGGCTTATTATCGACAGCGAATTATACCGATTTATGGGTTTGTTATCAACGAGTCATCGACACCTAATTGACTTGTTATCTACGGGTTTGTTGAAACTTTATCGGTATCTGTGGCATAACAAATCGATAATAATTTTTTGATAGCTGTGTTTTTTTTTACATATATATTAGACAGGGTCGATTTATTAACCGATATCGCGCCATCGATTTTTCAATAGGATTTGGGCTCAGGAAAAAAGTTCCACTACGCACACCCAAACAATAATTTTCGAGCCTGCGAAATTTCATTTTTTTTTACTTTTTTCGACTTTGCTTTTTAAGGGGTTTTTCATGACCTACTATAAAAATTGTCATATGTATACCCTGTCCCACCCAATACATATGAAAATTTGTATAGTATAAAATCCTTAAAAATCAAAGTCGAAAAAAGGTCAAAAAAATTAAATTTCGCAGGCTCTAAAATTATATTTTTGGGTATGCGTAGTGGAACTTTTTTTCCTGAGCCCAAATCCTATTGAAAAATCGATGGCGCGATATCGGTTAAATTTCGTCCATAAAAATCGGCCCACCTTAATATATTGTAACGAATTTACTGCAAATCCTCTTATTTGCCCTTTTGCTTAGTTCGATCACTAAACTGTTGAATTAATAACTCCAATATTTAATAATGCAAAATGGCCTTTATTAAAGTACTTCACAATAAATAACTCCTTTTTTCAAATAATACTGCTATTGCTCGCTAATAGCGTCTTAATCGAAACTGCCCATAGCGCCTCTACCGCTGATGCTTTTATACTCTCTAATTTCCTCGTGCATCTTCTAGGCGCTTCCAGAATTTACTTAATTAGTTATAAATTTCTCAGCTACAACTACAGATGTATAATTTTTATAGCTTCTCTCATACCCCATGCGCTTGTATGTGTGAGCGACACTTCCACAATCACAATTGCATACCTTTAGGAGCATTTCAGATAAGATATCTGCATGTGCTTGTGCGTTGCTCTCAGCTGCGTGTACCTACATAGGTGTAGACAAGATGATTAAATTATTGATGTGCATTCACGTCACTGCTTAGCATCGGCATAGAGATGGCAGTACCCCTTAGTGTTGCTAACATTCGTAACAATATGTATATACATATACACTTAAACTTTATGTGGGCTGGTAACTGCATAACTTTATCTACACTTATGAATTTGTTGCGCAAAAAATTTGTACTGCTAAATTTCATGCTATTCTCCACTTCAATAACCGAAAAGTGTGTGTGTCCACAATTCACCGCGACCGATTTAGCTATAGGTTATACACTATGC
The DNA here is from genome assembly GCF_040869045.1 of Eurosta solidaginis. NCBI lineage: Eukaryota > Metazoa > Arthropoda > Insecta > Diptera > Tephritidae > Eurosta > Eurosta solidaginis. The sequence goes on along the minus strand of NC_090322.1, from coordinate 223,245,340 downwards.
CCAACAAAGGTGCGTGTCTCTGCTATTAGGCACAACCCGTTTTGTAGCGAGCTATTTAAACACTGCCACGAATCCTCACTAATTGCCCCTAGATAGGTCTCCTTTACATGATCTATCTAAGTGATGTTAAGCGTTTTTACCCGCAAATGTGGATGTATATACATTTAAAAAAATAGGCCTAATATTTGTATGAATAAGCGATACACGCCGAAAACAAATTGGACACACTTTGTTAATATATTGATAACTCTTTAATCTTTATATATACATATATATATATATTATTATTATTGCATTGTCATCGGGTTCTGAACTATATTCCAAGTTTCAAGCTTGTAGCTTATCGGGAAATTACTTAAATTTTATATACAAAATTCGTTCCCAACGGCCGTGCGCCGGCTGGCCGGTCTGTGAAGTCAAGCTAAATAAAACCGTTTGAAAATATATACACTGAAAGAAATGGTGCTAGTAAAGTCAACGAATCGTTTTTTTGAATATCTCGACCTTTGCGCCACCTAGCGGCGGTTTTTCTTCATATGCCGCTTTCTCTTCATGCATGCATTATGTGTTCCAAATATGAACCAAATCGGACCACAAATACGATTTATATATATATATATCGATCCATGCGCCACCTATCGGAGTTTTTTTCTTAATATTGCATTGTCATCGGGTGCTGAACTATATTCCAAGTTTCAAGCTTGTAGCTTATCGGGAAGTTACTTAAATTTTAATTACAAAATTCGTTCACAACGGCCGTGCGGCCGGCTGGCCGGTTTGTCAATTCAAGCTAAATAAAACCGTTTAAAAATATATACACTGAAACAAATGGTGCTAGTAAAATCAACAAATCATTCTGTTGTTCTTGACTTAACGGAGATTCGGTGAAATTGGTCGAATTATGGTTAATTCGACTGAGTTCTTTGTCAAGCGAACAAATTGGTTTAGTCATTTCAACAGAAGAGAAATTTTCGCTCTTAAGTTAACAAAATTTTGTAAAATTGACAGATTCCTAATCAATCTAACTGATTTTTTTGTTAACACAATTGATCTTACAGGTCATTTCAACGGCGATGAACTGTCAATACATGAGCAAATTTCAAAGAGAATTTTACGCTCACTGCGCTCTCTACTTTGTACTTATGACGATGGTGCCACTTGTTAACAAAAAACACCAAAATAAGAAAAGCATCAAATCGAAAAAGCACGCAAAATGGGAAAACAACAAAAAACTAGTTTTTCAGTTATCAATACAAAACGAAAAAACCCTTTTTTGAATTTACTGTGCAAACGAAATGCAAAATTGCGCGCTCTTGTTGCAAAAGTTTTGCTTGAACATGTTGTTCAAGTTTTTAAGAATTTTCACTCACGCGAACGAATTTAATAAATAAAAAAAAATAAATATAAGGCGCGATAACCTCCGAAGAGATCTAAGGCCGAGCTTCTCTTCCAATTTGCGTCGTGCTCCTCTTGATTTTCCCTACAAATTGGCCGGACGGGACCTACATGATTTTATGCCGACTCCGAACGGCATCTGCAAGGCAGATGAGTTTTCACTGAGAGCTTTTCATGGCAGAAATACACCCGGAGCGCTTGCCAAACACTGCCGAGGGGCGACCCCGCTTAGAAAAATTTTCTTCTAATTGAAAAACCTTATTTCTAAAATTTTTGATGTTGCTTTGCCCGGGGTTTGAACCCAGGGCATCCGGTGTGGTAGGCGGAGCACGCTACCATCACACCACGGTGGCCGCCACGAATTTAATAAGATAATAAAAAACATCGTTTTTTAATGTTGATGTTTCCGACAACATAAAATTTTGAGTTGTTTTGGAATCGTTTCAACTTAAAGTGTTACGAAAATTAAACTTGACGAATTACATGTAAAGTTACTCCAGTGTTGAATTACTTTCCTGGGATTTGATTCTTTACTTTTCTATAACTTACAAGTTCTCTATTTAAAATGTTATGTCAAACATTTATACTACAAGTTTTGTTCGAAACAATCAAGTGTGGCAACTACAGGCGAGAGAAGATATTGGAAATGAGCTGAGCTGCAACTGAGAGAATTGAGAATCAGTTTTGTGACTACTATTTTCATTTCTATATTCATATGTATGTATATGTAGCAAGCATGCGTATTTATGTATTCACATATTTACGTATTTATATGGCGGCCGCCGTGGTGTGATGGTATCGTGCTCCGCCTACCACACCGAAGACCCTGGGTTCACACCCCGGGCAAAGCAAAATCAAAATTTTAGAAATAAGTTTTTTTAATTAGAAGAAAATTTTCTAAGCGGGGTCGCCCCTCGACAGAGTTCGGCAAGCACTCCGAGTGTATTTCTGCCATGAAATGCTCTCAGTGAAAACTCACATGCCTTGCAGATGTCGTTCGGAGCGGCATAAAATAAAGTAGTTCCCGTCCCGCCAATTTGTAAGAAAAATTAAAAAGGAGCACGACGCAAATCTCTTCGGAGGTTATCGCGCCTTACATTTATTTACATATTTATATGGCAACAAAGGTACTTTCATACAAAGCTGTCGCAACAACTTTTTTTGTTCATTTGACTACTAAAACGGTAAATTACGAATCAAGGATTTGTGCGCAATTGATTCAACATCTTGTTGCGATGTATAAAAATTTACCAAAATTTCGGTTGAATTGACCCGTATTTCGGTTGATTTTAACAGTCTTTTTCTTTCAGTGTGCCCCTTCTGGCAAGTCTGCTTAAAGTAGTTAGTAAAATAACAGCAAAATTTAAGCAAAATATTTTATGAGTCAAATTATTATTTTTTTTTTTTTTGTTTTAAATCGAAAGAAAAATAAACGAAACAAGTTTTTTTAAAAATAATATCGAGATCCGGACTTCAAATGTGAGATTTTAAGATATTATTCAACTAGAAGATTTATGAAGGAGGTCTATTTCTTTCTCTCCCTTAATAACAATTATTTATTAAAAAAATAAAACTTCCTCTCAGCGAAAAATGTTTTTTTTTTTTTTTTTGGTTGATAATAAAGTTTCAGTATGGGACTTCAATTTAATCTTATTTCGAAGCCCTGGTAAATAGACACTTGGTTTGGGCAGGTAATCAATCTGGCTTACTATTTTATTGATTCATTGCTCAAAGAAAATGCTTTCCCAAACAAATGTAAATGACAATCTACATACAAATCGAAGGTATTTGCATACACATATAAGTATGTATGTGCATAGTGTAAATATTTATGAAGTATATATTTACAAATGTAATTTATACAAATTTCTCAGAAGTTTTTTTGATATACATATGTATGTAAATACTTATTCTACATAGTAAAAATACATAGATAAAAATAGTACCTTTAACAACTTAAAAAAATTTGAAAACCCGCGTGCAGACTTTAGAGCATGTCGAAAGGCTTACATGCCAACCTAATAAAACCACACTGCGTTTTTTTGCGCACGCAAACAACCGGCGTTTTTTGCCCTAACCCAAATAAGCATGCGTTGCGACAATGTAAAGCATGTGTGCAAACGTCAAATCTAAATCTCACGCAGAACAAAAATTGGAAATCGAGTTAGGTTTTCACCCAGCAAATTCAATTCATACAAGTTGTATGTGCATGAGACATTTTTGACAGAAAATGACTTGCGTGCGTTTATATTAGGTTGGCATGTTAGCAGTTCCCTGTGTGAAAAAATTCCGAACCCTTTAAAGCAAGCTACCAGCGCAGCTCCCTGCTATCTGGTACGCTCCCCTTTTAGGCAAGCTCCACAAAGATTTCGCATGGCAAAAAGTTTTCAGAGTTTTGAACAACTAGCTAAGACTACGGAAGAATATCTGTAATAGCCATTATTTTAAATAAAACGAAGATGAGAAATGATTTCATAAGTCTGTGTTTGTGAAAATCGACCAAAAGCAGCAGAAAATGTCTCCCCACACTAAAAAAATTCTTCAAATTCCTGAAAAAGCAGAGAAAATAGTAATGATTTTGCCGCAAAGAAACGCTTCCTAAATCTAGACAAGTAATTTTCTCAAAAACTGTGATGGTTTTTTCATGGTTTCTTGGTTGAACAGTAGAAGAAGAAGAAAAACTATTCCACAAATTATCTTTTTATTTGCTAATACAAAGTTTATACAAAAATAAGACATTTTAAGCCGATTTCCCACAGAAGCTTGATGGGCCTTTTGCTTCATTATCGAATCTGTCAGCAGCCCCAAAAAAATACTATACTTCTTACAAAAATTAATAGTATCCCCTTTCTTTTTAACTTTAAAGACAATGAAAATAAAATGCATGTGTAACTATTCCTATTTTTAAAAAAGCCATATTATGTTTTGTTTTGTTTTTTTTTTTTATATTATGTTTTGCTGCTAAAATAAAAATTTGCATTTTTCTGATCATTTTCTCTTCTTCGTAAATTAATGAAAATAATGTATGTATGTTTGGTTTTCGTTTGCTACTTTGACAATAGAATCCGAAACACCAAGCAAAATGAGATAATTAAAAATGTGTATATTGTATGGAAGATTGAGTTTAATAAGACGTTTGTTGTCTTATTATTATTTCATTAAGCCTCTGTCTGAAATTCGCATTACTCCTTAAAAATTGTGGTGTAACTGACACGGCAGTGGATTTATAGTCGGGGTCCAAAATTATCAGTCGAGTACTCTTAAGGCCCAAACACATTCGACTTTTGCGTCATTTCGGCGCTTACGCTGCATCAACAGCTGACTTTGAACACACAAGTATCCATGGCTATGTTTTCAATCGAGAAACAACGCAACGGAAACACCTAAGTAACGCAAAAGGAATTCAAAAACTAACGTTTTGCTATCGTTTTTGGTCAATTACCTTGCAGTCTTCTAATTTTGCTCGATTTTATTCTATTTTAAATAATTTGGATTCAATTTACAAAAATAGTTTCTTTTTTAAACTATAAAAATTTTTTATATACATACTATTTTGGATGACGAAATTTTCTGCGTGCGTTCTTTCAAAGTGACACCAGCGCTGAAACGACGCAGAAGTTGAATGTGTTTAAGGAAATTTTTTCCAAAAATTTAATGAAAAGTTTTATATAAAAACAAGAAATTCTTACTCGTTAACTGAAATTTAATTTAATTTAAAGAAAATAGTTTAGGTAAATGTTTTTCTGACTGCAAGCATAGCGATATAATTGGTAAATTTTGATTTTGAAATCGGATCCATTTCGAGCCAAATCGGACCATTCGCCTGAACGTATTAAATATTCCAAGGATCGAATAATATGATAATACATTGCTTTGAACGAAAAAATCGGTCTATCCTATGGACCAGTTAAGGCCACAAACTATTTCGGGTCAAGTTCACTGACCTTTTCTTGTAGGAAGGATAGTCGGCAAAAAAACTAGAGGAGTTCATTGATTTATAAATACAAACAAAACAATAAATATTCATGCTGTTTAATAATATCCTAATAACATCATTTCTGCGCATATTTACATACTGACATACATATTAGAGATACACGCGTCAAAAATATCGGCGCGGCGGCGTTCGGCGCGTTACTATATTTTCTACTCGTTTAAGACTGTTTAGGCCATTTATTGTTCATGTCACAAATTGGGCGGATATGGTCGAAAGTGGTATCAACGGATGGCATCACCGCCAGTTATAAGAAACTAAATGTGAAATTTAACTCTTCCTAACTGTTCAAAAGTTATTTAAAACAAGTAAGGAAGGCTAAGTTCGGGTGTAACCGAACATTACATACTCAGTTGAGAGATGTGGAGACAAAGTAAGGGAAAATCACCATGTTGTAAAAAGAACCTAGGGTAACCCTGGAATGTGTTGGTATGACATGTGTATCAAATGGAAGGTATTAAAGAGTATTTTAAGAGGAAGTGGGCCATAGTTCTATAGATGGACGCCATTTAGGGATATCGCCATAAAGGTGGACCAGGCCTGACTCTAGAATTTGTTTGTACGATATGGGTATCAAATGAAATGTGTTAATGATAATTTTAAAAGGGAGTGGGCCTAAGTTCTATAGGTGGATGCCTTTTCGAGATATCGCCATAAAGGGGGACCAGGGGTGATTCTAGAATTTATCTTGTACGATATGGGTATCAAAATGAAAGGTATTAATGAGTATTTTAAAAGGGCGTGGGCCTAAGTTCTATAGGTGGACGCCCTTTCGAGATATCGCCATAAAGGTGGACCAGGGGTGACTCTAGAATTTGTTTGTACGATATAGGTATCAAATGAAAGGTGTTAATGAGTATTTTAAAAGGGCGTGGGCCTTAGTTTTATAGGTGGACGCCTTTTCGAGATATCGCCTTAAAAGGTGGACCAGGGGTGACTCTAGAATTTTTTTGTACTCTATGGGTATCAAATGAAAGGTGTTAATGGGTATTTTAAAAGGGCGTGGGCCCTAGTTCTATAGGTGGAGCCTTTTCGAGATATCGCCATAAAGGTGGACCAGGGGTGACTCTAGAATTTGTTTGTACGATATGGGTATCAAATGAAAGGTGTTAATGAGTATTTTAAAAGGGCGTGGGCCTTAGTTCTATAGGTGGACGCCTTTTCAAGATATCGCCATAAAGGTGGACCAGGGGTGACTCTAGAATTTATTTGTACGATATGGGTATCAAATGAAAGGTGTTAATGAGAATTTTAAAAGGGAGTGGGCCTTAGTTCTATAGGTGGATGCCTTTTCGAGATATCGCCATAAAGGTGGGGGTGACTCTAGAATTTTTTTGTACGATATGGGTATCAAATGAAAGGTGTTAATGAGTATTTATTTAGTTGTATATGTGAAGGCGTTTTCGAGATATCGACCAAAATGTGGACCAGGGTGATCCAGAACTTCATCTGTCGGGTACCGCTAATTTATTTATATATGTAATACCACGAACAGTATTCCTTCCAAGATTCTAAGGGCTTTTGATTTCGCCCTGCAAAACTTTTTCATTTTCTTCTACTTAATATGGTAGGTGTCATACCCATTTTACAAAGTTTTTTCTAAAGTTATATTTGGCGTCAATAAACCAATCCAATTATCATGTTTCATCTCTTTTTTCATGTTTGGTACAGAATTATGGCCGAGCGGAAGGACAGACGGCCGACTGTGTATAAAAACTGGGCGTGGCTTCAACCGATTTCGCCCTTTTCACAGAAAACAGTTATCGTCCTAGAATCTAAGCCTCTACCAAATTTCCCAACGATTGGTAAATTTTTGTTCGACTTATGGCATTAAAAGTATCCTAGACAAATTAAAGGAAAAAGGGCGGAGCCACGCCCATTTTGAAATTTTCTTTTATTTTTGTATTTTGTTGCAACATATCATTAATGGAGTTGAATGTTGACATAATTTACTTACATACTGTAAAGATATTAAATTTTCTTTTAAAATTTAAATTTAAAAAATTTTTTTTTAAAAAGTGGGCGTGGTCGTTCTCCGATTTTGCTAATTTTTTCTAAGCATACATATAGTAATAGGGGTAACGTTCCTGCCAAATTTCATCATGATATCTTCAACGACTGCCAAATTACAGCTTGCAAAACTTCTAAATTACCTTCTTTTAAAAGTGGGCGGTGCCACGCTCATTGTCCAAAATTTTACGAGTTTTCTATTCTGCGTCATAAGTTCAACTCACCTACCAAGTTTCATCGCTTAATCCGTATGTGGCAATGAATTATCGCACTTTTTCGGTTTTCGAAATTTCGATCTCGAAAAAGTGGGCGTGGTTGTATTCCGATATCGTTCATTTTAAATAGCGATCTGAGATGAGTGCCCAGGAACCTACATACCAAATTTCATCAAGATACCTCAAAATTTACTCAAGTTATCGTGTTAACGGACAGACGGACGGACGGACGGACATGGCTCAATCGAATTTTTTTTTTTCGATACTGATGATTTTGATATATGAAAGTCTATATCTATCTCGATTCCTTTATACCTGTACAACCAACCGTTATCCAATCAAAGTTAGTATACTCTGTAAGCTCTGCTCAACTGAGTATAAAAACAGGCGCTTTCGATGTCAGCTTAACACAGACTTTGCATCACCCAATTCACCAAGTTATTAAAACAAAACACTAAAAGAAAAGTTATATAATAAATTTATATGCTCATTTTGCATATTTTTTCAAAAAATTTATAATGAACAATGAATTCAAATAAAATGAGCCAAGGCGAACATGTTTTCAAATTCTGCTCAAGTTGGTAAAAAAAAGAAAATTACCGAAAAAAGGTGCCGCTTTTTTTAAATATTTTATATTGCGATTGGCTGAAAGAATAAACCAAATCAGTGATGCAAAATCCGTTATTAGGTTCCAGTAATTTAAACACTCCTTTCAAATGGGTCTCACCTCATACTTACGTTGGAGATATATGTCCGTATCAGAAGGGTTTAAAAAATCACTTGGGCTTACATTCAAACATCTATTGTTCATTTGCGAAACTATACAATAGCGTCTGAAATGATAATTTTGATTTTCACACTTCATCCTTCATGGTAGTGGACAGTCGAACTAGTATAAAAACTGAAGCTACGCGGTCATCCATAATGAGCTCTTATATCATGAGGCCGGAAAACAGCAGTTTACATTTTTCAAGTTAAAATCGGTCGACTCACTGCCTAACGTTTCAAGGTGTTCCAATGGTGTAGCTCGGCAGCATAGCGTGACAAAAACATCCGTTAGAAAGTCTTTGGAGCTACACCTAGAGCCTCACGGAAAGTGACGTCGACGAAGATACATATGAGTTCGAAGTCGCAGTCCTATAGTTTCTGTGCTGGCATATGGTGTGAGGGTCAGGAGGCGTAAATTTCGGATCTTTCCGAAATGGCCAAAAGGTTGATTTCCTTAAATACATACAAACGAAACCTTTCCTAAATATTATTTTTTTAAATACACAAATCCAGCTTTTTAAAGTAAGAACATCGGCGTACGCCGGCGCGCCACTCACGCCGCCGCCGCCGGTATATAATAGAGCCTACGCCGCCGCCGATAAAGTGATCGGCTTAAATCTCTAATACATATATTAGATCGTTTCGTAGATTTTTTTTACAGACTTTATAAGTAGTTGTAGAGCTCCAGTTTGGGAAGTTTTTAAATAGATTGTAAATTCTTAAGATTTTTCGACTCATGTTGTAGTTTGAATTTTTACCATTATTAAGGGTACCTCAGTTCATATTACGCAAGGCCACATCACCTCCAACTTCGAATTCTCACAACATGCTTCAGCCTTTACGGTTGCGCTTCACTGCCGCAAACTGTCTAGTAAATCGTGAGCTAATCCGGCGCCTACCTTTGATGAATAAAGCTACCACGCATTTGTGCCTGACTCTCTTAATCATCGTAATCGTGAACGAGAGTACCACCCGAGCTGTTTTTATTACAGAAGCTAGAATACCGTAAACTCATTCCAGTTTCCCAACCAGAAGACGACCTCCGCTCGTTAGGGCGAATCGTCGTAAGAGGGTGCTTAATGTGAAAATCAAAAGGAAATCACACACAGATCAAATCAGAGAAACGATTAAGAACATGCAAAATCTATACGAGGGTAGAAAGTATTTATGGAAAACCAGCTGACCAACGAGCATCATTAGAGTGGTGCTACAAAAGAAAATTTACGATTTTTTTTAGTCTTACTTATTCAAGTGGTAATCGTTCTATCAAACATTCATATCGTATAAGAAATAAGAACTGTCTTATAAGATATATGGGTGTTTCCAGGGTCGCGAGGGTACGTGGCGAAAGCGTTTGAAACTCGAAAAACAAAGGGCACATACTGTTTAGCATTTTGCATATCGTAGGTGCAAAACAAATGTTTCTTTCATTTGAATTTTTTCAAATTTTTAAGCAATAATAAGGCAGTTCAGAGTTTTGTGAATTCAGTATTGGAAACGTTTCAATAGCAAATATAAGCTACGGATTACGAACAATTTTTTTAATTTTCAATTATTTCTTTGCACAATTTGTTTTGGGTTGACAGGTGCTGATTTGCTGTTCTTTGTTGAGAAAACATGCTACAGTTTGTGATGTTGCTTATTATACTCAGCTGAGCAGAGCTCACAGAGTATATTAACTTTGTTCGCATAACGGTAATCCGTAACGGCATAAACTAAAGCCGGAGTCATTGGTGCCGTATGTCGTATCGCTGTATCCGTATCCCTAACGTAATCAGCTGTTTATCGTTACGACGGTAAACCAAAACCCAGTTGGTTGGCTACGATACGGTTACGACCTTAGCGGCACCAATAATCGATTGCATTGATTCTCATAAGGTTGGTCGAATCAGCTGTTAAAAGGTTACCGATACGGTTACCGATAAAGCACCAATATCTCCAGCTTAATCGACATAGATATAGAGTTCTATATATCAAAATGATCTGGGTGAAAAAAGAAATTCATTTAGCCATGTCCGTCGGTCCGTCAGCCTGTAAACACGATAACTTGAGTAAATTTTGAGGTATCTTGATGAAATTTGGTATGTAGGTTCCTGGGCACTCATCTCAGATCGCTATTAAAAATGAACGAGAGATCGAGATCGAAAATTTCGAAAACCGAAAAAGTGCGATAATTCATTACCAAAGACGGGTAAATCGATGAAACTTGGTAGGTGCGTTGACCTTATGACGCAAAATAGAAGGTTAGAAAAATTTAGGACAATGTGGGTGGCACCGCCCACTTTTAAAAGAAGGTAATTTAAAAGTTTTGCAAGCTGTAATTTGGCAGTCGTTGAAGATATCATGATGAAATTTGGTAGGCACGTTACTCCTATTACTATATGTGTGGTAAATAAAAAATAACGAAATCGGATGACAAACACGCCCACTTTTAAAAAAAAATTTTTTAAGCCAAATTTTAACAAAAAATTTAATATCATTACAGTATAAAAGTAAATTATGTCAACATTCGACTCCAGTAATGATATGGTACAACAAAATACAAAGATAAAAGAACATTTCATTGGCGTAACTCCGCCCTTTTTCGTTTAATTCGTCTAGAATACTTTTAATGCCATAAGTCGAACAAAAATTTACCACTCCTTGTGAAATTTGGTAGGGACATAGATTCTATAACGGTAACTGTTTTCTGTGAAAATGGGCGAAATCGGTTGAAGCCACGCCCAGTTTTTATACACAGTCGACCGTCTGTCCTTCCGCTCGGCCGTTAACACGATAACTTGCGCAAAAAACGATATATCTTTACTGAACTTAGTTCACGTACTTATCTGAAGTCACTTTATCTTAGTATAAAATATGGCCGAAATCCGACTATGACCACGCCCACTTTTCCGATATCGAAATTACGAAAAAAATGCCATAATTCTGTACCAAATATGAAAAAAGAAGCGAAACATGGTAATTGGATTGGTTTTTTGACGCAAAATATAACTTTAAAAAAAAACTTTGTAAAATGGGTGTGACACCTAACATATTAAGTAGAAGAAAATGAAAAAGTTCTGCAGGGCGAAATCAAAAGCCCTTGGAATCTTAGCAGGAATACTGTTCGTGGTATGACATATATAAATAAATTAGCGGTACAGAAGATGTTCTGGGTCACCCTGGTCCACATTTTGGTCGATATCTCGAAAACGCCTTCACATATACAACTAAGGGCTCCCTTTTAAAACCCTCATTAATACTTTTAATTTGATACCCATATCGTACAAACAAATTCTAGAGTCACCCCTGGTCCACCCTTATTGCGATATCTCGAAAAGGCGTATACCTACGGAACTAAGGCCCACTACGTTTTAAATAATCATTAACACCTTTCATTTGATACACATGTCATACAAACACATTCCAGGGTTACCCTTGGTTCATTTTGCTAAATGGTGATTTTCCCTTATTTTGTCTCCAAAGCTCTCAGCTGAGTATGTAATGTTCGGTTACACCCGAACTTAGCTTTCCTTACTTGTTTGCAATGACCTAGCATATGCATAGCCGAATATTTTGTGTAAATATACTACACTACTTTGCAAATGCAATGATGCTAGACCATTTGCACAAAATCCTGAACTCTCCCAATAATAATAAACTTTGTATGAAAGAGAATCTAAACCCCATTTCGGGGCAAAATTGTCAAAACAATACAAGTTTTGAGAGACCTTATACAAAACTGCAAATGTACTCAATATTTTTCATGTTTTCTCTAATTTTTGCACTTTTCCAGAAAATGTTGAGTTTGGTTTGCATAGTTTCACTACGAAATTCATAGAAATTTTTATTTTTGGAAAATATATTAAAAACAAAAAAAATTTTATTTTTGAAATTTGATCGAAATATCCAATGCTATTTTCCTGTTCGCTGATGTACATACATGCCTTCAACTGACAAACACGAAAGTGAAGTTAAATAAAAGTTTGTAGTAATTGGAATATTTTTTTCTGAAAGAGTCTAATGCACATAGCAACAATACAAACGTACGCATACAATATTCAAGTTCAGTGCCACGTTTGCATACATATTACTTATTTATTTCGATTCCTCAGAAATATTGTCCACGCCGAAGTGCTACTTCCCACCCCTTTTTTCAATATACTCATAGTAGATGTCAGGTAGTTTGTACACAAAACAAATTATAACAGAACAGAATCACTAAAATATGTAACGACCATAAAAAAATGAGAGTACTGTCGCTAAATTTAAATAAAAATCGTTTAAAAATTGATTTGATGACTTGAAAAACATGCTCCGCTACTTTTGATTCCCTTTTTCTTGACTAAAAATTACGTATTCTCAAAGCATTAAACTTTTAATTATTAGCAAAACAAGAATAATTTAATATTTACATATAAAAAAAAAACCTAATTTTATATCGCCAAAAAAATTGATTCCTTCGAGCCGGATTTGAACCAGCGACCTATGGATTTCTATTTCACAACTTTTTATACGATCTACAGTCCACCGCTCTACCAACTGAGCTATCGAAGGCTTCGTTAAAACTTGGCAAAATGTATGTTATCAACGGTGTGAGCAAAAAGAAACTACTATGTATGTATGTATAAACGAATCGCAAAGCCACAAACAAAAATCTATGAATAGGTAGGTATGTGGAATAGGGGCAAAGCGTTGATTTGATAAGAGTTCAGGTACTGACCATGGTTCAACTATACATGGTTGGCTCATCTGTAAAGCAACAAAATATGTCTGTTCAAATTGTCAAAATCTGTGTATTGGTGTTGGTGCGAATGGTATGGAATGGAAACATAAAACTTAGCAGTTTTTGTATGCGTAAGTAAAATGTTGCACATGTGTTGGTTTCATTTTGAGTTTGCCATCTCCTTTTTACAATCCCTTCAACCATGCAATGACATAAATAAAATCAGCTGATGTGATGAGCCAACCTGTATAATTGAACCATGGGTACTGACATAAGTGATCTTCATACATACATATGTACGTATGTACACATGATCATGCTTGTATGTTACCTTATCATACTTCCAAGGCAGTACAAAAACTTATAATGTATCCGTATTAGGGTGCTCCTTATAAATCAAATTTCTGTTTTTTTTTCCATACTTAAGTGTTGATTCCGTTTGGTGACGTTTAAAGGGTGACGCACAGGGATCAAAAGTAACGTTCCATTGAGTCATTTCATTGGAACAATCTAGATCAGTACTATGAGATTTGGTAGCACTCAACGAATGTGTACACATAATAGGGTGCCTGTTATTTTCATTTTTTTTTTGGATCGCTCCATAAAATTAAAACAAATTATCAAACTAATAACTAATAGCTGTGTTTTTTTTTACTTCTATATACCATAGTACTTGTAGACCTGTACTACAGGTTGACACTTTGGTCAGTGTCAAACTATTGTGGAACTCAGTGGAACCTGCCTGGGACAAGCGTTTGACACTTAACGAAGTGTCAAAATTACCGGGGTTGCTGTCGTGGAAAGTGACGCAGTAAATTTTTTTGAACGAATTTAGTATGAAAATCTAGTGCACCTATATGGGTCCTACAGAAAATTATACAAAAGTCTTGAATTGGGGTATCTGAGGAGGCGTAGTTATTCCAGTATTAAGAATACAAACACGGGTGCTAAGTTTTTCTGCCCGTTCAAAAGTTCTACGCGAAAAACAGTTTGAAACCGAGGTCGACTGCAATAACCCGTACAAAAATGTAGAAAGAGAAATGAAAAAACGCGTTTTGTCCTGTTATCAATAGTCCAAAGGCAAAAATTATTGGAAGCGAGGCAAAAACGCGCATATTAATACTCCCCCAACGGTTTTGGTCATGTTTTACCAATAGTCCCCGGTAATAAAGTATCACAATTTGTTAATTAAAATTGTCCAAAACATATGGATTTTAAAGAGACATGTAATTAAGTGCTCGTTTGAAAGTAAATAAGGATATTTCTTTATAATTTGACAATAAAAATTTTACGCAGTTTTCGTTAGCTGCTACTACACTTTTCTTTGACCTAAGAAGTACAACAGTGCCAAATAGCTTCCACAAAATAAACGAACGAGAACAAGCATTTTATCAGGTGAGCGTGGCTGTGTATGTGCGTTCTGCTACATATCCTACTTGTAGACCTGTACTATGCTATATACGTTTACGCTTAAACTTTATATGGACTGCTAAGCGACAAACTTTAAATACACCTCTGAAATTGCTGCGCATAAAATTTGTCCTACTAAATTTCAATACGCATTATACTCAGATGTAACTGAAATATGTGTGTATGTGTCACCTTCTACACTAATTCTATGTATTCTATGTGTGTCCACAATTCATCGCAACTGATTCAGCTATATGTTATACCCTATGGCCATCAGAGGGTTGTGTCTCCGCTTTTCGGTACACCCTGTGCTGTAGCTAGTTATTTAACCACTACCGCTAGATGAGCCATAATGTATAACATTGGATTAGCAAAGAAAAGGAGGTCCTAAAGGTTCTTAATTATACGATCAAAATTTAACACGCTTTTTATTAAACCAATTAGGACTGCGATATAAACTGTAAGATTTAGTAATATAGGTGTAAAGTTTTAATGTTAAAAATATATAATTATGTACAATATGGATTTTTTTTGTCGCAGACGAAGCAGCGTAACTTATAAAGTGTTATATTTCATTACAGTCAATTTATTTTTTACTTTTTAGTTAATTTTATTAACCAATAATAAAAGCTTATTTTTAAACAATTTTTTTTTCTTTAATTTTATTTTTTACTTTTTAGTTAGTTTTATTAACATGTAATAAAAGCTTGTTTTTAGAAAAACCTTTTTCTTAAATTTAATTTAAATATCAATTATTTTTTAATTGTTAGGAGGGTAAAATATTGTTCAAATTATTTATGTAATTTTACTAAGTTATTTGTAACGTTTCTCATCCTATCCATTTCTTTTAATGCATCAACATTACAAGGTTTCTTCGAAGTCAACTTTAAACAGTCAAGTTCTTCGAATCGAAGACCTGCTAAAGACCTAACTCGGCTTAAAGCCACATAAGCTTGACCAGCAGCAAATAATTTGCAGCCTAGATAAATAACAGCATGATCTACAGTAGTTCCCTGCATTTTGTGCACAGTTCAAGCCTACGACAAGACAATCGGGAGCTTCTTCTTTCAGCTGTGCCGTGATTAAATGTAGAAGGAAATTGGACTGATTTAGGCTGTATTATGTGAACGCCATCGTTACCAAAGTCTACGCGAACCGATGGTATATCGTTATGGTATAGTTGAGCACGTCTGTAATATGGCCATATAATTTCAGTGATGTGACCTATTGCTCCATTTACAAGTCCCTTAGCAACGACAACGTTAGATCTCAACATAACTTTAGCACCAACAAATATTTCTAGTGGTTTTGGAAGACCTCCTGTTTTGTTAATGTTTGAGTGTATTATATTATTAACATCAATCTGATCATTGTTTTTTGTTCCATCAATTAATTGATCTTGCTAATAATCAGTTATCAGCTGAGTGAAAGAAATTGTGCTTTTGAAACGATACGTTGAGCCAACTGTCAGCAACCAATCGATAAAAACGTTGAGTGAATAGAGCGGAACATTTTTATGCTTACTAATTTGTCGTAAAGTTACAACTTTTGGAATGCGCCCCATGCTTTGTTCAACTCATTCAAATGAATTTGTATATATGTGCATACACATGTTCACGTGTTCTTGCAACAACAAAACGTCAAAGACATACATAGAATATACAGATTTTCGAGAAAACATATCGTATGTGTTTGCCAAAGTGGCTTCACTTCGGATATCAGCATCTTCGGTTGTCAGATCTTTCGCGTTCAACGCTAACGCGGCGTCAGGATGAAAAAGACTCTCAACCAAATTACTGATACGAATCGCTACGTTTAAATAACCCTGACTGTGTATGAGTACACGATTTTTTATATAATGATGCGAATATATTGGGGCATATTCATAATAGAAATAAAATGTGACTAAATTAGTTGAAGCATTTTTGACAGAGAGCACATGTAAAAAGCAAGATATCAATAAACCTTTGCATACTGGAGTTAACCATGAATCAATAATCTCCCCTAAAGATTCCGTAAGGGTAAATCCTCAAAGCAAGACACGCTCCTCCAATTTGATAATCGGCGTTAGTGATAACACGGAAATTGACGTTGTTAGCTCTAGGAAATGGCATCACCTATCCTCCTTCAAACCAAGTGTTACTGCGGATGGTCTTATTGCTTTTGTTTCCAAAAACACTAATATCAGTGTTCATCATCTCACATGTTTTCCTCTGGTCAAAAAGGACGCGGATATCAAAGATCTGACACGATTAAATTTCAAGCTTTGTGTATCGCCTGCACTAGTGGATACAGTTTTAGATCCCAAGCTCTGGCCGGCAGATGTTAAAATTAAGCCTTTCAAAAATCGTCGTAAAGTTGGTCAAGGTGGCGGTGGTGATGCTTAGCAATCAGCAGTGCCAGGCAAACATTTTTCTAGGCATGTCAGAATTTATTTTCAAAATGTCTCTGGCCATAGGACTAAGTCCAACTTGCTTTTTAATATGAGCTCGCATTTGGAATATGATATATTCGTTATAATAGAAACATGGCTCAACTCTAATTTTTTTGATGGTGAATTCTTTGATCCCAACTTATATAATGTCTACCGCAAAGATCTTGACTACTGCAAAACTGGACTTTCTAGAGGTGGTGGAGTCTTAATTGCCGTGCGCCGTCATTTTCGGTCATCACTTGTGGACCTGTCTGACATGGATTCGTTGATCGACCAGCTTTGCGTCTCTGTTCAAGGCAGCTCGAAATTGTTTGTATGCGCTTCATATATTCCTCCGTCTAGTGCGGATTCTGTATATAAATCGCATGTTGACAATATTGTTAGTTTAATACATACTCAGGATGGTAGTAACTTTTACTTACCAAATATCGAATGGAATACAAAGTATTTGGTGTTTAAAAACAAGTACATTCGCTACAACAAGAAATTTAAAGCGTTAAGTAAGAGGCTGTATATTAAGTTCACCCGAAACTTCGAAATTTTTGGAATTATGTAAAATCCAAGAAAACTACCTCGAGTATTCCCTCGTCAGTTTTTTATAGTGGATTTCATACCTCTTCACCTATGGAGGCGGCTAACCTTTTTGCAGACTTTTTTCACTCCAATTTTGATACTCAGCCAGTTAGTGTTCCTGAGTCCTCCTCAATGGTAGACTCTCCCATCAACTTCGGGGCTCTTACTCTTTCTCCAGATGGCATTGTTGATGGAATCCGGAACCTCAAGTCGTTTTCTCACACATATATTGACGGCTTATCGAATTTTCTCTTTAAAAATTGCCTGAATCTAGCCACCCCGCTTCTTTTAATCTTCAACATATCTCCCGAGTGTGATGAGTTCATTGATGCTTGGAAGTTAACCTTCATATCCCCCATTTTTAAAAGTGGTAATAAAAACAATGTTGCCAACTATAGTCCAATTGCGAAATTATCTACTATCTCCAAACTTTTTGAGTATGTTGTAAAACAAAAAATTAGTTTTGCTGTCAAGCACTTAATTAGTGATAGTTAGCATGGCTCATGCCTGATAGATCCACGGTTTCAAACTTAGCAATTTTTTCTGATTTTTGCCTTGCAGCTTTCAACAACCGTCTTCAAGTCGATACGGTTTATACGTATTTCTCCAAAGCGTTTGATAAAAAGTCAGTCATCAAATCTTGATTTCTAACCAGCCAGATTGGGCTTTCGCTCTATATTTTTGTCTTGGATTAAGTCCTACCTTCACTCACACAAATGTGTAGTTGTGTTGACAATACTCACGCCAAGCCTTTTATAGCATCCTCAGGAGTACCGCAAGGCAGCATTTTGGGACCACTGCTTATTGTAATTTTTATTAATGACATTTCAGCCTGCTTTCAGCATTTCCATTTTTTGCTTTACACTGATGATCTGAAGGTGTTTATATTTGTTTCTACTCCTTCTGATTAAGAAAACATTCAGTCTGATCTGAACAACGTTGCTGATTGGTGCTGTAATAATAATCTGCCTTTAAATATTGGTAAGTGCCTTCACGTAACCTTCTCTAAGTCTCGTTGCACAATACCCACTTCATATTATATTGACGGCTCTCGACTGTCCTCACGTACTGAGATTTCTGACTTAGGCGTAGTTTTCGACTCGCATTTTTCGTTTACCACTCACATAACCTCGATAATTGCTAAATCCTACTCGGTTTTGGCTTTTATTCGGCGATTTAGCTCTGACTTAACAGATCCTTATACCCTTAAGTTGCTGTTTACGTCTCTCGTACGCTCTAAGTTGGAATATGATTGCTTTATCTGGAGGCCTTATCATGACTGCCGTATCAAAAGCCTAGAGCAAGTCCAAAAAATCGTTTTATGGTTTGGCCTGAGGTCTTTGAACTTTCCTTACAATGCCAGATGTGCACTCATTACCCTCCAATTACTTCAAAGTAGGAGGACCATCCTTTCGCTTCCCAAGGCAGTCGGTTCTATGTACCGGAGCGACTCGGGATTTTTCCCGACCAAGGACTGTCATTTCAGTGTGACCCCATCTAATTTCTTTCGTCCCTCCCACAAATTGTCATCCTCCCAGCAGCTCCTTGCAGCAGGACTGCTCCATATTCTCTTACTCCGGGAAGGCATCGAATCCAATCCGGGTCCGTCTCCTGACCCCGGTCCTGAGAAATGGTTTTGCTGCATCTGCCGGAAAGGAATATTTTTAGGACGGTCATGCTCTGTTCAGTGTGTCTCGTGCAAGGGATGGTTGCATCGGACAGGTTGTTCTGGGATTGATCCCAAAACCCGACGTCCACGTAACTTTTATAAATCTTTTGTGGCTCCTTGCTGTTCACGTCCAAGGGCGTCCCGTAGTCTACGCCTAAGCGCCCCCACTACCTTTCAGCAGCCCCGCTGCTCAGCAAGCCACAACAAGTACCCGCTGCTGCTCGCGCCCCACGG
This sequence comes from Eurosta solidaginis, assembly GCF_040869045.1. Classification (NCBI taxonomy): domain Eukaryota; kingdom Metazoa; phylum Arthropoda; class Insecta; order Diptera; family Tephritidae; genus Eurosta; species Eurosta solidaginis. The sequence goes on along the minus strand of NC_090322.1, from coordinate 223,225,933 downwards.
CGCCAACAGCTCAAACAGCTGATACCACTCATAACTACTACCTTCGTAGTAGAGTTGGTAGCAATGCTGAGCATCAGCCCCTGCCCCCGTCTTCTCCCCCCCTCTTTTCCGGCAGCAATCGTGCAGGTCAGGGAAAGACTCTTAGTCCCTACCTCCGTTTGCACCGTCTGCCAACACAGAATATATAGGTTTGCGACATCCGCCCAATGCAACTCCTGCCTTGGGTGGTGCCACTTTCCTAGATGTTCTGGTCTCCGCGACGGCAACCCCCCGACGGGTTTCATCGCGCCATGTTGTCAGGTCGCAAACCCAAATCATCCGGGTACCCCAATGCTTGCCCAAGCACGCCCAGTCCCAGGGCCACAACAGCAATTGCGTCCTGGCCTTCCACAACCCAGGCGTAGTCACCCGTCACTTACCCCCAGAGTGGCGACGTCTCCCCTTATGCACTTCAGAATTCTGCAGTTAAACTGTAATGGAATAACTGGGAAGATTACGGAGATAGTCGATTTCATGAAGCGGCACAACATCCGCATTGCAGCGATTCAAGAGACTAAACTCACAGCAAGATCTGCATTGCAGACCTGCTCTGGGTATAATGTTCACAGGAAAGACCGCGAGAGCGGAAATGGAGGCGGTCTCGCGTTTATCATACACCACTCTGTGCAATATTATATATTTGGTCCTGGCATCGACCGCAGGGACAATGTCTTAGAACGTCAAGGCCTATCTGTCCGGTCAGGAGATGCAAACCTAGAAATCATCAACATCTACATCCCTCCTGCCACCTGTTTGCCCAGTGGATACCGCCCTAATATCAGGGCCTTACTCACTGGCAACAATCGCATTGTCTTAGGAGATTTCAATGCCCATCATGATATATGGCACTCAAACTTGCGGGCGGACAGTAGGGGTGAGATGTTGGCGGATCAAATAGAAGAAACGACGTTCTGCACAATAAACGGAGACGCCCCCACACGTATGGTAGGAAGCTGTCACAGCTCGCCAGATATCTCAATCTTGAGCGCAGAACTCGTAAACTGCGTCAACTGGCAGCCGATGTTAACATTGGCATCCGACCACCTGCCCATACTTATTTCGCTTGAGCGTACCGCCGACTTCATCGTCACTGAAAAACGCACTTTCATAAACTTCAAAAAAGGAAAGTGGGAAGAATATAAATCCTTTACAGACAGCCGCTTTGCTGCCCTCCCTATCCCGACTGATGCCCGCCAAGGGGAGCGTGCCTTCCGTAAGGTCATTAAATCCGCCTCGGCACATTTCATTCCCGCCGGGAGAATTCCCTAAATCCGGCCCCACTTCCCGGCGAAAGCCGCAAACTTAGCGAGAGAACGTGACCGTATAAGACAGCTTGATCCAGGCGACCACCAAATAAGGGATATAAACCAACGCATCAGATTGCTTGTGGATGAACACAAGCGGGCGAAATGGGAGGAGCACCTAAGAGGTTGTAACCTCTCTACCGGTGTGGGTAAACTTTGGTCCAGCGTAAAGTCCCTATCGAATCCGACTAAGCATAAAGACAAAGTTTCCATCGCCTTTGGCGACAAAGTGCTGTCGGACGCGAAAAAATGCGCGAGCGCTTTCTGCCGACAATATATAATGCATCCTACGGTCGACAAAGATAGACGGAGAGCCAATAGACACGCACATAAACACAAATTCAGCGCGTCACCAATCACCATCACCGCTAAAGAGGTTGAGGACGCCATTGGTCGTACTAAACCATCCAAAGCAGTGGGCCCAGACGGCATAGCCATGCCGATACTTAAAAGCCTAGGGAAAGAGGGTTTCAAATATTTAGCGCATGTCTTCAATCTGTCTCTTTCCACCTTTGTCATACCTGAGAAATGGAAAATGGCCAAGGTGGTCCCGCTACTAAAGCCTGGGAAACCAGCTAACATAGGTGAGTCGTATCGTCCGATATCTCTCCTATCGCCAGTGGCAAAGACGCTTGAAGCCATTTTGCTCCCTTATTTCCAAGCAAATTTGCAGCTAGCCCCTCATCAGCATGGCTTCAGAAAACTCCATAGCACTACCAACGCGCTAAATGCCATTAGCACCCAGATAAGTTGCGGTTTAAATCAATACCCCCACCATAGAACAGTACTCAAAAGCTTTTGATACGGTCAACCATGGCTCGTTACTGCAGGACCTGGAAGGGTCTACCCTTCCCCCATGTCTTAAAAGGTGGACCGCAAATTATCTGGGTGGTCGGCAGGCATCGGTGCAATTTAGAAACGAAACATCAAAACCAAGGAGAATTAAACAAGGTTCCACAGGGTGGTGTCCTATCCCCACTTTTGTTTAATTTCTACATATCTAAGCTACCTTCGCCACCAGAAAGAGTTACTATCGTTTCCTACGCCGATGGCTGCACAGTAATGGCCACAGGCCCAGGCCCACAGATCGATGAGCTATGCAACAGAATAAACGGATACCTCCCTGATCTCTCCAGTTTTTTCGCCTCGCGAAACCTGGCATTATCACCGACTAAATCTTCCGCGACCTTATTTGCAACATGGACGCCCCAAATGTTGACCATTTTGAACATACACGTCGATGGCACTACGCTACCGACTGTCCTACACCCCAAAATCTTGGGTGTGACTTTTGATCAGGATCTACATTTTGGTGAGCACGCAGCCGCAATTGTTCCGAGAATTCAGCGCCGTAACAAAATCCTCAAATCCCTCGCTGGCAGTACTTGGGGAAAAGATAAAGAAACGCTCATGACTACATACAAAGCAATTAGCCAGCCGTGCTACGCGTCACCCATATGGTCGCCAAGCCTAAAAATCACCCACTGGAAGAAACTACAGGCCTGCCAAAATACTGCTCTCAGAATCGCCACGGGCTGTCTTCTTATGTCTCCAGAACACCATCTGCATAATGAGGCCAGAATACTCCCCATCAGGGAGAGAAATGAGATGCTGACCAAACAGTTCCTGTTGAATACCCAGAAACCTGGGCATCCCAACAGACATCTGATTGATGAACCAGCACCGCCTAGGGGCTTAAGGAGTCATCTCCGTAAGCATTTTGAGGAAATACGGCACCTGAGAACCCAGCCGTATGAAGTAAAAAAACACAAGCAGGTCCTTGGTGAACTCCATAAACAGGCGTCGGACCTTTATGCCGGGAATTGCCGGTGAATTCAGTACTTAGCGAAAATTATCCAAAACTTGCGGAAGAGGAACGCATACTCCCCAGGGAAACGCGTGTCACTCTTGCTCAACTTCGTTCTGGATACTGTAACAGGTTAAACTCTTACCTATCCAGAATCAACCCCGACATACAAAATGTATGCCCCGCTTGCAATGTGTCCCCACATGACACCAACCATCTCTTCAATTGTAATGTGGAACCAACGCCTCTAACACCCCTTTCCTTATGGTCCACCCCTGTTGAAACGGCAAGTTTCCTTGGACTCCAGTTAGAGGATATTGATGACAATTTGTGATCGGTCGCGGCTATTAGGTGGGGCGAGCATTGCTACAACAACAACAACAGGACCATTCTTTCTCTTACTTTTGTCTATGATATTATTAATGCTGTGGTTGATTCACCACGTTTACTCGATAGTATTTGTCTCCATATACCCCCTAGATCACTTCGAAATTAGGATATGTTTTATATTGATTGCGGCCGGACCCTCTATGCCTCTAACGCTCCCATTTTTAGAGCATTGAGGGAGTTCAATACCATCTCAAATTCTTTGGCCATTGACTTTTCTTTGCCCAATACCACCTTCAAATCATTCTTGAGTGTAATAATTTTTTGATTGTATTGCTAAGGTCTGTATTTTTAAGTACAAACTCAAGCAGTCTGTAAGAACTTTAGACTATTTTTGAAATTAAATAAATAAATATAAAGTTGTGTCAAACAGTGCTAACTAACTTAAAATCATATTTTATTGTAACTTTGAATATGTCACGTTCAGTTTACAACTACTCATTTCAGATCTCTGCTCTGTGGGTTAAATCTGTAAAACAAAGGCCCCTATTATGAGCATCTTTCGATCTTCGATCTTCGTTGGCTATCGAACATTGAAAATCGAATTTGAAGTTGGTATTATGACACCTCATCTCTGTCGAAATTTTCGTTGTGTACCGAATTTTGTAGCGAATAGAAATTTGTTGTCGACGCTGTATCGAATAGAAAAAGAATTGTTTAAAATGTAAGTTTTTTGTATTTATCTTCTATTTTTTTACTACTTGGTAGTAATTTTAAACTATTTGAATTAATTTTATATAGGTCCAAGGTCGAGAGTACAAAATAACAGCTTGAAAGACTGGTTTCAATTATAGAAAAAAATCCCCATATAGCAAAAGGAACTTGCACAAAGGTTCAGGCGACAAAAAAGTGGGATGATATAACAGTGGAGCTGAACTGTTTAGGACCACCAGTAAGAACGATGAAAAAGTGGATTAAGGTGGATTAAAGAACCATAGAAGTCAAAATCTGTATAATACAACTTTATTTTTGTCGTCTCAGGTGTGGGCTGACAAGAAGTCAAAAACAAAAAAAAATATCGGAGAACATAGTGGAATACCGTGCAACTGGTGGTGGACCAAACAGGTTAAATATCTTTACGCATTCAGAAGAGTCTATAATGGGTTTGTTACGTCTTTAGACCGGTGTAGATCCACCTGGACAAGAGCATGGCCTTAGTACTAATGCGAATGAAGAATGTGAAGATATGATTGTGGAGCGATTATATAGTGATAACTTAGAATCGGATGAGAATTTGGAAGTAAGTGGACAAAGTGGTGCACCTGATGAGGAGAGGCCACGAAAAGCAAATCGAAAAAGGTGCAGCAAAAACGATAGGCTCAAACTATTGCAAGAGCAGACAGCAAATCAAAAAAATGTTTAAGAAGAGATGCTGAAAACATTGGAAGAGATCAAAAAAAGTGCTCTTGAGACAGAAAAGTATGCGAAGAGAACTTATAGCTTGGAGTATTATTATAAACGCGATTTTTTGAAATTGAAACAGGAAAAGCTGGAGTTGTTTTTGTTTTTTTGTTTTAAACATACATATGAAACTGAAGTGATATTTTTTATACCAAATTTATAATAAAATTTAAGACTGTATTATGAAAACTGAAAATCTTTAGCTTTTAAGAATCATAATGAATTTACCAAATATTTTTTTATATATATACATGTATATGAATTTTTTATTTCAATAAAATGAAGTATCTACAAAACTCACAATATTTAGTTTCTGATTTCTTCTGCTTCCGAGTTGGTTGTGGATTCAATTTCGGCGAATGGGATATCATGGTCGTCCTCTTCATTAGATAACTCTTCTACAGAAATTTGTATTGTGCAAAGCCGCAAACACGTTTATAATTTGTATTGCTTTTTCTGGTGTGTAGTGAAGGGCTCTTGCCTGTTCCAAATGTGATTTCAAGGTCGACATATTGAACACGCAAGAATCATGTGTTGCTCCCGGATATTTTGCATTTATGTATCGTATAGTCATAGAATGGTCACAAACCTAAAAAATATTTGTTTAAAGGTGTATACTTATGTATTTACAATCTGAAACTAATATCAAAATGATATACTTACAATCATAGCATTAATGCTGTAGAATCCTTTTCTGTTGTAATATAAATGCTGTAATTCTTTTTTGGGAGCAACAATTTTAATGTGTGTGCCATCAACACAGCCAATAAAACCTGGAATTCTGCTAACATTATAGAAATGCAACTTTGATTGATGTAGCTCAGCCTCTTCGTAATTGAATTTTATCCATCTTTCACAAATAAAGTTTTCCAAGACATGCAACACCTCTTATAGAACCACAGACACATTCGGCTGGGCAAGTACGAGTGCATTTTCGTTTCCAATGCTAAGTTGGTAGGATCCCCGAGCACAAAATTTGAGAACTGTTGCCTATTTTAGAATATTACGAATATGCTTGGCTCTTGTGCATTGCTGAAGCAGTTCATCTGTACTGGACAACAAGTCCATGAACGCTTTTTTGGACAGTCTGAAGTTTTGAATAAATCTATAAACAAAACTTATAATTTCAACAATTTAACAATTTATTTAGAAAGCTACACTTACGTGGTGGAATTCATTTCCAAAGGACTTGAAGCATCCCTCACGCGTCTTCTACTTCTGGCTAGCTCCAGTAAGCTTTTCTCTTCATCTGACGAATCATCAAACCACAATTCTGTCGTAGTTATACTTTTATTTTCAATACTTGCATTTAATAACTAGTTCTGCTTTTGTCTATTTATTTTATTTTATTTGACAGCTGATGGAAATGTGCTATTGTGAAATTTCGAATTTATCGAAATTCACAATAATGCTTGCCTTCATCGAACGTGCGTCATAATACCGAATGAAAATTCGTTCGATCAGCTTTTTCGACCACAGTCGAAGATCGAAAGATGCTCATAATAGGGGCCAAAATCTAGTGCGCAGAAAAGTATGCAACATTGAGCGATAACAGCCTAACTTATACGTTCGTTGTATACACAAACAAAGCGAAGTTACCTCGTTCTTGACCCGCTGTAGGTTATTCACCATCCCTCTAAACAAAGGACTTAGGCTTTTATTCCCTCGTGAACACAAATCTTTACCGATAACTCTGTTATCGAATTCTCGCAAAGTAATATTGCATTGTCATGGGAGTTATACATGTGTGCAAAATTTCAGCACAATCGGTCACCGGGAAGTGTATCACATCTAACTTGCAAGATTTGATTACAGATAACAGCCAAGTGAAAGTGAATAAAAGCTTATAATTTATAATAAAAAAGCTAGAGTGCTAATGATTAACAAATGGGTCGGCAAGTAAAACACGTCCACAAATGTAGGGAGAGGTACCAAAAAAACTCCTTTGAATTAAATAACTTTCGTCCCAAGACTGATATTCAAAATTTTACTTCTGTCAGGAGCATTTGCACATTATATTGTTGTTCTTGTATTTTTCATATAAATGTATAGTTTTTCTATCATGATTTAAAATGAATGTAATGTAATCATTTTATGGCCTTAATAGCTAGTTTTCAGTCTTAAAGTTTAAATTTATGGGTTTTCGAGTGGAAAAAATATGTTAAATATCGGATGCCCTAGTGCATATGACTGTAAGTGCTACCAAAAACAGAGAGTATACTGTAAAAAATTTTCCACAAAAAACCAAATCAACAGAGCCACTCTACCCTGTTGATCCGAAACTGATCCAGCTATGGAATCGTAAGATACGATTAGGGATCGAAAACTATTTTTACTCAAGCGATAAAAATTTGGCTATCCAAATATTAAAAAAAAAAAAAAAACAATAATGTATTATGGATCTAGTGAGCACGCATTGTCCCTAGTTCACATATTTCATGAATGCGATACACCATTTCGGAGCTATTCTGATTTTGAAAACTGGGGCCATATGGTCACTTACGATCACGTATCGAAAACAATTTTCACTCAAGCGATAAAAAAGGAGCTATCAAACTTAAAAAAAAAAAATATTAATATATTATGGTTCTAGGGAGTATGCTTTGGCCCTTATTCACATATTTTATTAATCCGATTCACCGTTTCGGGGCTATTGTGATTTAAAATAAGGCATTCGATTACGGATCGTATGACACAATACCGCCTCTGCATTCGATCACGGATCGTATGTTACGATTCGGCCCCAGATAGATATCAGGATCACAGCGTTGTTGTTGCATTTGCATTTTAAATTTCTATCCGTATCTGGGTCACGCTTCATTGGAACGCAACTAAAGTTAAGATTTCTCGGCGTAGACTCAAATAATGAAAATTAAAATTTTTTGTTTTCTAATAACCAAGATCGACAAAATTAGGTAATAGTCTAGTTGAGGGGTCGACTGCTAATACACTACCAAAAATATCGAGAGGGGTGTCAAACGCCGCGTCTTGATATCAGTATTAATAATCCGAAGGCGGAAAATATAAATTTTAACGCGTTCAAAAGATATTAACAAAAAACCGAAAAAAGACCCGCGGGTACCTCCGAAACCGGGGGTCGGATCCATAGAATTTTTGCGCAGAACACCTTTCTGCGTTGGCGGCCTTCGGCCGCGCTTATAAAAAATAACCCTGGGCTACGCCATGCCAAGTCCGGGTGTGTGGTATAACCGTGGCTACCGCCACGGTGATGCACACATTTTTTTGTGGGTACTAACACAACAACAACCACATGGAAATCGCCACATTCAACTGCAAATATCTCCGGACAGAGATAAAATTTTTCTTTTCCGCCTTCGGATTATTGTTCTCGAGATTAATACGCGTCTTTTGACACCTCACTCGATATTTTTGGTAGCGTATTAGCAGTCGACCCCTCAATTAGACTATTACCCAAAATTACAGTAGACTAGTCGAAAATTTTGAAACGTACTAGCTGTCATTAGAAGCAACGATAACTTATTTATTACTTTGAGCTCCCAAATATCGTGTCCACCAAAGTGCAGTTGTGTACTTCTGGGTACACACACAAGGCGTTTGCCAAACAATTCGGTTGAGAGAAGTCTTAATATAATTTTAGAGATTTGATACGAGTAGATGGGTGTGGTCATATTGGAATCAGAGTAGCCGATCGCTGCACCTTACCCAGCCTTTGTAGACACTCCATGCCTGACAACCATACCGAAACATCATAGAATAACAAGGGCCTTACTGCGCACCCTGTGCACTATGTATAACTGAATACCCCATTGGCGACCTTGCAAGGTTAACAGGACATTATTTGCTTTTCGTCATCTATTTTCAGTGTGAATATTACAGTAAAATTTGCTGCTCAGAATAATGTCCAGATATTTCACTCGGCTGTGTATGTAGAGCTCGGCTCATTTCAATTTACATGGCTTAAATTAAGGCATTTTTTACCGCATCGATAATATTAGCATCTTTATTTTGGAAGGATTCACCTTTGGACCACAGTCTCTTGACGATATTTCGCAGCAGATCGCTCGGCGTACGCAATAACTGGGCAACCAATACATTTTAGAGTGGAAGTGAAAGTATGAGAACAAACCATGTGATGGGTGCAAACCTTGTGATGGGATCATCTTCCAGGCTTCAAATAATGATCTTATTTGCACAAATTGTATCAAGTATTTTATTAAAGCAAGGGAAATACCTCACCCTTTTTAAAGGTGAGCCCCTTTTTAATCTTATTTGTAATGATGAGGAGGACAATTTTAGGCGTGGGGAACCGGACTCAATTCACATTTCGTAGACAGCTATTAGCCCCTCTACAGTTTTGAGGAGGATCTAAGACGTTGATTTAGGCTTGAAGATCTATGGGTTCACGTGATGAGTTCTTTCGTCATTAAGTATGAAAATCATTTTAGTCATTAAATTGAAGCGAGCAGCGAACTCCTTAAAAGTAGTCGTTTAATTGTCACAATTTCTTAAAATATCAAAGAATCTCTCCTCGGGTTAAGGCTTACATTATACACGGATCAATAGATACCGAGTTTATATCCGGAAAAAGGCTGCCCATATATGTAGTATTTCTCTTAACCTTCAGGAAATAATTTTGCAATTACAACAAGAGCAACTAAGAAGACCCGATAAGTCTAAGCAACTGAAAAACTGAAAACTGTTTTTTATACTTTTTGAAAATGTGAAGGTAAAGTTTAGGACATTACTCTGTATAGCGAACAATAGCTCAGATGAACAAATCGTCTAAGAACCTAAGGGACATTTTTATTAAATCGAGTTACCTGCTTTTACTGCCATGTTGTCGTGATGTTAGTTTATTGAATTACTGAAATCTAACAATTTTCAAAATTAACTGATAGGTATATAATAACAAAATAAAATAGTACGATAAGCTATCGTTACGCAATACCATCTATTTGCTAATAAAATTTTACGACTAGTCAGTTAAAAAGCGAAATATGCAAACAATTTCATAAAAACGCAATTAGCACAGCAATTTTTAAAAACACGATTTTTCGAAAATAAATTAACGCCAAAAAGAAGCTGATAAATTATCAGTTTGACAACGGGAACTATTTAAATGTTTTTACTAGTACTACGAAAAGTAGTGGAATATTTTATAGACGCCAAATTTACATTAGTTGGTATTAATACACTTGTAGTTATACCCAGTTGTGAGGAGCATAGAAAGTATTACAATATCGAATGCCTGACGCTCCGTTCGTACGTCAACTAACATAGCAGCGTCAGTAAGCATAAAGATACTTCACATTTATTTGTTAAACGAATTTATTCCGATCCAGAATAGATTGATATTAAAATGAGTTGAAATCGAACAAAATATTGTTTTTGTTGTTGTTGTTGTAGCGATAAATACTCTCCCCGAAGGCTTTAGGGAGTGCTATCGATGTTGACGTTGCTTTGCCCGATATAGATCGGGTACGTTTCGGTAACAATCAGCATTAAGGTACAAGCCCGACCATCTCGGAAACGATTAAATATGACCACATTGAACCTTCAAGGCCATCCCGCAACATCCCCTAGCTTCATGCGAAACTTGTGGTTGCCCGGCGCGGCTTCCGAAGGAACAGTATTCTCCACGGGTAGGCGAGGCTGACAATTGGGTTGGAGAAGCTATAAATAGCGCTAGCATCCCTTTGAAAGGGTTGCGCCACACAACCCCTTGCATCGTTTGGTTATTTTATTGGCCTCTTACGACAGGCATATCTCCGCGGGTATATTCTAAGGGGTTACCCCCTTTTTCACCAAAATCTAAATCCCCAAATCAAAATCCCCAACACGAAATCCCCATTTTCCGTGTGAAAAACATTCAAATTAGGTTTAAAATCGCCGCGATTTTATGTATGTATACTCACTAATTGAATAACAATTAATCTAAACCCTTTACAGCTCCTAAAAATTTACTAATATGTAAAAATCAGAGCTGGTAGAAACAAATAAAATTACCATTACCGTTACAAATACCCTGTAATTGAAAACACCAATTACTAATTATAGCTACATTTTATTGGTACTTGGTATTAAATACACGCATTTTCAATTATTTAAATTTTTTTAATTTTTTGTAATAACAAAACCTTTTTCATCGTTAAATAGCAAGAACAATACATCATTATACAAACTCAGAACTTTATTTATTAAAAAGTAGCCATCTAATTTTTCAGAATAAATAAATACTAAGAGCATGAAACCAAACCTTCCGTATGTGTGCAGAATTGGCGGCAAAACAGACTATTTCAGAAAGGCTCAGGCTTTGGCACAGACCGAGGAAATATAACAAAAAGCAGCAGTTTCATTCTCAGACCGCTGAGCAAAGGTCGTCTTAAAGTTTTTTGTTTCACATTAAGCTGGATTTCATTAATAGAAAATATGCTTAGAGAAGGGATCTTTTTGGAGACCAATGGTTTATAGGCTCTAGGTACCACGATAGTTCGTGTTGGAATGATCGCAAGGTTGCCAAATTTAGCGGTGAAATTTATTTTCTTCAAACTGAGAATGGGCACAGTCCTAGAAAATATAATGTTAAGCGAGAATTGTGAAATAAATGTTTAATAGAAAGTAAGGTTGACGTTTTTCTGTACTGCGTTAGCTTGACGCGAGTGTTTATAACATTTTTGTGCGACCTCTTGGATTATAAAAGCTAAATGCCCGAGTATTCACGGTGTTCTGTTCTCAACAGTTCATTTATTCCGTAAAGCAGCAAGAACTCGGGGTTCAGTTCAATAACAAATTTGATATTTAAACTAAGAAAAGAGAGTTTTTATACTCAGTTGAGCAGAGCTCACAGAGTATATTAAGTTTGATTGGATAACGGTTGGTAGTACATATATAAAGGAATCGAGATAGATATAGACTTCCATATATCAAAATAATCAGGATCGAAAAAAAATTTGATTGAGCCATGTCCGTCCGTCCGTCCGTCCGTCCGTCCGTCCGTCCGTCCGTTAACACGATAACTTGAGTAAATTTTGAGGTATCTTGATGAAATTTGGTATGTAGGTTCCTGAGCACTCATCTCAGATCGCTATTTAAAATGAACGATATCGGACTATAACCACGCCCACTTTTTCGATATCGAAAATTTCGAAAAACCGAAAAAGAGCGATAATTCATTACAAAAGACCGATAAAGCGACGAAACTTGGTAGATGAGTTGAACTTATGACGCAAAATAGAAAATTAGTAAAATTTTGGACAATGGGCGTGGCACCGCCCACTTTTAAAAGAAGGTAATTAAAAAATTTTGCAAGCTGTAATTTGGCAGTCGTTGAAGATATCATGATGAAATTTGGCAGGAACGTTACTCCTATTACTATATGTACGGTTACTAAAAATTAGCAAAATCGGAGAAGGACCACGCCCACTTTTAAAAAAAAAATTTTTTTTAAGTAAAATTTTAACAAAAAATTTAATATCTTCACAGTAATAAGTAAATTATGTCAACATTCAACTCCAGTAATGATATGGTGCAACAAAATACAAAAATAAAAGAAAATTTAAAAATGGGCGTGGCTCCGCCCTTTTTCATTTAATTTGTCTAGGATACTTTTAACGCCATAAGTCGAACAAAAATTAACCAATCAATTTGGTAGGGGCATAGATTTTATGGCGCTAACTGTTTTCTGTGAAAATGGGCGAAATCGGTTGATGTCACGCCCAGTTTTTATACACAGTCGTCCGTCTGTCCTTCCGCATGGCCGTTAACACGCTAACTTGAGCAAAAATCGATATATCTTTACTAAACTCAGTTCACGTACTTATCTGAACTCACTTTATCTTGGTATGAAAAATAAACGAAATCCGACTATGACCACGCCCACTTTTTCGATATCGAAAATTACGAAAAATGAAAAAAATGCCATAATTCTATACCAAATACGAAAAAAGGGATGAAATATGTTAAGGTAATTGGATTGTTTTATTGACGCGAAATATAACTTTAGAAAAAACTTTATAAAATGGTTGTGACACCTACCATATTAAGTAGAAGAAAATGAAAAAGTTCTGCAGGGCGAAATAAAAAACCCTTAAAATCTTGGCAGGTATTACATATATAAATAAATCAGCGGTATCCAACAGATGACGTTCTGGGTCACCCTGGTCCACATTTTGGTCGATATTTGGAAAACGCCTTCACATATACAACTACCACCACTCCCTTTTAAAACTCTCATTAATACCTTTAATTTGATACCCATATCGTACAAACAAAATCTAGAGTCACCCCTGGTCCACCTTTATGGCGATATTTCGAAAAGGCGAAGACCTATAGAATAAGGCCCACTCCCTTTTAAAAATACTCATTAACACCTTTCATTTGATACCCATATCGTACAAACAAAATCTAGAGTCACCCTGGTCCAGAAAGGCCCACTCCCTCTTAAAATACTCATAAACTCCTTTTGTTTGATACCCATATTGCACAAACGAATTCTAGAGTCACCCCTGGCCCACCTTTATGGCGATATCTCGAAACGGCGTCCACCTATGGAACTAAGGATTACTTCCTTTTAAAATACTCATTAACACCTTTCATTTGATACCCATATCGTACAAACGCATTCTAGAGTCACACCTGGTCCATCTTTATGGCGATATCTCGAAAGGGCGTCCACCTATTGAACTAAGGCTCACTTCCTCTTAAAATACTCATTAACTCCTTTCGTTTGATACCCATATTGCACAAACGAATTCTAGAGTCACCCCTGGCCCACCTTTATGGCGATATCTCGAAACGGCGTCCACCTATAGAACTAAGGCTCACTCCCTTTTAAAATACTCATTAATACCTTTCATTTGATACCCATATCGTACAAACGCATTCTAGAGTCAACCCTGATCCACCTTTATGGCTATATCCCTAAATGGCGTCCACCTATAGAATTATGGCCCACTCCCTCATAAAATACTCTTTAATGCCTTTCATTTGATACACATGTCATACAAACACATTCCAGGGTTTCCCTCGGTTCATTTTCCTACATGGTTATTTTCCCTTATGTTGTCGCCATAGCTCTCAACTGAGTATGTAATGTTCGGTTACACCCGAACTTAACCTTCCTTACTTGTTACTTTTAAAATCGTTGTAGGGGTCAAGGTAATTATTGTATTTAACGGAAGTATTATTTTCTGATTTTTGCATCTTAAAATCAGAAGAACTCTTTTACGGTAATGTTTTTTTCTCTTGATTTACCACATATTAGTAAATAGATCAAAAGAGTTATAAGTAATTAAAGTTTTTTGAATCAATTGATCTGGAATTGAAAAAGATATATTCATTACCAAGTTGCAGTAAAATGTAATTGTACTTGAACGTTAAACTTTTAGTTACTAAATATTTGTAATTGGCCAACTACCATTACCAAGAATATTCATTACGGCTCAGATCCGTTAAAAATGCACGGACATTTAAATATCAAATATCAAAAAAACTGCTTCTAAACTTATGTATTGTGACGAATATTAGCATCACTATGCTGTTAGTAAATAATCGCAACAACAAAACAAAGCAAGCAGCGACACTTATGTACAAGGCAACGAAGCGGTATCTCATACTAGAGCTTTCGATTTCTTCTCGAACACTAGCGAGGTTTTTGAGACCCGAGAAATCGCGAACTCGAATTCTCGCGAGATTCTCGTGTTTCGAAGTACTGGTAAATCTCGCTAGCTTCTAGAAATTTTTACTTAATCGCTGTATAGACAGTATTTATACACTTGTTTTTTTTTAGTTGTGACATTTTGTTGATTATATTGCTTCCAATGACATTTAACTCAAAACATGTTTATTATACATATAATTTTGTTCGCAATATTTTATTTTTCAACGTGACATCAAGAACATGGCTTCTCCCTAGATTCTCGAATCTCGAATTACTCGTAAGCCTCGCGAGATGCTTGAATCTCAAATTACTCGTAATACTCGCGATCTTCTCAACTTTCAATTCAGTCGCTGCATTGGCAATATTCTATACATTTCAGGGTTTTTTACTTATGGTTTTGCGCGCATATTGGCTTGTGCTTCAGAATAAATCGAAAGCTCTATATAAAACAGCCAATGATTCGATTGAGTTGAATGTCGAGAAGCTCGCGAGCCTTACGAAAAATTCGAGAATCTCGCGAGAAGGCGAGACTCGCTCGAGAAATAGTAGGCTCTATCTCATACACACACATGTAGTCATCAGCCGAATTTCTTACTCACACATACACACGCATATAACTAAATTACCCAGCAGGAGATACAAAAGTTCTTGAAGGTGAAACGTCTAGACCTTACGCGAAATATGCGGACGACTCAACCGAGAGTATAAAAGCAGCTCAAGCTGAGGAATGACGAATCAGTTTGATTTAAACACGCTTTTGTGAAGTACGTGATATTGAATTATAATTGTACTACTCCCAAAGTAGACTAAATAAAGGACATATTGCAATACTGACAATTGGAGTTATATATCCGACAGTTCAGCGATACGAACGTTAACAGAATGTGCAAGATAATCAGGATTTCCCTAAATTCGTTACAGTATTTTAATTGATGGTCTTATCAAAAACTACAAATACATTTTAACATATAATTAACAAATTTACATGGCACACAAATTAATATAGAGACAAAATGTCTCAATTGTGTTGTTAGTGTAGAAATGAGAAAAACTGAATTAAGCATGAAAACAAATAACAGCAGGATGGCCTTGTGGTTAAAGGCTACTGCAGTTTCACCATGTCATTCACGGTTCGAATCCCGGTGAAACCTTTGACAACATTACAAAAATGCCTGATGATGATTACGTTGGCGGTTTTCGAAATGGTTCCATAGCAATATGCCAGTAAATGTTTCATTCTTTTCAGTTTCTCTTAGAAAACATAATAATTGAAAATTCAATTATTATAAGCCGGTGTTAAGCTCATGAATTCTTAAATATAAGTATAAACTGAACACACCATTAAACAAACATACATTTTAACATACTACATAAAAATAAAAAATAAATAAATGTAAAGCATGATAACCTCCGAAAAGATTTCAGGCCGAGCTTCTCTTCCAATTTTTAATTTTTAACTTTTAATTTTTCTCCAACAAATTGGCGGGACGGCACCTGCATATTTTATGCCCACTGAGAAGCTTTTCATGGCAGAATTACACTCGGAGTGCTTGCCAGATCACTGCCGAGGGGCGATGCCGCTTAGAAAACTTTCTTTTCTAGGAAAAATCTTATTTCTAAAATTTTTAGGTTGCTTTGCCCAGGATATTCAATGTGGCAGGCATAGCACGCTACCACCACACCATGGCGGCCGCCATATGTATGTACATAAATACGTAAATATCTAATACCTGAAAGTCATAGAGCAAGTTTATGAGTAATTAATAATATTGTTTAATTGATTTTAGAATTAGCTGGTTATCAGCACCTGCTCATCTCGCTGGCATCATTGTATGCATACGGTCAATTGAATGCCTTGCTGATTAGCGAAACATGTTGCGCTGTTCTTAGCCATTATTGAAATTGTAATTCAGTCATTGCCATACGTTTTGATTGATTACCAAATGCCAGTTTTATGTTATGCTATATATGTACTAACTAAAAAATAAATGTTTTTTAACACTTCCCTATTGTTTTTATTAGAACAAAAAATTGCTAATAAATATCTTATAATTATTATAATTTTTATGACAAAACAAATAAAGTAGTCAATTTATTATATATTTTTTAAATGCTTGTTATAAAACAAAAAAACAATAATAACACCATAAAACAACAAAGGCTAACTGACTTAAAAGCAGCAATTAAAATAATATTTTTTAAAATAACAGTTTTGAAAAGCAATGCGCAGACTTCGCTAACAGCAGACGACCTAACGCTCCATCTTGGTTTTGTTACAGTCACTCGCAACTGGTATCTGTGATTATGCACAGAAAGCAGAAGTTATACTGGCGTTTAGGAAAAGTGCTAAATGGCTAGTGGCTAAACATGTCTCTGAAACGTGAGGGATTGCAATAAATGCAACAGAATAAGTTATCAGCTGCAATAAAGCTGATGCTGCGCTTCGTTAGGTTGTAACAAAGGCTGCAAACCGAGTTTAAGTAAGTACAACCAGTTTCTTAATCGAATCACCTCGTTGTGTGGTCTTCGAACTCAACCACGATCCTAATAACTTTTTGGCATTCGTTCCTGTGATCAAAAACGAGTTTTATTCACAATAACTGCGATCTTGTCCAGATTCGTCAGAATTTGTAAGATTTACCTGCAATTCATTTCATATTCCGAACAGTAAACAAAATCCTTTGTCTGCCAGATGTAACCACTTGTTTACCGGCCGAGCATTTTTGTCATTATTGTTCTAGAGATCTATCTTTTCTTATTCGAATTATTGGCAATAAGAAATGGATTTGTATTCAGAGTGAATACCTGTCAAAATACTAAAAAGTAGCCATCTTGAACATCCTGTCAGGCAGTTGACGGATAAGGTATCTCCCTTTTTTTGTACACAATGATTCCTATTTTTATACTCAGTTGAGCAGAGCTCACAGAGTATATTAACTTTGATTGGATAACGGTTGGTTGTGCAGGTATAAAGGAATTGAGAAAGATATAGACTTCCATTTATCAAAATCATCAGTATCGAAAAAAAATTTGATTGAGCCATGTCCGTCCGTCCGTCCGTCCGCCCGTTAACACGATAACTTGAGTAAATTTTGAGGTATCTTGATGAAATTTGGTATGTAGGTTCCTGAGCACTCATCTCAAATCGCTATTTAAAATGAACGATATCGGACTATAACCACGCCCACTTTTTCGATATCGAAAATTTCGAAAAACCGAAAAAGTGCAATAATTCATTACCAAAGACAGATAAAGGGATCAAACTTGGTAGGTGAGTTGAGCTTATGACGCAAAATAGAAAATTAGTAAAATTTTGGACAATGGGCGTGGCACCGCCCACTTTTAAAAGAATGTAATTTAAAACTTTTGCAAGCTGTAATTTGGCATTTGTTGAAGATATCATGATGAAATTTGGCAGGAACGGTACTCCTATTACTATATGTACGCTTAATAAAAATTATCAAAATCGGAGAAAGACCACGCCCACTTTTAAAAAAAAATTTTTTAAAGTAAAATTTTAACAAAAAATATAATATCTTTACAGTATATAAGTAAATTATGTCAACATTCAACTCCAGTAATGATATGATGCAACAAAATACAAAAATAAAAGAAAATTTCAAAATGGGCGTGGCTCCGCCCTTTTTCATTTAATTTGTCTAGGATACTTTTAATGCCATAAATCGAACAAAAATTTATCAATCCTTTTGAAATTTGGTAGGGGCATAGATTTTATGACGATAACTGTTTTCTGTGAAAATGGGCGAAATCGGTTGAAGCCACGTCCAGTTTTTATACACGGTCGTCCGTCTGTCCTTCCGCATGGCCGTTAACACGATAACTTGAGCAAAAATCGACATATATTTACTGAACTTAGTTCACGTACTTATCTGAACTCACTTTATCTTTGTATAAAAAATGAACGAAATCCGACTATGACCACGCCCACTTTTTCGATATCGAAAATAACGAAAAATGAAAAAAATGCCGTAATTCTATACCAAATACGAAAAAAGGGATGAAACATGGTAATTGGATTGGTTTATTGACGCGAAATATAACTTTAGAAAAAAATTTGTAAAATGGTTGTGACAGCTACCATATTAAATAGAAGAAAATGAAAAAGTTCTGCAGGGCGAAATAAAAAACCCTTGAAATCTTGGCAGGAATACTGTTCGTGGTATTATATATATAAATAAATTAGCGGTATCCAACAGATGATGTTCTGGGTCACCCTGGTCCACATTTTGGTCGATATCTGTAAAACGCCTTCACCTATACAACTACCACCACTCCCTTTTAAAACCCTCATTAACACCTTTCGTTTGGTACCCATATTGTAGAAACGCATTCTAGAGTCACCCCTGGTCCACCTTTATGGAGATATCTCGAAACGGCGTCCACCTATAGAACTAAGGATTACTCCCTTTTAAAATACTCATTAACACCTTTCATTTGATACCCATATCGTACAAACAAATTCTAGAGTCAACCCTGATCCACCTCTATGGCGATATCCCTAAAGGGCGTCCACCTATAGAACTATGGCCCACTCCCTCATAAAATACTCTTTAATGCCTTTCATTTGATACACATGTCATACAAACACATTCCAGGGTTTCCCTCGGTTCATTTTCCTACATGGTGATTTTCCCTTATGTTGTCACCATAACTCTCAACTGAGTATGTAATGTTCGGTTACACCCGAACTTAACCTTCCTTACTTGTTTTATATTTCAATATTTGAAGAAAAAACTTATATGAACTTTGTAACTGAAACTATAGCTGTAAACCCAATGCTGAGTGACAGCGATCTTGGCCGCGTCGGTCGTTGAAATTTGTCAAATTACGCGCAGAAGTTGTAGTTGGCGGTTTATTAATAATGATACAAAAACACGTATTTCGATATCTCCCGTTTTCTTGAGCTTATTTTTCCAGTAAAATTAGGAGTTATATGTAAAAAAAAAAACAAAGAATTTTTTTGGATACTAAGTTTTCTTTTTTGTACTTTAAAGAAAAAATGAACCAACCCTTTTCATGTTTGTCGTCATCGCCCGACAGCTTATGCCAACCAGTCACAAAAACATTTTAGAAAAACCTCAAGAAAATTTTACGAATTTGAACTTTTTATTTAAAGTTCTATGGATTTCTGTGAGTATGTAGCCCAATCAATTTTAGTCCAACAAAGTACAAGTTGTAGGTCTCTGAAAATACGCATTCATTTTTGAAAATTTTGTTTTGGAAGGATATTTCAACCAAGTATCCAAACTTAATTTTTTATAATAAAAGTCCTTTAGAAAAAATTGTTTTCGGGCTTTTAATTTTTTGGTCCGAAAGAAACTATTAAATCCGGAATTTTATTTCTTATCAATATAATAAAAGTCCAGTCCTATAACCAAAGAACCGCTCATCCATATGAGATGAACTTTTTTCATATATAATACTTTTTGTTACGAAAGAATGTGGTGTATCAAATTTTAAGGCAATACCTCAATTGGATCAACTTTATGGCGAAAAAAACTGATGGAAGTTTACTACGGAAAAGTAAAAGTATAGTACTGTGAGAGTTGGTTTTAGTTTTTCTTGGACAATTTCTGGTATTACTACAAAAGATTTCAAATTACAATAAAGGTTTCAAATATAGACGTTCAGAAGAATCTACTGGTAAAAAATTCGTTTCGATGAGCCGTTCTCTAGTTATAGGGCCGATTTTTTTAAATAAGTCCAAAAAATGGAAAGGATACATAATTCGCCATGCACATGCTATGGCTGTCGCCGGAATTCCATAAGCTTTTACCTAGAACAATTTTTAGACCCCTACTCTTTCGACTCGAAACCGGAAAATAACTATTAAAATGGAATCCTGGTTTCAACTTTTCTTCCATATTATATGGAAGAAAGTGCAAAACAGCCTTTGGAAAAAATAATTGTTAAAAATCAAATTGATTGTAATATAAAACTGCATACTCAAATAAATTCAGAGAACTCAAACAAAAAATTCGAAGTTTTCGTGAAACTTTCTCGAATTTTGGAATGTTTTCCATAACCTTTTTGATACAGATTTGCATAGTATCAGTAACAAATTTCATAGAAGTTTTTTCTTCAAATATGGAAAGCGAAAAAATTTAATTGGGGAAATTAAAAACAAATTACTCCCCTATTTTTTGTTCACTGCTGTAAATCTCTTTTTCTGCCATCAATTCAGTTGAATTTATTAAATAAGAATTGAAAAAAATACTTTTGTACTTACTTAATTATAGTGCTTTAGATATGTATATTTCCAGCACTGCTATCTTTTAATTTTTTGTTAATAAATTCTTGTGAATCTCTCAAGCTATAATTTGATCTTCAAAGATGCAACCCACCGTCCCAGATGCCTCTAAAGCGTTCATAGAGCAATTAATTTAACTACTTTGTACACATATAAGGTTTTCCTTTATGAATCTTCTCGCTGAACCGAACCGTAGCGATTTTCTGTGTGGTTTTTAGCCATGACCGTCACACTCTCAGTCTCTTACATTATTTAGACCAGTAAAAAGTCCGGTTTCACTTTTTGTATGCCATAAATGACGCTAGGTTGCACAGTGATACAGTGAACCACAGTTTATGTACCAAACGGCGACTTCGAAGTGTAAACACGAATAATTGGCTCAGTTCTACCGTTTGCTTTCCCTTCATGTAAGGTAGCAAGCTCCAAAGATCTTTTTGGAAAAGATATAAGCAGTTTGAAATTAAATTGAAATCTCGACGTTTATTCGTATGCACACCTCCTCTCAACACCGTTCCTTCTTTCATGTTTAATAAATTTTACATATTCCAAAATCGGCCGCCGTGCTGTGGTGGTAGCGGGCTGCACCTACAACAAGGAAGGTCCTGGGTTCGATTCAATCAAATAGAGGGATATTTATAGTGTATATGCATCGCACCTCTTCGTTAAAAGCCGCCTTCGACAGCACGAAACGGAGCTGCCTATATGTCGCTATGTCTGAATTTGGTTTCCCCGCAAAACTTATACGGCTGTGCAAAAGCAACACCATCAGCTCAGTTAGAATTGGGAAGGACCTCTCCGAGCCGTTCGAAACTAAACGAGGTTTTAGACAGGGTGACCCCCTATCGTGTGATTTCTTTAATTTGATGCTGGAGAAAATTATACTAGCTGCAGAACTTAACAGCACTGGAACAATATACTATAAACG
Source organism: Eurosta solidaginis (assembly GCF_040869045.1). NCBI lineage: Eukaryota > Metazoa > Arthropoda > Insecta > Diptera > Tephritidae > Eurosta > Eurosta solidaginis. The sequence goes on along the minus strand of NC_090322.1, from coordinate 223,204,159 downwards.
CGTGCAATTACTGGCATATGCTGATGACTTTGATATCATCGGCCTAAACACCCGCGCTGTTAGTTCTGCTTACTCCAAACTGGAAAAATAAGCGGTAAAGATGGGTTTGATGGTGAATGAGGACAAAACGAAGTACCTGCTGTTATCCAGCAAAGAGTCAGCGCATACGCGCCTTGGCAACCACGCTACTGTTGGCAGCCATAATTTCGAAATAGTAAAAGACTTCGTTTATTTGGGAACCAGCATCAACACTAGCAACAACATCAGCACTAAAATACAGCGAAGAATCAATCTTGCTAATAAATGCTACTTTGGACTGCCTACCTAGTCATTGAAAAGTAAAGTCCTCTCTCGGCGAACGAAAATCATACTCTACAAGCCACTTATCGTACCCGTCCTGCTATATGGGGCAGAAGCATGGACCATGACAACAGCAGATGAAGCGACTTTGGGAGTGTTCGAGAGAAAAGTTCTTCGAAAGATTTATGGACCTCTACGCGTTGGCGATGGCGACTACCGAAGAAGATTTAATGATGAGCTGTACGAGCTATAAGCAGACATCAACATAGTCGAACGAATTAAAACGCAGCGGCTGCGCTGGCTAGGCCATGTTATGCGAATGAAAGATGATGCTCCGGCCAAGAAAGTGTTTCTATCGGAACCCGCCTATGGAAACAGAGGTAGAGGGCGGCCCCCACTCCGTTGGAAGGACCAGGTGGAAAACGATTTAAACTCCCTTGGTGTGACCAATTGGCGCCGGTTGGCAGAGCGAAGGAGCGACTGGCGTTCCTTGTTGGACGGCCATAACCGTTTAGACGGTTAAGCACCAATTAAGTAAGTAAGTAAGTATGCATCGTAGAGGCCTTTGGCAATGATCTGCCATGGACTATACAGAAGCCCTGGTTAGTTTAGGAATCGACGATGCTTTCGTTGAATTTATTAACAAATTTCTGTGCAATAGAATTGTTGCAGTGGAGTGGGTTGCGCTGTCTTCTAAGATCTAGACCGTGGCTATGTGGTTGTTATGACTGTATGGTTGGCAACGCAATTGAACTGGCAATCCTGGTCAGCAGTAAATATTCTGAAAAATGAATAGGTGAATAGGTGGATTGAGCCATATTGATTGGCTCCTAACCCTAGGCAAGCGGAACTTGTTCTCTTTACGCGTATATAAAAATTTCGCTTTCAGGCAACAAACAAAAGCTGGGACCTATCTCTCTCGAGGGCATACACTGGCTTCACTACTTAAGCCGATACTCATATATGGGATACCGCTCTGGTAGAATGCATAAGACAACCCCATCATAAGTTAACTACTCCTATCCCCCCTGCGGCCAGGGAGCTACTTATGTTTGGTGAAATGATCTTTGTGCTCTGTGACTTCGAACTGTGCAGCATTTTTACTACATTCGCTTTATCCCTGACATTATGTATGGATTGTGTGCTACCAACAGCCCTTTCTGTGATGGATTAAACGCCAAGTTGGAAAGGATGTAAGAATGAAGAAAGCCATTTTAGCATCAATCGAACAGCGGAGCGGCAAATGAAGCTTCGATGTCGACCCCCAATGCTTGCAGTTGAACCAACTTTAGCGGGCTATAGGCCACTTCCAATTGCACTAACCACTAAAAAATTTTTTTGTTATAAGATCTTTATTTTATATAGTAGATACTGGCTAATCTTGGGAGCGCGTAGAACAACATGAAATACTTTTAGCCTTATGCTAAAACCCTGCTGATATTCAATATATTTATTTAATAATATCGTTCTGGCTGAACATATATTTATTGCGAAACTAAAACCAAATCATAGAACTTTATCTATTCACCATCCTTCCGTCTGTCCACCCTCTTTCTTCTCTCTTATTTTCTCTTCCCTACTTCTACTTTTCCTTAAACTCTAACCCCTATTCCTTCTGTAACTCCCACTCTCTCTTTTTCTCATTTGCCCACTTCCCTTTACTTTTCCATATTCCGTCCGACTTCTTCTACTTTTACTTTTTTTTATTTTTGGCTTCCACTTTTCTTTTCCTGTTTCCTTTCGATTTCATTTTTACAAAGTGGAGATAAATAGAATTTGGCTTTTTTCCGCACTTTGCAAAAAATCAGCATAATAGTTCCAAAAAATGTTCCGTTCTACTACATTAAAATTCATACCGGACTATGAGAGCCGTCAAATTTTTTTGTAGTGCTAGATACCGATTTCAACTGTTCGTTTTATAGCATCATGCATACCTAAATCGAAGACAGTCTAGATTTTTATCTGACTTTTATTAGCTTGAGTTGTATGTATGTAACGGAATCTTTGAGCACAATTTTCCTAAAGTTTGATTAATTTGAAACTTTGTTCACGTATATCCGTGCGTCATGCGGATGCGCCCCTCACGCCGATCGGGCGGGATTTGGAGGGTATTAATCCGTTGGGTATTATTATTATTATTATAAGAACCGATGACAATGCAATGATTTGATGTTGGGGTGACATAAGCTCAAGCGACATACAGTCAATTGACCTTATGACCACTTCAAATGGCCATAAGTTTAATTGAAACTTTGTACACGTATAAGAACCGATCGCAATGCAATATTTTGATGGTAAGGTGACAAAAGCTCAAAGGACATAAAGTCAATTGACCTTATCACCACTTCAAATGGCCGAGAGTTTAATTGAAACTTTGTGGTGCTAGATACTGATTTCAACTGTTCGTTTTACCAAAGATTATCGAAAAGTAAAGATGTTGTAGGGACGAAAAATCGTGTGAAACAAGCTTCACAAAACTTCTAGTAGGTCACATTCACCACTTACCACAGCAGAATTTGTTAACTACCACTGTCTGTATTTGTTATTTAATAATTATTTGTACACTTTTTGTTCAGGTAATGTGTTCAGAATTTTAACTTTTACTCTCTAAAACTCCAATCAGTGTATTTCTGTGCTTAAATTATGTTAAAAATTGTGTTAAAGTTTTTGGTGTGGTGAAAGTGACCTACTAGAATTTTGTTACGCTCCGCTGCTTTCCACCGAAGTTTGCGCCTGCAATATCTTTACTTTTCGATAATCTTTGGTTTTACAGCATCATGCATACCTAAATCGAAGACAGTCTAGATTTTTATCTGACTTTTATTAGCTTGGGTTGTATGTATGTAACAGAATCTTTGAGCACAATTTTCCTAAAGTTTGATTAATTTGAAACTTTGTTCACGTATAAAAACCGATGACAATGCAATAATTTCATGTTGGGCATAAGCTGGGTGACATAAGCTCAAGGGACATACAGTCAATTGACCTTATGACTACTTCAAATAGCCATAAGTTCAATTGAAACTTTGTACACGTATAAGAACCGATGGCAATGCAATATTTTGATGGTAAGGTGACATAAGCTCAAAGAACATAAAGTCAATTGACCTTATCACCACTTCAAATGGCCACAAGTTTAAATGAAACTTTTCACACGTATAAACAACCAATAACAATGCAATATTTTGATGGTAGGGTGACATAAGCTAAAGGGACATAAAGTCAATTGACCTTGTGACCCTTCAAATGACCATCAATTTAATTTAAACTTTTCACACGTATCAAGGACCGATGACAATGCAATAATAAGATGATGGGGTGACATAAGCTCAAAGGACGTAAAGTCAATTGACCTTATGGACACTTCAAATGGCCATAAAATGATCAAGGACCGATGGCAATGAAAATTTGATGGTGAGCTCAAATTACCTAAAATAAATTGACCTTGTGACCACTTGAAATGGCCATAAGTTTAATTGAAACTTTGCATACGTATCAATATGCAATAACTTAATGGTGGAGTCACTCTGAATTGGTTTATTCGGTTATTCACTTAAATTTTAGTATAGGTAATTTGAGTAAACTATTTGTTGTAAATTATTTCACCTTCTACTTGTGTAACATAACATCGTTGTGATAAAAAATTATTTTCTTATTTTTATATTTATATTTATATTTCGGTTAGTTATAAAAGTGTTAGGTTTGGTTAGGTTGAACTAGCCGATCGATAAAGACCTCACATAGAATGTATGTGTCCATAGTGTTCCCAGAATTAGTTTGACGACCAAACGGAAGTACTCCAATCAGGTGCCAGGACATATGTTATAGAATAACTCCGTCCTCTTGGCAAATACTAGCAGTTTTCTAGGACCCAGCTTAATTGCTGCCTCGAGATCGAGCAACTCAGTCTCCCCTAATTCCGTAGTTTTTTAGTTTTTTCAAACTACGATTTATTTGAAACAAAGTTTGACAAGCCTTATTTTACAAGCAAGGGCTTCAAGAAGTTTAGTTCTTCAAAACAATTTTGACATAAGAGATTTTCGAATGGTGACGAAAAACTACCATCACACTAAGAAAAACAAATGTTTATGATTATTCGGAATTGTGACACTGTACTGCACATAGTAGATAAATGGGATTAACCGCCCAAGCTTAACGTTTTCGAACGTGTGATGCATTACAAAAGGTATGTATGTAAATAATGTTACAAAAAACTAAGCATAAATAAAACAATAATAAACACAACGATAATTAAATATAAAAGCAATGTGTGATAGCATATGTGACGAATGTGCGCTAAAAATATTTATACTTACACACAATTGTAACTGGAAATAGCGGCAAAAGGAAAATTAAACAAAATATTTTATTATATAAAAAAGCTGTTTGCTAAAAACAAAACTTTTGCTTTTCTAGCGCGCTTTTACTTATGTGTGTATGTATGTAAGTATATTATATATGCGTGTACGTAAATACTTGATTTCACACTAAAATCACTATCAATGCACAGCCTAATTTCAATTTACACGCCGATTTAGGTTGTTTTCTTAATTTGTTTTACATATTTCGCTTTCCGTTTTTTATTTTTTTCAGGTTCTCAGCTTGCACGCGTACTTAGAGTTGCTATTTTTTAATAAAAACAAATTTCTAGGCACTGCACTACGGTTCAAAACGTAAAGAACGATCGATTATGACATTAAGTTGCACTTGCTTTCCGGCGCTTTTTTGGACGTTCAAAGTTTCACACAATGTGTTAAGCTATTACGTATGCAGTTGGAACAAGGTAGCGACGCATTGCAATGCGTTTGAAAAAAAAAAGCAATTCAAATCAGTTTTAGCACTTAAATTTAAAGCTAAAATTATTTATTAAGCTTGTTTTTTTATTGTAGAAGTTTTTGCCGGAAATTAGTTATTTATTATTAAAAAATCATTATCAGAAAAAATATACAAATATAAAGATCACTGGTCAAAAATTCCAATAAAAACAAAAAAAAAATAATAAAATATAATCAAAACGAATAACGCTGTAAGGCAAGTTCAAATTTTGTTTTAGGGTAGTGAATTTACAATCAATGAATCGAATAATCGACTAGTCGAGTAGCAACTTTTACATTGATTGAAAACCGACTAGCTGGTATTTGATTTCAACATAGCATGCAATCGACTTTTTGTCATCGATATTTTAATTTTAAATGTTATAAAAATAAAAGAAATTTTTCGTTTGCTACAAAAATAGCTGCAGATGGCTTGCAATAACTTCACAACGTCCTTGCGAGCCTCAGGACTTATTAAATAAAAATAAATGTAAAGCGCGATAACCTCCGAAGAGATCTAAGGCCGAGCTTCTCTTCCAATTTGCGTCGTGCTCCTCTTGATTTTTCCCTACAAATTGGCCGGACGGGACCTATGTACATGTTTTATGCCGACTCCGAACGGCATCTGCAAGGCAGATCAGTTTTCACTGAGAGCTTTTCATGGCAGAAATACAATCGGAGCGCTTGCCAGACACTGCCGAGGGGCGACCCCGCTTAGAAAAATTTTCTTCTAATTGAAAAATCTTATTTCTAAAATTTTGATGTTGGTTTGCCCGGGAGTTGAACCCAGGGCATACGGTGTGATAGGCGGAGCACGCTACCATCACACCACGGTGGCCGCAAATAACTAAATAGTTGATTATTCGAATAGTCGATCATCAAGAGTCCTAGATATATGAATCAATATTTTTAATAGGAATTGAGCCATAAATGAAAATATAATATCTCTGTTTTTCGAAGGAAGCTTCCCAATCATAGAATGAACTTTCTAAGTTCTAAATCTCACCTTTCGTATTTTTTGTAGATTCAAGTAATATGAAAACTTTTAAAATTAATTTTGGCGTGATTTTCATATGAACTTGAAAAGAAAAAAATGCTTTCAAAACAAAAAATTTAAGGCACGTCCATATTCAATTTTTTTTGTTAATTCTGGATAGTCTCTTAAAAAATGTTTAAAAAAAATAATTAATACCTTCATTTTTCGAATTTAGACTCCCAGATATGGTTATGGATTTTCGAAATTGGAAACTTTAACTTTTGTAACTTTTTTTTTAATTAACGTACTAGGAAAACTAAAAGGGGAATAAATGTGTTTTGTCCTCTAATTTCTTTTGTACAATTTTTTAAGGCAGGTGTTATGCGAGTTCCAAGTAAGTTCTTCCAAAAATGAAAATCCTTATAATTCTGAAATTTTGCCTACTTGTAAGCTGATATAACGAAGTTAGAAGTTCGAAATTGTAAATTTCGTAATCCTTTTTTTCAAATCGATGTTTTAGAGAAACTAACTTTAAAAAGGGGTGCGCTTTTCAAATAAGAAAAAGAGCCCAAATTTTTCCTTTTTTTTAATCCATTAGTTAAAATAAAATTATGAGGATCCAAACTTCGAAAGCCCATTTCTATATTACGTAAGCTTGCTGCCAAAAACGGAGAAACCCCCTTTTTGCTTTTGTCTCAAAAAAACAAAAAAAAAAAAAAACAATGGTAATTAACCAATAAGTTCGTCGTCTGATCAGCGCAATTAAATAATCCGGATGATTAGCTTTTTAGAATTTCAAAACTCACAAGTTTTTTGTTTTTATAAATAAATGTATTATATCACAATTAACTTCGAATCAATAAAAATTATTTATTGTATTTATTAAACTCCCGTTTCACTGATGTTATTTCTATATTTTTTCCGCTTTACACGTCCACCGACATAAGTTGCCGCTATTGAACTGAGCTCAGCACTTGGAAAATCATCAACTTGGCTTAGTAAAGCTCGAACAATGCCTCAGCACATAGTCCATAATATGCTCATATGTAGCTCTGTTTAGCTTTTCGCCGGTTCTGTTAATACGTACATACTTACCGCTTTCGCCCCCCATAATCAAAACGATCAATCGATTCAGATCATCGTTTTCGTTGATCATCATTATCGTTGTTGGGCTTTTTTGTCTGTTCTTGCTTAGCTTTTATTGTTGCTCAATATACATATGTATGTAAGTTCATATATGTCAAGTTGTTGTTACTACAGCTGCTATTCTAGACAGCTGTGGGTTTAGACCTGTTTGTTGACTTGCATAGCTACATGTAAATTTATGTGAATTTCATATTATTTACCGGCATATGAATGCAACAACTACTCCACCTTGCAATGACTAACACGTACTTGCTATTGTTATTTGTATTGGTGGGCGGTTTACAGAGAGTTTGTGCAGCTCATCTTTGATTAGTCGTAGTCAAAAACAATTTTTTGCTTATGGAATGTCAACAGTATGACGTTAAAATGCCACGTTCTCTCAGGGTAGAATTGTTAATAGATTGATCGTAAGACTGATTAGTTAAGTGATGATTATGCATGCTTATTATATGTAAAAGACTTCGTCTATCTGGGACCCAGCGAAAACAACGCCAGCTTAGTGATTCAACGGAGAATTACTATTGCCAACATATTACTATATTGGACTGCTGGCTATTAATAAGTAAAGTCCTCTATGAACGACAAAAAAAAACACGTTATACTCATCCATATACGTCCTCATACCCATCCCGGTGTATTCCGAAATAATGAATGGTGTTGAGAGAAGATGTGATGGCCCTTAGAGAATTCGAGGGAAAAGAAAGACTTGATCTTCTTTAGTGCTTCTGATTGGTGTCTTACTTACTTAATTGGCGCTTAACCATTTAAACGGTTATGGGCGTCCAACAAGGCGCGCCAGTCGTTCCTTCTCTCTGCCAACCGGCGCCAATTGGCCACACCAAGGGAGTTTTAATCGTTTTCCACCTGGTCCTTCCAACGGAGTGGGGGCCGCCCCCTACCTCTGCTTACATAGCCGGGTTCCGATAGAAACACTTTCTTGGCCGGAGCGTTATCTTTCATTCGCATAACATGGCCTAGCCAGCGCAGCCGCAGCGTTTTAATTCGCTGGACTATGTAATGTCTGCGTACAGCTCGAACAGCTCATCGTTAAATCTTCTTCCGTACTCGCCATCGAAAACGCGTAGAGGTCCATAAATCTTTCGAAGAACTTTTCTCTCGACTCTGATTGGAGTCAGTTGGCGCAAAAGTGGGATAGTTGGTGTGGCCTGTTATGCAAAAACTTAAAACGCTTAGTCTGTTAACTTCCAGTTGATGATTTTCATACCGAGCGTCTAATCAGGAATATTTGAGAGACAAAATTTGTTCAAGAAAAGATGTGGCTCGCCTTTCTGCGTGGCTTTTCATCGAGCTGGAATGATAGTTACCCTGATAGGAGTAGCTCACCCTAAATGGAGGTCCTCTGTGATAACATATTAAATAACGGTAACGCTGACTGTAATTTCTTAGAAAAGCGTTGCGTAGTAACGATGTAGTTTCCAATATTACTATTTTCGACCCTGAGTAAATTCTACTGAGATCTTACTGCAAAGGGTAGTTCTGTTCAGAGTTTTCTTAGCAGATACGGGGCGCATATGAATAAGAGGATGGAACTTCGGACTCTCTGCAGCATGAAAGGTATTTTTTCATAGTACCCATTCGGACTAAAAAATCCCAGATGATTCGAGGGAAGCGCAAGCGAGGCCAGACACTCTCAGACTACAGTAATATGCATACCTCATCCCACCTAGTCACCAGGTGTAGATAGCAATGCAGAACATCATGCATGATGTTCAATAATTTATCCCTAATCAGTATCGACTGCTCGTATGCTTAGGCAACCACTTCATAGATACCGACTACGAGGTCCACCAGAGCATCGCTTATTATCACAATCCAAGATAGAGTGAGAAGAACACCCCCCTTTAACGTGCAATTGCAGACTATTTTCCAGACTGCGGTTCGTCCCCACCACGTTGCGACAATTAGGCTTCTGAAAAAGACTTAGTACTTGCTGCCATCATAGAGCCGCACCTCTGTAGACTGATTATAAATTCGAGACTGTGAGGGACTTTGCCTATATATGTCTATCATCGAACCTATCCTGATGTATGATTCAGATGCCAAAATTGTACTTCATGCAACGGTCCACCCTAATACTCGCATGATTTTATATAAAACAATATGCTGTCTGATTTCTAGTTTGAACTTTGTTCTTTGGTACAAAAGTTCCGCAATTGATTTTATTCTCTGCTTACAAACAACTGTTTAATTGTCTAACTGTTTGCGAGGCCCTAAATTATTGGCCAAATGGCAGCAACAAAATGTGGTTTTTAAAACAAAGAGTAGTTAACAGCATTAATTTGTATTTTTTTTTATGTTGTACTGAGATTTATTCTAAAAATATGAACTTCATACATGACTGATTTTCAAAGCCAAAGCCAATAATAATGGGAAAATTTGAAAAAGATCTTAATTATAAAATAATAAGTTTAAGCAAAAAATACAAAAATATAATACTAGGATAGCCATTTAAGGCATAAAGGGATTAACCCAGGAGTTTGAGTTATGAAGCTGAAACCTTCATTATGCCTTTAGTTCTGCTTAAAGGCAATTATCATATTTTTGAATTGGCTCTTAATCACTTAAAAGGTTTTAGCCACCCAAGGGATCTGAAATCCCTTTTCACTTGGTTCTAACAACGGGCAAGGGGTGTTTGAGGCGTTGGTTCCACATTGCAATTAAAAACATGGTGGCCCCCTCTTAGTATGGTATGTTGATTTACCATAGAGTGAATAGCTTCTGAGCGAAAAATCATCTGCCTGTAAATGCCGTTCGGTGTCAGCGTAAAATATGTAGATCCCGTCCTACGAATTAGTGGAAAATTTTAAAAATTGCCCTAAATCCCGTTTTGATAATGTGGTTATTTAAAAAAAAATTTTAATAAAACGAGAATTTGAAGGATTTTTATAACGATTACTGCAGACGCTTTCTGCTGATCGACTTCAAAAGTTTAAATTAGTAGATAGCTCGGTGTTCCGAAGCTTCGTAATATTTGTAATATCAGAGAGAACGATAATTATCGCATATATCGAGTCTTATTCACGGTTTGACAATTTTTCAATATCTCTCTCATTTTAACCACCCAAGCAAATATGTATATAAGTATGTACATTAGGGAAGCCCTTATTTTTCAAAGTGCTCCGATTCTCGATCTCGACTTCTGTTTAATTTTGAGAATCGTGACGGATGTTGGTCATATATTCTATACAATGAATGAAGAAAAGCTATACTATATTTTAGTATTCAGCTTTGCTATTATTAGGCCGATTTCTAATATTGTAGCTATCTATGTATATAGAAATGAATTTGTATGCGTTAGTATGTTCAACGCTGAAAGACGGCTATACCGATTTTAATATTTTTTTCTCTAATCAATATATGTATATAAATGTCGTGTCACGTTGTTTGTCCGCGATGACTCCTGAGCTGCTTAACAGATTTCAATAAAATTTGCACACCGGGCACAGTTTGATCTAACTTGAAGATAGGATAGCGTTCCTGTGAAGATTATTTTCGGAAAGTGGAGCAGGGACCGATCTTTTCGAACTAATTCTGTTCTTGGTTCGATTTATCTGAAATGGGACATATAGGTAGCCATTTGCCTAGATTAGTATCTATGGCACTTTTTTCGGGAAATGGAGCAGGGACCGACTGGAACGGGGGCTTGGACGAGGACTGGGATTGGTATTGGAACTAGAACTTGGACTTGGGATGGGACTGGGAAAAAGGGATGGGGGAGGAACTAGAGAGAAGAGAAAAGAGGGAAGGAGAAAGAGATAGAGTTAGACGATGATAGAGGAGATATGGATAGATGGAGTGGAAAAGAAGTGGGGTAAAATACGGATAGGGAGAAAGAATAAAAAACGAAAGGCAGAGGGAAGAGTGAATAAAAAGATTAAAAAATGGCTAGAGAAGGGAAGGGAGAGTAAGAGGTAAAAACTGCTTTAAAGTTATGCAGATAGACCAATGCTAGGGCAGAGCAACGTCTGCCGGGTCTGCTAGTTTTGAAAAAACAAGAAGTTAAAGACATAAAATTGCTTTGAAAAGGAGTAAACCTTTCTAGGGTGAAGGAATATGAACACTTGAAATGTTTAAAATTCGTCTTTTTCGGGACTTTAAGTTCATTGCGCAACCTCTACGTATTATGGATTGGCATAAGACTTTGTATATATATTGGTTTTTGCGCTATTCGCCTTTTTCTAGGGGTGAGATCGAAAATCTAAAAACTTCTTTTTTTTCTCCATACAACGAAGGGCCACCCTAATGTACATATGACACTTTAGTTTTGGGAAGTAACCTACAAAACAGTTAATAATTTAACTTCGCAATTTTGCGTGCTTTAAAAAATAATTAACGTTCATCGATATCGGAAATATTCTGCAAAATTATATACATAGCTCACCTGACATTAATATACGTTTAGTCAGTAATTATAGCTTAAAGAGCTACATCATCAGCACAATTTAAATACCAGTCTAGGTACAATATTTGTTTTCTTATTCCTGACAGCGCGAAGTGGGCGTTAAATATGTTGTTTTTGTTTTCTTTGAAACACGCTCTCTAATATACGCGGAAAAACTTATATAAGCTGGTGACAAACAAATCTACAATTATTAGCTTTTGCGCTTTATCCATAAGATTTTCTGGTTATTACAAATTAATGTCATATTATATAATAAGCTCTTTTAAATTTCCAAATGTGACAAGAGCAGAATTCTTTTCAATTAAGTTGGAATGAACCAATCGCATCATGCCTCCGTTGGCTCCCACATAGTGCACCATCTATGCAATGAAGCTGGCCTCATTAACGTCTATCATTCCAGCCACAAACTTCTTCACATAGACAATCGTTTAGCTTATTTTGCACTGAATTAGGGAACATCAGTTTTGCTTTGCAATAGCTCTCCGAGTGGGTATAGGGTTTAAGGAGCGGGTAGTCTGTTTGTTACAACCGGCTAGTCTACGGCGTATATGGAGGGCTCCTACACTGACTTTTACCTCGGTTTCTCATTAAAAAAAAAATCAAACAGATATCCAATAGAAGTTAAACCTTTATTTTTTCTTTCACAAATCCTTAAATTTTAATTAAAGTTTGTTCAATCGTACATTTCATTTATTCCCTATATCTACTACTACGCTAAACTTTAATTTTTATTTTTGTTTTTATTTATTATTTTGTGCGATAAGTATTTATGTATATGTATATGTTAACCTACCTAAACTGTTCCTTACATCATATATGTTAGCTTACATTTGAACATGTTCATCGAACTTAAATTTATTTTTATTTTTTAACATTTCTGACTAGCACTAGCCGCGTTTGAAAAAATTAAAAAAAAAACACCCTAGTGATCCTTTTTTAGCGATAACCGACTTTGATATAGAACATTAAAGCAGAGCAGAGCCGCCATCCATATGTTTTTTTTTTGTTCAATTCAGTAGGCACCTGCACTAATTTAAGTAATTTTTATTAGAAAAAACGAGCCGGACCCGTGCGCATCTTAAGCAACCAATATAAAAGCAGTATACCAAATATCAACAAAAATCAGCTGTTATATCAATCAATTAAAACTTACAGCCTGCGCTGCCATCTAGCGTATGTTAGCAACTGCCAGTAATGCAGTGCAAATATTCAGAATAGTGCCATAGTACAAATAGATTTCTTTGTGTGCTCACAATCGTTTATTTTTAACAAATTATTTTAATAAAATAAATAATAATTTTTGTTGTTATATCGGCCTACTGATTTTAAGATCGCGGGTTCGAATCGAGCTCAAGGCCTAACAATAATTTTTTTATCATTATTATTGTTATGATAAATTTTTTCTTAATTGAAAAAATTTTTTAATTAGAATAGAAGAAAAAAAAAATTTATCATAACAATAATAATGATAAAAAAATTATTGTTAGGCCTTGAGCTCGATTCGAACCCGCGATCTTAAAATCAGTAGGCCGATATAACAACAAAAATTGTTAATACATCCCAGAGCACGGGGAAAAACAAGTGTCAATAAAATATGACACTATGGCAGCATTGCCAACAAACAAGTCCAATTTTCACAGCTATTCTGCAACAGATGTCGCAGTGGTGTGAATATCAATTGGCACGAACCAGAATAGAAGTAGGATTAATGAAGACAAACAAAAAACCGCTGTGGTGGCTGAATGGTTATTGCAGAGGCGCCTAAACGTTGCCGATGAAGGAATTTAGCAGTTCCCGAAATGGATCTATACAACGAGCTTTGGCAGTTGTCTAAAATTTTTTCTTTCTTCTATTCTAATTAAAAAATTTTTTCAATTAAGAAAAAATTTATCATAACAATAATAATGATAAAAAAATTATTGTTAGGCCTTGAGCTCGATTCGAACCCGCGATCTTAAAATCAGTAGGCCGATATAACAACAAAAATTGTTAATACATCCCAGAGCACGGGGAAAAACAAGTGTCAATAAAATATGACACTATGGCAGCATTGCCAACAAACAAGTCCAATTTTCACAGCTATTCTGCAACAGATGTCGCAGTGGTGTGGATATCAATTGGCACGAACCAGAATAGAAGTAGGATTAATGAAGACAAACAAAAAACCGCTGTGGTGGTTGAATGGTTATTGCAGAGGCGCCTAAACGTTGCCGATGAAGGAATTTAGCAGTTCCCGAAATGGATCTATACAACGAGCTTTGGCAGTTGTCTAAAATTTTTTCTTTCTTCTATTCTAATTAAAAAATTTTTTCAATTAAGAAAAAATTTATCATAACAATAATAATGATAAAAAAAAATTATTGTTAGGCCTTGAGCTCGATTCGAACCCGCGATCTTAAAATCAGTAGGCCGATATAACAACAAAAATTGTTAATACATCCCAGAGCACGGGGAAAAACAAGTGTCAATAAAATATGACACTATGGCAGCATTGCCAACAAACAAGTCCAATTTTCACAGCTATTCTGCAACAGATGTCGCAGTGGTGTGAATATCAATTGGCACGAACCAGAATAGAAGTAGGATTAATGAAGACAAACAAAAAACCGCTGTGGTGGCTGAATGGTTATTGCAGAGGCGCCTAAACGTTGCCGATGAAGGAATTTAGCAGTTCCCGAAATGGATCTATACAACGAGCTTTGGCAGTTGTCTAAAATTTTTTCTTTCTTCTATTCTAATTAAAAAATTTTTTCAATTAAGAAAAAATTTATCATAACAATAATAATGATAAAAAAATTATTGTTAGGCCTTGAGATCGATTCGAACCCGCGATCTTAAAATCAGTAGGCCGATATAACAACAAAAATTGTTAATACATCCCAGAGCACGGGGAAAAACAAGTGTCAATAAAATATGACACTATGGCAGCATTGCCAACAAACAAGTCCAATTTTCACAGCTATTCTGCAACAGATGTCGCAGTGGTGTGAATATCAATTGGCACGAACCAGAATAGAAGTAGGATTAATGAAGACAAACAAAAAACCGCTGTGGTGGCTGAATGGTTATTGCAGAGGCGCCTAAACGTTGCCGATGAAGGAATTTAGCAGTTCCCGAAATGGATCTATACAACGAGCTTTGGCAGTTGTCTAAAATTTTTTCTTTCTTCTATTCTAATTAAAAAATTTTTTCAATTAAGAAAAAATTTATCATAACAATAATAATGATAAAAAAAAATTATTGTTAGGCCTTGAGCTCGATTCGAACCCGCGATCTTAAAATCAGTAGGCCGATATAACAACAAAAATTGTTAATACATCCCAGAGCACGGGGAAAAACAAGTGTCAATAAAATATGACACTATGGCAGCATTGCCAACAAACAAGTCCAATTTTCACAGCTATTCTGCAACAGATGTCGCAGTGGTGTGAATATCAATTGGCACGAACCAGAATAGAAGTAGGATTAATGAAGACAAACAAAAAACCGCTGTGGTGGCTGAATGGTTATTGCAGAGGCGCCTAAACGTTGCCGATGAAGGAATTTAGCAGTTCCCGAAATGGATCTATACAACGAGCTTTGGCAGTTGTCTAAAATTTTTTCTTTCTTCTATTCTAATTAAAAAATTTTTTTAATTAAGAAAAAATTTATCATAACAATAATAATGATAAAAAAATTATTGTTAGGCCTTGAGCTCGATTCGAACCCGCGATCTTAAAATAAATAATAGTATAAAAAAAACTAAAAAAAACACGCTTTTATAGCTAACCGAACTAAAAAATAGAAAATAATTTTCAATTAAAAAGAGTTTATATAACAGTAGTAGAAGGTCAAACAATCATTTATAGTTAATAACCTCCAAAAAAAATTATAATAAAATTTAAGTTATTAACAGAATAATTTATTTCACAGTAAAAAGCGTGGGGTGCATTTGACTACATTTCATATCTTTCGTCTCAGATAGTTGCCAATAGAATGATTATAACATTCAATATCAAGCACCCCACGCTTTTTACTCTGAATTAAATTATTCTGTTAATAACTTAAATTTTATTATAATTTTATTTTGAGGTGATTAACTATAAACGATTATTTGAAATTCTACTACTGTTATATACACTCTTTTTAATTGAAAATTATTTTCTATATTTAGTTCGGTTTGCTATAAAAGCGTGTTTTTTTATACTATTATTTATTTTTAATTTTTTAGTTCAAGTAATTTTAAAAGTTTTAGTCGGGAGTGATGAAACCTCGAAAAGCCAGCGGTCCATGGATGAATCCAACCCCACGGCACCGAAAAGGGCTAAGACGCAGGGGGATGGACGCGGTCTTTCGTCGAAATTGCCAAGGGTCGGCAGATCATTTGCATTATAGACGAGAGCAGCGAAGATGGCAGGTTCCCGAAACAACAGTGGAAGTGGATCGAGGCCGCGCTCGCTACGGTGGCCGTTAACATTAAGAAAGACAACCCTGGTCCACCGCCATCTTACACCGATGAAGGGTGGTTCCAGGACAATGTCAAGCTAATTGCCTGTGACGACGCCAGGTCTGTAAACCTCTATAAGGTCGCCGTCACGCTGATAGGGGTGGTATAACCGGGCGCGCGCCTCAAAGTAGTGGAGGCGCGTGATATCCCCTCACGAGCAAGGGCTAGGGCCTGGGTTCCAGTGACGCCAACGGACCCAGCTGACATCCTGGAGCTGCTCCAGGAGTACAACCCGCCACAGGTTTGGAAGTCAACTCGGATAAAACCGAGCTTGTCCTCTTCACGAGGAGGTACAAAGTACCAAATTTTACACCGCCAAGAATTGGGGGTACGTTCTTAGCGTTTAGCGATCAAGTCAAGTATTTGGGAGTCATTCTGGATAGGAAGCTATTATGGAGTGATCATATAGTGGAGCGATCCAAGAAAGCAGCAGCAGAGCTGTTCACCTGCAAGAGGGCAATTGGCACCTCCAGGGGATTCTACCCTAAGGTGACCTACAGGATTTACACAGCCATTGTGAGCCCGATTCTTCTTTATTGTGCCTTGGTCTGGTGGCCTGCATTAGCTAAAAGTACCTATCTTAAAAAAGGTGCAATGGAGTTCGGAGCTCTGCATTACCGGGGCTCTCGGCTCCACTCCAGATTAGATACAGGCCAAGCTAATAAAAGCGTGTTAAAAAGGGCTCCAGTACGCTTTTTCGTAGATGTGCCACGCATCCCCTTCTATCATTAATAAAGGAATGCTTTCTTCGCATTATGTGTAAGGTTTCAAAGCTACGGCCATTTGGGGTGGTCATAAGTTCAATTGACCTTATGTCCGTTAACCTTATGTCACCCCACCATCACATTATTGCATTGTCATTGAGCCTTGATACGTGTGCAAAGTTTCAATCAAACTTATGGTCATTCAAAGTTGTAATAAGGCGAATTGAACTTATGGCCGATGACCTTATGTCACCACACCACCACATTAATGCATTGTCATCGAGTCCTGATACGTGTGCAAAGTTTCAATCAAACTTATGGCCATTCAAAGTGGTAATAACGCCAATTGACCTTATGGCCGTTGACCTTATGTCACCACACCATCACACTAATGCATTTTCATCGCGCCTTGATACGTGTGCAAAGTTTCAATCAAACTTATGGCCATTCAAAGTGGTAATAAAGCAAATTGACCTTATGTCACCGCACCATCACATTAATGCATTGTCATCGAGCGTTGATACGTGTGCAAAATTCCAATCAAACTTATGGCCATTCAAAGTGATAATAAGGCCAATTGACCTTATGGCCGTTGACCTTATGTCACCACACCCTCACATTAATGCATTGTCATCGAGCCTTGATACGTGTGCAAAGTTGCAATCAAACTTATGGCCATTCACAGTGATAATAAGGCCAATTGACCTTATGGCCGTTGACCTTATGTCACCACACCTCCACATTAATGCATCGTCATCGGTCCTTGATACGTATGCAAAGTTTCAAATTAATCAGACTTCTATAAACCGGTGAAAATTAAGCTCAAAGATTCCGTTACATACAGGCCAAGCTAATAAAAGCGTGTTAATAAAGCTAAACAAAAGCTCTACGACTAAAATTGTCCAAAGCTCGGTAATAGTCCGTCTCCATCTTTACAACCAAAACTTTATTTATAGATTTGGATTCCAAATAAGAGGGAAAAGGCGACCTGTACATAAAAACAGCAATTAGAAATAATATATATAATACTTGGCAGGATTAACCTCCGTGATTTCGGCCGATCTTCTTCAAAGTGTAGACATTTAAATGTTTGCAATGGTCGTCCTCAAAATAAACACATAATCTTTCTGAGCGCGACCAAGCAACGTTGCACGTTTGATAGCAAGCCAATTGATACAAAACAAACCCTCGTTTCCATCCATACTTTATGGTGATCAGACGCTGCTTATGGAGTCAAACGGCAGCTAGGCCTTAGGCCGATTATGTAGGAACGTTCTTGTTAGGTTGTCGATTTCGCTCGCCAGCTCACCAGCAAATAGATGTTTACTGGCTGCACAGAGGATATTTGGATAGGAGAGAATGAAAGTAGTACCTATTTGACCCGCTTGCAAAATAATAATTTCATTCATCCAGTGTTAATGGCAATCAGAAGCTTTCCCCCAGTTGTGTGTACTTCTACCCAATGCACCATTGCACCATCCTTTTACGCGATTTAGTTGTAATGCTCGAAATGTACAAGCATGACAGTAAGTATGTAACCCAAGAAGGAACACCTCGCTGTGGCATACGAAACGGAATAACCCACATTTACCTTGTCACTCACACTGGTAGACTTACGTCAAAATCTATGTGGACAAATTCATCATAGGAATCGCATTTTTATACTCAGTTGAGCAGAGCTCACAGAGTATATTAAGTTTGATTGGACAACGGTTGGTTGTACAGGTATAAAGGAATCGAGATAGATATAGACTTCCATATATCAAAATCATCAGGATCGAAAAAAAATTGATTGAGCCATGTCCGTCCGTCCGTCCGTCCGTCCGTTAACACGATAACTTGAGTAAATTTTAAGGTATCTTGATGAAATTTGGTATGTAGGTTCCTGAGCACTCATCTCAGATCGCTATTTAAAATGAACGATATCGGACTATAACCACGCCTACTTTTTCGATATCGAAAATTTCGAAAAACAGAAAAAGTGCGATAATTCATTACCAAAGACAGATAAAGCGATGAAACTTGGTAGGTGAGTTAAACTTATGACGCAGAATGGAAAATTAATAAAAGTTTTGACAATGGGCGTGGCACCGCCCACTTTTGAAAGAAGGTAATTTAAAAATTTTGCAAGCTGTAATTTGGCAGTCGTTGGAGATATCATGATGAAATTTGGCAGGAACGTTACTCCTATTACTATATGTACGCTTAATAAAAATTAGCAAAATCGGAGAAGGACCACGCTCACTTTTAAAAAAAAAAATTTTTTTAAGTAAAATTTTAACAACAAATTTAATATCTTTACAGTATATAAGTAAATTATGTCAAAATTCAACTCCAGAAATGATATGGTGCAACAAAATACAAAAATAAAAGAAAATTTCAAAATGGGCGTGGCTCCGCCCTTTTTTATTTAATTTGTCTAGGATACTTTTAATGTCATAAGTCGAACAAAAATTTACCAATCCTTGTGAAACTTGGTAGGGCTTAGATTCTAGGACGATAACTGTTTTCTGTGAAAATGGGCGAAATCGGTTGAAGCTACGCCCAGTTTTTATACACAGTCGTCCGTCTGTCCTTCCGCATGGCCCTTAACACGATAACTTGAGCAAAAATAGACATATCTTTACTGAACTTAGTTCACGTACTTATCTGAACTCATTTTATCTTGGTATAAAAAATGAACGAAATCCGACTATGACCACGCCCACTTTTTTGATATCGAAAATTACGAATAATAAAAAAAATGCGAAAAATACGAAAAAAGGGATGAAACATGGTAATTGGATTGGTTTATTGACGCGAAATATAACTTTAGAAAAAACTTTGTAAAATGGTTGTGACACCTACCATATTAAGTAGAAGAAAATGAAAAAGTCCTGCAGGGCAAAATAAAAAACCCTTGAAAACTTGGCAGGTATTACATATATAAATAAATTAGCGGTATCCAACAGACGATGTTCTGGGTCACCCTGGTACACATTTTGGTCGATATCTGGAAAACGCTTTCACATATACAACTACCACCACTCCATTTTAAAACTCTCATTAATACCTTTAATTTGATAGCAATATCGTACAAACAAATTCTAGAGTCACCCCTGGTCCACCTTTATGGCGATATTTCGAAAAGGCGAACACCTATAGAACGAAGGCCCACTCCCTTTTAAAATAGTTATTAACACCTTTCATTTGATACCCATATCGTACAAACATATTCTAGAGTCACCCCTGGTCCACCTTTATGGCGATATCTCGAAAAGGCGTCCACCTATAGAATTAAGCCCCACGCCCTTTTAAAATAGTTATTAACACCTTTCATTTGATACCCATATCGTACAAACAAATTCTAGAGTCACCCCTGGTCCACCTTTATGGCGATATTTCGAAAAGGCGACCACCTATAGAACGAAGGCCCACTCCCTTTTAAAAATACTCATTAACACCTTTCGTTTGATACCCATATTGTACAAACGCATTCTAGAGTCACCCCTAGTCCACCTTTATGGCGATATCTCGAAAAGGCGACCACCTATACAACTACCACCACTCCCTTTTAAACCCTCATTAATACCTTTAATTTGATACCCATATCGTACAAACAAATTCTAGAGTCACCCCTGGTCCACCTTTATGGCGATATTTCGAAACGGCGTCCACCTATAGAACTAAGGCCAACTCCCTTTTAAAATACTCATTAACAGCTTTCGTTTGATACCCATATTGTACAAACGCATTCTAGAGTGACCCCTGGTCCACCTTTATGGGGATATCTCGAAACGGCGTCCACCTGTGGAACTAAGGATTACTCCCTTTTAAAATACCCATTAACACCTTTCATTTGATACCCATATCGTACAAACAAATTCTAGGGTCACCCCTGGTCCACATTTATGGCGATATCTCGAAACGGCGTCCACCTATGGAACTAAGGACCACTCCCTTTTAAAATACTCATTAACACCTTTCATTTGATACCCATATCGTACAAACAAATTCTAGAGTCAACCCTGATGCACCTTTATGGCGATATCCCTAAATGGCGTCCACCTTTAGAACTATGGCCCACTCCCTCATAAAATACTCTCTAATGCCTTTCATTTGATACACATGTCATACAAACACATTCTAGGGTTACCCTCGATTCATTTTCCTACATGGTTATTTTCCCTTATGTTGTCACCATAGCTCTCAACTGAGTATGTAATGTTCGGTTACACCCGAACTTAACCTTCCTTACTTGTTTAAATTTGATAATGGAAGTTTTTCAAGGGTGCCTCTGTTTGTTTTTTGCGCGCCGATTACACAAAAACCTTTCAGAAAAACTTCTAAGAACCGAGGTACTCTTCGACACACGTTGAAAAATCCTTTGAGTGTATTTCTAACATGAAGAGCTTTTCAATTAGGCAACAACCTAATCATTATATGAACAGTATTGAATGTTGTTGTTGTTATTGGTGTAGCGATAAGGTTACTCCCCGAAGGCTTTGGGGAGTATTATCGATGTGATGGGCCTTTGCCGGATACAGATCCGGTACGCTACGGTAACACAGCACCATTCTCGGGAACGATTTATATGGCCACATTAAACCTTCAGGCGATCCCTCCCTCACCACCCCCAAGTTCCATGAGGATCTTAGGGTCGCCAGAGCCTCGTCTGTTAGTGAAACAGGATTCGCCGCGGATAGGTGAGGTTGACAATTTGGTTTGGAGAAGCTATATATTGCGCTGGGAACCAGAAGGGTTGCGCTACACATCCCCTTGAATCTGGTATTTTAGTCGCCTCTTACGACAGGCATACCTATCGTGGGTATATTCTAATCCCCTAACCCGCTGGGGACAACAATATTTAATCATTCTCTTATATAAGTTTTTTAACGCCGTTATTCGATCCACCCTTGGATGTTTCGGGTAGTCGTAAGGTGGCCAGTTCTGAGCAAGGCGTCATACCTTAATTTGTTGAGATAAGTTCTGGAATCAAGTATTATCAGCATAAGTGGTACTCCAATGACAACGTCAAGTGACGCTCATTATTGATATCCCAATCTTGGATTTAGCTGCTAAATCAGGATACCGAACAGCGCCAAAGTAAGCGATGCGCTTAAGAGATTTCTCCAGTCGGGATATTAAAACCATAGGACACTCTAATATTATATTATATATATAATAATAGTTTTCTGCCTCGAAGCACAGATTGCTCTGCGGCCACAACACTTGCCGACAACAACTTTATGGTAAAAATTTCCAGCAAGAATGATTGGATGAAGTCGGATGGATGCTTCCCTGCAGAAGGCAACATCTTCATAAAACATGACGGCTCCAAGTAGAACAGTAGGGTTGGAAGAGGGGCTATTCAAAAGACTGAGTCTTCCAAATCTTCTTCAAACTACCTAATCACTGCAAAGTCTACCTGGCAGATGTTTGTAGAAAACATAATATGGGCAAAGAAATCTTTATTTTTAGCGACTGCCAAGCGGCTGTCATATCATTGGCTTTTACTCCTTCACTTCTGAACTAGCATTCAACTGTCGCCGATCTCTTCAGGGGATTACCCAACAGAGCCGTATACACCTCCCCTGGGTCCCGGGATACAGAAACATTAATGGAAACTGTATTGCAGACGAACTTGATGGGCAGAGCACCGCAAATCAGATTCTGCGAAAGAACGCTTAGGTAAAGTCATTTAAATTGACGCTAAAATAGTACATCTACTGTCAAACCCACAATAAATGGTCAAGCCCCATAGATCCCATCCCGTTTACATCTTGATTAGGGATAGAATTTCTGCACTTGCTGAAGTACTAACTGGGCACTGTCTTATTGGTAGGTATGCAGAAAGGTTGCAAGTGCCCTATCGTCGATGCTGTAGGATGAGAAAGAAGAGGACCACCCCATGTACAACTGCAGGAAGTTAAGTACTGCCAAACAGCTCCCTGAAAATGATTTGAAGAGGAGAAGTAATGGTATCTTTTTGTGGTATCGCAACAGACCTGTGTATGCCAACCTACCTACTGAACTAAATAAATTTAGTAGAGAGCCACTTTCTCGGTCGTGAGCTTAACTATATCTATTAGCCCAAAAAAATGTTTTTTGTTTTGCAATTACTAAAAATTCTGTTCATCCTGTCGGTGCCATAAAAAACCAAGTGGAAAAATTATAACCAAAATTGTTGTGAGTTGCGATAAAAAATTAAACTCAAAACACGTTTCAGCTCAGGTTTCAAGCGTTGAAAGCTGAACTTAATTATTATCTCGAATTGTTACTCATTTTGCTGATAAAAGATTCAGAGACGAACCTCATCAATTAAATTATATGCAAGAGTGCGGTTCTTAAATCATTTGAATTTTAATTGTGCAAAGATTTATTTCGGAGTTATAAACAAATTCTTGAAAAAAAGCTTACATACAAATACATTCTCATATTTATCACTTTTTATACTTAGCTGAGCAGAGCTCACAGAGTATATTAACTTTGTTCGCATAACAGTAATCCGTAACGGCATAAACTAATCGATATAGATATATACTTCTATATATTAAAATGATCTGGGCGAAAAAAGAAATTTATTTAGCCATGTCCGTCCGTCCGTCCGTCCGTCCGTAAACACGATAACTTGAGTAAATTTTGAGGAATCTTGATGAAGTTTGGTATGTAGGTTTCTGGGCACTCATCTCAGATAGCTATTTAAAATGAACGAAATCGGACTAGAATCACGCCCACTTTTTCGATATCGAAAATTTCGAAAAACCGAAAAAGTGCGATAATTCATTACCAAAGACAGATAAAGCGACGAAACTTGGTAGGTGGGTTGATCTTATGACGTGAAATAGAAAATTAGTAAAATTTTGGACAATGGGCGTGCCACCGCCCACTTTTGAAAGAATGTAATTTGAAAGTTTTGCAAGCTGTAATTTGGCAGTCGTTGAAGATATCATGATGAAATTTGGCAAGAGCGTTACTCTTATTCCTATATGTAAGCTAAATAAAAATTAGCAAAATCGGATGACGACCGCGCCCACTTTAAAAAAAAAATTTTTCAAGTCAAATTTTAACATAAAATTGAATATCCTTACAGTAAGTAAATTATGTCAACATTCAACTCCATTGCAATATGGTGCAACAAAATACAAAAATAAAGGAAAATTTCAAAATTGGCGTGGCTCCGCCCTTTTTTATTTAATGTGTCTAGAATACTTTTAATGCCATAAGTAGAACAAAAATTTACCAATCATTGTGAAATATGGTAAGGGCATAGCTTCTATGCCGGTAACTGTTTTCTGTGAAAATGGGCGAAATCGGTTGAAGTCACGCCCAGTTTTTATACACAGTCGACCGTCTGCCCGTCATCTTGGCCGTTAGCACGATAACTTGAGCAAAAAACGATATATCTTTACTAAACTTAGTTCACGTACTATCTGAACTCTTTTTATCTTGGTATTAAAACTAGGCGAAATCCGACTATGACCACGCCCACTTTTTCGATATCAAAAATTTCGAAAAATACCATAATTCTATACCAAATACGAAAAAAGGGATGAAACATGGTGATTGGATTGGTTTTTTGACGCAAAATGAGTTACCCTAGGTTCACTTTACTACATGGTGATTTTCCCTTATTTTGTCTCCAAAGCTCTCAGCTGAGTATGTAATGTTCGGTTACACCCGAAGTTAATACATCTTTACTTGTTTTAGTTTATTTATGAACGTTTTGGGAAGGATACTTTTTTAAACTGGTTTCGAGAAATATACAAATATACGTACACATTTATTTTGTTTATGAACAGGGCTGTTCAAACATTTTTATATTGAAGTGCAAATCACAATACAATTGTTAACAATTTGTTAGTGTAAATTTGGATATCTTACCGAAGTGCCTTGACTTCATATGGAAGTGCTTTTTATTTGCACTTTCATATGAAATTCAGGCACTTTCATATGAATCGAATTTATATGTGAGGGCATATGGGAGTGCTATGAAAATTTCTTTTATATTCAAAGTGTGAATTTGTATCTATGCCTATTCTTCAGGGCAAAACAAAAAAGTGCTATAAGTTTGGGGATTGAGCAGATCTGTTTATGAAGTTCCCACGTACCAGCATTCAAATATCTTTTTTTAAGTATTTCCCAACAGTCTCTTTTGGTAAACATTTTACGACCCGCTAAGCAAAACTTCCGTTGCTCCATGAACTTTAGCACGACATAATTCAGAACTCTTGATTTTGCAGCAAAACATCCACATTTGCGCGACTCAAGAAACAAAACCAGGCTAAAAATCGAATGACCGAGTATAAATGCTAGGATACCGCACCATGCAGTATTGTGTTTGACACTGACCACCGACACAACACCATAAGCCCACGCGGAATTTCCGTTCTCATGCCAAATCTTCAATGATCCACGGTAATGAAGTCTCAAACTTCCACCCTTGCTGCGAAGGGTGCTCATGTGCAATTCGAGATACCACTTCCCATAAGCTTCCGGAAATATTTAATGAAAGATTAAGCAAAAGGTAGGTTAAAACTTCCTTCTCCACTAGAGGAAGTTACCATAAGCTCTCGCGTAGAAAGTGGGTCGATAATGGCAACGGATCCTTGCATGACTTATCTCTACTAAAAACTAATGAACTATTTACGTTCACTTGCTTCCCCTCGTTCTTCATCTTGTAGCGATTAGGAAGTTCCCCGAAGGTTTTTGAGAGTGTTGTCGATGTACATAGATGATCACCTCTCATTTGAAAAGGTTGGCTCGATTGCTTTGGTCTCAATTTATTATGCAAGTGGACCACCGTCGTCAGGTTGCAGGCCTGTCATAAACATCTTCCCTTTTAATGGTCACCTTTTGCAATGCGACTCCACATTCATTTTAAAAACATTTGGATATCAACTACAGTCTCAATGAAGCTTCCGAAGTGCCTGTTACAAAAGCAGTCTCCGAGGCCATCCTGCTCAGCGTAATACCAGCCTTTAAGTCTCTGATCGGACTTTCGCAGAAGAAACCCCTTTCGATGGAGTACCTATTTCCTACCGACGGCCAGAAAATGAGGAGAGGTTGGAAACCCCCAGCATATAAAAATTAATGGGCTTGATACCGGAACGTACCCGATCTATATCCGGCAAAGGACCATCAACATCGATAACACTCCCCAAAACCTTCGGGAAGTGTCTTTAGCATTAATACAACAACAACAACAACAACATCACTTTGGTGCTGTGCTATTGAAACAGCGTGCTTTCTATGAAGTCCGCTGGCTAATATCTACTGCAATTCTTGAGTCACTCAATGTGAAAAGAGAAATGCTGCTACAACAGCATGACTTCAAGGCCTTAATCTTTGTAACTTTGAAGTGAAAGTGCAATAGCGATTATTTATTATTATGTACTTAACATATAATGCACAATTCATCTGCCCATAAATACAACTTATGAAAACAATATACCATAAATTAACTGAAAGCAGTCATAATAACATCAATCATTGTTCGAAAAAACGCTTATATTCAGCAAGAATTTGTTCTTCCTGTAACAATGGAAGGTCGAGGTAGTCTTGTTCATTTGAGGTTATATCTTCATTGAAACGTTCAAAAGCTTTTAAAGATTCCATTTCGTTGTTTACTTTACTCATGGCCATGCTAACAAGTGAATTGATACCACTGGAGGTGGAGGGGCCATCCATACCAGTCAAGTTAGCAGCAGTTTCGGCTATACGGTTCATTTGTTGTAGTAAATCTTCTTCACTACCGAAAGTCTTTACTAAAAAGTCGAGTGCTTTGTCCATATTATTTTGTGAGGTCTCAAGTGCTACGCGCACTAAGTCCTCACTGAAACCTAATTGTTTTAGCTGAAATAAAGATGTAATACTAATAGTAAAGAAGAGTTGTGATGCCACTAGGTAAATTTAGTTACCTGTTCCATCAACTCATTTTCGACGCTTGTATCCTTTGGTGGCAAATTTTGCATTAGCTCATCGCTATTTGTTTGCAACAAATCCAACTAAACAAAAGAAAAATCAAGTATTTAGCAAAAATATTATTAATATGTTGAAATTGCTGTATTCTTACCGCACGTGGTACATCATTATCAGTTTTCCTAAGCGCCACAACTACAAGGTTATGTGGGAAGCCCATTTCCATTAGCGTACAAACACTACGTGGATTAACCCAATCTTTGTCATTCTCTGTACGTGTCAATTTATTGTTAACTTTACGCTCCTTACGCGAACGCGATCGTGCTTCACGCTTTTTATCCCTTCGTTCGTGTATATAGTTTATTGCTTGCTCCAAATTACCATTGCATGCCCGTAAGCCCAATCGCGCTTCAAAAGGCTCATAACCCATGTCAACAAGTGATTCCACAGCTGCATCATCCACTTTCAATTCACGTAGCTCAGCAGCAGCTACCTCCAACTTCTCAAAGGATTCATTACGTCTATTCTGATGGAAGAGTACTACACCTTGTAGCAAATGTAAACGCATAAGAAGTGCACGCTCAGGACATGCATTCCCTTTGAGTGCAATCAAACGATTCATATTTTCACCATAACTACGGCGAAAGCTTTGCTCGCATATCTCTAAGCGACGTTGAGCGTCGGGTAATTGGGTGACATTCTAGGTTATACACAGTGAAAAACATTAATTATCAAAGATTTTTTTCTCTTAGAAAATGGCATACTTTCAGGCATAAATAACACCAAACTATATCGAGATTAATCAATGCATAGTTGTCCACCGATTCTAAAAACTTTGAATTACAAGTTGAAAATTGTTCATCTGCCTCAAGTAGTAAAATCAAAGCCTCATCGTAATGTTGTCTTTTCATGGCTGCGCGTGCCTTCTCACAATAACCCATAGCCATTAATAACGCGCGATTTTCATTTGGTGGTAGAAACACCGGATTGCCCTCTTGATCCTCCATCTGTGAAGAACGTGTTGAATTGTGCTAACGTGCTTAATATTTGGATATCTACCTCAAATAATTGCCTTTCTGAGTCCACTATTGCCTCGACATCCATTTTAATTTTTCGTATGCGATCATACATTGCTTCTGTGGATTTTGATTCACTACGATCTACATCACTTATAATAACCATTAACTGCTGATTGTTTTTAATCCCTAATGGGGAAGAAAGTACCTAAATAGTTGAGTTTGTTATTGAACTCTAATGCCCGGGTTTTCCGTGAGAGTTTAAACTTCAGTTAAAATTGACTAGAGTTTAGTCTTGCCACTTTGATCGATAACATAAAATCTTGCTGCTCATCTCAGCTTAAGCCGCCAATGTGTCAAGGTTAAACTCTAGTCAACTTTAACTGTAGTTTAAACTCGCACTGAAAAACCACGCCTAACACATTGAATTATGTTAGAAAAACCTTGAGATTCCAGTGTTTTTTCTTGATCAATTATTTTTCCGGATGATATGCATTTGACGCGATTTGGGTCACTCAGCAGCAGTTTTTCTGCAATGACTTTTTGTAGTTCAGAGCCTAACGCATTTAAAGCGCATTTTACTTCTAGTACATTTTGTGTACCTTCTTGGTTATTTATGCGCCTTACGATGAAAGTGGCCAGACCTGCAAAAATATGCGCATATATGAAGATGTATAGAAGTAGTATTGATGACATATACCAGTCTCGCTGAATTCCTTGCGGGCTGCCAACTTCCGCAGAGCTCCATCCTGAAGTTCTGTCAAGGCAAGTTTACAATTTGATACGCTTAGACTTAAATTCGAGCTGAAATCTTCAGCAAGTCGCTGAAAGTTCATGCAAGCCATATATAAGTAATTATTGTGCATACAAAAAATTGCGAAGTTACCCACATTAATTTCGGACTCTACGCTTCCAATATCCGTGTAATAGTAGGGTTCCTCCCATAATTTTACTCCTAATTGCTGCAGTCGCGCTCTAACCTGTATAATGATGTTGTCTATATGTGACATGACGTTGCAGAAAAAAGCATAAAAGCAAAACCGGCAATTCTCTTAGGCTGTTGAAAATGAATGAAACACTTTTGTTTGTATTTCACAATTTCCTTATGCTTTTTCCTATTTTGTTCATTTATTTGCGTTGTTTATTTTTTGCAGAAGTAAATAGAAAGGGTTTTCAAACGTAGATGAATTTTTTGCAATAAACAGATGTTTCGAAATACAACAGGGTTGCATTTTGTAGTTGTCATGTAAATAGGAAACTATAGCCATTATCACTTCGTAATGATCCGGAGCCAGATTAACAATTGCCGTCATCCGGTGGCAAAATCCTGAGCCAGATAAATAATTTTGCATGTAATTTGCCATAGTAAAATTTTATTATTAGTTATTCGTATGCAATATTTTACTTTTGGCAACTCTGTTCGATCGTCATCGTGTCGTGATGACGGTCGTTAAAAAACGAGCAATGATCGGCTGATGGTGGTCCGTAAACGCATTACAAAGGAGTATTGTTAGAGTACTCCAACATGAAGAAAATGGAACACGTAATCCAACAATTTTTGCAGGGAATGCAACAACAACGATTTGAGCCAGATAAATCCAGATAAAAGTCTGGTTTAATTTGTGAGCCAGATAATTTTTTAATTACTTCTTCTTAGGTTGCCAACGCGGCCTTTAATAAACCTACTTTTTCAAAAATAGATGTCGCTGCTTAGCCTTTCGCCTGTTAAATGAAAAACAGCGGTGACATCTGCCTATCACATTTCACGTGTGCGAAAATTTCACGACATCTGCTTTTCAAGTCTCAATGATTCAGAGCATTCCCGTGAGAAGTGAGCATGAGCCGGAGCTCTAAAACTCACTGGAAGACGGCAAATTTTACATATCAATTGCCGTCATCCAGTGAGTTTTACAGCTCCGGCTCACGCCCAATTCTCACGGGAATGCTCTTGATCATTCAGAGACTTGAGAAACAGATGTCGTGAAATTTTCGCACACGTGATATGTGATAGGCAGATGTCGCCGCTGTTTTTCATTTAACTCATACGGCGAAAGGCTAAGCAGCGACATCTATTTTTGAAAAAGTAGGTTTATATAGGCAGCGTTGCCAAACTAAAAAGAAGTAATTAACAAATTATCTGGCTTACAAATTGAACCAGACTTCTATCTAGATTTATCTGGCTCTAATCATAGTTATTGCATTTACATGCAAAATTTTTTATCTAGCTCAGGATTTTGCCACCGCATGACGACAAATGCTACAGCAAAGATTTGATCCAGATAAATCCAGATCTGGTGAAATTCGTGAGCCAGATAATTTGTAAATTTTGTCTTTAGTATGGCAACGCTGCCTTTATTAAACCATCTTTTCAAAAATAAATTTCGCCACCTGGCCTTTTTCCGTATGTGTTTAAATGAAACTCAACAGCGACATCTGCCTTTCACAACTCATGTGTACGAAAATATCACGACCGCTTCTTGTCAAGTCTCCCAATGAGCTAGAAAACTCACTGGATGGTGGCTTATAATTGGTTAACATATCGTATGCAATCCACGAACCACAGAGTATTTGATTCATTCAATTAAAGATAAGGTAGATTTACATAAACGCTTTGTTCACTTCAAAGCGAAGAAAGCGGCAAAATGTTTTATTGTTGTCTGGTGGCGCTTTCAGCAAATACAACTCTTGCTCAGTCGTTTAGTGATAACTTTCTGAACGCACCGAATTATTGACAAATATGCAAGAACGATTTGTTACATCGCATAAAAGGGGAAACGGGATAAATTACACAATAATTCATTCAGTATATCGTCTTCCGTCAATGACGAAAAGTAATACTGTTTTCACACAGAAACTTAATGATCTCATTTCACCTGCTAATGAAATCGTAAATTTTTTGCTTTCACACAGAAGTAACTGCTCGATTAGTATGAAGGATGAGACAGACAATCATGGCGGAACGATACAAGGTGGGAGCATGGTGACATACCAGCAAACAAAAAAAATTCCATGTACTTGTAAATTCGATGGACAAATGTCAAAATCGTACTGCGCCGGTAGTTGATGTATCAAATCAAATAAAAAGGTTATAATCAGCTGCTCGATGCGGCCACCTTGTATCGTTCCGCCATGCAGACAATGACATTTGCTTTGACAAATGACATTTTTAAGCACTGAACACACCTAAAACTAAGAAACGGAAGCGGAACGCTGCCAACAGAGTTGCATTATGCTTTTGACTTCATTAGGCATTCGATTAGCTACTAATGAAATAATAATAGATTCGAATTTTGTAGGGAAGATTGAGCTCAATAAGCGTCTTAATGTATAAAACTGCCTTTATTATTCAATAAGCCGTCTGTGTGAAAACAGTATAACATCTGCAAATTATTTAGGTAATTACTTCTGTAAAATAATGTCATAAGATACGTCAAAATTTGCTGGAAACATTCTGATATGTTTTTAAATAAATTATCGTTGTACCGGGGGTTTACCCATAAAATAGACCTCGTTCTTGGACACTTTTTCTTTTCCCCTAATGGCCACCAGTCCTTAATTTGATAATGCGTTTATATTACGCGCTAAAAAAATTATTTGAACTAATGTCGGTGCCATTTACTGAAAATTCAATTATAATGTAGAAATTCTCAATTTTATTATTTTATTGCCGATATTATACAACTTAAACAGCCCAATTCTAAACATTCCCTCGGAATTTTGTTCTCGCGGATTTGTTTATTCTCGTGGAAAATTCCTCCAATTCTTTTCTCCTAGGGAGAACAATAATTGGGGAATAGGTATTTCGAATTTTCGAAGTCAGCTGTTTTGTCAATTGAGATTTGTTTACGCATTTGTTATTTTGCTTAGAAAGTGTAATTATTTTTGTCAATTTGTTTGAAATTAAGAAATAAAATATAAACAATGCAGTATTGCATTTCATGTGGTATTCACTGAAATTAGTAATGAATTGTTGCCACAGCTATACCAACAGAGAAGCATAATAAAAGAAGACGGCGCGATAACACAAATCCGCCGAAGCTGCCTGCTTCCATTCAGCAAAGCAATTATCTGGCGGCCAAGTCGAGTTGAACTCGTCTCATATCATATGCCAAAATCTATTTAAGCCTTCTTCAAATATCCTAGCGCAATTTCTGGATGGCTGCATCAAATATACCAAAAGCTCTTCCGTTGATTATGATATACTTTTTGACTTAAAATAAAGAATATTGTGGTATGATGTACATATTTTAGCAAAAATTTGTACAAATAAGTGTTCTCTTTTAAAATAACCAATTTCCTTTAACTTTTTTGATGCATTCCCTTTAATTTAACAAGTGAAACAACTAAGAAATGGCAGAGAAATCTCCCTCTCAATCACATTCATAATACCAACTTTTCTCCCATAACCGGTTTCCGCTTTTTCGAACATTGTTCGGAATAGGAGGAAAGGGAGAAGTGAAAAAACCCACAAGGAATTTTTGTTTAGAATACGAGGAATTGGAGAAGGGAAAACACACGCACGGAATTTTTGTTTAGAATTGGGCTTAAATAACTGCTTACATTTTTGTTGTTGTTGTTGTAGCAGGGCTTCGCCCCATCCAATAGGTGTAACTGATCACAAATAGCCCTCAATTACGTATATGTTCTTATCTGTTTGTTAAATTTTTCCGATTTGATACCTGGTTCAATATCTGCTCAGCACATAGTATATGAAACACAATTTTCGACATGAGATTTAACATAATTGGAACAACATACACAAAGTTTGTTGCTGATTATCAGCTCTGTTGAAGTTTCGTATCATATTAACGCACGGCGACTCTTTCTGTGTCACAATTCGACTTTTTTATTTCAATTCTATCTAAAGAAGTTTTTTAAGTATTAAAAATTTGAGAAATTATAATGAAATTTTAAAAATATCATATAAACGTCTAAAAAGTGTGTGTTCAAAATCAACAACAAGTTCCTGCAACAAATATATTTGTATGCAAACACCGACCTATAAAACATATAAAAACGATAAATTCCACTGTTTATATGTGTAGCGCCATCGCTGACAAAAGAATAATGTTCGTAGCAGGCAGACATTTCAATTTCTTTTAATAAGATTGGCGCATAATCATAGTCAAAATAAAATAGATTTTAAATTTAGGTGCAACTTTTTGACATAATTTTCTATGAGCTATCTGTCAAAAAAGCTCATACTAAATTTAAACCTCTTTTATTTTGACTATGATTATTCGCCATTATTTTCTTAAAATTAAACCACTTTTCGCCAGCTTTTCTTCGATTTAGTATGTGAATTTCTGTTTATGGTCGACTGGGTAACACGGATTCCATTGAACACACTCCTCTATGTCAATGTAATTTTTTTTGTTGCTGTCATTTGTCGTTGCACGCGAATTGCTTTACAAAGTGTAAAATAGGGGAGGTCGTTGTAGAAATATTTTATACGCGTTCGGCCTGTACAAATTCAAATTGTATTGAAGTGGCACACAAAATTAAAAAAACGTGACTTTGGTAATTATTCGAGCCTTATAACAAAAATAAACATTTTAAAAAGCCAAATAAAGTTTTTCATCAAAAGGAAAATTATTTGTGTTATATACATCGATAACAATATGGCTAATGCGGAGATGGATATGAAAGCTAACTTGACGGATTTAACAAAAATACCTGCCAAAGAGTTTGAGAAGCATTTCCGCGATTGGATGGACCGCGACGATGTGGCGCGGGCGCTGCAAGCAAAGCTACGCACTGATCTTATATCAAATTTTAATAAAACTGCATTGGGTGAGTATTCGAATAAGGATAATAAATATGCGAATGGTGCTGGAACTGTAGAACTGCATCCAATGGAATAAACGCTTTTCATCTTTTCATTCCTAAATTTCGTTTGTTTACATTTTTGTTTACGGTATTCGTGCATCGCATTCCCATGGCAATTCGTCGTCATCGATAACATCGTAGTCGGTAATGCAGTGCACCGGCTATGTGGTAGTCATTTTAAAATCGACTATTGAACTTTTGTTACCATTTTTTAGGCCGGCAAATCTTGGCGCAAACATCAACAACTACTGGTGGTGGCTCCACGCAACGGTTGACCCTCTCGCCACTTGTGTTGGCCCTGAACACCCTAGTTGCTGAGTTTTTGTATGCACAAAATTGCCACTTTTCACTGTCAGTATTTTGCACAGAGGTACCTTTTCGTAATACACTTCCGGATTTTGAAAGCGCGCAGCACTTCCGTTTTACAGTGGACGAAATTAAAGAAATTTTAGAAGCTATTTTTGGTAAATCCTCAAATGATTCTGCATTCAGTTCGAGTATAATTAATAAATATGAATGTAATACAAATGTGTCATTGTTGTTGCTGCTATTACGGCATCTGCTGAAGCAAAAAGAGGAATTCATGAAAAAAATGGCATCCATAAAGTCAGGATTTGTTACCGAAGGAACACAAACTACACCAATAAATGGCGAAGTAAGCAACACAGAGAAGTTTCTGTCACCTGCGCGTAGCCATGAAATACGTCGCTCGAAAACGGAAATACCCAGTGGAAATATAAAATACCTCAACAAATACCTATTGATGCTATCGAATAAAGTTAAAGAAATGTCCGCAGAATTTGAAAGTTTACGTAGCAAAGGCTTGATCATGCCAACTACAAAAATATCAAAATCAGTCCGCACTCGCCGTTATGAAAAATTAAATCGCAGCCTTGAAAGAATTATGGAACAGTTGAAGCATATGACACACACGAAACGAAAGAGGAGACAAGTCGGCGCAGTTGTTTCAGCAATTGACTTACTGGCAACACAATTCTCCAAATGCGTTGAGAGTTTCAAATCAGTTTCAAGAGATATTATATCTTCCAATCAGCGTCAGGAGCGTAAACCCCTAAACGCGCCGGCGGAGGTACAGGTGGACCTTTCTTATCGACGTGCAACAGCTGGTGAGCAAAAGGAATCTGTTGAGGAAAAAACTTACATTGATTGGGTACACGAAATGCGTCACACAAAGAATGGACAGAAGTTCTTAGACCGAGTATGTGTTAAAAGATTTATTATTTTAATTCCCAGTTTTCCAGTGTGAGTTTAAACTACAGTTAAAGTATTTTTTTTTTAATTTTTTTTTTTTTTTTAAAGTAGAGTAGAGTTTAACCCAGCTACTTCGGCTGCTTAAGCTGAGATTAGCGGCAAAATTTTATGTTATCGATAAAAGTGGAAAGGTTTAACTTTAACTGTAGTTTAAACTCGCATTGAAAAACCGGGCATAAACCATATATATTTTATAACAAATGCGCTTAGAAATCAAACGGAGTATAACTCTTGCCAACAAGTACTACTTTGGATTAAGTAGGCAATTGAAAAGTAAAGTCTTCTCTCGACGAACAAGAATCACGCTCTACAAGTCGCTCATCATATCTGTTATGATGTATGACTCAGAACAATGGACGGTATTGGGGAAAGATGAAATCCCTCTTGGATTTTTCGAGAGAAAAGTTCTCCGAAAGGTTTATGGTTCTGTTCTGTATAATGATGAGCTTTACGCAGATATGATGATAGTGCAGCGAATATAAACCTAAATGCTTCGCTGGCTAGGTCATGTTATGCGAATGGGCTAGGACGCTCCGGCCAGGAAATTTGGGCGCACACGAAAGGGGAGACCTCTACTGAGTAGAGAGAAGTATGTGGAAAAAGACTTGACCTCCCTTGGTGCTCCCAAGTGGCGTCAGTTATCGTGAAACAGCAATACAGCAGGCGTTACTTGTTACGAAATGGCCAAAAGCGCTTAGGCGGTTAAGCGCTAATTAATGAATGAATGAATATATATTTTATCTGTGGATTTTTCAAAATTTCAGATAGAATCATCACTGAAAAAGGCGCTAAATAAACAACGCGAACTATTACGAAAAGAGTCTGAGGAAAAATTGCGCCATCAAAAAGAACTTTTGAGAATACAATATAAAGAGAAGTTAGTGGAGGTAACAAGGATACAAATTAAGCATTAAATACTAAAAAATTTTAAAACGTTCCTTTTTCTCAACCTAGCATATCACAAAACTACCTGCATATGATTTCTCTAGAGAAGCGCACAAGATTAATGAAAGTATAGGTCATCAATTAGAAGAATTTGAAATAAGACACTCCGAATTATTGCAGCGAATTCAAGATGTACACAAAGTGGGAGTTTCAAAGGTGTCCATACCCAGTGTTAATGGTGAAACAGAAATTGTATCAGATGTTAATGCACAAACAGAAACTACTGAGGCGATAGTACGCAGGGTAGTTAAAGAAATGGTAACTATAAAGTTAAAATTAAACTTGAATAACATTTTTTTTAAGTTTTGCTTACGCGTCATAATTTTGTATAGGATTCTAGATCAAGTCCAACGGAGGCTCATCCCTCCGCGCGTACAAAAGACATGCCATTTTGTGATAATAAACCCCGTGACCCTATATTGAAAGATGTTGTCAATACCCAGAAACAATTACAAAAAATGGTAGAAAGCATTTCCAAGCAAGAACGCAATGTCGATCAAATCGTATACGAAGCTAGGTGAGATCATTATGCCTATTCTAAAATCTAACAACAGTTTCAATCGCAATGTCATCCTGCCTTGGCCGGACCCACCTTTTGAACGCTATATTCTACCTTTCTACATATTGCGATAAACAATATCAAAGTTTCACAAGAAAAGACAAAATCCATTGGTGTCTTTGTAGCAACAAGTTTTTAAACAATATTTACGAAAAGTATGGCAAAGGCAATTGCCGTTTGTTCGCCATTTCGGAAAGGGCCTGCTTCCAGATAACACCCCCTAAACTGCTAAACATTCCTATCTCATAATATTCCCTATTACTTTTATTTTCACACAGAATGCGTATTCAAGAACTGGAAAATGAGAGCAATCAGTTAGAGATGAACTTCCGTAATTATTTAGAACGCCAACGCATACAAGCCGATACAATGCGCGAAGTGGTATCCAGTTTATCAGAAAATCACACAAAACCATCACCAACAGTTGGCATTTATCATCATAAAGTTTTAAAAAGTATACAAAAGCCTTTTGCATTGAAAAACGGAAAAGAAAAACGCAATAAGAAATTAAAGCAACCTAACAAACCAGCGGTAGAACTAATGGATGATAATGTTAACGGTTTAACGGACCAAGAAAATAAAAGTCCTAATTTGGAATATCGTAATGCAATTTTAGATGCAAAAACAAAATTCTTCCAAGAGCAACGTACAAGTCAACAAACGGAAATTAATGAAGACGAAGTTTGTTTTTCGCGTATTGAGCCCTTTTATTATAATCGTAATTTTGGTAGAATTCAATCGCATATTAATTTGTTATCAAGTGATGTTAGTTCATGTCATTTGAATGAAGAAGTAACATCACTTGCGGTGCATCCTTCTCCAATGACAACCACTTCCGTTTCAAGAGTGCATTTAACGACAGCAGCGCTTGAGCAAAACAATGCCTATGCAAATCCCTTAAGCGCTAGAAGTCATGGTGCACCACTTGCAAAGAGATATACAATGCTACCGAGCACACCTCAAATTATACCAACAAAATCAAGTTTGAAACGAGAACCACATAAGGCAAGTAACAAACAAAAGAGCGCTGCTGCTAAACCTATTGATGAACAAAAAAATGTCATAACACAATCATTACCAAAACCAGCACCAAAATCAGACGTAACTGCTCCAACATTAATTGTGCAAACAACAAATAAACTGCCAGCTACTGTTGCAGTCGTTGCGAATGGTAATGACGTATGTAGAAATGGTGCTGATGAGCAAACAAAGCGTATGTTGTTGCAAGATGTGGACTCTGAAATCTCAATTTCAAGCAATGATGATGCGGATATTCTAGATAAACAAGAAAATGCAGACAATCAAAGTATATGCGATTATAGTGAAAATACTTCTAGCAGTAGTAGTAGCATCGGAAGTGAGAATCATGTAGCTGTCAATGAAGATAATACCGAACGAAGCGCACAGATGAAAGATAAAATAATGGCTATGCATTCTGGCGGGAATGGAAAAACCAAAGACGACGCAGGCTTTGAGGATGTTTTTTCAGCGAAAACTGTAATAAAAATGAATCCACAAGTGAGTAACTGAGTGAACAACCACTGAAACAAGAAGTAGAAGAGTAGAGAGCAAAATTCCGTCAAAGCCATCTTTGGGTATAATTTCCTACGTGTTGTTGTTGTAGCGATAAGGATACTGTTGTTGTTGTTGTTGCAGCAGTGCTTGGCCCCATCCAGTAGGTGCGACCAATCACAAATTGTCTCCAATGTCCTCTAACGGGAGTCCAAGGAAACTTGGAGTTTCAACAGGGGTGGACCATAATGAGAGGGGTGTTAGAGGCGTTGGTTCCACATTACAATTAAAGAGATGGTTGGTGTCATGTGGGAACACATTGCAAGCGGGGCAAACATTTTGTATGCCGGGGTTGATTCTGGATAGGTAAGAGTTTAACCTGTTACAGTATCCAGATCGAAGTTGAGCTAGAGTGACTCGCCTTTCCCTGGGGTGTATGCGTTCCTCTTCCGCAAGTTTTGGGTACTGTTCTTTGAGTACTGGATTCACCGGGCAATTCCTGGCATAAAGGTCCGACGCCTGTTTGTGGAGTTCGCTGGGGACCTGCTTGTGTTTATTGCCTTCATACGGCTGAGTCCTCAGGTGCCGTATTTCCTCATAATACTTACGGAGATGACTCCTTAAGCCCCTGGGCGGTGTTGGCTCATCAATCAGATGACTTTTGGGATGCCCAGGTTTCTGGGTATTCAACAGAAACTGTTTGGTTAGCATCTCATTCCTCTCCCTGTTGGGGAGTATTCTCGCCTCATTATGTAGATGGTGTTCTGGGGACATAAGAAGACAACCCGTGGCGGTTCTGAGGGCAGTATTTTGGCAGGCCTGTAGTTTCCCAAGGCAGTCGGTTCTATGTACCGGAGCGACTCAGGATTTTTCCCGACCAAGGACTGTCATTTCAGTGTAACCCCATTTAATTTGTTGCGACAAGGACACTCCACGAAGGCCTTGGGCAGTGTTATCCATTTGATGGTCTTTTGCGGGATGCAGATCCGGTACGTTCCGGTAACAAGCACCATTAAATTACTAGCTCGACCATCTCGGGAATTATTTGGCATGACCACATGAAACCTTCTACACCATACCAGCCTCCCACCTCCTAGATACATGAGGATCTTGGAGTCGCCAGAGCCTCGGCTGTTAAAGAAACGTGGTTCGCACTGGTAGTTGAGGTTGACAATTGGGTTGTAGAAGCTCTATATATTTCGCTGGCAAACCCTTGAAAAGGTTGTGCTACAAAAGCCCTTGAATGAATTTGGTATTTTAGTAGCCTCTTAGGACAGGCAAACCTGCCGCGGGTATATTGACGCTCACAAAAATCCTGAAATGGTCTTAGGAAGAACTCCGGAGATAATTCTAAAATAGTCCGGAAACAATCGTGAAACAATCATGGAAACAATCCTGACTAAAAAAATTATACCTAAAATGTCCTCAAAATGTGCCCGCCATAAGCCCGGAATAGTCACGAACTAATCCTGAGATAATATATAGTGTTACATTCTTCCCAAAATTATTCCGAAAATAACATAGATAGCCTCAAATTATTTCAAAATAGTCCCAAAGTGATCCCGAAAGCAGTCCCCAAATAGTCCCGAACTGATCTCAAAAACAATACCGAAATTATATAAAGCTATTACAGAACTGTCCCCGAAATAGTTTGAATACGATACCAAAAGAAATCCCGAAAATAATCCAAAAATTTTAGCGCCAAAATTCTGAAAAGTCCCGAAAACATTTCCGAAACAATCCAGATGTTGGCGAAGTAACATTGAAATAGTCCCGAAATGATCCCGTGTACAATCCCAACATGATCAGAAATTATTCCGGAAATAGTACCGAAACTGTTTGCATATGATGCCGAACATAAACTAAAAGTTGTACTAAAATAATGCTGAAATAGTCTTGAAAACAATCCCGAAATGTGTGCAGAAGGTTGCAACTGACAACATCTGATTCACTCACTTTTAGGTTGGACCAGAGAGATAAGGGTCTTAGAGGCGTTGATTCGACATTGCAATTGAAAAGATGGTTGGTGTCATGTGTCGACACG
Organism: Eurosta solidaginis; assembly: GCF_040869045.1. Taxonomy (NCBI): domain Eukaryota; kingdom Metazoa; phylum Arthropoda; class Insecta; order Diptera; family Tephritidae; genus Eurosta; species Eurosta solidaginis. The sequence goes on along the minus strand of NC_090322.1, from coordinate 223,164,233 downwards.
TTACAAGAGGGACATACATTGGGTATGTCGGGGTTAATTCTGGATAGGGAAGAGATTAAGCTATTAACTACCTACAATAAAAATTAACTTGTTTTGACCTTTTCTTATCTTGTTTTAAAATTTGTAAATTTTCCTTTCAGTGCAACACGACGTTAAGGGAAACCATGGAACGAATGCATAAACTTTTTACTGAAACTCCAAAGACTGGAGTGGCGAGGGGAAAATGGACTCAAGCAAAAGCAAAAAAAGGCTATAAACATATAGCCAAGGAGAAAACAAAAAGTCCACAAAATGGTAAACAAAAATCGCCTACAGTAAAAAAAAATCGGCAACAAAAAGACACAACTCACGATACCGAATTTTTGAATAGTGAAAAAGTTAGCACATCTGCAAAGTGTCTGATTAATGCGAATGCAGGAAAAAATGTGAAACAGCGAAAGGAGGAGGCTACCCCGTACCCATCAAAAACTCAAAAGCAGACTGAACAAACTGCACAATCGTTAAACTATTTTCTAAAAACAGAATTCGAAACACATGCCAGTACTGAGAAAGTAACAACATCAGCGACTATACAACAATATAACATAACAGTTGCACCTAATTCAACACCGAAACTTGAGAAATTACCCACTACAATCTCCAGTACAACGTTTTCGGTTCACTTGGATGACAACTTGAAAGAAATTGTTAGTGAATCATCGCTAGAAATAGCTGGCATGGTTGAAGCAGTTGATGAGGAAATTGAATTGGATGAACTAGTTGCTGAGTCAGACGAGGAAGAAGAAGATGAAGAAGAAGCTGAAGAGGAGTTCGAACCAATGGGGAGTGACGGTAAGCAACAAGCTATAGTTCAATTCCCTGTTATCGAAGAAGTATCCGCTGCAAGCTCGACAACAAGCAGCGCGTTACGCATGTCAACTAGTGGCGGAGGTGGCGGCGGTGGTGGTTTAGCAGCAGATTCTGCAAGACACAGTGTTAGTGGCAGTGATTTTTGGGAATGAAAGAAGGAGATATAAAACTGGATATGAGGTCATATTAAATATATTGTTATCATTGCGTAAATACTCAGCGCGAGTAGAACCAAATATGTAAATCAAGCACAAACGTTTTCAACAAGAGTTAACAGAGAGCTAATGAAAGAGCCAGAAAAATTACCACTTTAGTTCACCAAATAACTAAATTTATAATTTAAGATTTTTTAATCCATCTTTATAAATTTCATATATGTAATTTTCAATATACAATAAAATTCAATACAAATTATTTGTAATGGCCACAAATGACCAAATAAAAATCAGTGTATAAGCAAAAGTAATAAAATTAGTTACAGCCAATCTGTTTTGTGACCATAAACGTAGTAGGATTGGTTATAATCTAGCATATGCAAGCAAACATAATTACCACGGTAACATCAAAGAATTAGCTGCCAGCTGAGGATAATGTTATGCTATCCCACTACGTAATTAATGCCTCGCTATGAAGAGCGATATCAAAATATTCTCCGTGGCAGATCTGAGTGTTTGCCCACATCATCTTGCTCCACTGTATCACGCATAAATATCCAGCGAACTGGGTTCTCAACGCCAGTACCTAAAACTTCTAGTGGAGGAAACAGACCTCCCAGGGAGACGCGCGTCGCTCTGGCACAACTTTGATATGGGTACTGTAATAGGTTAATAATAATAAAGTAGTAATAGGTTACTCATCGAGAATTACCCCCGACATACTCAATGTATGCCTTGCATGTACCTAATGTCTCCCAACATGTTTCCAATCTTCTTTGAATTGTAATGTGGATCAATCGCCTCTAATACCAATGTCTCTTTACCCTATTGAAACTGCAAGTTTCCTTGGACTTCCATATGAAAATATTAATAACAATTTGTGAGTGAGCGCACGTATTGAATGGGGCCAAGCACTGCTACCAGAAGAAGAAAACTAACCGAACCTTTAGGCATGTGGATTTTAGCCTTACCGCAAGAATAAATATTCTGTGGCCCTAAGCTTGCTCGGGCGCCAGGCACCCTCCCAAGCCGCACCTGAATCTAATTTTAATCACGAATGAGAGCTAAGGCATCCTCCACCTACTTTTTGAACTATATTCAGCTTGCAGTGATATGTTAGTAGGTGCCATTGTTAATATTCTCAAGCTATCAAGTTGCTATATATCAGCAGTTTTAGTCCTCTGTTGGTTTTTCAGCTAGTGCGCCCATCTTTTGCTGTGTGAGTTTCTATACCTATAAAGGTTTAGGGTCCTCAGGGCCTAGCAGAATTTGCCTTGCTGGCTAAGTTGTCTGCTTGATCATTGCCATCCGCCACTCCTTGGACTGGATACCTGGCTAGCCGGATGGCGGTGTTAGAAGCTAGGCGATTCAGTTTCTTCGCACAGGCGAGAACCAATGAGGATTTTATCGCAGCTGAGGAAATGGCCTTGAGTGCTGCCTGACTAGAGGTAAGTACCACAATGCTCCCATTTTAGTGGCCATATTGCAGATTAATTTCTGCGTATAGACTTATTGCAATGCCTTATCACGGACGGCCAAATATTATATTTGCTCCGATGACTTCTGGTGCCTTCGGCAGGCTATGTACCTTAAGAGTGTGTGGTCTTGGTTAGGCGTGGAAGTATCCCAATTGGCTTTTATTTCAAACTTCAGTGATGAAAACAAATGCCAAGCATTGCAGTTGGGTGAGTGACTCCTGCACTGTAACCAAAGTTGCTCGAGATGTCCAGATGAGATTGACCATAAAGGTTTTCATCAATCTTAGGGTCTAGTGGCTACATTCCACCATTATTGTAGCCTTATCAATACAGTATAACAACACATTTTCTCCATTCTTACCTGGAATCGAAGGTGACTTAGCTTTGATTTCCCTCGCTTCTATCTTGGATTATATTTTTATGCTGAGTCAGATCATTCGTGCGCATGGTCTCCAAATAATAAATCCAAGAACGAATTTAGTCTACATTACCATTTATTTTTTTCAGTGCACACATACATATAAATTAGAGTAAATTTTTTAAATCAGTGCATTTACTTACAAACTAAATACGACGAAGTTAACTGTTAATTACCTAAAATCTTCTCAGCCGAACTTTTTTCCATAAATACAAAATCATTTTTTAAATTTGGGACTTATGACCTAACTTACAACCCGATTGCTTTTTCCTTCTAAATTGGCAGTGTAATTTAGTTTCCATAATTTCAATTTTATTTACGCTTAGTTGGCCACTTGGCTTTTTTTGGGATTGCATGCGTGAAAGATGGGGTAGGTTGGACGTAACAACCATTACTTATCGACAAACATCAATTTCCATTTTAAGCGACACACAAGAAAAAAGCCATACACGCTTATTGCCTTTCAAAGGATGCTGATCTCAAAAAGAGAGCTTATAGCCTGGCAGCGTTGACGTGTTATGCCTCCACTCAAACCGCAGTACCATTAATCAAATCGAAGTGGTCTGCATTGCCATTGCCGATGATGCCACAACCAGCGGCCGAACCTCCGCCCCCAGCAACACCCAGCAATGATATACCACTATAGACGCTGGCATGTGAACGTCGCCGTTCAAGTTCTAGTCCCTCCGTATCGAAAGCTTCACCTAGCAAGGCGCTCGGTCGCCGCTGTTCGTCAAAGGCAAAGGCGCGCTGAAATTTTGGCGGTACACTCATTACACTACTCCCTCCACCGCCACTACCGATGCCACTGTCCGCCCCACCGCTTGTATTGCTGCTGAACGAACGTTGTAAAAGCGAGTGTGCCAAATTGGGCGCCTTTGTGTGTGGGCGCGTTGCTGATGGTGCTGCCAGTTGTTGCATTTGTTGGTAATTGGACGTATAACCCGAGGGAGAGGATGGTATTGCAGCAGGCCAATGTATCGCTGGTTGTTGTAATCGGCTATCATTATTCAAATTGTGGACGGTTGTGCTCTGCGGACTCTGTTGACGACGCACGCCATAATACGCGTTTGCTTGACCCGAAGATAGTTCGTCATTAGATTTATGTAACTTTAAAGCTGAATTATAAATGTCAGCAGCATGTGATTGTGACAAATAAAGAGTTTGTTGTTGTAATTGCAGTTGCTGCTGATGTTGTTGTTGTTGTTGCTGTTGGTGCAGCATACAATTGGCCAGCCGATTTTGACTACTACTGTACGTGTTGTGAAGTGCGGAGGCGCTAGCGTGCAATGCGCCCGAGCCAAGGCTATTCTGTGAGTTTGTGTTGCTCTTCAAGAATGATCGCGGCAGTGTGCGGCTCTGATAGATTGGAGCATTGGCTTGGTAATCTTGGTGTAAACGATTTTGTGAGCCACAGTAGGCACTTTTGGCGGCGGCATAATGAGCTTCGTCGTTGCTACAGTTGGGGGGTGGTGGCCATATTTCAATGGCGGAATCGCTTCGTTCCATATCATATGAAGTATTTTGTGACTGGTTTTCTGGCGGGTATGTTGCTGCCAGCGAGAGATTTGACTTTAATTTGCGTAAATGTGTGGGTTCGGCGGATACGGAGGAGCGACGTACCCTACGTAATGGTGGATTGTCGCCGTAGGGAGAATTATCTGCAAGAAAAAGAGAACGATTGTGAGTGTTTCTTGTTAGTGACTGATTCATCATTCATCAATTGACTCTTAAGCGAGAAAAAGTCACATGAGATCCTTAACAGTGTTCCAAATGACCCTAACTCCAGAAATATGTGCCTAAAGAACACTATCAGTTATTCTATTTAGCTTTGTGCCTACCATTGGTATAGATGCCATCAAGGCGCGAAGGACATAATCGTCTATCATATTTATTTGATCAGTCGTCGTAACTGGTAATCAGTGCATTAAAATTACGTACTGACTCATCGGATTACAAAAAAAAATTTTTTGGCGCGATTTGCTTCTAAGAAGACATAGGCCGAGCTTCGGTGCCAAGTTTTCCTTCAAATTTTGGTGGGATGAAACGAGTGCATGTCCGACGATAGGAATTTTATTGTTCTTTGCCTAGTCTACAGGAAGAAGGATCCTGCAAAATGTAGCAAATTGTAGAGGACTAAAGGGGGTTTATAGTTCCTTTGACCACATGCGTTTTGCTTTTGTACATATGAGCTTCGGAAAAGCTTAGCAAACGCTGTACATATAATACTTAAGCAGGGTAGCGAGATCAATATGGGCTGATGTTTATACCTGCTCATTCCAAAAAAGGTAATTCTTGAATAAAATTCTCGTATAGGACGTTTTAAAACTCAGTCTAGATTCAGGAATATTTTACTCAGACGTCAAAATACCACTTTAACTTATCTTGAGAGTTTCTTACAAACACTTACCTTGAATCACATAAATGCATTCCTCGTCATCTTGTAACTGCGAGAATCCTCCCTCTCCTCCATCGTCATCTGTCACATCCATTTCACCTTCTTCATCACGGTCCTCACCATTCACTCTGCCAAATTCCCTACAGCAATTTTCATTGCGTTGCCCAATGCCAAAGCGATTTGCGTGATGACGTCGCTGTATTTCATTATCCGATGCCGCCAATGCATCTTCTTCACTGGCAATGAAGTAAATATTTTTCGGTTTTGGACGCATTCCAGCACGTTTACAAAACTCCTGAAAAAGTTCATCCTTAGTCTTACGTATGCCACGTTTCAAACCACACAAACGTTGTGGCGGCCCATCATCGTCATCATCATAAAAACTAACAGACTGGCTGTCGACCAATTCTTGTCGTCGTCGCTGCTGCTGACTCCTTTCATTTTCACTTTCATCGCCGCCGCGTTCACTTTCGCTTTGTATAGCTGGGTCAAAAGGTCGTGTATTTGTCGCCATGTTGCGACGTGTTGTTTTACGCTCATTATGCGGTGTTGCATGTCTGGGAAAGATGTCAGTGGTGGTTGAAATGCTACGGGTTAGCGGCGCGAAATCTGTTGTCAAGTCACCGTATCGAACATATTGTTTCGGCATGCTAGGTAATGTTTGTGAGGAGCCGCTACCCATTTTAATCGCAGAAGGAGGTGGTGGTGGTAGACCGTGCGTTGAGTTGCTGTTAAGTTCATTAAGAGATTTGGCAAAATTCTTGGAATGTAAATTACATTTCGGCTGATGTGTTTTCGCAAAATAATACCTGAGTAAGAACAAAATGAGAGGAAACACATAGAAATGATGTATGAGTTATGAGGAAACTAAAAATGAATTGAGCAAATAACAAACTTCAACCTACCTCCTCTCTAGGTCATTGTTGACAAATGTTTCAGCTGCATTCGGATGTCGGCGACATGGCACATAACCGGCTATTTGATGTAATAGTTTTGCGCTATCCAACTCCAATTCGGCTGCAGGCGGCGCCCGACAATCATTGTGCACCTTATTATGGTTATTGCAGCTATTTAGCCGAGGGCGTTGTTGTGGTTTGCGGACAATGGGCGCTACAGTTGCTGAGGATATTGAATGTTTGTAGCTTTTGTAGGTGTGACTATGCGAAGTTTCTCCCTCTTTAAGCTTTTCCTGTAGGTTGGTAATATTGAAGCAGGGCAGACGCTGTAGAAACGTAAAAGGGCAGAGGAAATTTAGCAATGAATGCAAGTTACACAATACAAGTGTAAACATGCGTAGCATGAGGATATTGAAGTTAACGGGAAACCGTTATCAGAGTTCATATGTCAATGGAAATTAGTCATTTGTATGAGAATCGTTGAGAACTCTCTGAGGGCAGGAAAGTGTCCTGGGGCCCAACTGTGGAGAATAGGACCAGGAAGTTATCGGTTGCAATGTATTGTGGGCAGGAGCTGGGGACTCTCGCCAAGGAGAGTCTGGTGGAAAACTGCAGGCGACAAGCATCACCAAAATATAAGTATCAATAAAACGGAAAGAGCTAGTTGATATAAGAAGAGCTCTTAGAACAAATCTACCTTGGCATTGAGTGTCATGCTGAATATACATTCGCGCAGGCAGCCAGGAGTCGGCATTTATTGAGGCCTCATGATAGGATCTTTGACTTTTTGACATCGGGCACTATGGGATTCTAACCAACTTCGACAAGCTCAACCTTAGTCATTCCCTCGAAAGAAAATTAAGGAAACGGGCTCCCTGGGTTAGTGGACTAGTTATGGATGTGTTGAAGTGGTACGAGAAGGTTGGTGAAGACCTTGCCGCGGCTAGGAGATTTATGAATGAGATGGCATCCAATGTTCCGTAGGAGAATATGATATCTACTTAGATAGTCAAGCGACAGTAAAATCCTTGAGTTCAGCTGTGAGGAAGTGGAGGGTGCTCTGGGAACGCTTGCGATTGCATTGAATTATATTTAGATTAAGGTCATCTGGGTACTAGGCCATGGAAGTCTCTTCGGTAATTGTCACGCGGATATCTTAGTCCGCACCGCACGGGATGTAGATGGGTGTGAGGAATAACGAATTCCGTTGTCCACCTGTGGCTCCATATCTGGGTCTCGAGTTAGCTTTGCAAACGCTGCCCAGACACTACCTCTTATAGGGTAGCAGGATCCGTATGGCCGGAAAAAGTGGCAGGGAATCTGGAAAAATTACTATAAAATTATTTGATGAATATCTCAGAAGATTCCAGAATCATTGAGCTGAGCTGACCAGCGACCAATGCTATCATCTCCATTGTACAGCCGGTAGGCTTAGTTACCAGAGGTCGCCGTAGTTATGTATATGAATTTCTCGACTAGGGTCGACTGAGACTTAGAACCCGAAGAGGGCCTCTCCCTCTTTGAACGCATGCCAATCTTCTTTATTATCTTCAAATATTAAAGCTTCTGTCGAGACAGAGATGGTGGTCTTTAAACTTATAAGTTCTAAGCCTAAACTTATAAGTAAAAAAAAAAAATTGCCGACTGGCATCAGAGAGCGCTGCCTTATTCCCATTTTTGGCCATTTTCTATGTTCCGAAAATTCTCTCCAGACAGAGAAAAGCTCTTTTCAATACCTTAAATTTTTTTGTATACAAACCAGTGTATCCTACTTAGTCCACAGTCATCCTGTTCCACTAAAATATAAGACGAGTCATTTCCCATATTCTCTCCCTCGCTGTTTTTTCAGTTTCACTTTTTTCCCCTCCCTCATTATCTCCCTTCCCATCTTCCTCAAACAAACCATACCATCTTAATTTTCCGGCAGGTATAGTAGATAAGCATATCTGCATAGCGTAGGTGCTGGTACTGGAGCGTACCGGATGCGATGCGATCAAGGAAGTCGCATCATTTATATTCTCCAGCGAGTTAAGGAGCTTTAAATACTCCCGTCGAAGCGTCGTGAAGGTTCGAAGGGCTGATATCAAAAAGTGCTAGTATTGGAGCGTAACGAAATTGATCCGGTCAAGCAAGTCGCATAATTTATATTCACCATTGGGCTAAGGGGCTCCGAATGTTCCCGCAGTATACATGCTTATCGTAAGATACGACTAAAATATATGGAATGTTGGAGTGGCAACAAAAATTTGTTTCGAGGCAGTCGGGATGGAACCAAAAGATGTTAATACAGGACCGTGCCGGAATCAATCCGGAGTAGAACTGTCTATAGACGCACAATACTTTCTCGGCCGACGGGTATGTTTTCGCTATTTTATTTAAATTTTCCCGAAAAAAAAGTATCCTTAGGCCAGAGTAAAACTATAAATAATATTCTTTCGAATAGGTCGGTTAGGTCCTTTCCCCAAAAAAATTAGATTTCGTTTTCCCCGATTTTTATATACCTACTTATTTAAAATAATTTCAAGAAGTTTCATGAGCCGCTCATCTCTCCCCTCTTCCCTCTCCATAACCTTCTCCTTCTCCCTCTCCCTCCCCCTCTTTCTCTTCTTCTCCCTCTTCCTTTCTCTTTCTCTTTCTCCCTCTCATCGTTCACCTTTTCTACCATTACCTGTCTCCCATTTCCCACTTATTTTCCCACTCTTACTGTATTCTAATAAATGTAGATTCCTCTCGATCTAGGCTATATCTATCTATGTACCAAATACCAAATCGCCAAACAAAACAAGCTTTTTTGGAAAATGTCGTTCCCTTGTCCCGGTCTCTAATCCGCTACACTCCAAATTGGATAATTAGTTTCAAAGCCTTTTGAGGACATAAATCTGAGTATTATAGAATACGTAAATTATATGTATAAAAAGGAATAACCTTATCTTAACGTTATTGTCAATACTCACATTATGATATCCGATTTCTTGTAAACTGATGAACAGGAAAATATTTAAAAGACCCACAAACTCTGTGGTTATAAAGCCGATGACAAATAAAAAGAAACTTTGGCCGTATGTAACTTTGAAGAGAGCCGGCTGCAAACTGGACCGTGATCTTAACTTTGAACCAATTTCCGCCTTTAGAATCGAAATGTAGGCAATAAGCCCAATGAGCATTAATAAACCTGAAAAGCCCAGAAAAAATTCAACATGTCACTAGTTTATAAAACCGGCCTCGTGACAAGTAGATATGTACGCATGCATAGGCAAATATTTAACAACTAAACTTAAGTCAATAAAGTAAGCTCACCTGATACAATGAACATTATGCCCGCACTAAAGTAATATAAATTATTTTGATGTGAACAAGTTGGCACTAGGAAGACGATAAAGCTGATCAGAAGTAAAATGCCGGATGCCAAAAAGAATGGACAAGATTTGGTGACAGTAACTGTAAAATTGATTTTCGAGATTTATTATTTAGCTTTTAAGAATTCATCGAAATATCCGTCAGTGCATTGCGGTTAGCAAACAAATGTAGATTGCGTGTAATATATAAAATAAATTTAAAGCTAGGCAAATAAATGAAATAAAAACAAGTAAGTTCAGTTGGAATCAAATATTATATATCCAGCTGTAGATTTTCGATAAAATAACTCCAGCTTGCTTGCCAGCCTACTTTGTTTTTTGTTATTTAAAAGATTGGGCTCAACGCTCTCTGAGAACAGTTACTTTTGATACTTTTTTGATAGTTTTGTGACCCAATAATGCCAGAAAGATTTAACATATTCGGATGAAATTGACACAGATATACATAATATGTAGTTCGGAAGAATCTGTTGGCTATATTTTTTTTTTAAAGAGAGGGTACTCCCTCTGTTCCTTTCTCTTAAAACAGTATTTTTATATTGCTCTAATTTTACCCGTATTTGCCCTATAACAAAAATATTTGGCAACTGTGTCATACAAATAGAGTTCTAACCAACAGTATGCAGTGGCGAATTCCCCTACAAAAAAAAAATCGTGTATAGGTAATACAGATAGTGATTAATGCAAATTTGGAAAAGTAAGCAGTGGAGGACGCCTCCCATCCCACCCCCAGCCCTCTGGAAGCTTTTTTATACCCAGCTGTTCTTGTAAACAAGCTATTATAACTTTGATTGGATAACGGTTGGTTGTACAGATAAAAGAATCGAGATAGATATAGACTTCCATATATCAAAATCATCAGCATCGAAAAAAAATTTGATTAAGCCATGTCCGTCCGTCCGCCCGTCTGTTCGTTAACACGATAACTTGAGAAAATATTGAGATATCTTCAACAAATTTGGTACATGAGCTTATCTGGACCCAGAATAGATTGGTATTGAAAATGAGCGAAATCGGATGATAACCACGCCCATTTTTATATATATAACATTTTGGAAAACACATAAAACTTGATTATTTAGTAAATAATACAACTAGAATGTCGAAATTTGACGTGTGGACTGATATAGAGACTCTTGATAAACATTTGAAAACATTTTTTAAAATGGGCGTGGCACCGCCCACTTGTGATAAACTCAATTTTAGAAATATGACTGATCATAAATCAAAAATCGTTAAACCTATCGTAACAAAATTCGGTAGAGAGGTTGCCTTTACTATAAGGAATGCTTTGAAGGAAAATTAACGAAATCGGTTAAGGACCATGCCCACTTTTATATTAGAGATTCTTAAAACGGTCGTGGACGAATAAAATAAGCTATATCTTTGGAAAAAAGAGCTTTATATCAATGGCATTTCATTTCCCAAGTGGATTTATAACAATAAATAGGAAAAACACCGCCCCTTTTATGGTTAAGCAATTTTCCATGTTTCGGGAGCCATAACTCGAAGAAAAATTAGTTCAGAATAGAACCATATGTACATGTATTATTGCGCAGCCTTGTAACACTATTAAGCACACAAAACAAACAACAAATGCATTTCAAGTGAACAGCTGGGTATGTAATGTTCGGTTTCACCCGAACTTATACTGAATTTATATACTTTAGAGTAATAATATTTGGTATAGGGGAACCCCAATTCCTCGGTGTCTAACAATTATTGCTATCTAGGTCACTTAGATTGAGGCCTGATCAATTGTGGAAAAGTTAACAGTGTCGTATCCGTAATAATTCTAGGATTATTTGAAGGCTATTTCGTAATAACTGAGCGACTGTTTTAAAGATTACATCGGAAATTTCTCTGTACCTGTACTATTTTGGGATCAACTTAGGATCATTTCGGAATTGTTTTCGAAATAATGACTGAACTGTGCAGAGAATATTTCGGATTGTTTTCGGGACTATTTTAGGACTCTTTTCGGACAGTTTCGGTATCAATTCGGCACCATTTCTCGATAGGATAAGGATATTTTCGTAACTTTTGCCATCACTTCGTATTGTTGTCCGGATCGATATAAGATTCCGTTCTTCTGTGATTCAGTCACAAAGGCAACATATGGTAGTTCCGATATCGAAACATCCATACGTGCAAACATACCAACTTTCATGGTTCATTTAGCTTTCGGGATAGTAATGGGATAATTGAGGGATCATTTCAAAATCATTTCCAGATTATTTTGAGACTATCCGCAGATCATTGCGCTACTTTATCTGCGTTGTCTACTGGTTGTTTCGAGGCCATTTTGGGGCTATTTCTGGATCACTTTGGATAATTTAAGGATTGTTTTCGTAATGAATTTTGGGACCAGCTCGGGAACATTTGTGACCATTTGGGGAGTGTGCTCGGAATCAATTTCGGACTATTTCAGGATTCTTTCGGGACTGTTTCGGAATTTTCGGTCGGCATCGTTTCATGGCTATTTCAAAAATATATCAGGACTCCAAATGGACCGCTTCGGTTTTGATTAAACTACCCTTTTAGAACTATTGAACATTTTATTTTATCATGACCCTGTCGGCACTTTATCGGATAAGTTTCTTGCTTTTTTTCGTAAATATATCGCCGAGGCTATTTCGTGACCAGTTCGGGCTTTCAAATTAGGGACCGTTTCGGTTTTGTTCTGAAGCCCTTTTCGGAGCTATTACAAAATTTTTCTTTGATCTGTCGCCAAAAATATATAAAACAGTACCAAGAGCGTAGTAATATATACAACATTTAGCACCATATGTTTATAAGGAATAACCGCCTAGGTCCCTTGTTAAAGTAATGCATTTAGGCTGTTATTCTACGAAATGTAGCATATCTTTCTGCGCACTTGACACTGTTTTACATATTTTTGGCGATGGAGTTTTAGCGTTTGGCGATGGAATTTGGGAGCTGTTTTTAATCAGTTTCTTTATTGTTTTCGTAATAATATCGCCGAGGCTAATTTGTGATAACTTTGCGATTATCTCCGTTGAATTTTGACACTACTTTCGAGATTATTTTCGGACTACGAAACCATTTAGATGTTGCTTTCAACTACTTTTCTATTGCCGGATCACTTCGAGATTGTTTTCGCTACTATTTTGAGACCATTTAAGAATCATTTCGTAAAAAAGTGCTCCTAATTATTATGTCTTATATATACTTCCAGACTTAAGTCTATTTATTTACAAAAGAAAACGGCCAGACATCTAAACATCCAAGCTAAACAATTCTGAAAAAGAAGCCAGTTTTCAGATTAATAACAGAATCATTCCAGGACTACCTCCGGATACTTTCAAGGCTTTATTTGGATTATTAAGGGCCGAATTGTTTCGAGAATATTTAAAAGTACACTTTTGTAACTATTTTGGGATTATTTCAGCACTATTTACTATTGCTTGCGGTATGTCAGGGCTGTTTCAAGATTATCTGAAACTATATCAGAACTGTTTTCAAGATCATATTGGATATAGCCCCAATATGATCTTGAGGAGTATTTCATATATGATTTCAATTGAAAATTTAACGAGTTTAAAGCTTTTATAAGATGCTATTATAAAATTCAAAAACGTATGCTAACGTTATGGAAGAGCATTGTCCTCCGCTTCGTGTCATTTTCTCAATTGCTGTTGCCGTATACAAGTGCAAGTTTTTTATCAAATTTTTTGGTGGGTTGATACCATATAACCGAAGAACCTCTTTGGTATGTCAAGACTTATTCTTATACCTTGGCGTTGGTAATGCAAACTGTCATTTAAAGGATTCTCCCCTAATATTTTTGATTTGGGATCTGCATCCAAAACCCGCGCTGAACGTGCAAATCCTAGTCCCAAATTTAAAGCACATAAATGACACCGAAAAGTGTCATATACTTAAGAGGCACATTCTGAGCTTTTTATGTGCGTGCTAGTAGTCTAATTGGACGTCTATTTAGACTCACATAATGTATGAAATAAGGCTCAGGTCAGAGATCATAATGAGCGTTAATGGTCCGAATTAGAACTCTTTCTGATTCCAAGTCTTTGCTGGGATTATTTTCTTCTTCAACTCATTTTAGTGGGTTGATAATTAATATGTATTTTCTCAGACGTTTCTAACCGTATATATCCAATATAATTATACTCAGTTGAGCAGAGCTAACAGAGTATATTAAGTTTGATTGGATAACGGTTGGTTGTACAGGTATAAAGGAATCGAGATATATATAGACTTCCATATATCAAAATCATCAGGATCGAAAAAAAATTTGATTGAGCAATGTCCGTCCGTCCGTCCGTCCGTTAACACGATAACTTGAGTAAATTTTGAGGTATCTTGATGAAATTTGGTATGTAGGTTCCTGGGCACTAATCCCAGATCGCTATTTAAAATGAACGATATCGGACTATAACCACGCCCACTTTTTCGATATGGGAAATTTCGAAAAACCGAAAAAGTGCGATAATTCATTACCAAAGACGGATAAAGCAATGCAACTTGGTAGATAAGTTGAGCTTATGACGCAGAATAGAAAATTAGTAAAATTTTGGACAATGGGCGTGGCACCGCCCACTTTTAAAAGAAGGTAATTTAAAATTTCTGCAAGCTGTAATTTGGTAGTCGTTGAAGATATCATGATGTGATTTGGCAGGAACGTTACTCCTATTACTATATGTATGCTTAATAAAAATTAGCAAAATCGGAGAACGACCACGCCCATTTGAAAAATTTTTTTTTTTTTTTTAGTCAAATTTTAACAAAAAATTTAATATCTTTACAGTATATAAGTAAATTATGTCAACATTCAACTCCAGTAATGATATGGTGCAAAAAAATGCAAAAATAAAAGAAAATTTCCAAATGGGCGTGGCTCCGCCATTTTTCATTTAATTTTCTAGGATACTTTTAATGCCATAAGTCGAACAAAAATTTTCAAATCCTTGTGAAATTTGGTAGGAGCTTTGATTCTAGGACGATAACTTATTTCTGTGAAAAAGGGCGAAATCGGTTGAAGACACGCCCTGTTTTTATACACAGTCGACCCTCTGTCCTTCCGCTCGGCCGTTAACACGATAACTTGAGCAAAAATCGATATATCTTTACTAAAATCAGTTCACGTACATATCTGAACTTACTTTGTATTGGTGTAAAAAATGCCAGAAATCCGACTATGACCACGCCCACTTTTTCGATATCGAAAATTACGAAAAATGAATAAAATGCAATAATTCTATACAAATACGAAAAAAGGGATGAAACATGGTAATTGGATTGGTTTATTGGCGCAAAATATAACTTTAGAAAAAACTTTGTAAAATGGTTGTGACACCTACCATATTAAGTAGAAGAAAATGAAAATGTTCTGCAGGGCGAGATAAAAAACCCTTGAAATCTTTGCGGGAATACTGTTTGTGGAGTTACATATATAAATAAATTAGCGGTATCCAACAGATGATGTTCTGCGTCATCCTGGTCCACATTTTGGTCGATATCTGGTAAACGCCTTCACATATACAACTACCACCACTCCCTTTTAAAACCGTTATTAATACCTTTAATTTGATACTCATATCGTACAAACACATCCTAGAGTCACCCCTGATACACCTTTATGGCGATAGCTTGAAAAGGCGTCCACCTATAGAACTAAGGCCCACGCCCTTTTAAAATACTCATTAACACCTTTCATTTGATACCCATATCGTACAAACAAATTTTAGGGTCACCCCTGGTCCACTTTTATGGCGATATCTCGAAAAGGCGTCCACCTATAGAACTATGGCCCACTCCCTCATAAAATACTCGTTAATACCTTTCATTTGATTCATACAAACACGTTCCAGTGTTACCCTCGGTTCATTTTCCTACATAGTTCTTTTCCCTTTATTATGTCACCATAGCTCTCATCTGAGTATGTAATGTTCGGTTACACCCGAACTTAACCTTCCTAACTTGTTTTTTGTTGCTCTGTGTTTTTGTGAAATGAAGTTAAAAGAATAAATGGGCAACAGCGCTTTGGGGAAGACTTCACACGTGCATGTTCAAACTTAATATCTCTTTGGACATACGAATATACAAACATACGTATGTAGCTGGCTAAAAATCCAATCGAGTGTGTGCTATTTGTTGTACAATGTACCTATATGAAATGTTCATATCCTACTATATTAAACTACATATGGGCATTTCCATAAAATATGGGTTATCCTAAAATCTGAAAAATTTTAATGTTTTATCAATTAGGACGCAGAATTCAAAATCGGGGCTTTACTCTAAGCATGTCGGGGTCTTTATTTTAATATATAGTAAAATAAAACTGTTTGGTAAAAAAGACCCTAACATTTTGAAGAGCTTTTCTAAAAATCATAACACAATTCCCTTAGGAAGGATCACTCTCGTTCTCTAATACATTCCCTATTTTGCTGTAGTTCCACCTTATTGTTAAGTGACACAGAGAAAACGCTCTCTGATCTCTAAACAGTTTTAAGTGACTTTAGGCAGGTACGAGTTGAGAATGGCAGTCCAGGAAATTAGGGTTATAAAGACTTCGTTTTCAACAGATGACTACACGTAAGGACAATTGGATATTTTTATGGCTTTTTTGGTAAACTGATCCCCCGCAAACATTGTTCAATTTCAATTGGGTGCCGTCATCAAGGTAACATCCGCAATGCTGGAAATGCCCATATCTAACAAAACGTGTATGTGAACTGCGCACCACTTCATGTGAGGCATAGAAACAATTTAAAGTGTGAAAATCACTAGCAGCTTCATTGTTGCTATCAGTGCTCCCGTCCACAAGGGTATAAACATACACACTATACTATACATACATACATACATACATGACTTTAGTATATATTTGGATGCACGTGTGCCCATTGAAGAGTATTGACACTTCCGCTCTAATTACTATGTTTTTCTATATATTTTTTGCCATGCAGCTAAAAAATTAATAAATATATAATACTCTTAAGCTATAATACATATATGTATCTATATTTATAGCGATATATGTATGTAGGTTTACACACATAAAAAATAATAAATGTAAGGCGCGATAATCTCCGAAGAGATTTAAGGCCAAGCTTCTCTTCCAATTTGCGTCGTGCTCCTTTTAATTTTACCTACAAATTGGCGGGACTGGACCTACTTGTTTTATGCCTACTCCGAACGGCATCTGCAAGGCAGATGAGTTTTCACTGAGAGCTTTTCATGGCAGAAATACACTCGGAGTGCTTGCCAAGCACTGCCGAGGGGCGACCCTGCTTAGAAACATTTTCTTCTAATTGAAAAACCTTATTTCTAAAATTTTGATGTTGCTTTGCCCGGCGTGTGAACCCAGGGCATTCGGTGTGGTAGGCGGAGCACGCTACCATCACACCACGGTGGCCGCCACACACATAGATATTGATTTTAATAAGCAGTGTCTGCACCAAACACCCGAGGAACAGTAACTCATACGTAGGGATAGAACTTAAAAAATAAACAAGTAAGGAAGGCTAAGTTCGGGTGTAACCGAACATTACATACTCAGTTGAGAGCTATGGACACAAAATAAGGGAAAATCACCATGTAGGAAAATAAACCTAGGGTAACCCTGGAATGTGTTTGTATGAAATGTGTATCAAATGGAAGGTATTAAAGAGTATTTTAAGAGGGAGTAGGCCATAGATCTATAGGTGGACGCCTTTTCGAAATATCGCCATAAATGTGGACCAGGGGTGACTCTAGAATTTGTTTGTACGATATCGGTATCAAATGAAAGGTGTTAATAAGTATTTTAAAAGGGCGTGGGCCTTAGTTTTATAGGTAGACGCCTTGTCGAGATATCGCCATAACGGTGGACCAAGGGTGACTCTAGAATTTGTTTGTACGATATGGGTCTCAAATGAAAGGTGTTAATGAAAGTTTTAAAAGGGATTGCTGGTAGTTGTATATGTGAAGGCGTTTTCAAGATATTGACCAAAATGTGAGCCAGGGTGACCCAGAACATCAACTGTCGGGTACCGCTAATTTATTTATATATGTAATACCACGAACAGTATTCCTGCCAAGATTCCAAGGGCTTTTGATTTCGACCTGCAAAACTTTTTCATTTTCTTCTAGTTAATATGGTAGGTGTCACACCCATTTTGCAAAGTTTTTTTTACTAAAGTTATATTTTGCGTCAATAAACCAATCCATATACCATGTTTCATCCCTTTTTTCGTATTTGGTATAGAATTATGGCATTTTTTCATTTTTCGTAACTTTCCATATCGAAAAAGTGGGCGTGGTCATAGTCGGATTTCTGCCATTTTTTACACCAATACAAAGTGAGTTCAGATAAGTACGTTAACTGAGTTTAGTAAAGATATACCGATTTTTGCTCAAGTTATCGTGGTAACGGCCGAGTGGAAGGACAGCCGGTCGACTGTGTATAAAAACTGGGCGTGGCTTCAAGCGATTTCGCCCTTTTTCACAGAAAACAGTTATCGTCTGATAATCAAAGCCCCTACCAAATTTCACAAGGATTGGTAAATTTGTGTTCGACTTATGGCATTAAAAGTATTCTAGACAAATTAAATGAAAAAGGGCGGAGCCACGCCCATTTTGAAATTTTCTTTTATTTTTGTATTTTATTGCACCATATCATTACTGGAGTCGAATGTTGACATAATTTACTTATATACTGTAAAGATATTAAATTTTTTATTAAAATTTGGCTTAAAAATTTTTTTTTAAGTGGGCGTGGTCGTTCTCCGATTTTACGAATTTTTATTAAGCATACATATAGTAATAGGAGTAACTTTCCTGTCAAATTTCATCATGATATCTTCAACAACTGCCAAATTACAGCTTGCAAAACTTTTAAATAACCTTCTTTTAAAAGTGGGCGGTGCCACGCCCATTGTCCATAATTTTACTAATTTTCTATTCTGCGTCATAAGCTCAACTCATCTACAAAGTTTCATCGCTTTATCCATCTGTGGTAATGAATTATCGCACTTTTTCGGTTTTTCGAAATTTTCGATATCGAAAAAGTGGGCGTGGTTATAGTCCGATATCGTTCATTTTAAATATCGATCTGAGATGAGTGTCCAGGATCCTACGTACCAAATTTCATCAAGATACCTCAAAATTTACTCAAGTGATCGTGTTAACGGACAGACGGACGGACGGACAAGGCTCAATCAAATTGTTTTTCGATACTGATGATTTTGATATATGGAAGTCTATATCTATCTCGATTCCTTTATACCTGTACAACCAATCGTTATCAAATCAAAGTTAATATACTCTGTGAGCTCTGCTCAACTGAGTATAAAAAAGCAACGATAACGGTACTCATTTAAAATACTCGGATCAAAGTATCGTTGCTAGTACTCATATTCAGTAGAAGGTATCGAGTATAATCGATCCAAGTGAGTACTTCGGAATTTTAACGAAAAGGGAAGAAATTTCCTTGTGCTGTACTCTAATTTTCGTAAAAAATTTTGGTTTAACAATATTCGTAGCTATGCCAAGTGTTAGTAATGTGACCTGTGCGGTTCCAGTTCTTCCCACGTTTCTCCACTGATATATGAGCAGGTTTTATTTTCAGAAATTTTGAGTGATTCTTTTACCACCATAATGGTAAAAGTGGTTTTGTGTGAAAGGAAGAGTTAATAGCTTTTACTCAGTTAAACTCGTGTAAGAGATTTGATGAAGATATCTACATTTTTTTCCTAAGTTATCGTGTTAATGGACTGTACTTTGTTGAACTTAAACCTGTAGACTATAGACACTTGGTAAAGTATCTATACTTTACTCAGTACTTGTTAAAAAGCATCGAGTATTTTATAGAAAAGTATCGATATAACTAACTCAGTACTGCTATCGTTCTATCTTCACTGATACGCTCCGGTAACCCCAAAATAGAGCGATGACCAACTAATATGACCAGCAGTTGCTCACACATACATACACATGTAGGTACTATTTTTAAAGCGTATATCCATTCAACGAGTGTGTACGGTTGTATGTGTTGTATAAATATGTAAACGAGTATTCATGTGCGAAGTGTAAATGTTATGTAGCCTCGAACGCTTTTTATACTCAGCGTGCTTTGCACACAGAGTATATTAACTTTGATTGGATAACGGTTGGTTGTACAGGTATAAAGGAATCGAGATAGATATAGACTTCCATATATCAAAATCATCAGCATCGAAAAAAAATTTGATTGAGCCGTGTCCGTCCGTCCGTCCGTCCGTTAACACGATAACTTGAATAAATATTGAGATATCTTCGCCAAATTTTGTACATGAACTTATCTGGACCCAGAATAGATTAGTATTGAAAATGAGCGAAATCGGATGATCACCACGCCCACTTTATATATATATTCAATTTTGAAAAACACAAAAAACCTGATTATTTAGTAAATAATACACCTAGAATGTTGAAATTTGACATGTGGACTGATATAGAGACTCTTGACAAAAATTTGAAAAAATTTTATTAAATGGGCGTGGAACCGCCCACTTGTGATAAAATCAATTTTACAAATATCATTAATCATAAATCAAAAATCGTTAAACTTATCGTAACAAAATTCGGCAGGAAGTTGCATCCCTATAAGGAGAGCTTTGAAGAAAAATTAAGGAAATCGGTTAAGAACCACGCCCACTTTTATATAAAAGATTTTTAAAACGGCCGTGGAGGAATAAAATAAGCTATATCTTTGCAAAAAAGAGCTTTATATCAATGGTATTTCATTTTCCAAGTGGATTTATAACAACAAATACGAAAAACTTAAAATTTTTAAAAATGGGCGTGGCACAGCCCCTTTTATGACGAAGCAATTTTATATGTTTCCGGAGCCATAACTCGAAGAAAAATTAACGGATCGTAATAAAATTGGCTACAAAAATTTTCCCTATAGCAGGAAATATTTTTAGAAAAAATGGGCGAGATCGGTTAAAGATCACGCCCAATTTTATGTAAAAGATTTTTATAAGGGTCGTAGACTAGACTATAATAATAAGCTCTAACTTAGCAAAAAATAGTTTTGAATCAATGATATTTCACTTATCAAGTTTTATTGTAAGAGGAAATGGGGAGACATTTTTTTTAAACGGGCGGTGCCACGTGTTATGTAGAAAAGTAATTTATCTGAAATGATATGTACAATTGAAGCTCCCACTGAGTGTATAATGTTCGGTTACACCCGAACTTAGCCTTCCTTACTTGTTAAAGGTGGCTTTATTATTTTTAGGTGTACTTGTAAAACATTTTGGGAGCTATAGATATTGCAGTCACCATTGGCTATGATAAGAATTTAAATTGAAATTATTTTACGTAAAACGTATGTATTTTCTAACTGTATTTTAAGCACATAATTTATACAAATCTTGATAATCATTATTATTTGGTACGTAGCAAAGGTCATCCAGTTATGAAAACGGAAGCCAACTTGGACCAACATATGTAGCGACACATCCCCTGTCGGCTATCTGCAAATTGGTTTGCAATATGTAACAAAATAGAGACCCACCTCTATCGTTCGTATCTCCGTATCCGTGCCCATAACCAAACACCCTCAGCACCCTTCCTCTTGTACTAGCCTCTTACATTCCCCCCATGGTGTTACCGCAGTATTGGCCATAAAGCAAGATGCCAGGATAAATGCCTGCTTATTCTTCTAATCGACGGCCACTACTTTGAGGTGCTCAGACGTGTTGCAAAGCAGCATATATAAATGCAGCTGTTTCCTTTCCATGGCCGCAGCTCATGAATCGTGAAGTACGAGCGCCCAGAAACCTTTCCTCCCGATGAAAGTCATTGCCCTTGGGTCAGCGCCAAGTCAAACAAGCCCTTTTGAAGGATGAAAGGAGCTGGCTCGAACCCACTTTACCCAGTTGGGTATTTATATGTAAGACTTGCAACATCATTGGATTGTCCTCTTAGACCTTCGTCGTGATGTTTATGTGCTTCTATTGCCCTTCGGTTTAAGACTTTGGAGGTCCTCTTCATCCATTTCCGTTTCTTGCATATTTCGATTGTTATTCTCAGTAAACCTTTTCCCAAAGCGTAAATGCCATGCTGAATATCCTATGTGAGACTTGCAATATCATTTGACTGCTTGTTCTCCTCCGACACCTTCGTCGTGACGCCCGCGACCTCCATCTGCCCTCTTGCTTTAAGGCTTCCGATGTCCTTTTCGACTTTGCCCTCTTGGCATATACTAGAAGTTTTTTAGCACTCAGCTGCCTCGAGATCAGGTAATTCTGCCACATTTAGTAGTTGGAACCTTGACCTCACGAGCGCAAGACATAAACACAACACGTGCTCAACCGTTCCTTCCTGCAGCCCACACTTCCTCCAGTCCAGTTTGTGTACCCTAAGTCTTCTCTCTTTCCTTAGAGATATGAACAATTTTGTGAGTCTAATTTGTTAGGACTCAGCTGCCTCGAGATCAGGTAATTTTGCCACATTTAGTAGTTGGAACCTTGACCTCACGAGCGCAAGACATA
This sequence comes from Eurosta solidaginis, assembly GCF_040869045.1. Classification (NCBI taxonomy): domain Eukaryota; kingdom Metazoa; phylum Arthropoda; class Insecta; order Diptera; family Tephritidae; genus Eurosta; species Eurosta solidaginis. The sequence continues at coordinate 223,142,174 of NC_090322.1, read as the reverse complement.
AACACAACACGCGCTCAACCGTTCCTTCCTGCAGCCGACACTTACTCCAGTCCAGTTTGTGTACCTTAAGTCTTCTCTCTTTCTTTAGAGATATGAACAACTTTGTGAGTCTAATTTGTTAGGATTTTCACATGATGTTTAAAGTTTTGCAGCCAACTTTTTTTTCCACGTCTTTCCTGCTCGATGGATCAGAAGCAACTCCTGTTCAGTTTGATTTCTCCAAGGCTGACTTGAATGTCTACCGTCGATTTTTAGAAGGTAGCACCCTCGTTACCTTACATCCCCTAATGACTGGAAACCTAATAAAAGTGCTTACTTGCATTCCAGGACATTTCTCGATAAAGTATTAATGGCCGCCTGACTATCAAAATCTCTTTTTATTGCAGCTTAAGCACGCTTCCTCCAGAATTTCTGCTGCTTTCTTCAAGGCTACAATTGTCACTCGAAAGACACTGCAGTGATTTGGAAACAGCAGACCCGACCCCTTCTGTTAGTTTAGAACTATCGATATGCACGTGTATAGTATTTTTTGCAGTTTCTGCACCCTTGCGCCAACCATCCGGTTATTTTTTTGGCCCCTATATCTCTTTGGAAGCTCACGCAATGAGGCTTCGCGTTGTTTCTTAGCATTTAACTGAAATTGTTGTTGTTTGTTTTGACAGGCCTGCAGCTTCCCCGGTGTGTTTCTTTTAACATGGCATGGCTCTGAACTTTAGGTACAACGTAATGCTATCGACGTGGTTGTCTGATATTTTCGACACTTGTATCGCCCACGACGTGAAGATGGTCGCCAAGGATTTAGGCGGTGATAGTACCAAGTTTCGCGAACGGTAATAGGGTACCCATTTTCTCCGATAGCCAGGCGGCACTCGGGTCAGAGACGATATCATCAGACCTGGTTGGGTAGTGTAGGGAGAGCGCCATGATTCTTGCGAGCAGGCGATCGTTACCCTGATATGGGTGCCGGGGCACCGAAACATACAGGGTAACGAGATGGCGGATGAGCTGGCACGGCGTGGAGCGGCTGTTGATGTATTAGGAGTGAAGGAGGTCCTTGCACCCCTGCGATTCATCAAGGGTCGCATCTCCCAGCACTAGTTGGGTGAGGCCAACAATAGGTGGAATCGGTTGCGGACCTGTAGAGTTTCCAAGAGCATGTGTCCACTATATAACGAAAAACGATCGGTAGCTGTCCTTAAGATGCACAGAAGGGATATATCCAGAGTAGTTGCGGTGCTCTCGGGCCATTGGACAATTGGGGTACATGCGGCACGGATGGGACTGGAACACAATACCTCCTGTCGCAGCTGCAAGCGTCCGGAGGTAGAGGAGACCGTTGAGCATCTGCTGTGTAAATGCCCAGCACACTGTCGAAGCAGACTAAAGTTTCTTGGAAAGCCCTTTTTCGAAAGCCTCCCAAAACTCCAGGATGTTAGGGCGGGAGAGCTTCTCAAATTCATAAACTCCACGGGATGGACATAAGGGGACGGGTTTTTCCCTGAGGCGCGTGAAAATGTTCATCAGTATTCTTAAAACACCCTTTCATTGGTTAACTCACGAGTTTGTGGTATCAAATCGGCGCATGAGCGCTAATTGGAGTCAATTGGGACTCGCCACTCCAACCAACCAACCAACCAACCAACCACCAAGTTTCGCGAGGCGAAAAAAGTGGAAAGCTAAGAAGATAGCTTCTAATTTTACAGCATAGCTCATCCTCTCATTCTCTACATCTGCGCATACACTTCTTTAACGTTCTTCCATCCTTTTCGATGCCTTTCTTTCTATTTTTCACTCTTTGCGTACCTAACTTCCGCTGGAAGATCACTGTCCTCCTCTATATCTTCTTCCACATTTCCCTTATCCTCTCTCCACTTGCCTCTTCTTTTTCCTTCCATTCTCCCTGTTCTTCTTCATATCTCCCTCTCTCCTACTGCCTTTCTCACTCCTTCCCCCTTTCCCTCTAGCTCTAGTCTTTCTCCGTCTTATTGTAACAAACCATCTACCATAATTCCTACAAGCCACGTCAATAGTCCTTCGAGCGAATGAAGTTAGTGTGCAAATATTAAATAATAACTCTTGCCAAGCTTACAAGTTGCAGAAATTCTTAGCTATTTAATAAGACTCATGAGCTCAAAGCTTAAAAAGTTCACACACAGAAAACAAAAATACTGCAAATCGCATAAGGACAAGTAACCTCTATAACAAAGCAACACACAATAAAAATCTAATAAATTTACTCGTAACTCTAGACTGGAGCGGTTTTTAACAGGCAAACTCAAGCGACAAGGACACGAGTGTCAAATTGCTGGTACGCGATGCCATTCATCATTTCACCATGTTTGCAGGAGAAAGTAAAACAGTAGTTGTACTTTCATTTCATGGAGTCTGCATTAAAAGTAAGAATACATTTTGAAATATTAAAGGTTAAGGGATTTTAAGTATTTTGATTAATACTTCGGGAGGGATTGGAATATAGAGCTTGGTATCAGCACACATAAATTCGAGTTTTCTTGAAGAAAAAAAGCCAGAAAGGAATATACTGTCCTGTAATGCCGATAGGGGCAGTCATCTTTTTTGGGAATCGTAGTCAAACTGAGCTGCTAGATAGATGCCAAAATTTTCGTATTATCTTAGATCACGCTACAAAAGAGTAAGGAATCAGACTTTACGATGAGCTACAAGCATTTTTGCATAGACACCAACAAAGCGTAGCAAATAAAATTTCAAATACTTTTTGCGCAGAGTATGCTCTCAGTCAGCTATCCTTAAATGCTTTACAAAAGCAGCAACATGCATATACTTCCTTTGGATGCTTATACAATTTGAATACGCATCTACTCACCGCGAAACTGTATATCATAACAACGAAATACACAACGGGTTGCAAGCAAGCAAATAAAGTGGTTGTTTATGAACTTACATGGTATGGCAGCAGTTGAATCGTTCGGATCCGGTTGGTAGCCTTCCTTTGGGAAGTAGTCGATTTTTATGCAGTTATATTTCTCCACTCCTAATTTATGGTGTACAATTTTTATTTATTTTATCGCCAACGTTGTTGCATTGTTTGGTTTTGTTGTTGTCATTGTTGTTAGTGTAGTAGTGTTGCATTTTGTAAACATTGTCATCGATGTTGTTGTTTGTCATTATTTTTATTATTATTTCATTGTTGTTATTTCATTTTTGAAGGCCACAAGTAGATATGAATTGGTTTGATTTAGGTTTTGCATTGTTGGTGTGCGTTTTATTGATGCAATATAATTGCGTTTATATAGAAAGGAAAAAAATTGAAAATTAGTTCTCGGTATAATTTTAAATTGCTTTTAATATACATAACTCATATTCCATAAATGATGTATTTAAGATTTTTAAGAATTAATGAGCTCAACACCGGTTTTTAGTTTTATTGGGAAAAACTGAAAGGAAGGAACAATTTACTGGCATATTGCGATAGTACCATTTCGAAAACCACCATGTCATCATCGTCGGGCAGGTTAGGTTAGGCTGAACTGGCCAGTCCATGAGTGTAGGGTTATATTTATATTCAACTTTAAATGTACCTACTTTAAATAAATTGAATTTTTTTGTTCTTGTTAATTTTTATTTTTCAATTGTAAAATATTGTCTTTCAAAAATTTTCATTCGGTTGAAATATTTAAAAACGTTTTGTAACATACTTTTAGGAGCGGTTAAATAAAAATATTTTATAAAAATAAATAGTGCTTATTATTAAATAGTGATTTTTATATTAAATACCACATTGGCGATCTAGCCAGCCAAACATAAAAACCGTGCTTCAAAAACAACGAATCAAATTTTAATTCTTGTATGCTGTATGAAATAATAACGCCACCAGTTGATGTTCAGCAAAAATCGATTTATTCTCTTCCTAGTTATATATTATGCTAGTGGAAACCATATTGACTTCCGAAAATGATACCATAGTTCTGTTTACTATATCCAACTTATTACGTTTTTATCAGCAAATTCTTAAACAAATTGTTAAAGGTGGTGCACTTAAACAAACTTTAATTGATTTACAAAAGACCAGTGAAGAGATTTGTTTAAATTCACTTTCAAATAAAGTGCGTAACATCTTGCAACGTCCAGCTCTAACTCGCTAAAAGTTTTGTAATTCGTACCTTTAAACTAGTGTGAAGTGTCCTCACTACTCGAAGAATTATCTGAAAAACAAGTTGAAAATATATACCAAATATATCGTGAACATCACAAGAGCCCTCTCTAACGCGTATTTGACGTAGACGTGGTGGTCCAAAAACTAGATTCACTTCTATAAAATTAGTTTATTTTCAACTGCACGACGTCGTCTTCGTCGTATTTTTGGATTGTCATTATTTCAGACGTTACCGCTGCATCATTAACATCAGCCTTTCAATCAAACATTGCAAGAGCAACAACAACAAAAGCTACAAATACAAAACAATTAAAGCCATTGCACAATACATTGTCTAATTTCATCAATCAATTTTAAAGCCATTGCACAACACATTGTCCAATTTCATCAATCAATTTTAAAGCCATTGCACAATACATTGTCTAAATTCATCAATCAATTTTAAAACCATTGCGACAAATATTTGGTGAGCTGTATCTAGTATTAATATTATTTATATGTATCTGTATATGTATCAAAATAGATTAATAATTTGAGTTTTGTAAACGCTCCTTTCCGGATATTTTTATTTCTTCCTATAATATAATTTTTGTAGTTATTTCTATTAACAATGTTTCATTCACCATCAAATAATATACGTACTTCTACACCACGAAATCAAGTAAACGATTCACTTATTGATTTGGATAATGAAAATTATCAAAATGATTTACCAAATCCATATGTGAATCAAAATAATGGAATTTTTGCTACATCGGTAAAACTTCCCCAATTTTGGACTAATTGCCCTGAAGCATGGTTCATTCATGCTAAAATGCAATTTAGTCGAAAGAACATTACTCAGGAAGGGACAAAATATGAATATGTTATAACTGCACTTCCACAGGATGTAATTATGACAATTCTTGATTTTATTCAAAATCCTCCTGAAAATGACAAATTTCCTGCATTAAAGAAAATTTTAATTGAACGGCACTCATTAAGTGAGAATGCCAAATTAGATCGAGTGTTATCCGATTCAGAAATGGGAGATCGTAAACCTTCTGAGTTTTATCGGTCTCTAGTGCTACTCTCTGGAAACAATTTTAGCAAAGAAATTCTTAAAAAATTTTGGATAAGGAAGTTGCCCAAAAATTTAAGTATTATTCTTACTAGTTCGAATTTGAATGAAATAAGTGAATTAGTTAAATTAGCCGATAATATTTGGGAAGTTTATAATAAAAATGAAATAGCCTCAGTTAGTAATTTCCCAAATTCTAAAAGCGAAAATGCAATTATTTCAAATTTGGTTCAAACAACTAACATGATGTGCAAAAATTTTGAAAAATTGTCATTAGAGATCAGTGAAATTAAAAATCAGATGAGTCAAAATTATTCAAGGTCCCGATCTTTTAGTAGGAATCGTTTTAAAAGTCCTTCTAGATATCGATCAAAGTCTCGTGACAACCCAAATTGGCTCTGTAGGTATCATTATAAGTTTGGTAATCAGGCTTTGAAGTGCGAACAACCATGCGCTTTTAAAAATAATAGTTCGTCAAACTAAAGTTATCCGTTGTTACGGCGACAAACAACGGACATTTAGACACCTTTACACGTCGCTTATTTATTTTTGATAAAACAAACAAACTTAATTTTTAATAGATAGTGGAGCAAAAATTTCAGTGCTTCCGGTTTCAAAATCTTCAAGTTCGAAAAAGTCATCAGATATTATTTTAACTGCAGCTAACTGTTCAACGATTTCGACATATGGTAAAAAAATTTTAAATATTAATTTAGGACTGCGTCGCGAATTTCCATTCACGTTTTTAATAGTGGATATAGCTAAACCAATTATCGGTGCTGATTTTTTGTGTAAATATGGTCTCTTAGTTGATGTTAAACGCAAATGCTTAGTAGATCCGATAACAAGTCTTTCAGTTAACACAATTTCATGTGTTTGTAATGTTTCGCTACCAAAAGTTTCCGCTGTTGATAACAAATTTACAAAGTTACTAAAAGAATTTCCTTCTTTATTTTCTGAACCAGATTATTCACAACCAGTTAGACATACAACAGTTCACAGATTAGTCACTGAAGGAAATTTGCCATTTTCTAAACCAAGACGTTTAGACCCCATTAAATTCAAAGTAGCTAAAACTGAATTCGATTTTTTAGTAAAGACAGGGATATGTAGACCTTCTAATTCAGCAGTAGCATCTCCTTTACATCTTGTACCCAAGAAGGAGTTAAATGACTGGCGTCCTTGTGGAGATTTTAGAAGATTAAATGTCGTAACAGTTCCTGATCGTTATCCTTTACCCCATGTTCATGACTTCAACATGAATCTAAGAAATAAGAAAATATTTTCAAAATTAGATTTGGTAAGAGCTTATCACCAAATTCCAATGGCAGAAGAGGATATCTATAAAACTGCAATCACTACGCCTTTTGGCATGTTTGAATTTGTACGAATGCCTTTCGGGCTTAGGAACTCCGCGCAAACTTTTCAACGATTTATTAATGAAGTAGTTAATGATTTAGACTATATTGATGATCTCTTAGTGGCAAGCGAAAATGAGGAACAACATTTCAAAGATCTTCGCGTACTATTTCAGCGCCTAACGGAGTACGGTTTAAATATAAAACCAAGTAAATGTCCTTTTGGCGTAACAAATGTTGACTTTTTAGGACATAATATTTCTGAAACGAGAATTAGACCCTCAGAAGAAAAAGTTTTAGCCATTCGAAATTTTGATCGTCCAAAATCTATTAAGCAGGCACAAAAATGTATTGGTATGGTTAATTATTACCATCGATATATACCAAAATTAGCAGAGTTTACGAAAGTTATCTATGATTTAATTAATAGAAAAAATAACAAGCGAGACAAGATTTTAATTTGGGACGATACATCTAATAAAGCTGTCGAATGCATTAAAGAAAAGTTTGCATCTGCGATATTGTTAAATCATTTTAACAAAGATGCAAAACTTTCTTTAAATGTAGATGCATCCAATACGGCAATAGGTGGTGTCATACATCAAACGTTTAATAATAAGTCAGAACCACTTGCATTCTTTTCAAAGAAATTGTCTCCATCCGAAATTAAATATAGTGCATTTGATAGGGAACTATTAGCTATTTATTTGAACATTAAACATTTTCGTTACCTTCTAGAAGGACGTGAATTTACAGTTTTCACAGATCACAAGCCTCTTGTATTTGCTTTAAATTCAAAAACAGAACGCAGTCCAAGACAGACTAGACATATGGAATTCATTGCTCAGTTTACGAATGACATTAGGTATATTAAAGGACAAGAAAATGTTGTAGCTGATACATTACCTCGTGCGTTTGAAGTAGAAGCAATTAATAATTCGGACATTAATTTAAAAATTTTACAAAGTGAACAACAACAAGACAGTGAATTAAGTAAACTTACCTCAGAGCAAACATTTTTGAATTTGAAACTAATAAAAATTCCTGTTCTTAACTTTAATATATGGTGCGAAGTGTCAGGAGAAAATCCTAGGCCTTTCATTCCAAACAATTTAAGAAAAATAATATTTGATATGTTACATGGGATTTCACATCCTGGTAGTAGAGCTACACGTCGTTTGATAGTTAAGAAATATTTTTAGCCTAAAATGAATAAAGATATTAATACTTGGTCTAAAGAATGTATAAGTTGTCAAAAATCGAAAGTACATCGCCATACAAAATCTCCAGTTATGAAAATTCCAATTCCAATTCCAAAATCTAGATTTGAACACATTCACTTAGATATTGTTGGACCCTTACCTGTTTCAAAAGGATATCGTTATATATTAACTATAATTGATAGATTTACACGTTGGCCAGAGGCATTCGCACTAAGAGATATTTCTGCAGTTACGGTTGTAAATAAATTTTTTAAAGAATATATTTCACGTTTTGGAGTTCCATTAGAAATAACAACAGATCAGGGATCTCAATTTACTTCAAACTTGTTTTCAGAATTAACGAAACTTCTTGGAAGTCATCAAATAACAACTTCTCCTTATCATCCCCAAGCTAATGGAATGATAGAACGTTTTCATAGACAGCTTAAATCTTCAATAATGGCTAGGAATGGATCCAGAGATTGGTATGAAGAGTCACCAATAGAACTTATGGGTTTGCGATCGATTTTTAAAGAAGATATTTCAGCAACACCGGCTGAAATAGTTTATGGACAAAATTTAAGATTACCTGGTGAATTCTTTGTTTCAACTACAGAGAATATAACTTCAACGGATGTTTTAAGTAGTTTGCGTGAACATTTTAAAAATTTTAAATCAAATTTGGAACATCATCAAAATTCTAGTGGTATTTTTGTTCCAAAAGATTTAAAAGATTGTCATTTTGTTTTTGTACGTGTAATAAACAAACATTCCTTGCAACATCCGTATGAAGGTCCTTATAGAGTTATTGAAAAAGATATTAAAAACTTTAAAATTGAAATAAACAATGAAATTAAATCTATTCCTATTGATCGTTTAAAACCAGCAATGATTGATAAAATAGAGATACCTAACACAAAAACAAAAAAGAAAGTTACTTTTAATTTATTTAACATTAAATCTCCGGAAGGGGGAGTATTGTAGGGTTATATTTATATTCAACTTTAAATGTACCTACTTTAAATAAATTGAATTTTTTTGTTCTTGTTAATTTTTATTTTTCAATTGTAAAATATTGTCTTTCAAAAATTTTCATTCGGTTGAAATATTTAAAAACGTTTTGTAACATACTTTTAGGAGCGGTTAAATAAAAATATTTTATAAAAATAAATAGTGCTTATTATTAAATAGTGATTTATATATTAAATACCACAATGAGGACCTCACATAGACTGATCGAGTCCGTAGTGTTACCCGAAGTTTGTTTTAATGACCAAACTTAAACCCCTTATCCAAAACCAGGACCTATGTTATAAAATAACTCCGTCCTCTTGGCAAATACTAACAGCTTCCTAAGACTTAAGCCACTTCCTGCTTCTAGATCTGACAGCTTTATCTCTCATAATAGCTGGAGTCTTAGCCTGGCAAGTGCAGGGCACGGGCACAGAACGTGTTCCATCGTTTCCTCCTCCAACCCGCACTTCCTACATCTGCTATCACTGACCAAGCCTAATTTAAAGGCATGTGACGCCAGAAGGCAGTGTCCTGTCAGAATACCCGTCATGAGTCTACAGTCCTCTCTTTTGTATGTTTAATGGTGTATTCAATTTTATATTATTACATCTAACTGTATAAACTGAGCACGAGTTTAAATGTAGTACACAAACAATCTTCTGCAGTGAAGAGGAGTGGTACAATACCAATAACAAAACGCACGCATGCTACAAATTAATGTAAAGACAGAATGTCTCAAATTGTGCGAGAGCGTGAAAATGGGATACAAAAAAAAAAATAAGCAAAGAAAGCAAATACAACACAATAGCCCAAAGGTTAGGCGATTGTGATTTCAGCAGTTTGACCGCGGTTTGATCCCCGATGAAACCTGTTGAAATAATAAACATTACGAAATTGCCTGACGATGATGACGTGGCGGTTTTCGAAATAGTACCATCGCAATATGTCAGTAAATGTTTCCTTCTTTTCAGTTTTTCCCAATAAAAGCAAAGATAATAATTGAATAACGATTATTATTTACCGGTGTTAAGCTCATTAATTCTTAAAAATCTTAAGTAAAATTGAACACACCATTAAACATACAAACATAAATGATTTATAATAGAATGGAAATAACTTATTGCATTATTGCCTTTAACAAAAATGTTTACAAATCAAAAGCATGGGACACCTTATTCAGGATGTAACTCTTGGGCTACAGAATAGCCCCTAATCTATGAGAGGAGAAGAGAAATCAGGTTTTAGGTAGGAGGTAATGGTTGCCGCTTGAATTCGCCGCCGAAACGTTACCATGTGTCGTCACGAGGAGGCTTCAGCCTAGCATGAAGGGTGGGAGCACATACGAATCGACGTTTTAGGATGACACCGGTGTGTGCAAGATGAGACATCGATATCAAATACTTACTTACTTACTTACTTAATTGGCGCTTAACCGTCTAAACGGTTATGGCCGTCCAACAAGACGCGCCAGTCGCTCCTTCGCTCCGCCAACCGGCGCCAATTGGTCACACCAAGGGAGTTTAAATCGTTTTCCTCCTGGTCCTTCCAATGGAGTGGGGGCTGCCCTCTACCTCTGCTTCCATAGGCGGGTTCCGATAGAAACATTTTCTTGGCCGGAGCATCATCTTTAATTCACATAACATGGCCTAGCCAGCGCAGTTTTAATTCGCTAGAATATGTTGATGTCTGCGTATAGCTCGTACATCTCATCATTAAATCTTCTTCGGTACTCGCCATTGCCAATGCGTAGAGGTCCATAAATCTTTCGAAGAACTTTTTTCTCGAACATCCCCAAAGCCGCTTCATCTGCTGTTATCATGGTCCATGCTTCTGCCCCATATAGCAGGACGGGTACGATAAGGGACTTGCAGAGTATGATTTTCGTTCGCCGAGAGAGGTCTTTACTTTTCAATTGCCTACCTAGTCCAAAGTAGCATTTATTGGCAAGATTGGTTCTTCACTGGATTTCAGTGCTGATGTTGTTGCTAGTGTTGATGCTGGTTCCCAAATAAACGAAGTTTTTTACTATTTCGAAATTATGGCTGCCAACAGTAGCGTGGTTGCCAAGACGCGTATGCGCTGACTCTTTGCTCGATGACAGCAGGTACTTCGTTTTGTCCTCACTCACCATCAAACCCATCTTTACCGCTTCTTTTTCCAGTTTGGAGTCAGCAGAACTAACAGCGCGGGTGTTTAGGCCGATGATATCAATGTCATCAGCATATGCCAGTAATTGCACGCTTTTATAGAATATTGTTCCAGTGCGGTTAAGTTCTGCAGCTAGTATAATTTTCTCCAGCATCAAATTAAAGAAATCGTACAATAGGGGGTCACCCTGTCTGAAACCTCGTTTAGTTTCGAACGGCTCGGAGAGGTCCTTCCCAATTCTGACTGAGCTGATGGTGTTGCTCAACGTCATTTTGCACAGCCGTATAAGTTATGCGGGGAAACCAAATTCAGACATAACGGCATATAGGCAGCTCCTTTTCGTGCTGTCGAAGGCGGCTTTAAAGTCGACGAAGAGGTGATGTGTGTCGATTTTTTTTCACGGGTTTTTTCCAAGATTTGGCGCATTGTGAAAATGTGGTCGATGATAGATTTACCAGGTCTGAAGCCGCACTGATAAGCGCCAATCAGCCGGTTCACGGTGGGCTTCAATCTTTCGCACAATACACTTGAAAGGACCTTATATGCGATATTAAGAAGGGTGATTCCACGATAGTTGGTGCATTTTGCAGTATCCCCCTTCTTGTGGACTGGGCAAAAACACTTAGACGTCGGGCTTGTACTCGTCCGCCCATATTTTGCAAAGAAGCTGCTGCATGCGCCTTACCAACTCCTGGCCGCCGTACCTGAATAGCTCCGCAGGTAATCCATCAGCGCCCACGGCCTTGTTGTTTTCCAATCTGGTTACTACTATTCTAACTTCGTCATAATTGGGCGGGGGGACATATATTCCATCATCATCGATTGCGGGATCGGGTTCGTCATCTCTGCGCGGTGAATGCTGCCTCCATTTAGGAGAGCAGAGAATCTAAGCACTCTCTGCTATTCAGAACGATCTTGTACAGCCGCCACCGAATTATAAGAAGGGTTAAATCCAATTGCAGAGCCGGGCCTACGTGGAGAATATCATTTAACGAGACGCCATTCGAAGAGTTGCATGACGCGTTAAACACTAATCTCAATTTCGTCGAAGTACTTTCAGGTTTCAGAACCGCGTGATTTCAGAGGTAAAAGTGGCTAGGTGAACGTTCGAAATTTGGAGCTTCTACTTGCTCCATATGTCCTTTTAACGACATTGTCATGTTCTTCTTTTAACGAAGGGGTTTGTAACAATCTTGCTTCGTTGCGATAAAATTGCTGCAACGCGATTGCCCAAGGTGCACCTAATTTTAAATCCGTGGGATAGAAGCTTTTAAACGGCATCGACACGACATATCTACCATCCGGGTTTTGTCCTGTCCTGCTATTTTTTCGGAAAAATTAAAAAGGAGCACGACGCAAATTGAAAGAAAAGCTCGGCCTAAATCTTTTTGGAAGTATAGCGTGCTCTGAATACATTTATTTTTGCACTTTTTCGGATAAAAGTATATTTTCAGAACTTTTAAGATGTGGGTCCAGAACCATGTACTTTTTTAGAACCGGTTTTTCGGATTCGGGTACATTTCTTACCCGAGAACTTTTTCGAAAACGGAGCGTTTATATGGGTTATAATGGGTTCCGCGTATTTTTTTTAGAATATTGTGTTATATTTAGACCGGGTACTATTTAAGAACCGGGTATAGTATTAGAAGCGGGTTCATTTTAGAACCGGGCACTTTTGTGAACCGTATACCTTATCAGAACCTACTGCCTTTTTAACCAGTTGCTTTTTGAATCGTGCAAGTTTTTGGAACCGGGTGCTTTTTAGAAGAGAGTAATTCTTTGGAACTTAGTTTTTCTGAATAGTGTAATTTTTCGAACCGGCCACTGTCAAGTACTTCTTTGAACTGGGTACTCTGTTGGAACCAGAATACCTTGTTCAGCCGCACTTGAGGTGGGGGACATATTAGCAGTAATAAGCCAATGGCCTTTATTCCCAAATAGAATTACATACATACAAATAAAAATTGGAGCTTATATTTATAAGCACGAATTAAACATACCACAACGTCTGTCGGGTCCAATTATCTAATGAATATCAATAATAAATATGTTTTAATGTGTATGTGTCTTTGTTTAAAATTTAATTTTACAAGTTCTAGATAAATGGGGAATGTACATTTTTCTTGGAAATCTGATTGCAGACCCATATACTAAATCTCCTTTCTTTAAATTGTTCCTTGATGTTTTTGAAAAGAAAAAATGGATTGAAAAACATTCATCGGAGGACGTGATTCAATTATTATATTGAAATTCATATTACTTATACGCCGTGTAGTACCAAGTAAAATTAAATAGGAGGAGAGTACATATAAAAGTCATAGTTTCCCTTTGAAGTGTGGAGAGTAATAAAGAGTGGGATATATTTTACTGAGCTTAATCTTAATATATAAAAAACACGTGTCACAACATTTTTGGCCGCGATGGACTCCTAAACTACTGAACCGATTTTGAATATATTTTGCACCCCGTTTGTAGTTCGATCTAACTTGAGATATAGGAGAGGTTATATCTCAGTTTATAGTCGCAATATTATTTTATTGCAAATTTTTTTATTTGTTTATGCGTAATAATAAAATGTTATGTATACGCAGTGGCACTCATATTTTGAGGTGGTGCGGATATACTTCCGTGTAATTGCTTGGTGTTTAATTAAACAACCTGCTTATCAATTAAAAATATTATAGCGAATGATATCAAGTATTGCACATCACCAGGCCCGCCGAGAGTGTGGGGAGGGGGGTTCTGAGGGGGCCCGCGATTTAGAGGTACTATGACATTTTTTTGAATTCAGGAGAGTCTTTGGTTGTGTAGAGGGTAATTTTCATACCCCTGGGTGACTAGGGTATCGAGATATAGGCCAAAACGTGGGCCAGTGAATGACTAGACAGTGTTTATACAATATGGATATCAAATGAAAGCTATTGGTGAGTGCTTTAGTACAGAGTAATATATTATCCAGAGATGGACTGGGTCTGGGATTAGGACTAGGACTGGGACTGATTATCGGAGTGGGACTGGGACTGGAATAAAATACATACCACCCTCTGGGACAGGCAATAAAGGATGCAGAAGAATGAGAAGAAATTGAGAGAAGAGAAAAGAGAGAAGGAGATTGAGAAAGAGATAGAATGAGACGAAGAAGGAGATAGATGAAGCGAAAAAGCCGGAGGGAGGAGTGAATAAAAGGATTAGGGAAAAGTGAAGACGGGGGGGGGGGAGGGCTTCAGATGGAAAAAGCTTATTAAAATGTATGCAGATAGGCCAAATTTAGGGCACGATATATATATACAGTAATATATATATATTATTGTATAAAAAGTCACGTATAAGCAAGCAGGTGACCTCCCTCATTAATATGAGCAAAGAAAAAGACTAGTCGCTAACATTTAGCAACATAGAAATTAAATAACTTCTGCAACTTTCTTCTTTGATCATTTTTCTGAGGCCGCAAGTCATAAAAGCCTAAGTCGAGACAAGATGATTCGCAAAAATAAGTTTTTATATATAAAAATGCATTTGTTTTCGATAAAAATCAATAGCTTTTCGATAAAAAATCGATAGGTTTTCGACAACAAACCAATAACCCGCCTCTAACAAATGGGGTACTCATAAACAAGTTATTCTACCGATAGTAGATTTATAAGGTGTCGATAACAAATTGATAAGTCACCGATAACCGTTAAAATCAAAAGCAAATTAATCACACGCCCTGTCATAGTCCTCTTACAGTTAGGTTTCTTATTCCTCCACATAGCATACCACTTCCAAACTATGCTTATGCTTACACATACATACCTTACGCTCTTATTATGGATTCCCCCACACACCGCGAGCAAAGATGTTTACACATCAAAAATACTAAAATTAGCTCTTAAGGAAGTTAAACATGAGTTTAATAAAAGTATTTATGAGCGAGTCAGAAGCCAAAGTAAAAATGCAATTAAGTGTGTAATTTTTAAAACAGAAATCACGAAAATAAAATTCTTGATTTAAAAACACGAATAATAATGTAATTAACATGAAGAGAGCGATAGCTACTTCAAGGAATAGTCATACAACCTCAACTGCCATAATGAAAGATTGTATTCATATATGGATATGTACATATGTACAAAACAAGTACATAGTGCAAATGTATGTACATATGTATGTAGAAAACAATGCTTGCTGAAAATTGAACCCACGTTATTGCTGTAGTTATTTTTTGTTTGACATAATAACTTGTGATGACATATATGTATGCGCATATATATAACTACATATATGAAGGCATGTAACAGAAACTTGAAATTTTTCCCTTGTGAAGTAAGCTTATGTAAAACTTGCATTCACAGAGGAAATGAAAATCTGACAATTCAAGAATGCAGATGACACAGCCCTCATATGCAAATAAGAGTAGTCAGCGCTTGTTTATTTTTGTTTTCATATTTAATTCACAAAAATTTTATAAAACTGTTTGCGGGATTTTGTAAACTCATTCTTATGATCATGAACCAATAAACAGATCCCGCATTAAAAAATGAGAGGGCACAAAAATCATAGGTGGCTGAGAAATAAATTTTCTCGGCGTGACGTCACGCTTTTGACAATATGGTTAATTGCTGAATCAGTGTTCAGACTTTATTCCAATCGGAGTATTTTGCTCCGCTCTAACCTCCTACTAGTAAATAGTATTACTACTTTTGGTTGAAGTTTTCATAGCATACGTATGAAAAGCTGATTGTTTACAAGTGGCGATTGGATGAAATGATGCGAATTCATTGTTTGTGTCTTAAGACTCACAGTTTTTGTATTTTTTTCGTACGGAATGACAATAGAAGGAGTAAAATGTAAGCAAAATATGTGTCCGGAAGCGATCTGTACAGTCTGCCAAAATTCAACATACAGCACTTATTGAAATTTTATATAAAAATGAAGTACGTCAGCTAACCCTGTTTTGCTATAACAGCCGCCAATTAGGAGCACCAATCGAGGTCAAAGCTTACTCCAACTATCTGTCTCAATTCAGTGAAGGTCTTCTCTTTCCTCTGTTTACAAACTGCCGGAGCGTATTCGTTCATCCGCATAACAGGACCTAGCTAGCGAAGCTTTCTGTTTTTATTCGCTGCACTCTCGTCATATCTGCGAAAAGCTCATATAGCTTATCATTATACCTCCATCGATACTCGCCGTCGACATCACGGATATGACTATAAATCTTCCGGAGAACTTTTCTGTCGAACACTCAAACAGCCATCTCATCTTCTCTCGACACCTTCCCTGATTCCGAGTCATACATCAGGACAGGTATGATGAGTGACTTGTAGAGTAAGAATTTTGTTCATCGAGAGAGAATTTTACTTTTCAATTGCTTAAAGAAGCACTTATTGGCAAGGGTTATTCTCCGTTTGATTTCTAGGCCGACATTGTTTTTGCTTTTAATGCTGCCTCCCCAAATAGACGAAAACCTTTACAGTCTCGAATTTATATCCGTCAACAGTGACGTGTCTACAAAGGCCACGATGACAGCAAGTACATTTAGTGCAAGACCCACTTTTTTGTTTCTTTATCTTATACTAACTTTTCGCCTTCATGTTTGAACAGCCCGGCGGGTATCCCGTCATTACTTGGCACCTCGTGATTTTTTAGTCGTGATATTGCCATTCTCACTTCGCCATAGTTGGATGCCGGAGCGTGTTTTTCATCATAGGCAATCGGGGTATCGGTTTTGTCTTCCCCCACACTCTGTACGTCAGCTACCAGGTCGCAATTATCGATCCTACTGGAATCTGTTCCGGTCTTGAAACCTTCTCTCATTAAAAGAGCATGAAATATATATGGTAAACCGAAAATTATAATAATATTTTTGCGCGATAAATATCCGGGGAGATAGAGCCTATTTTTCTTCCAGAATGTGGTGTGCTTATGGGAGCATTAATTAGTCATCCTACAAGTGTTGGGCCGACTCCATGTGCATCTGATAACGTATATAACTTTTTTGCTGAGAAACATTTCATGGCAAAAACACAATCGAAGGGATTGCCAAGCGCCACCAAATCAATTTGATTTTAGTTTTTTGCCCGCTTTCAAAAAGGATGAAAAAATATACTCCGAAAATTTAATTTTTTCTCCGACGTAGTCGTTTACTTAGGTAATAGCTTTAAATACCCCGAACACTGGTAATGAAACATGAGACAAATGTAGTACATAAATCGAAAAGCTTCAAAAGTGCTAGGTCATCAAACTTTTTTTCAAATTCGATTACAAATACAACAATTCCGGAATGCCAGATCTTGGCTCATTTGTTTATGCTTTGCAATAATATACTTAAGCAAAAAAAGAAATAGTAGAGATGGCAGTGGTTTAGCGCTCAAGGTTTACGGTTTGAGTGCATCATTGATACTCTTCCCTCCTTCCAGGATATAAGGTTGAAGGAGTGATAAACCAATCAGGATCTGTGAGCTCTATTATACGGGCAATATATAGAAGGCAAAGACGCGTCTTGTCGCGTGCAGCTCTAAAGCAGGGCTGTTTAATATCTTCAACCTGCTCTCTGAAAGCAATTATCAAGACAAAAATTAAGCTACGGAAATTATAGGATTTTAGCGAAGGCGGAAGAGTGACTGGCGCGGCGCGATAAAGGAGGGAGCTACCTATATGGCAAAGTTTTAGGTGGAACTGAACGTTAGAGTGATGCAAAGAGGAAAAAAGATGCATACTAAAACAAGTAAGGAAGGCTAAGTTCGGGTGTAATCGAACATTACATACTCAGCTGAGAGCTTTGGAGACAAAATAAGGGAAAACCACCATTTAGCAAAATGAACCTAGGGTAACCCTGGAATGTGTTTGTATGACATGTGTATCAAATGAAAGGTGTTAATGATTATTTAAAACGTAGAGGGCCTTAGTTCTATAGGTGGACGCCTTTTCGAAATATCGCAATAAGGGTGGACCAACGGTGACTTTAGAATGTGTTTGTACGATATGGGTATCAAATTAAAGGTATTAATGAGGGTTTTAAAAGGGAGTTGTAGTAGTTGTATATGTGAAGGTGTTTTCCAGATATCGACCAAAATGTGGACCAGGGTGACCCAGAACATCTTCTGTCGGATACCGCTAATTTATTTATATATGTCATACCACGAACAGTATTCTTGCCAAGATTCCAAGGGCTTTTGATTTCGCCCTGTAGAACTTTTTCATTATCTTCTACTTAATATGGTAGGTGTCACACCCATTTTACAAAGTTTCTTCTAAAGTTATATTTTGCGTCAATCAACCAATCCAATTACCATGTTTCATCCCTTTTTTATATTTGGTATAGAATTATGTTATTTTTTTCATTTTTCGTAATTTTCGATATCGAAAAAGTGGGCGTGGTCATAGTCGGATTTCGGGCATTTTTTATAACAAAATAAAGTGAGTTCATATAAGTACGTGAACTAATTTTAGTAAAGATATATCGATTTTTGCTCAAGTGATCGTGTTAAGGACCAAGCGGGAGGACAGACGGACG
Organism: Eurosta solidaginis; assembly: GCF_040869045.1. Lineage (NCBI taxonomy): Eukaryota > Metazoa > Arthropoda > Insecta > Diptera > Tephritidae > Eurosta > Eurosta solidaginis. Next base: position 223,123,765 of record NC_090322.1, on the reverse strand, counting down.
ACTGTGTATAAAAACTGGGCGTGGCTTCAACCGTCTTCACCTATTTTCACAGAAAATCGTTACCGTCATAGAATCTATGCCCTTACCAAATTTCAAAAGGATTGGTAAATTTTTGTTCGACTTATGGCATTAAAAGTATTCTAAACGAATTAAATGAAAAAGGACGGAGTTACGCCCATTTTGAAATTTTCTTTTATTCTTGTATTTTGTTGCACCATATCATTACTGGAGTCGAATGTTGACATAATTTACTTTTATACTGTAAAGATATTAAATTTTTTGTTAAAAGTTGACTTTAAAAAATTTTTTTTTAAAAGTGGCCGTGTTCGTCATCCGATTTCGCTAATTTTTATTTAGCACACATACTGTAATAGGAGTAACGTGCCTACCAAATTTCATCATGATATCTTCAACGACTGCCAAATTACAGCTAGCAAAACTTTTAAATTACCTTCTTTTAAAAGTGGGCGGTGTCACGCCCATTGTCCAAAATTTTTCTAATCTTCAATTTTGCGTCATAAGGTCAACGCACCTAAAAAGTTTCATCGCTTTATCCGTCTTTGGTAATAAATTATCGCACTTTTTCGGTTTTTCGAAATTTTCGATATCGAAAAAGTGGGTGTGGTTGTAGTCTGATTTCGTTCATTTTAAACAGCGATCTTAGATGAGCGCCCAGGAAACTACATACCAAATTCCATCAAGATACCTCAAAATTAATTAAGTTATCGTGTTTACAGACGGACGGACAGACGGACGGACATGGCTAAATGAATTTCTTTTTTCACACAGATCATTATACTCAGTTGAGCAGAGTTCACTTTGATTGGATAACGGTTGGTTGTACAGTAGGGCGGGTCGATTTAAAAATCACTCATTGCTCTGTGAAAGTCGTATTCTAGGGATCAAAATAAGAAACTTTGCCGAAGGAACTATACCTCTAAAACGAATTCTGATGTCCCCCCCTTTGGTTCGAACTTTTGGATAGGGGCAATTTCAATTCTATCTGCTGTGTCTTGTGGTGGCTTAAAAAAAAACAACACAAGCAATTTTACGATCTGTAATTGTGTCACAGTGATACCTTCATTTTTTAAAACGGTTGAATAAAAAACCTACACAACTATGTTTACGAAATGCAAATGCATCACAGTGATGCCTTGGTTTTAAAAGGGGGTTGTAAAAACGCTAATTTCTAATAATTTTTTTTTTATTTCTTTTCTATTACTAAGTTAAATTCATTTTTTCATTTACATATGTTCTGACTAAATAAATTTCTAAAGAGAAAAATAAACTCCAAAAAGAAAATACATAGGCATTTCAAAGTGGGATTTTTCAAAATTTGCAAGTTCGACCCAAAGGGGGGGGGGGGGGGGGGGGGGGACATCAGAATTCGTTTTAGAGGTATAGTTCCTTCGGCAAAGTTTCTTATTTTGATCCCTAGAATACGATTTTCACAGAGCAATGGGCGATTTGTTTGCCTCCCCATAAATCGACCCGGCCTATTGTACAGGTATAAAGGAATCGAGATAGATATAGACTTCCATATATCAAAATCATCAGTATCGAAAAAAAATTCGATTGAGCCATGTCCGTCCGTCCGTTAACACGACAACTTGAGTAAATTTTGAGGTATCTTGATGAAATTTGGTATTTAGGTTCCTGGGCACTCATCTCAGATCGCTATTTAAAATGAACGATATCGAAATATAACCACGCCCACTTTTTCGATATCGAAAACTTCGAAAAATCGAAAAAGTGCGATAATTTATTACCAAATACGGATAAAGCGATGAAACTTGGTAAGTGAGTTGAACCTATGACGCAGAATAGAAAACTAGTAAAACTTTGGAAAATGGGCGTGGCACCGCCCACTTTTAAAAGAAGGTAATTTAGAAGTTTTGCAAGCTGTAATTTGGCAGTCGTGGAAGATATCATGATGAAATTTGGCAGGAACGTTACTATTATTACTATATGTATGCTTAACAAAAATTAGAACAAGTAAGGAAGGTTAAGTTCGGGTATAACCGAACATTACATACTCAGTTGAGAGCTATGGTGACAACATAAGGGAAAACAACCAAGTAGGAAAATGAACCGAGGGAAACCCTGGAATGTGTTTGTATGACATGCGTATCAAATGAAAGGTATTAAAGAGTATTTTATGAGGGAGTGGGCCATAGTTCTATAGGTGGACGCCATTTAGGGATATAGCCATAAAGGTGGATCAGGGTTGACTCTAGAATGCGTTTGTACGATATGGGTATCAAATGAAAGGCGTTAATGAGTATTTTAAAAGGGAGTAATCCTTAGTTCCATAGGTGGAGGCCGTTTCGAGATATCGCCATAAAGGTGGACCAGGGGTGACCCTAGAATTTGTTTGTACAATATTGACATCAAACGAATGGTGTTAATGAGTATTTTAAAAGGGAGTGGGCCTCAGTTCTATAGGTGGATGCCGTTTCGAAATATCGCCATAAAAGTGGACCAGGGGTGACTCTAGAATTTGTTTGTACAATATGGATATCAAAAGAAAGGTGTTAATGAGTATTTTAAAAGGGATTAATCCTTAGTTCCATAGGTGGACTACGTTTCGAGATATCGCCATAAAGGTGGAGCAGGGGTGACCCTAGAATTTGTTTGTACAATATGGGTATCAAAAGAAAGGTGTTAATGAGTATTTTAAAAGGGATTAATCCTTTGTTCCATAGGTGGACTACGTTTCGAGATATCGCCATAAAGGTGGAGCAGGGGTGACCCTAGAATTTGTTTGTACAATATGGGTATCAAAAGAAAAGTGTTAATGAGTTTTTAAAAGGGAGTAATCTTTAGTTCCATAGGTGGACGCCGTTTCGAGATATCGCCATAAAGGTGGGCCAGGGGTGACTCTAGAATTCGTTTGTGCAATATGGGTATCAAAAGAAAGGTGTTAATGAGTTTTTTAAAAGGGAGTAATCCCTAGTTCAATAGGTGGACGCCGTTTCGAGATATCGCCATAAAGGTGGGCCAGGGGTGACTCTAGAATTCGTTTGTGCAATATGGGTATCAAACGACAGGAGTTAATGAGTATTTTAAAAGGGAGTAGGCCTTCGTTCTATAGGTGGACGCCTTTTCGAGGTATCGCAATAAGGGTGGACCAGGGGTGACTCTAGACTTTGTTTGTGCGATATGGGTATCAAATGAAAGGTGTTAATGAGTATTTTTAAAAGGGAGTGGGCCTTCGTTCTATAGGTGCTCGCCTTTTCGAGATATCGCCATAAAGGTGGACCAAGGGTGACTTTAGAATATGTTTGTACGATATGGGTATCAAATGAAAGGTGTTAATGAGTATTTTAAAAGGGCGTGGGGCTTAGTTCTACAGGTGGACGCCTTTTCGAGATATCGCCATAAAGGTGGAGCAGGGGTGACCCTAGAATTTGTTTGTACAATATGGGTATCAAAAGAAAGGTGTTAATGAGTTTTTTAAAAGGGAGTAATCCTTAGTTCCATAGGTGGACGCCGTTTCGAGATATCGCCACAAAGGTGGACCAGGGGTGACTCTAGAATGAGTTTGTACGATATGGGTATCAAATTAAAGGTATTAGTGAGAGTTTTAAAAGGGAGTGGTGGTAGTTGTATATGTGTAGGCGTTTTCCAGATATCGACCAAAATGTGGACCAGGGTGACCCAGAACATTATCTGTTGGATACCGCTAATTTATTTATATATGTATTACCTGCCAAGATTTAAGGGTTTTTTATTTCGCCCTGCAGAACTTTTTTCATTTTCTTCTACTTAATATGGTAGGTGTCACAACCATTTTATAAAGTTTTGTCTAAAGTTATATTTCGCGTCAATAAAACAATCCAATTACCTTACCATGTTTCATCCCTTTTTTCGTAATTGGTATAGACTTATGGCATTTTTTTCATTTTTCGTAATTTTCGATATCGAAAAAGTGGGCGTGGTCATAATCGGATTTCGTTCATATTTCATACCAAGATAAAGTGAGTTCAAGTAAGCACGTGAACTAAGTTCATTAAAGATATGTCGATTTTTGCTCAAGTTATCGTGATAACGGCCATGCGGAAGGACAGACGGACGACTGTGTATAAAAACTGGGCGTGGCATCAGCCGATTCCGCCCATTTTCACAGAAAACAGTTAACGTCATAAAATCTATGCCCCTACCAAATTTCAAAAGGATTGGTTAATTTTTGTTCGACTTATGGCGTTAAAAGTATCCTAGACAAATTAAATGACAAAGGGCGGAGCCACGCCCATTTTGAAATTTTCTTTTATTTTTGTATTTTGTTGCACCACAACATTACTGGAGTTGAATGTTGACATAATTTACTTATATACTGTAAAGATATTAAATTTTTTGTTAAAATTTTACTTTAAAAAAATTTTTTTTTAAAGTGGGCGTGGTCCTTCTCCGATTTTGCTAATTTTTATTAAGCGGACATACAGTAATTGGAGTAACGTTCCTGCCAAATTTCATCGTGATATCTTCAACGACCGCGAAATTACAGCTTGAAAAACTTTTAAATTACCTTCTTTTAAAAGTGGGGAGGGGGGGTGCCACGCCCATTGTCCAAAATTTTACTAATTTTCTATTCTGCGTCATAAGTTCAACTCAACTACCAAGTTTCGTCGCTTTATCTGTCTTTTGTAATGAATTATTGCACTTTTTCTGTTTTTCGAAATTTTCGATATCGAAAAAGTGGGCGTGGTTATTGTCCGATATCGTTCATTTTAAATAGCGATCTGAGATGAGTGCTCAGAACCCTATATACCAAATTTCATCAAGATACCTCAAAATTTACTCAAGTTATCGTGTTAACGGACGGACGGACGGACGGTACATGGCTCAATCAAATTTTTTTTCGATCCTGATTATTTTGATATATGGAAGTCTATATCTATCTCGATTCCTTTATATATGTACAACCAACCGTTATCCAATCAAACTTAATATACTCTGTGAGCTCTGCTCAACTGAGTATAAAAATCGGAGAACGACCACGCCCACTTTTTGAAAAAAATTTATTTAAAGTCAAATTTTAAAACAAAAGTTAATATCTTTACAGTATATAGGTAAATTATGTCAACATTCAACTCCAGTAATGATATGGTGCAAGAAAATACAAAAATAAAAGAAATTTTCAAAATGGGCTTGGCTCCGCTCTTTTTCATATAATTTGTCTATGATACTTTTAATGCCATATGTCGAACAAAACATTACCAATCCTTTTGAAATTTGGTAGAGGCTTCCATTCTAGGACGATAACTGTTTTCTGTGAAAAAGGGCGAAATCGGTTGAAGCCACGGCCAGTTTTTATACACAGTCGACCGTCTGTCCTTCCGCTGGGCCGTTAACACGATAACTTGAGCGAAAATCGATATATCTTTACTAAATTCAGTTCACGTACTTATCTGAACTCACTTTGTATTGGTATAAAAAATGGCCGAAATCCGACTATGATCACGTCCACATTTTCGATATCGAAAATTACTAAAAATGAAAAAAATACCATAATAATATACCAAATACGAAAAAAGGGATGAAACATGGTAATTGGATTGGTCTATTGACGCAAAATATAACTTTAGAAAAAAATTTTGTAAAATGGGTGTGACACCTACCATAGTAAGTAGAAGAAAATGAAAAAGTTTTGCAGGGCAAAATCAAAAGCCCTTGGAATCTTGAAAGGATAACTGTTCGTGGTATTACATATTATATAAATTAGCGGTACCCGACAGATGATGTTCTGGGTCACCCTGGTCCAGATTTTGGTCGATATCTCGAAAACGCCTTCACATATACAACTACCACCACTCCCTTTTAAAACCCTCATTAATACCTTTCGTTTGATACCCATATCGTACAAACAAATTCTAGAGTCACCCCTGGTCCACCTTTACGGCGATATCTCGAAAACGCGTCCACCTATAGAAATAAGGCCCACTCCTTTTTAAAATACTCATTATCACCTTTCGTTTGATACCCATATCGTACAAACAAATTCTAGAGTCACCCCTGGTCCACCTTTACGGCGATATCTCGAAAACGCGTCCACCTATAGAAATAAGGCCCACTCCCTTTCAAAATACTCATTATCACCTTTCGTTTGATACCCATATCGTACAAACAAATTCTAGAGTCACCCCTGGTCCACCTTTATGGCGATATCTCGAAAATCGTCCACCTATAGAACTAAGGCCCACTCCCTTTTAAAATACTCATCAACACCTTTCGTTTGATACCCATATTGTACAAACGCAATCATTCACCCTGGTCCACGTTTATGGCGATATCTCGAATAGGCGTCCACCCAAAGAACTAAGGCCCGCTCCGTTTTAAAATACTCATCACCACCTTTCGTTTGATACCCATATTGTACAAACGCATTCTAGAGTCACTCCTGGCCCACGTTTATGGCGATATCTCGAAAAGGCGTCCACTTATAGATTTAAGGCCCACTCCCTTTTAAAATAGTCATTAACACCTTTCATTTGATATCCATATCGTACAAAAAAGTTCTAGAGTCACCCCTGGTCCACCTTTATGGCGATATCTCGAAAAGGCGTCCACCTGTAGAACTAATGCCCACTCCCTTTTAAAATACTCATTAACACCTTTTATTTGATACGCATGTCATACAAAACATTCCAAGGTTACCCTAGGTTCATTTTACTACGAGGTGATTTTCCCTTATTTTGTCTCCATAGCTCTCAACTGAGTATGTAATGTTCGGTTACACCCGAACTTAGCCTTCCTTACTTGTTTTGATATATAGAAGTCTATATCTATCTCGATTAGTTTATGCCGTTACGGATTACCGTTATGCGAACAAAGTTAATATACTCTGTGAGCTCTGCTCAGCTGAGTATAAAAAGTGTGAGGTCCAAGTACTGGTGAAGTTCGATGTGTTCCGGTGTACGTCTAGAAAACTTATGTTTTAAAATTAACTTTTTCTTGCTCAAGGGTACAAGTTAAACCACAAGAGAGGTACCCTTAGCAGAAACAAATAATTTAAGTATTTTGAGAAGAGCTCCGTCGGCTTTTTACATGTAGCCACTGATACCGACAAAATGTAGCTTAATTATCGGCTTATTATCGACATCGAGTTATTATGGTTGAGTTATCGGTTTTTATCGCCGAGTTGCCAACGTCTTATCGGCTTTCTATCGTTGGGTTACAGAATTGTCATCCATTTTAAGCTGCAATTTTAACGAACTGGCAACACATCGATAAGAAATCGATAAATTTTCGATAAGGAATCTATAATTTTTTGATGACAAATTGATAACTTTTTGACAAAAATGGATAGCTGTTCGATGACAAATCGACAACTTTCCAATCCTAACCCAATTGTTTTTTGATAAATAATCGAAAACTTTTTGACAAATGATCGATAACTTTTCGCTAAAACGCGATAACTTTTTGATGATAAATAGATAACTTTTTGGTAACATATCGATAAATTTTCCAAAGATATTTCATATCTTTTCAATAGTGAACCGATATATTTTCTATTAAAATTGATATTCCGCGAATAATAAATAGGGTCCACTCCGATCTTTACACATCAAAATTCGACGTTTGTATGGAGGTGGACATTTTTAGAAAATACTTATACAGAGTTCGCTTGTGTATGTTTTGGAAAATCTTGCAAATCGAACCAGCTACCGCTGAATAAGTCTTAAGCATGTTGTGGCAAAGACTGCAGCTAAACGTGAAAGAGCAGAATGCTTCCAACAAATACGGTCTTCGGTCTCCTTAGTATACTTTGAATGAGATTTCCGTTATACATGAAATCATGAATTGGACCATTAGACCCTACAAATATCGTATCTTCGTTGATTATCTCTATCTCTATTTTATTTGTGGCTTATTTTCCCATTTTTCAAAAACTACGTGATTTGTGATTGTGATTTCTCAGTCGCAGTGATTTTTATTTTTGCCTCTGACTGTACTGGGACAAAAGAGCAGTATTGCTTAAGTAAGTTTAGGCCAAAATCACGCTTACCAATATTCATAAAGACAGTAGAAGAAGATACTGCTTAAATATGAATCGATGATTCCGTCACTTGTGATGCGATTTAAAGACAGATGTTGCAGTAGGATGAAAGCGAGGATCATATGTATAGTTGCCACTGAAGCAGTATTTAGAGTATTCGCAGATTGCTGCGACACATACTAGTAACTAGTCACAACACAGATCACAGGATCATTAGTTCATATTATCGCAGCTAATTGTTCTTGTGATGAGAACAGTGCTTTGGCGTGCGATTGTCACTGTCAGCTCGACGATTATTTTGAAGCTGTCGCTACACTTTACAGTAACTCTTGAATCGTTGGGAAAAATCACAGTTACCTTAATATTTTTCACAGTTTATTTTAATTTAAAGGTGGTGCACGAGCTGTCTGAGCAGTTGGTACGCATAATTTTTTTTCCTTGATTCAAAGTCAGGGAACTGCGTGATTTCAATGAGTTCTTCGATGCTCAGTCAGCCACAAAAGGCTTCCTTAAGGCTGAAAAATTACACTTCAAATTTGAAATTATCGGTATAATTCTACTGTTCTGATCTATACTCATCGTTCGCGGACAACTTTTACAATCACGATATGAGTTATAATTCCTGTATGTCCAAGAACTAAAAAATAGCGCTCTGTTATGTCGTCTCCCAGCAAAAAGTTTAAATGAAGTATAAGATAATTTTACCTCATATTTCCTTTCCCAAGCACACTAATTGTACAAATTCATTTTTAGTTATTGTAGTTTTTACATCTCATTGCAATAACCGAGTTAATTTTAAATGCAACGTAATTGCACTGTTAATTATTTATATTTATTACCGATGTTTCAACACTTTTTTTGTGTTGGAATTCACTTTGATAAATTTATATGAGCTGCGAATGAAATAAGAAGTACGGAAACGGAAACAATTTTCTGTCAATTAACACAATTCTAAGTTATTGTAGTTTTTTTTATTTTGTTGCTATGCAATGAAAAAGAAGAGAAATAATGATGTAAATGCAATTGATTTTATTGCATGATCCATCGTCAAGAATTGACAATCGTTTTTGTTTTAAAGCAGTGAATTACAACTGAAATAAAAATACTCTTTGACAGAGATATAACTGTTTTCCGTTTGAAAGTTGCTCGCGAATCCCTTTACAAGCCATTTTGCTAATACTAACTACATCTTCTTCCTTATCTATCTATCTATAAATCTTATAAAATAAAGTCTCTAAATGCCATGTATGCACATAACTTCACACAGAATGCTCCGATTTTAAAACGTTTTTTTTGCATTTGAAAGCTTAGCTACGTGAGATGGTACAGTTAATATAATTTGAAGGTATATATTATAGGGGCGTGGCAAATTGCCAAAATGTAGTAAAAAATCATAAAATTTTTGTTTACACAGCTATAACTCATAAACGGATGGATGGATTTAAAAAATTCTGCTTTTCAGTAAAACTTTGAAATATTTACCTTCGATCTGCATCAAAAATACTTGATTCCTTTCTTATATCAGCCAAATGGCTGAAACCTCATGTTTTCAACTCAGAGATCCTCTGTAATGACTACCAGATGTATCGAAATGACCGCCTGAACAGGGTTGGAGGTGGGGTTCTGCTTGCTGTACACTCTTCAATACCATCTGAAGAGATTTGCGTAACCGCCACCGATACAACTGAGTTCTTGTGCATACGCACACAACTAGCAAATATCCACATTTATTTGGCCATCTGTTATATCCCGCCATCTTCTGAACTGTCCGTTTATATGCATCACATTTCCTTGCTAAGAACTGTTAATTCGATGCTAAAGCCTTCCGATTCCATTATTGTGTTGGGTGACTTCAATATGCCACACATATCATGGTGCATCTCTGACTTTAATATCGTACCAGTTTCGTCAAAGTCTTCCAACAATGAATTTCTAGACGGAATGTCTGAGCTGTGCCTTCAACAAATCAACATCCAATCGAATAAATTCGGAAGAGTGTTAGATTTAGCTTTTGTGGATGATGAATCTAAATATTCCATTAGTCGATGCGAACCCATTATTGAACCTGAAGATGCTTACCACCCTTCCCTCAAAATAGTTTACGAAGTTGTAAATTATGCTTGTAACAGCGGAAATAAACGATACGACTCCAGTTATCGCTTCGACTTTGCGAAGGCCAATTTTAAAAAATTAAATCGTGATCTATCTCGAATAGTGTGGCCAATATTTAATGCTGATGTGGAGCAAAGCGTTTCTCACTTTTACAATACCATTTACTGTCTTTTTGAAAAATACGTACCTAAGCGGATTTGTGTACATTCCGATACAAGCCAAGTATGGTTCACTAAAGAGCTGAAAATTTTAAAGAATAAAAAGTCTCGATCTTTCAAGTTGTTCAAAAAGACGGGTTTACATAACCATTACTTACAGTACTCGATTCTACGCTGCAAGTATTTTCAATTGAACAAAAAGTGTTACAAAGCTTATCTTTGTAAAATGAAAATAAATATAACTTGCAACCCGAAGGCATTTTACGGATTCGTAAACTCTAAACGCAGGGTGAAAGGGTTTCCATCATCCATGAAATTCCAAGATAATATTTCCAGCGATGATCAAGAGATCGCCGACTTCTTTGCGGAATTTTTCAAATCAAATTACTCTATTGAGACCAACGTTTCACCTAATGAATACCCATACCATATTGATTCATATTATTCAATCAGAGCTCCATTTATATCTTCAGAAGGTGTATTATCTTATTTAAAAACTTTAAAAGTATCATATTCATACGGCCCCGACAGGATCTCGACACACTTTCTTAAAAAATGTGCCGCAAACATCTATCAGCCGCTAACAGATTTATTTAATTTATCTTTAATTTATGGCGTTTTCCCAACAATATGGAAGGAATCTTTTCTTATTCCGCTTCATAAAAATGGAAGCAGGTCTTCAATAGAAAACTACCGGGGCATAGCAAAGTTATCCGCTATCCCAAAGTTATTTGAGGCTATTGTTACCCACCACCTAACATTCTCTATTTCCCCCATAATTGCAAGCTCGCAGCATGGGTTCTGTAAGGGCAAATCACCTATCACCAATTTACTAGAATTTACCACCCACGTTTCTAATGGATTTAGAAAAGGCCTTCACAATGATGTAATTTACACCGATTTCAGTAAAGCTTTCGACAAAGTATCACACCCATTACTTATTCATAAGCTCAGTCAACTCGGTTTTCAATCCCGTCTTATATGTTGGATTTCTTCGTATCTTGGTTATCGTACGCAAAAAGTAATCTTTAAAAATACACTTTCTGGGGTCATCAATGTTTCTTCTGGTGTTCCTCAGGGCAGCCATCTTGGTCCGATTCTGTTCTTGTTGTTCATAAACGATATATCTGGTACAATTAAATACTCAAAAATCTTGATGTACGCAGACGATGTAAAACTTTTCAAATCATGTGCCTCGGTTGAGGAACATTCCTTGCTTCAAATGGATTTAAATCACTTGGTTACCTGGTGCAATGTAAATTATATGTCGCTCAATCTCAAAAAATGTAAATTCATGTGTTTTTCTGGGAGAGTTTCGCCACCAGCTTCATATACAATTAACAACTATAGTCTAGAAACTGTAAATAATTTTATTGACTTGGGAGTCATGATGGATTCCAAACTTAGTTTCAATCTTCATATTAATGTTACAGTGAATAAAGGCAAAGGTGTTTTTGCATTTGTTAAACGGTGGTCAAAAGAATTTAACGACCCCTACATAACTAAAGCACTTTTTACAACATTAGTTAGGCCAATATTAGAATACGGCTCGATAATTTGGAATCCGCGTTATCAAGTCCATGCAGACAGCCTCGAATCAATACAAAAACAATTTTTACTATTTGCCTTAAGAAATTTCCAATGGGACTCTTTAACTAATCTTCCATATTATACTAATCGATTAAAGCTTATCAATCTTCCAACTCTTGCTAGTCGAAGGGAAATGCTTGGTGTAATATTTATGACAAAACTTTTAAATGGATCAATTTCGAGCCCATTCCTTCTGAATGAAGTGAACTTTTGCGTTCCCTCTCGGACATCGAGACACTTCAAACCTCTTCTGCTGAAACAATGTAGAACGAACTTCGAACAAAATGAACCTTTTCGGCGTTTATGCCAAGATTATAACTCTCACTCAAACACATTTGATAGCTCGGACTCCCTTTTTTCTATAAAAAAGATTGTTCTCACCTCTCTAAATTAATGTATAATACGTTTGCTTCTGTTCTCTTTAAGTATTACGCTTGGCTGATGAAATTTCTTCTGTAGCTAAGCAGTCTCAGATCGTGACGCTTGACAAACCGCTGCCCATCAAAGACTCGGCAAAATAAAAAAAATAAAAAAAAAAAAAAATTATTATATATATATAAATCGATCGCGTGAACAGGATTAGCCTGGTTTCATTGGGCCACTTGAGGGCAGCGCGCTGCCACAACGTCCATTAAAAAAAAAAAAAAAAAAAAAAAAAAAATTTTTTTAAACAAAAGTAACACTTTTACCAAAAAATGCGTATGTGTGGTTGTTCGCTGTGAACTGTGCGCGATAATTGCTTTTGAGTGAGTCATGATGCGACACATACATACGTACATATATAGCATTCGCTGCGTTATTTAACTTCGGGCGTAGGTTTAGAGGTATGTATGGATGTACATCACTACATAGTATAAAATAAAGTCACTTTTTCTGTCCTTATGTCCCTTTGAATGCTTAAACCTTTAAAAATACGCAACGGATTTTGATGCGCTTTTTTTAAATAGAAAAATAGTGATTGAAGATGAAGGAACGGAAGAACATACTTGGCTGAAAATTGGTGGAGGGGTAGCTTAGAACCAGCAGACAGACATAGGATAATTTTCATCCCGTTCTGGATAGGGTATTGAGATCAAAACGTGGACCTGGGTAATCCTGGGATATGTTTGTACAATATGGATAACAAATGTAAACTGTTTATCAGTACTTTGATACGGAGTATTTTTCGTACCCGCGGGTAACTAAGGTCTCGAGATATAAGCGAAAACGTGGACGCGGGTACCCCTGGAATGTGTTTATAGACTATGGATAACGAATTAAAGCTGTTGATGAGTGCAGGCTAGTTTTCATACCTATTGGTGACTAGGGTCTCGAGATTGAGGCCAAAACGTGGACCCGGGTACCCCTAGAAAGTGTTTATACAATATGGATAACAAATGAAAGCTGTTGATGAGTGCTTTAGTACAGGATAGTCTTCATACCTATTTGTGAAGGGTATCGAGGTATAGGCCAAAACGTGGATCACGGTAACACTAGGATGTGTTTTTACATTATGGTTATCAAATTGAAGCTGTTGATGAGTGCTTTAGTACAGAGTAATTTTTGTACCGCTGGGTGACTAGGGTCTCAAGTTATAGGCCAAAACCTGTACCCGGATACCCCTAGAATGTGTGTTTAATAGGGATATCAAATGGAAGCTATTGCTGAGAGCTTTAAAGTGATTTTCATTGTGATATTCGATTTAGTCGCATCAACCTGGCAAAACTGATAAATATGCATGCGAAGCCGAAATAAAGACATTAATTAATAATACCCACATAACTATTTACATACGCCCTATTCGATTTGCCTGGCAATAAGGGATGAACAAGAATAGGAAAAACTTGAGCGAAGAGAAAAGATGGAGGGAGACTGAGAAAGAGATAGAGTGAGACGAAGATAGAGATAGATGAAGCGAAAAGACGGAGGGAAGGAATGAATAAAAAGGATTAAGAAAAAGTTAGGGGAGGGGGGGGAGGCAGAGTTAGACGGAAAAAGCTTATTAAAATGTACGCAGGTAGACCTAATTTAGGACAGAACAGCGTCTGACGGGTCTGCTAGTACGTACGATATATAAACAAGTAAGGAAGTCTAAGTTCTGATGAAACCGAACATTGAATGCTGTTGTTGTTGGTTATGTGTGCCTAATAGTTTTACCAGGCTGCGCAATAATACATATACATATGGTTCTATTCTGAACTAATTTTTCTTCGAGTTATGGCTCTCAAAACATAGAAAATTGCTTAGTCATAAAAGGGGTGGTGCCACGCCCATTTTTTAAACTTTGAAGTTTTTCCTATTTATTGTTATAAATCCACTTGGGAAATAAAATGCCATTCATATAAAGACCTTTTTTGCAAAGATATATCTTATTTTATTCCTCCGCGACCCTTTTAAAATCTTTTATATAAAAGTGGGTGTGGTCCTTAACCGATTTCGTTAATTTTTCTTTAAAGCATTCCTTATAGTAAAGGCAACCCCTCTGCCGAATTTTGTTATGATAGATTTAACGATTTTTGTTTTTCGATTAATAATATTTGTAAAATTGATTTTATCACAGCTGGGCGGTGCCACCCTCATTTAAAAACATTTTTTCAAATTTTTATCAAGAGTTTAAATATTAGTCCACATGTCAAATTTCAACATTCTAGGTGTATTATTTACTAAATAATCAGTTTTTTGTGTTTCCAAAATGTTATATATATAAAAAGTGGGCGTGGTTATCATCCGATTACGCTCATTTTCAATACCAATTCCGGTAAGCTCCAGGTAAGCTCGTATGCCAAATTTGGAGAAGATGTCTCAATATTTACTCAAGTTATCGTGTTAACGGACAGACGGGCGGACGGAAGGACATGGCTCAATCAAATTTTTTTTCGATACTGATGATTTTGATATATGGAAGTCTATATCTATCTCGTTTCCTTTATACCTGTACAACTAACCGTTATCCAATCAAAGTTATAATACCCTGTGTACAAGTACAGCTGGGTATACAAATGAACGGAGATGAATGTAAAAGTTATTGTAAGAAAAGAAATCAAATTTTAACAATTTGAAACTTGAAAGTTACTTTGGTTTGGTGAAGTTGCGCTGAAATGTGTCTTGTTAAAGTTTTAAGTATCATCCATTCATTTCAATACAAATATACCACGTACAGGACGGGATCGTTGTGCGTAGTGTAAATAGATTATGATGGGATGATTTTAGGAAACCTTTTTTTTATTTTAAACACAGAAGTTTTAAAACCATAGTCATGAATATCTCGGTGTATCCTCTCAATATTCTATTGAGCTCCAAGGCCTTTCTCAGTGAGATATGTTTATTTATTCGAAATTATTAATATTTAACACGCTTTTATTAGCTTGGCCTGTATGTAACGGAATCTTTGAGCTTAATTTTCACCGGTTTGTAGAAGTCTGTTTAATTTGAAACTTTGCACACGTATCAAGGCTCGATGACAATGCATTAATGTGGCGGTGTGGTGACATAAGGTCCACGGCCATAAGGTCAATTGGCCTTATTATCACTTTGAATGGCCATAAGTTTGATTGCAACTTTGCACACGTATCAAGGCTCGATGACAATGAATTAATGTGATGGTGCGGTGACATAAGGTCAACGGCCATAAGGTCAATTGGCCTTATTATCACTTTGAATGGCCATAAGTTTGATTGAAACTTTGCACACGTATCAAGGCTCTATGACAATGCATTAATGTGACGATGTGGTGACATAAGGTCAATTGGCCTTATTATCACTTTGAATGGCCTTAAGTTTGATTGAAACTTTGCACACGTGTCAAGGCTCGATGACAATACATTAATGTGATGGTGCGGTGACATAAGGTCAATTTGCCGTATTACCACTTTGAATGGCCATACGTTTGATTGCAACTGTGCACACGTATCAAGGCTCGATGACAATGCATTAACGTGATGGTGTGGTGACATAAGGTCAACGGCCATAAGGTCAATCGGCGTTATTACCACTTTGAATGACCATAAGTTTGATTGAAACTTTGCACACGTATCAGGGCTCGATGACAATGCATTAATGTGATGGTGTGGTGACATAAGGTCAACGGCCATAAGGTCTATTGGCCTTATTACCACTTTGAATGGCCATAAGTTTGATTGAAACTTTGCACACGTATCAAGGCTCGATGACAATGACCCATCTGCTTCTTATTAAAAAGTATGCGAAAAATTTAATTACAAAACAACCGCACCAAAGATAAGAACTTGACACAATTACATTTAGGGTTTCTATGCAGATATTTGGAAATTTTAACAGAATCAGCCGAGTGCATTCGGAGGACATAGACTAGGCTTTGTTTTATAAATCAGCTAAAAAATTTGCATAAAATATGGTGGAGCATTTAACCTTACCTAGTGCACAAATATGTATATGTATATAAATATACAAACATGCGAAAACATATTAATTTTCTATAAAAGTTCTAGCAGAAGAGTATGTCTCATGAGACGTACGCGGTTTCAATCGGCTTTGCTGCATGAATAGGTTTGTATGTGATGCCGCTCACAAACTGAAATGAAAATGCGTACAAGCTTTAGGTAGGCATGCATTCGCTAGCTGGGCGTTTTCATTATTTGATCTAAATTAAAAATGTAATCGGTTGGAATGGTCTCGCTGAACGCATATTTGAACGTTAGGTTCACAGCGAACACACACACAAACAGCATTTACTTAAAAAAAAAAACTAAATATCTTAGTAAACTTTCAGAAAAAAGGAGTCCAAAATCGGAGTGTTTACGCTGTTTATGAACTCATTTAGGCGTCTAATATGGGTGCGATTTCCATCTTGTTTTGATCGTCCGATAGAAGACTTTTTTCATATATTATGCTCACAAGAATAGGAGCCATATATGTTACACATCGTTTTCACAAACAACTCAGTTCCAGCACTTATTCGACCCCGAAAATATTCCTTTTTGATACATTGGAAAAATGGTCATAGCACCGAGGAATTCCCTAGAGCAAATTTCCATATATACATCTCGACACTTAAATTTTGTTTAAGCAACTTATTATAGTAGAAAAGAACCAGCTGTTCCCTTTTTTGATGCAGAACGAAAGTAATTATTTCAATTTTGATTTGTAGCTGCAAAAACTACAATTTGATGATTTTTTCAACATTTTGGTTAATTGTGCCGTCCTTGTTAAAGATGCCTTGCAATTTTATCAAAATTAATCATTTCACAGAGCTGAACTATTTAACAGTTAAATCTCATACCAGCTCTATGGTTATTTTGCAACTCGACTGCAAATAGATTTCATAATTCATATAATGTGCAAATTACCTTGCAAAGCCGTACATAATATCCATAAGCTTGATTTCGTATATTTTGTAATGTAAGCGCCATCGTCCATCATATTAAAATTAGCAGTGCCATTGTAATTGGCATTTGGAAGCTTTTCTTCGGTGAAAAGCCATTGTGGTCCGGCGATAGCGGCTATTACTATAGCAACGGATATGCTGCAACAAAGAAAAGTGAAAAAAAGTAAATTAGATATTTATTACAAAAACGAAAACTATGTAAATAAAAGTGTACATAAATTCAGATTTTGGTAGAATTTTATTAATTAATAATACCAATTAGTTTGCTAACCAGTTGCTTTTTTAATGCAGTAACGGATCAAAGGATTTGCATGGTAGTCAGTGACAGTAAATAATTAGTAAAATAATTAAAATTTTGATCGGCTTATATGGATCCTCGGCCAAACAAATAGTTGATAATTTGCCGCTTGTTAACGTAGCTTTTGAAAAACTGACGAATAGTATAATTCTGGTGGAGGTAGACTTACAAGGTCTGATGCTATCTTTGATATGATGCAATCAGATTTTGAGCTTAATATTTTGAATCGGGCAGTTCAAAAATGTTTATATTGAAGTGCAAATAATAAAACATATACAAAATTAAGTGTACACTGAAAATTTTTTAAATTGAAAAAAAAAAAAAAAAAAAATAAAAAAATAAACAAAAAAAAATTATTTTAAATGTTTAAAGAATTTTGATGGTCCCGTTAATGAATAAATTTTAAAGTAAAATTTTCCTCAGTGATACAATATCTTAGAAAAATTTTTTCTTGTCAGTTTGTTAGTGTCATAATACAGAAGTGCTTTGGCTTGCTATAAGTATAAAGGGGTCTACTTTGAATAACCAAGAGAGAATCTCCTCTGTTGTGTGTCTATTATCTTTTCTTATCTTGCTTTGACCTTGAGCGACACTAGTTAATGGTATCCAATCGGGACCAAAATTTAAATGTGATATTTTTGGTCTGGTTATTGTCATCTGAAGAAGTGAAACTGGAAATAAATTTATATCATTTATAAGGACCACCCTAATGTGAATATTTCCTGTGTGCGTGTGTATGTTGCTGAACTGCTCCTAAGTGACTGCGACAATCTTAATGAGATTTTGTGTGTTTGCTCAAGAGGATTCGAAAATCGTTTTCATTCCCAATTTGACCCATGTCTTTTCTGGGAAGAAGACCAGGGACCGACCTTTTATAAAAATCTTATTCATGTTGCAATTTTTTTTAAGTTTGGTACAAATGTTCCTCTTTGACTTGCTTAATATTTGAAGCCTTTTTTTCCGACAAGTGGTGTGAGTTGCTTGAAACTTATTTGTTAGGCAGCCCTTCAAATAAGTTAATTTTTGGCATACTTTCCGGAAAGTTGATTTGGGCTGACCTATTCACGAAAAATCGTACGGCTGATGCGATTTGCTTGAAACTTCCTTGCGGATAAAGTGGGTGACAATCACGCAAAGCTTTACATAGGCTGATATTTGGTATATTTTTCTGGGAAAGTGGGAGAAGTTGTGCCTTTTGAAGAAATCTTATTTGTAGTTCGTTAGGAAGATTGAGAGGAAGGGTAAGAGGAAGATGGAAAGGTAAGGAGAGTGGAACGTGGACAGCCTAATGGAGAGGTAAAGTGAAAGGAAAATTAGCAGGAATGGGAGGAGCACGTGGTCAGGACGGAGGAGAGGAAAAGGCACAGGGAGAGACATGATCAGAAGGTGAGGGTTATACAGCAGAGATGGGGTAAGGGATAGCGAAAGTGGGGAGTGCAGTGGATGAGGAAGTGAGGATACAGGCACAGAGAGAGAGCTGAAGGGAAATTAAGAGTTATAAGGGTAAAGTTAGGAAAAGAGAGAAAGAGAAAAAGTGGGAGAAAACGGGAGAGAAAAGGCTTTGGAGAGCAAATGAGAGAAAGGACAGTATTAAAAAAAAAAAAAAAAAATAAATGTAAGCTGCGATAACCTCCGAAGAGATCTAAGGCCGAGCTTCTCTTCCAATTTGCGTCGTGCTCCTCTTGGTTTTCCCTACAAATTGGCCGGACGGGACCTACATGTTTTATGCCGACTCCGAACGGCATCTGCAAGGCGGAAGAGTTTTCACTGAGAGAAATGCACTCGGAGCGCTTGCCAGACACTGCCAAGGGGCGACCCCGCTTAGAAAAATTTTCTTCTAATTGAAAAACCTTATTTCTAAAGTTTTTGATGTTGCTTTGCCCGGGATGTGAACCCAGGGCATACTATGTGGTAGGCGGAGCACGCTACCATCACACCACGGTGGCCGACAGTATTAGAACTATAACTTAATAAAGTGGACTTTACAAATAGCGCCTAATGTGTGGTATTACTTGAACTGCTGCAACATGCGCCGTGTGTATTTTTATATATATTCAAAGCAATATTTCATCTAAGAAGCCAGAAAAAAATTGTTATGCCCAACAAGGCATTTTCGTGCACACATATCTATGTACAACGAGGTAATTTAAATGAAGTGAATGTAATTAATAACTACCATCATATATGGGTTATGGTTTACAAAATGATGTAATATAAATAGTTGAAATACAAAACGAATGGACAATAAATTATGCATCATAAATTTCAACAACACTGATAAAAAGGTAAATAAACATTACACATATATCGTTAGCTTGATTTTGAAAGGTCCTAGTCAACAAATTTAAAATTTTACTGGAGAAGCAACAACCAAATATTTTCACATGCACTGCACGTGGATATGACTATTCAACTATATGACTATTGTATTAGAGTATCTCACCAAAACCTATGAACACCGTAGTTTGGTTAGGGCTTTGATGAATCAAGTAAACGATATTTATATTTTATTATCAGAAAATAAACGTCATACCTTATTAAAAATTAAATGCGTTCAATAACAAACAATGCATAGCAAAAAAAAAAAAACAAGTAAGGAAAGCAAAGTTCGGGTGTAACCGAACATTACATACTCACCTGAGAGCTATGGAGACAAAATAAGGGAAAATTACCATGTAGGAAAATGAACCTAGGGTAACCCTGGAATGTGTTTGTATGACATGTGTATCAAATGAAAGGTAGTAATGAGGGTTTTAAAAGGAAGTGGCCTTAGTTGTATATGTGAAGGCGTTTTCGAGATATCGACCAAAATGTGGACCAGGGTGATCCAGAACATCATCTGTCGGGTACCGCTAATTTATTTGTATATGTAATACCACGAACAGTATTCCTGCCAGGATTCCAAGGGTTTTTGATTTCGCCCTGCAGAACTTTTTCATCTTCTTCTACTTAATATGGTAGGTGTAACACCAATTTTACAATGTTTTTTTCTAAAGTTATATTTTGCGTCAATAAACCAATCCAATTACCATGTTTCATCCCTCTTTTTCGTATTTGGTATAGAATTATGGCATTTTTTTAATTTTTCGTAATTTTCGAAATCGAAAAAGTGGGCGCGGTTATAGTCGGATTACGGCCTTTTTTTTTTAAAGTCGGCGTGGTCGTTCTCCGATTTTACTAATTTTCTTTAAGCATACATATAGTAATAGGGGTAACGTTCCTGCCAAATTTCATCATAACATCTTCAGCTTTTGCTAAATTACAGCTTGCAAAACTTTTTAATTACCTTCTTTTAAAAGTGGGCAGCGCCACGCCCATTGTCCAAAATTTTACTAAGTTTCTATTCTGCGTCATAAGTTCAACTCACCTACCAAGTTTCATCGCTTTATCCGTCTTTGGTAATGAATTATCGCACTTTTTGTGTTTTCGAAATTTTCGATACCGAAAAAGTGGGCGTGGTTATAGTCCGATTTCGTTCATTTTAAATAGCGATCTGAGATGAGTGCCCAGGAACCTACATAGCAAATTTCATCAATATACCTCAAAATTTTCTCAAGTTATCGTGCCAACGGCCGGACGGACGGACGGACGGACATGGCTTAATCAAATTTTTTTCGATACTGATGATTTTGATATATGGAAGTCTATATCTATCTCGATTCCTTTATACCTGTACAACCTACCGTTATCCAATCAAAGTTATTATACTCTGTGAGCTCTTCTCAACTGAGTATAAACAAGTAAGTAAGGCTAAGTTCGGGTGTAACCGAACATTACATACTCAGCTGAGAGCTTTGGAGACAAAATAAGGGAAAATCAGCATGTAGGAAAGTGAACCTAGGGTAACCCTGGAATGTATTTGTATGACATGGTTTTCAAATCGCGTTAACGGACAGACGAACGGACGGACGGACATGGCTCCATCAAATTTTTTGTCGATACTGATGATTTTGATATATGGAAGTCTATATCTATATCGATTCCTTTGTACCTGTACAACCAACCGTTATCCAATCAAAGTTAATATACTCTGTGAGCTCTCCTCAACTGAGTATAAAAAAAAAAACAAGTAAGGAAGGCTAAGTTCGGGTGTGACCGAACATTACATACTCAGTTGAGAGCTATGGAGACAAAATAAGGAAAATCACCATGTAGGAAAATGAACCTAGGGTAACCCTGGAATGTGGTTGTATGTGTATCAAATGGAAGGTATTAAAGAGTACTTTAAGAGAGAGTAGGCCATAGATCTATGGATGGACGCCATTTAGGGATGTCGCCATAAAGGTGGACCAGGGCTGACTCAAGAATTTGTTTGTACGATATGGGTATCAAATGAAAGGTGTTACTGAGTATTTTAAGAGGGAGCGGGCCTTAGGTCTATCGGTGGACGCCTTTTCGAGATATCGCCATTAAGGTGGGCCAGGGGTGACTCTAGAATGTGTTTGTACGATATGGGTATCAAATGAAAGGTGTTAATGAGTATTTTCAAAGGGTGTGATCCTTAGTTCCATAGGTGAACACCGTTTCGAGATATCGCCATAAAGGTGAACCAGGGGCGACTCTAGAATGTGTTTGTACGATATGGGAATCAAATGAAAGGTGTTACTGAGCATTTTAAGAGGGAGTGGGCATTCGGTCTATAGGTGGACGCCTTTTCGAGATGTCGCCATTAGGGTGGGACAGGGGTGACTCTAGAATGTTTGTACGATATGGGTATCAAACGAAAGGTGTTACTAAGCATTTTAAAAGGGAGTTGGCATTAGGTCTATAGGTGGACGCCTTTTCGAAATATCGCCATTAGGGTGGGCCAGGGGTGACTCTAGAATGTGTTTGTACGATATGGGTATCAAATGAAAGGTGTTAATGAGTATTTTCAAAGGGAGTGATCCTTAGTTCTATAGGTGGAAAGAAGCCTTTTCGAGATATCGCCATAAAGGTGGACCAAGGGTGACTCTAGAATGTTTGTACGATATGGGTATCAAACGAAGGGTGTTACTGAGCATTTTAAGAGGGAGTGGGCATTAGGTCTATAAGTGGACGCCTTTTCGAGATATCGCCATTAGGGTGGGCCAGGGTGACTCTAGAATGTGTTTGTACGATATGGGTATCAAATGAAAGGTGGTAATGAGTATTTTAAAAGGGAGTGATCCTTAGTTCTATAGGTGGACGCCTTTTCGAGACATCGCCATAAAGGTGGACCAAGGGTGACTCTAGAATCTTTGTACGATATGGGTATCAAACGAAAGGTGTTACTGAGCATTTTAAGAGGGAGTGGGCATTAGGTCTATAGGTGGACGCCTTTTCGAGATATCGCCATTAGGGTGGGCCAGGGGTGACTCTATAATGTGTTTGTACGATATGGGTATCAAACGAAAGGTGTTACTGAGCACTTTAAGAGGGAGTGGGCATTAGGTCTATAGGTGGACGCCTTTTCGAGATATCGGCATTAGGGTGGGCCAGGGGTGACTCTAGAATGTTTGTACGATATGGGTATCAAACGAAGGGTGTTACTGAGCATTTTAAGAGGGAGTGGGCATTAGGTCTATAAGTGGACGCCTTTTCGAGATATCGCCATTAGGGTGGGCCAGGGTGACTCTAGAATGTGTTTGTACGATATGGGTATCAAATGAAAGGTGGTAATGAGTATTTTAAAAGGGAGTAATCCTTAGTTCTATAGGTGGAAGCCTTTTCGAGATATCGCCATAAAGGTGGACCAAGGGTGACTCTAGAATCTTTGTACGATATGGGTATCAAACGAAAGGTGTTACTGAGCATTTTAAGAGGGAGTGGGCATTAGGTCTTTAGGTGGACAACTTTTCGATATATCGCCATTAGGGTGGGCCAGGGGTGACTCTAGAATGTTTGTACGATATGGGTATCAAACGAAAGGTGTTACTGAGCATTTTAGGAGGGAGAGGGCATTAGGTCTATAGGTGGACGCCTTTTCGAGATATCGCCATTAGGGTGGACCAGGGGTGACTCTAGAATGTGTTTGTACGATATGGATATCAAACTAAAGGTATTAATGAGGGTTTTAAAAGCGGGTAGCCCTTAGATGTATATGTGAAGGCGTTTTCGCGATATCGACCAAAATGTGGACCAGGTGATCCAGAAAATCATCTGTCGGGTACTGCTAATTTATTTATATATGCAATACCACTAACAGTATTCCTGCCAAGATTCCAAACCCTGTTGATTTCGCCTTGTAGAACTTTTTCATTTTCTTCTACTTAATATGGTAGGTGTCACACCCATTTTACAAAGTTTTTTCCAAAGTTATATTTTGCGTCAATAAACCAATCCAATTACCATGTTTCATCCTTTTTTTTCGTATTTGGTATAGAATTATGGCATTTTTTTCATTTTTCGTAATTTTCGATATCGATAAAGTGGGCGTGGTTATGGTCGGATTTCTGCGATTTTTTATACCAATATAAAGTGATTTCAGATAAGTGCGTGGACTAAGTTTAGTAAAGATATATCGGTTTTTGCTCAAGTTATTGTGTTAACGGCCGAGAGGAAGGCCAGACGGTGGACTGTGTATAAAAACTGGGCGTGTCTTCCACCGATTTCGCCCATTTTCACAGAAAACAGTTACCGTCATAGAGTCTATGCCTCTACCAAATTTAAGAAGGATTGGTAAATTTTTGTTCGACTTATGGCATTAAAAGTATTCTAGAAAACTAAATGAAAATGGGCGGAGCCACGCCCATTTTGAAATTTTCCTTTATTTTTGTATTTTGTTGCATCATATCATTACTGGAGTTGAATTCTGACTTAATATACTTATATACAGTAAAGATATTAAATTTTTTGTTAAAATTTGAATTTAAAAAAAATTTTTTTTAAAAAGTGGGCGTGCTCTTCTTCCAATTTTGCTAATTTTTATTTAGCACATATATAGTAATAGTAGTAACGCTCCTGCCAAATTTCATCATGATATCTTCAACGACTGCCAAATTACAGCTTGCAAAACTTTTAAATTACCTTCTTGTAAAAGTGGGCGGTGCCACGCCCATTGTCCAAAATCTTACTAATTTTCTATTCTACGTCATAACATCAACCCACCTACCAAGTTTCATCGCTTTATCCGCCTTTGGCAATGAATTATCGCATTTTTTCGGTTTTTCGAAATTTTCGATATCAAAAAAATGGGCGTGGTTATAGTCCGATATCGTTCATTTTAAATAGCGATCTGAGATGAGTGCCCAGGAATCTACATACCAAATTTCATCAAGATACCTCAAAATTTACTCAAGTTATCGTGTTAACGGGCGGACGGACGGACGGACGGACGGACGGACATGGCTCAATCAAATTTTTTTTCGATCCTGATTATTTTGATATATGGAAGTCTATATCTATCTCGATTCCTTTATATATGTACAACCAACCGTTATCCAATCAAACTTAATATACTCTGTGAGCTCTGCTCAACTGAGTATAACAAGCGCGTTGTTTTATTAGAAACAAACTAATC
The DNA here is from genome assembly GCF_040869045.1 of Eurosta solidaginis. Lineage (NCBI taxonomy): Eukaryota > Metazoa > Arthropoda > Insecta > Diptera > Tephritidae > Eurosta > Eurosta solidaginis. The sequence goes on along the minus strand of NC_090322.1, from coordinate 223,098,787 downwards.
ACATGCAAACATATCCGTACCACCTGAAAATACGGATACCCTTGCGTATACGTAACATTTTTTGTTCCTCGTGTTTAAGTTGATATGTTCTCAAAAAATTTTAATTTTAAAAATATTTGAATCCATCCCGTTCCAAAATATCTGAATAAAGACGAATTTTTAGAAAGGCCCTGAAACTGACTTCGCTTAAATCTCTGAGGTCTGTATTGGAGTGAAATTCACTCATATAAATAAATAAATACAAGCACAGATTATCTCCGAAGCAAATTTAGGCAGATATTTTCTTTAAATTTGCGTCATGCTCCTTTTTAATTTCTTCCAAAAATTGGCGTTACGGTACTTACATCTTTTACGCCTTCAAACAGCATGTATTTTCACTAAGAAGCTTTTCATGGCAGAAACACGTTCGGAGTTTTTGCCAAATCACTGCCGAGGCGCGGGTCAGCTTAGAAAAACTTTCGTTTAATTGAAAAAACTTGTTTCTAAATTTGTGGTAGGCGAAGCACGCTACCACCACAGCACGGACTTCGATATACTTTCTTATGTGTATGGGCTGGGGAAACAGCAGCTTACTGGCTAAAGTTATAGCTAAGTTGTACTTGAGAAGCTGGTTGGTTTATGTTGCATAACTAATACGGCCATGTGAGTTTGCAGTCAAAACTTCAATAGAAAAATTTACACACGGCCATGGTTATTAAAACATGTTTCGGTATTTCAATTCTTTATAAGCTAGATTTTAGGGAGCTGAGTTTTGACCTCGAAATCTCCAACATCCGTACATAAATCCAACTAGTGTAATGGCAGATGCCTCTATCTTCTCAGCCATATGAATGCCAATCTGCACGATTTGTAATTAGTCTCTACATAGACTTTTTTCTCGAAGTGTTCGCGAAATTACTAGCCCTTAGGAGAAATAGGTGAAGCAGAAAACCGAGAGTATAAAAGCATCGCAAGCTGATGAATCAGAAATCAGTTTGATTTAAATACGCTTTTGTGAAGTACGTGATATTGAAATATAATTGTACTACTCCCAAGGTAGACTAAATAAAGACCATATTGCAATACTGAATATTGTAGTTATTTATTCGACAGTTCAGCGATGCGAACGTCAGCAGAAGGTGCAAAATAATCGGAATTCCCCCGAATTCGTTACAATATCAAGTTTCGTCACTTCATCGGTCTTTGATAATGAGTTTTTTTGAAAATTTGTATATGTGTAATAACTAGGACAACGTCCATGCCAAGTTTCAATATGATATCTTCAACGGCTATTGATTTACGATTTAAAAATTTTATATTTTTTCTTTTCTAAATGGAGGCAGTGCCACGCCCATTTTTGAAAATTTCAGTTTTTAGTCATAAACTCAACGAACATATCAGGTTCCAGCACCTTATCATATTTATCTGCCTTTGGTAATGAGTTGCGGAACTTTTCCCATTTTTCAAATTTGCGATATAAATTTTTTTTAAAGTAGTCGTTTTTTTATTTTTTCTTTTCTAAATGGAGGCAGTGCCACGCCCATTTTTGAAAATTTCAGTTTTTAGTCATAAACTCAACGAACATATCAGGTTCCAGCACCTTATCATATTTTTCTGCCTTTGGTAATGAGTTGCGGAACTTTTCCCATTTTTCAAAATTACGATATAAATTTTTTTTAAAGTAGTCGTGATCGCTGACGATTTTATTAACTTTCATAAGATTAGTGTATACTGGTAAGGTAAACTTTCTTTGCCAAATTCCAATATGATTTCTCCTACGACTAAGGAATTATGGCTGCAAAATGTAAAATTTTCTTTTTCTAAATCTAAGTGGTGCCACGCCCACTTTCGAAAATCTTTGCAAATTTCTTTTTCTTGTCACGTATTTAATTTCATGAGTTTATCTCTCTTTTGTAATGAATTATCATATTATTTACATTTTTCGAAATTTTCGATATTGAAGAATGGGCGGGGATTTCGTGAGATTTCGCCTATGCTTGAAAGAGATCTATTTTAGGGCCATATAAACCAGTATTTCAAATTTCGTACAATTGTTATTCAATCAAAGATATTATACCCTTTTGTGCATGTATGCGTTGGGTATAAAAAAATTGTATGAACCCGAGCTACTGGCATATGTTGATCGGATCTGCCCTTCATCTTCTCTAAACTAAAAAGGCGTTTGAGAGTTGATTTCTCGCTTGAAGAACAAAAACAGTGCTTTATAACACCCTTTTTACTCTCGCCAGAATTAACGTCGTGGTGGTAGCGGTGTAGGCAGATAATGCAATTTCTTTTCTTTCCTTTCCTTTCCTTTCCTTTCCTTTCCTTTCCTTTCCTTTCCTTTCCTTTCCTTTCCTTTCCTTTCCTTTCTGTTCCTTTCCTTTCCATTCCTTTCCTTTCCTTTCCTTTCCTTTCCTTTCCTTTCCTTTTCTTTTCTTTTCTTTTCTTTCCTTTCCTTTCCTTCTTTTTCCTTTCCTTTCCTTTTTTTCATTTCCTTTCTTTTCCCTTCCTTTCCTTTCCTTTCCTTTTCTTTCCTTTCTCTTGCTTTCCTTTCCTATCCTTTCCATTCCTTTCCCTTCCTTTCCTTTCCTTTTCTTTTCTTTTCTTTTCTTTTCTTTTATTTTCTTTTCTTTTCTTTCCTTTTCTATCCTTTCCATTCCTTTCCCTTCCTTTCCTTTCCTTTTCGTTCCTGTCCTTTCCTTTCCTTTCCTTTTCTTTCCTTTCCTTTCCTTTCCCTTCGTTTCGTTTCGTTTCCTTTCCTTTCCTTTCCTTACCTTTACTTTGCTTTCCTCTTCTTTTCTTTCCTTTCCTTTCCTTTATTTTCGTTTCCTTTCCTTTCCGTTCCTTACGCTTACTCTTGCCTTACTCAAATACATTTTTACTCACCTTGCAGCAACAGGTGTCAATATCCACAAATAACCGCCATTACTATAACGCTGAGCAGTAGTATAACCATATTGACGTTTACGTTGTTGTTGGTATTGACTTATCCGACCACCTGGTCTTGTAACGAGAAATTCACGAGTACTATTATGCATTTGATGTGGTTGAATGCCATTTAATTTGTTAGAATTCGAATATGTACTACTACTTAAATCACCATTCATATCACTCGACAACGATGAATTGTTTTTGTTCACATTATGGTCTTTTGCAGCTATCGAAGTCATATTACCAGAAATTGTGCGAATTACTCCGGATGCACCAATACCATTCATATTTCTAGCATTGTTGTTGCTGTTGCCACTAGTGTTGCGCTGTGGAAATGCGGTGATTGTTGATGGGGGTTGTACGCGTGGAAGTGTGCCATAAAGCGATTGCTGTGATTTAAGTTGTTGTTGTTGTTGGAATTGTTCTCTACGTCCAGCCTGTGTGAGGCTACCACCAAAACTTGCTCGTTCAATTGAAGCCGTTGCGGTGAGTTTATGTGGTTGCTGCGTATGATTTTGCAACATAGTCGCTTTTGTTATGTTGCAATATTGCCTTATACTCGCATTGCTGTTGTTATTGTTTTTTTGAAGGCTATTGCTGTTGCTGCCGTTGTTGTGGCTTTGGAAATCTGTATGTTGCGGTGTATCCTTTAAATCGTCAACTTTGTTGTCTGTGATTATGTTATTGGCTTTGGTTGTTGTTGCTATAGTTGTAGTTTTGATAGCATTAGTTAAATTTGATGTGTTAATTAATGTCTGCTGCTGTGACTGATGAAGTTTTTGGTTATGTGATGTTTGTTGTTTTTGTTGTTGTTCAACACCATTCCCTTGAATGTGTGGTTGTTTGGCTGAATTCGAGTTGTGCGAAACACGAAATACATTTGGAACTGTGGAATGCTGGCGCATAATAATAATGTAATTAAAACACTTTCGTATGGCGTTTAATTTGTATAAATTTCTATGTTTATATGTTGATCTTGTAAACTTTGTAGTGCTTGGTATTATTCGGTCACTTTATTATCTTTGTTATGCTGCAAACCATTAATATTCGAAAACTATTTTTACATAAACAAAATGCACTCAAATTATGGTTAACGTGACATTGCTCAAAACTTTGAAATATTTATTCTTGTTGCTATTTAAAGCGACTACGCAAGTTCTCGGTTTGCATGTAAAGCGGACGCTAGCAGTTTGGTTTTTTAATTGTTATTAATTTCACTTATTTGTTGTATTGTTTGTTTTGGAAGAGTGTACAGTGGTCGATTAGCCACCGCTATCACCGAAATTTTTAGTTTTTAAAGTTGCAAGTTGGCCGTAAAATTCACTAGACGTGTTAGCAAGCCCTTTTTAGAAAGCTGACAAAATTTTCAAATTGACATCAGCACATATACTTGTTGGGGATAAAATTTTGTTGGTATTAGTGTGTCATTAACGTGGTCCTTAGCAGCAAGAATCGGTTTTCCATGCAAAGCAGTATAAAATTTATTTATCAAAAATTAGGATAAAAAACCTCTGTTCTCTCAGCAAATGTAAGAAATTTTCCAGCACCTATGCCGTGATCAATCGTTTTCTTCTTCAACCCGTACTTCCAACATTTAGCAACTAGGCTTAATTTGAAAGTATTTAACGCCAAAAGATATTGTTCAATCAGAAATCCTATCATGAGAGTACAGTAATCTCCTTTTGAAAGGCTGTAAGACCTACGCATGCTACTCGACACTTTACAGCCCCGCTCTTGGGTTCGCGCCATTCCCGTTTTTTCGATCATGTGCAACTCTAGCATTCTCTTAATCTCGCTCAATACTATTGGAACATAAACGATTCATGCTTGGCGAAATTGGTTCTTTTTATGTAGCTCATCAGCGTTTTCATCAGCGTCTATTCCCATTGGTCATTATTGATTATTGCTTCGCGCTATCCCGATTCTTTCCAGGGATTGCTTACACTCTAACACACATATGAATGTGGTGCGAGAGAGATTATTTACTTAGCTGCTGCTTGCCTGTCAATATAAAAGCAGACGCGGATGCGGTTAAACTATTTTTTTGCAGTATTTCCCCTGCTTTGGTTACGGCCAATATCTTAGCCTGAAAAATACTGCAGTGATCGGATCAGCAGACCTTACTCCTTGCAGTGCTTTGGGACCATCGTTGTATACGCGCGCCTTTTCTGCCATTTGGGCATCCTTGCGCCAACCCACCATTTCTATTGTGACTCTAAGATCCCCTTCGAAGCGCAGGTAGGGAATCAGGTTGTCTGTTTGTTCAGTATTTGATGATGCTTTACTACAATGGCCGTAAGGTCTGCGCTCAAGCTGTCCCAAGGCATTGAACCTCGTTGCAGTTGTTACCGCCTTGTTCTTAGCTACCAGGCCTCCGGGTGGAATGTTAACAAAATTTTAGTTTATGTAGGAATGACCGGAGAGGTATGTGCCACTTTGTAAGTCTAATACCAGAGAATTTGCACATGATATAAGACATTTTTAAACCCCACGCTTTTCCTGCTTAGCGCATCATATGCCAATCCTGTATCCTTTTAAACCCTCGAAATGGATTGCAGCAAGACTGCACCATCCTCTGCCACCTCATTGGCGTTTTCGCTACCTGCTGTCCCTTTGTGATCGGGAGCTCAGTCTGGTCTGTCCTGAGTGAAGTTTTTCCAGGACAAGCATTTCAGGACACTTCTTGATGAAGTACTGTGTGAGGTTATTGCCCTAATCGCCGCCTGCCTGTCAATATATATTTTGATGCATTTGCATGCTTCTGCTTGAGTATGTTTCTTCTAGAATTTCTGCTGCTTTATTAATGGCTATAATTTTCACCTGGAAAGTGCTGCAGAAATCTGTCAGGCAGTAGGATATATTTATTTTTAGATCGACAGAGTAAATAACAGACCCGAACTCTTCCGTTACTTTAGAACCATAGGTATACACGCGAAGTGGGACTGGAACCAACACAGAAAGTAGGAGGAAAAATAAAAAAATTAAAAGGAGCGGGATAGGAACAGGGGCAGAGAAAAGCAGTAGCGGATGGATTGGAAGAGAAGTGCAAAACGAATAAGCAGACAAAGAAGCAAAAGTATTGAGATCTAGAGAAAAAGTAGAGGAGAAGAGCTAAGAGAAGAGAGTGAAGATGTAGATGGAGTTGAAGTCAGCGATGGAAGTTCTCATCATAATCTTATCAAATGACCTTAATAAATAAATACCAACTTCTCAAATTAGTTTTCACTGCAACAGCGCTCAAGGTAATGTGAACTATTATAGAAATAGAAAGTGAAAATTAAATAAAATTTTAATACATTATTATTTACTTTAAAATTAACGCAGTTTCCCAGCTCAGGTAAGAAACAGCCAAGGTTACGCAAACTTAACTAATTACGGCAGAATCAGACTGGATATATTGATCTATCTAGCGTAATTTGCGGAAGACTGAGGCCTTTTCAAACTAAGGTCTGATCGACCAGATTTTCTTGATACACCAAACTTTGATGACATAGAAATAGAAATGCGCCGTGCATGCTGCTTTTAAGATCCTTACTCAGCCAAATGACTTAAACTTTCCTTTTGGGAATACTTTACAGAGTTTCAAACACAGTAATGATCCACATAGTAGAGAATGCACAAAATACTTATTCGCTGTCTTGACAACTCCTACAACATCAAAGAGAGGACACTTCTAACATTACTGAATGCCTACCAATAAGGAAGTGCACGGTTAGTATTCGTAGAAGTCTGTAAATTTTATCCTTACTTAGGGTATAATGTATAAAGGTGGATGGTTGACGCAAGGGTGCTCAAAAAGCGGAAGAGGCGATACATGTGTACAGAGATGTTTCCAAAGTTGTATACTGTACTGATCCGGAAATAAATAAATAAATAAATGTAAGGCGCGATAACCTCCGAAAAGATCTAAGGCCGAGCTTCTCTTCCAATTTGCGTCGTGCTCCTCTTGATTTTTCACTACAAATTGGCCGGACGGGACCTACATGTTTTATGCCGACTCCGAACGGCATCTGCAAGGCAGATGAGTTTTCACTGAGAGCTTTTCATGGCAGAAATACAATCGGAGCGCTTGCCAGACACTGCCGAGGGGCGACCCCTCTTAGAAAAATTTTCTTCTAATTGAAAAATCTTATTTCTAAAATTTTGATGTTGCTTTGCCCGGGAGTTGAACCCAGGGCATACGGTGTGATAGGCGGAGCACGCTACCATCACACCACGGTGGATCCGGAAATAAACAATAAAAAAAATAATCTCGCATAGCACAGCTCTTAAAATATGTTAGAGTGTAAGCAGTTTCTGGGAAAGAATCGGAAGAGGGAGAGGCATACATCTATATTGGGTCCAGGGCATATGGAAATATATGGGAATGAAAAGCAGAAGAACTAGCTAAAAATGGCGCATCCTTTGAAGCTTGTTCGGTAGACGTCCCAGTTAGATTGGGCGAAATTTAGAGATGACGAGAGGTGCACATGATCGACCAAGCGGGAAAGGCGTGGGTTCAAGCACGGGGCTGTAAAGCGTCGAAGATTATGGGTAGGTCTTACAGCCTTAGACTAACAAATTTGCTTCTATCATTAAAAAGAGAGGACTCATGAGGGGTATTCTGACTGGACACTTCCTTCTGGCATCACATGTCTTCAAATTAGGCTTGGTAGGTGATAGCAGATGTAGGAAGTGCGGGTTGGAGAAGGAGACGATCGAGCACGTTTTGTGCTCATATCCTACGCCTGCCAAGCTAAGACTCCAGCTATGAGGAGTGATACAGCAGTCAGATGTAGATGCAGCAAGTGGGTTAAGTCCTAGAAAGCTTCTAGTATTTGTCAAGAGGACGAAGTTATTTTATAACATAGGTCCTGGTTTTTGATAGCGTTTTTCAGTTTGGTCGTTAAAATAAATTTCTGGTAACACTACCGACTCATTCAGTCTATGTGAGGTCCTCATGGACCGGCCAGTTCAACCTAACATAACCTAGGGTATAATGTGACAGGATCTCTAAAGATTCTGTTTTGGCATGGTTTGCATAAATGTTCTACACTTCGAGGTTTGTAGCCATCTATCGTTTGCTTGACGACAGATATACACTTTTACCATTACTTTGCATGTGACAAAGGGTTAACCTAAGCGTTCTTTGTCGGGAATAATCTTCTTAGTCGTGCTCTTCCCACTACGTTCGTCTACAATACATTTTCCCTCAACATATCGAGTCTCACGTGAGATGTACACGATGCTGTAGGGTTATCCTCTGAAGAAATCGGCAACGGTTTAATTTTATTTCAGAATCTAATACGTTAGAGCGTAAGGATATAAATTCTGCTTGGCTGTCGCTAAAAATAAATATTTTCTTGCCGATAGTTTGTTTGCCTATCTTAATTGCAGCTTTCATGATAGTTGATACCTCTTTCTGGAATACATTTTAATAATGAAGCTGTCTGAAAGATAGTTAGAGGTCACGGTACTTTGAATATCACCTCCTCCGACCCTACCGCTCATATTTCATTAAGCCTTTAACATTTGATAAACTTGCTTTAACTATTAGATCTCTTAATGATGTTCAAATACTTTAAAATTCTCCACTATTTATTCACGTCTACCTTTCTACGTTATTTCCTCTTTGAATTCAAATGCATAAAACTGCATTAGCAATTAAGAACACAATCAAACACGTGTCCTGAATTCTTTAACATAATTAGATAGAACTAAATGTAGAGCAAGTTATTTATGTATGTGAACGATCAGCGAAGTGCACTTTGATGTGTGAGGCAACTGCATTAAGAGAATGTTGACTTTGTAGTGCAATGCTAAATAAGTTATTAGGTGAAATGTTGATTGCTTCACACAAACACAAATACACACACACAATTACATTTATATTCGTATTGAAAATAACGGCGGGAATCATGAATACCTGGCTTTTTACATATGTATATATATGTGTGTTAAGTGGTTGGATATGGGGTATTCCATCCCATTTCGACCAATTTTGAACCCGATCCCTTTAGAATTGGCTGAAAGTTTTTCTTATTTTTCTAGCTGACGAAAGACGTTTTTCAGAATTTTTTCAACTTTTTTCATCCAACTCAAAAAAAGTTATGAATTTAAAAAAAAATACCGTTTTTGTTTTCAAAATGCTATAACTTTTTCAAAAATTGACCGTTTGGGATCTTTTTTTTTTTTTAAATTTGTCTTTAAATGTACTTTTCGGAAAAAATACAAAAAAATTAAAAAAAAAAAATAATAATCGGCCCACTCCGGGACTAGTGGGGATGATTGCAGAATTGATTGAAGTCTTTTGTAAAAAAAAAAAAAAAAATGGCGAAATTCGAAAAATATCGAAAAACTTAAATATTACAAAAAAAAAAAAACTTTAAAAATTTTTTTTGTATTTTTTCCGAAAAGTACATTTAAAAACAAATTTAAAAAAAAAGGTCCCAAACGGTCAATTTTTGTAAAAAGTTATAGCATTTTGAAACAAAAACGGTGTTTTTTTTTTAAATTCATAACTTTTTTTGAGTTGGATGAAAAAATTTGAAATAATTCTGAAAAACGTCTTTCGTAAGCTAGAAAAAGAAGAAAAACTTTCAGCCAATTCTAAAGGGATCGGGTTCAAAATTGGTCGAAATGGGATGGAATACCCCATATATAAGCCAATGCTTTATCTTTGTGTTGTAGAAAAAAGCTCAAAAACGAAATCTCTTATAAAGAGATTGATGATTAATTTTTTTAAATTTTTTTCACATATGTATGTAGAACACTTTGTAACAAAAATCGTTAGCAATTTTTTTATTCACACTTTCCCTCAACTTTGTTAGCGGAAATTAAATTCACATGCGAAGATTTTTAACATTTTTACATCTGTTTTTTTTTTATCTGAAATTTGCGAATTTCTATATTAAATAAGCACGTCAACAAAGTCACGGCACATCGCATAGTTAAGCGGCTCAGATGTTTTCCGTTTCCCGTTTCCGGTTTCCGCTTAGCGCTCATTCCTCATTTAACACACAATTTTTCTTTTTTTTAACTCGTTTGCTTATTGTAACGCGATTTACACGTAAAGCGAAATACGCAGGCGCGTATGGGCACGTGAATAAATGCTAAGAAGGATTTACACACACACACACATAGTAATTTAACAATCACATACCAACATAGAAGCAAAGTATGTTATTCACTTTGCCACTTTAACGGCGTTCCGCGTTCACATCCAATACGTTTTAATGTTGTCGACTGACTGTTTCAAAGCTTTTCATACAATATTGTCTTCGTGTGCCGCAAAGGATATGCAACCTTGCAACATGTTTGATGTAGGAAAATAAACGTAAACAAAAATTTGTTTGAATGTCTCCTGCTATTTACCTGTAAAACTATAAATGAACTCATTGCAAGCAACATTGTTATTGTAATACAAGAAAAAAAAAATGACTTGCATGTATATACGTAATTAATTATACTTCACTAAGAGTCTAACGTCTGTGATGATTCTGCTATATATATTTTGTGGTTTCCTTTTAGTTATACTCTCGGTGAACTTAATGAGAATCTTGAATTGTATCGTGCGTTAGGTTTATATACCCATATTGATTGTTAATGTTTGTTTATGAAATTGAATGGATAAACTGGCATAATTATAATATAATTATATATAATTATATATTACATACGTAAAGCCAGGGGCAGCGCGCTTTGTGTTGTTGTAACGACAAAGACTCTTCTCCAAGATTTTGGGGAGTGTTAGTGTTGTTGATGGTTCTTTGTCGGATATAGATCCGGGACGCACAGGTCATGGATCACCATAAAGGTACTAGAATTGTAACAAACTTGGACACCCTAGCAAGCAACTGCTTGATCTAGCGTCGCCTCTATCATGATAAAAAGTAGAGCTTTTAATAATATTTGCAAAAATTCAGTGCACTATGCAGTATAGTTTATGTTTATTGTTGGATTAGAGAGATGAAGCAAAGAATTCGAAGTCGGCATAAAACATTTAAGTCTCGTCCCGCGGATTCGTGGCAAAAATTAAAATGAGCACGACTCAAATTGGAAGAGAAGCTAGGTCTTAAATCTCTTTGCAGGTTATCTTGTTATGAACTAAGACTGCAATACTTTCGACTAGCTCTAGCAAAAGCTGCACGTTCAAACTTGAAGTATGTCAACCATATTAACCTCCATATGCCAGGATAGCCAGAGTTTTCATCCGTTGCGGTGTCTCCGAACACTTCTCTTTTGATTGTGAGACCGCTGCATGAGACCGCATTGAGAGTTCGCTTGCACAGAAGAAAATTAATTAATTCATTATGGGCCCTCTCGTCTGCAAAACCAACCATAGTCTCTTTGAGAGGGATCATTGTTAATCTGGCCTTAAAAAGGGCGTTATGAGGTACCATATTTCGTACATATATAGCTATGAGGGGCCTCCACGTTTTACAAACTCTCTGTGCGTCCTCAACCTCTTGGAATATCTTCATCGCTTCCTGAAACTTTGTTTCCTCCAGTATGTGAAAGTCATCACATATGTCGCCCCTGACCCAACCCACGTGTTGGCATTAAAATTTAACAAATACTTGAAGCGATTTACCTCCGAGGATATTTCTTTTACTCGCAACTTGCGTCATGTTCTTTTTAAATTTGTTTACCTCACATTGCAGGTCCCATATGCAATTCGACTTTGAGAGGCAGCAGCGAGGCAGATGAATTTTCACCTAAAATATTTTCAGGGCAAAAATACCCTCGGAGTTGTCAAACCACTGCCAAGGGGCGACCATGCTTAGAAAATCTTCCAGTTGAAAAAAACTTTTTCCTCCCATCCATTACATCACTTTATTACCTTTTCGGCCAAACGACGAACATGCAGGGAGTAGAGTGGTAGCTCTTGATAATATTTTTCGGTTTCGCAGTACTATTGTCATTTGTGCTGAACGAGTTACATTGCTTATACTAGCTTTCGCATTTAGAGTAAGCATTGGAACCGCTGTTCGTCTATTCTGTGGTACCTGTGTTACCTTGTGGAACTAAACTGATCCTCGCCACCACTTTTAATTTAGTGAGTCCAAACCACAATTCCATTATACTTTCCGTACTGTTTCTTATTAGTTAAGTCATTGGTTTTGCTTCTGCCTATATTTACAAAACACTTTCGATGCCGTTATTTGTGAAGTGATGCTAAGTTGACCACCGATGGTCCCGCCGTTATGTTTACAGGAAGGAAAGTCGAGTGTTTATAGAGTCATCTTACTCATTATCTGCCATTATCAGTAAAAGTAAAGACCCTTTGACAGGATATTATCATTACATATGGTCGGTTAAAGGCTGATTATTTGGTAGACAACAGTACGCTAACGATAGGAAGTCATGTATATTCGAGCATTAACGAGTGTAAGGTGCGGTTTGTTGGCGTTTTTTCAGTACCCAAATCGTTAAGGGTGAATTACAAATATGGGTCCTTCGCATACAGTGCGCTTCGGTACTGAAACTTTCTGGGTCGAACTCTACCATTTTTGAAACAATTTGTTTGATACCTTGAATCCTTAGGTTTGTGGGTTTTAATTTTCTTTTTCGGCAAGCATACTACGTCGGGATTACTCTAAGCTCCTTATCCACTGGAAAACACAATAGGTGTTGACTTCAATGTATGGTCGAATTAAAGCGATAGTATCCAAGCATTGGAAAGAGTTAACATAGAATGCAAGTCGTAAGGCTGGATTGTTCGTGCAGGTTTGACAAAAAAACAATTTCTTAAAAAACAATTTGATCTATCGAGGTCGCGCACTCGGCGATCATAAAGCTGTACTGCATAGAATACCTGAAAACTTTGCGAAGGGTACAAAGTAACGGAATTTATGCCTCAAGAAACTTGAATAGAATAATGAACTTGATCGTTAGGAATTGTTTCATCTTTTTTACAAAAACGGAGAGAGTTCTGCAAATTATTAGTTAGCCGCTACTCTGCCGAAAACAATTCTCAACCGACTTCTTAATTTAATTAATTTTTTCTGCAGGGTTGTTCCTTATTCCCATAAAAAAGTGCGAAAATTAGCAAAAACTCAATATTTAAAATTATTAAAATAAGGCTACATAAATGTTTTTACAAATCTTAAATGTGTTTATACAAAGGTCATAACGTAAATTATATCTTCGCCTCTATCCTTATATTCTGTTGGTGAGGGTGCTCTGAAGGTCATCCAAATAGAAGGCTTTAACAAGGTTGCCTATGCTGATGATATAACAGTAATGATGCTATACGGAAGCTGAATAAAAAGTAAACAAATTTGTACATGGATATGGCAAACCTTAAGCCAGAAATGCTATAACAGAGTTCCGATTGGTTTTACATAAATTAAGAGAGACATTAATATTGTAACGAATTTAGTGCAATTCTCTTATTTGCCTTTCTGCTAACGTTCGAATCATTAAACTGTTGAATAAATAACTCCACTATTAAATAATGCAAAATGGCCTTTATTAAAGTTCTTCACAATAACACTACTTGTTAAAGTCTGCATTATCAACTACAAACCTCACCTGAAGGGGTCGCTGGTAGAAGACTCGCTGCAAGCACTCGTTCCTTTTTTTTTTCCTTTCTTGGACTTTGTTCCATCATACGGATCCGTTAAATGGCATCAGTTCCTTGGAGCCTATAAAAGGAACGAACAGCAATAGACTCGCCCTTATTCTTTTACCAGCGATCCATCAGATGAGTGTTTGCAAATACATTTGTATTTCATCCTTCTATATTTTTAATAAAGGCCTGTGCGACAGGCTATCATATATATATACATATATACTTCATATCTTTGGATATTAACTTATCTGTTTGTTGTTGGACAGCTAGGCACAGCTGGTAAGTTTTCCGTTTCATTATCGCGAGTTTCAAGAACCGCTCCCCATAGGTTCCCCGTTTCCGGAATTCACAAGGAATTCCGGCTCCATTTATCCCCGCTCGAACACTACTATTGCTCGCCAGATAGCGTCTTTCATCAAAGTGATTGTCGCGCCTCTACTGTTGCTGCCTTTTATACTCTGTGATTTCCTCATTGCATCTTCTAGGCGCTTCCAGAATTTACTTAGTTACTGCTATAAAATTATAACTACAGATGCAAGTGTATAGCTTCTCATATGCGCGTGTGTTTGTGAGCGACCCTTCCACAATTATAATTGCATACTTTTGGGAGCATATCAGATAAGATATCTGCATGTGTTTGTGCGCCTCTTCTCCGCTGCGTGCACGTACATATGTGTAGACATAATGATTGGTCTATTGATGTGCATACAAGTCACTGCTTAGCATCACTTAGAGATGACAGTACCCCTTAGTGTTGTTAATATTCGTAACAATATGAAATCCACTGCCAGGCGTTCTCAAATTATACAATAGGAGTATACTCTTACTTTAAATTAACTTTAAAGAAACTGAGTCCTTCTACAAATACTGGCTAACATCCATGGTTGAAAAAAGCTCCCACTTTTAATTGACTAATATTTGAACACATATATTTATATATCGTTTTGAGTAGCATAAAAAAAAAAATCATTCAATACAAGATCAATAGGAATTTGTTTTCGAAATTGATTTCATTCATCCACAACTTAACCGCAAAATCGCTAACGCATACAAGCACACTTAAATTGACTTTCATGTCAACAATGATATCCGTTTCCTGTCACTTATTATGCTCTGCGGGCAAATGGCACATATGTATGCACTTACAAATGTATGCGTATGCATCTTTCAAATAATATGTTCGATATTTAACGCTTGCAATCGTAATAAAAAGCTAGAAACTGAATGATTTTCTGCACAGTCACTCTTATAAAAACCACACCGACTGTGTATATTTGTTTGCCTGTCATAGTAGTGATGTCCAGCACGCCCATCACGCATTGTCACCATACATTGCAAAATGCATTCAAAAATTTTTCAACAACAACACCAAACAGAGCAATTATTATGTAGTTTACGGTATATGTCTGACGCCAAAGACACTTCGAGGATTATTGGAAAGTGACTACTGCAACAAAGGCTGTATGTACTATTTAATGTAATATGTAATGTGGTTGCCGTGCTGGTCCATTTTTAACCAAATTTGATACTTTTCTCGTATTTGGTCAATTGTGTAAAAATGTAGATTATTGTATATGCTTAAGAATTTTCAAACTATAGAGCTTGTCGATTAAATAACAGCCTTCTGTATCGCTCGTCGCTTTTCAGTGAGTTGAAGTTTCCCAAGGCTGCAGTTTTGTGATTTTGGGATAACTCCAATTGAGAATATTATTATGGGTAGTACCGGTTATGTGAGAATTGTTTCGGGATGTCTTTGGCATCATCCACAATTTTTATTTTCAATAGAAGCGCGCATTACATATTTGCAGTGGTCCCTTGTTGCAATAAGCTGGTCTTGGATGGCCACCATGAACCCCTCGGTTTCAGCGTATATACCAAATTGACTTAACCACTCATTGGATGCTGATTTGTTCACTTCTGCATGTTCCAGAGTATGTGTGTGTCTTCCATGAATAGCTTTCATTTTCCACTCTTGTATCAGCGACTGTATGTGCTCTCGATCGGAGTGGAGCTCGTGTGTCGCAACGTCATGTAGGTTTAGTGGGAAATACTTTAAACCTGCCTTGCATATCGTTTCTAAGAGGTGGTTGTGTTGGTTTTGGAAATATGTGCGTAGCTTATGAACACATTTCTTGTGCAGATGTTTTATATCTACCATGCCTGGGCCACCATCGTGGCGTGCCAAGTAGGGGCGTTCTATCATAGATTTAGGGTGATGGGCACCAAGATTTGTTAACAGCGTCCTTGTTGCTCTTTTCATGCTCTTCAACTCTGTGTCCGACCATTTCATTGTTTCCAAAGTATATGTGAGTACGGTGCCGCGCATGTATTAAGGGCTTTAAAAATTTGTTTCCATTTAAGCTTGAATTAAATAAGCTCTTGACCCTATCCAAGTATTATTTTATTTTATATAATTTTATTTTATTTTATTTTATTTTATTTTCTTTTATTTAATTTAATTTAATTTAAGATTCTATTCGAGCTCAAGGCCAGAAGAATAATTTTTATTTAATGGCGATTATTGTGTTTTTTTTTTTTTGATTTTTCTATAATTGAAAAATTGTATTTTGTTTTTGAAATAGTGTGTAGGAAATTTTTCAGACAACCTGCCATAGCTGCGCAGATAGATCCATTTCGATGCTAAGCCTTCATCATACAGGGCCGCAGAGAGCCGAGCCGGGCCCCTGGCACAGTTCGCGTTTACGGGCCCCCCTAAAAATAAACTCAATCCAGTAAAAAAATAACATAACATACATACATTTTTCAATTCAAATTGTCAGTTTTATTTCATATAAAACACGGCGAATTCAGTACCAGGTGGTGTTATCCCATCAGCTGATTGCTTCTTCTTGATAATTTTCCATACAAAGCCTTGTACAACAAAATGTCAGTTAATTGAAATCTATGAAAATTTTCTTTTGATTTGACACTCATCTGCACGGCGTATTGATTGAATTCACTTTACCACCACTTGGTATAGATTCGCCTTGATATAAAATAAGTTTTACTGGACCACTTACATAAATGAAATGTTAGATTTCATTGTTTGATTTGCTTTTATTAACTTTTTCTAAATATGTACATTTTAAGAGCTTGAATTAGCCAAGGAAAACCTTCCGTGCTTTGGTCTGCGAATATAGAAATTACCGATTCAAAACTAATGCTGCGAGCAAGGCTGGACTCCAACGCCAATGTTCCACGGCTTGTCAAGTGATTTTGGCTCATAGTAGAACGTAAAAAATTTTCCACGCGATACATTAGACTGAAAGGACGCTCCCCTTCAGCCACACTGACTGGAAGTTTCCAAAATATCCTTAATGCTATGCAGATGTTAGGAAATAATACTTCCATCTTCAAGTCATGAAATTTGTTCAGAAGTAGAAATGGTGGCAGCGAATCACATCCTAAATTTGCTAAGCGGATGGCTTTGAGATGAATGATTTCATCTATTAGATCCTGACGGAAGAAGAGCTCAGAGAAAAGGCAGCGGCATTCTGCACGATTTATGGCATCGATATTTCTACGGAGATTTATGTATCTATGAAATCCTAGTTAGAATACTGTCAATACTGCTTTGCCTTGCCGGGCCCCCAAAAACCTTCCTGGCCCCGGGGCAATTGCCATGACTGCCGCCCTCTCCGCGGCCCTGTCATCATCAGTATGCTTTAAGCACGCTGTACTAACCATTTAGCTATACAGCGGTTCTTTCATTGATAAATCCCTACTTCTATTCCTTTTTACCAACTATATTTAATGCTTTATCAATAGGCCGATAAAACAAAAACAATTGTTAATAAACCAAGAGCACATGGGAATGTCAAACAAAATAATTGACAATAAACAAATCCAGCATTATCAGTGATCTGCAAGAGATGGCGCAGCGCTGATTAAATATAGTTGTTAAAAAGGAATAGAAGTAGGGATTTATCAATGAAAGAACCGCTATATAGCTAAATGGTTAGTACAGCGTGCCTAAAGCATACTGATGAAGGCTTAGCACCCTTCGAAATGGATCTATCTGCGCAACTTAGGCAGGTTGTTTGAAAACTTGTCTACATACCATTCCAAAAACAAAATACAATTTTTCAATTATAGGAAAATTAAAAAAAAAAACAATAATTATCATTAAGTGAAAATTATTGTTCTTGCCTTGAGCTCGAATCGAAACTTGAATGCTTTATCAATAGGCCGATAAAACAAAAACAATTTAATTTAATTTTTTTTTGGTTTTATTATTATTTTTTTAGTTTTTATGAATTGGTTGCACAAGTGCTTTGGTATTTTTGCTACACAATTGTCTACAGATTCAAGCAATTGTCTTCACTGCACCCAGCGGGTAGGTGGTTTAGAATATACCCGCGTCAGGTATACCTGTCGTAAGAGGCGACTAAAATACCCAAAATGATTGAAGGGGTTGTCAGCGCAATGTATAACTTCTCCAACCCAATTTTCAACTTCACATACCCGTGGCGGATCCTGTTTGTTCAGCAACCGATGCTCTGGTGACCCCAAGTTTCTCACGGAAACAGAAGTAGAGAGCGGGATGGTCTAGAAAGTTCAAAGTGGCCATGCTAAGTCGTTCCCGAGCTGGTGGGGCTTGTATCTTAATGGTACTTGTTACTGGAGCGTGCCGGATATATATCTGGGAGAGGACCATCAAAATCGATAACATTCCCCAAAACTTCGGAGAGTGTCTTGATGGCTACAACAACAACGGCATTGTCTTCACTGCCTAAAAAATTTATAAAAAACAAATAAACAAATAGCCGCTTCAGAATGAAGTTTTTCATATAGATGCATTTAACGCAATCTAACGAATCTAACGACACTAGAGCCATCTGACATGCAAAAGCTTGAAATCTTCAACTTTTGTTATATAATATATATTATAATATATATATAATTTATAAAGTGTATGAAGAAGAATTCGACATTAGCTTTGGCTATGAGTGCTATGAGTGCTTTCACACTTTGCAAGTGAAATTATTTTTCCCGCTCTTTGGTACGCTTCCAACGTTTTTCACAATTAAAAACTGTAAGTAATGGGAGTAATAGGCGGCCACCGTGGTGTGATGGTAGCGTGCTCCGCCTACCACACCGTATGCCCTGGGTTCGCACCCCGGGCAAAGCAACATCAAAATTTTAGAAATAAGGTTTTTAAATTAGAAGAAAATTTTTCTAAGCGGGGTCGCCCCTCGGCAGTGTTTGGCAAGCGCTCCGGGTGTATTTCTGCCATGAAAAGCTCTCAGTGAAAACTCATCTGCCTTGCAGATGCCGTTCGGAGTCGGCATAAAACATGTAGGTCCCGTCCGGCCAATTTGTAGGGAAAATCAAGAGGAGCACGACGCAAATCGGAAGAGAAGCTCGGCCTCAGATCTCTTCGGAGGTTATCGCGCCTTACATTTATTATTTTTTTTAAGTAATAGGAGACAAAATATGCTAGCAAGTACTTTTCTTAGATTGTGAGAATATTTATAACATTTCAATTGCTAAGTCTGAAATTCCTTTACATTTACAAAGGCAGAGGCCAGAAGTCTTTTAATATTTCTAAGTTATGGCTGAGAACAGTGGCGTGGTTACCAAAGCGTAAATGCGCTGACAGTGTGCCGATGATAACAGGTACTTAACCACAACGGTATGAGAGAGTTGTTTTAGTACAGCATGCCAAAAACACATAATTTTCGCCAGGCTTGTATTCAACCTAAACAAACTGTTGCATCAATTTTCATAGTTTTGGTAATTTTCTTTCACAACTTTTGTTACTCGTTAGTTTTTTGGCTTGGCAAGCGCGATATGTAATCATGTTGTAGTTAAACAACTTTATACATGTATTGCAAGTTTGGAATGTATGCATTAAAAATTTTGTTAAAAGCCAATTCACTGAATTAATTTAAAATCGAATGGAGAACTCTCAACTCGATGTCACTTGAAAGTATGACACTTCAACTGAAGTGCAACAATTGGCAGGAATGGCCAACTGACAGAAAGACATATACTCAAATCATACGAATATGGTCATAAGAGACTTACTTATTTGTTGTTGCGAAAAAAATTGCAATTACTGTTGTTGTTGTTGTTGTTATAGTTACGAAGTCACTCACTGAGAATTTTACATCCTTTTCTAGGAAAATATTTGATTTATATTGTGACGAATATTAGCAACACTAAGGGATACTATCGTCTCTAAACCGATGCTAAGCAGTGACTTGTATGCACATCATTAAATCAATCATTATGTCTACCCATATGTCCATACGAGCAGCGGAGAAGAGACGCACAAACACATGCATATATCTTATCTGAGATGATCACAAAAGAAGGCTATAATTTGTGCAAGTATCAACGACATATACACGCTCATATGAGAAGCTATAAACGTAGTTATAGCTGGTAACTTTTTTTATAGATGATAACTAACTAGTAAATTCCAGAATAGAAAAGCCTAGAAATATGCAACGAGGAAACCAGACAGTATAAAAGGCAGCAACAGTAGAGGCACGACAATCAGTTTGATTTAAGACGCTATCTGGCGAGCAATAGAAGTGTCATTTTGAAAGTAGTCTAATAAAGGCAATTTTGCATTATTGAATAGTGGAGTTATTTATTCAACAGTTTAGTGATTCGAACGTTAGTAGAAGGTGTAAAATAAGCGAATTTTCCCTAAATTCGTTACAATATTACTTATGTTAACAGAAAGAGAAGAATACATCCTCTGTATTCAGAGGTGGATCCAAAACATAGCAAAGCAAACTTATGACTGAAAAATCCTCTTCACCCTTAATAGCTAGTTAAGGAATCTCTCTGATTTTCGAATTACCAGCGGTCCTCTTTTAATACCCTCCAGAAGGAACTAAACGTCAGATAAGTAGACGCTGGCAGTGTTTGAGTTCCTGTTTCTAGTCGTACTTCTTTTCAAAGCAGCTCTTTCTGAAACACTCTGTATCCTGAGAGTACATTTCTTCCAGAGTAGATATTTGGTGGTATTATAAGAATTTTGTTCCGTTCAGTAGTTAAAGCAATTTGCCGCATACAAAATTTTAGAATTGGTTGGTGGAGTGGCGAAAACATTTTCCGATGCGGTTGAGAACTTTTTTCTGTATAACAGCCTTTGGTAGGTTTTGAATCCAACATATTTGGGTACCACATCCAACTGCCGCGAAAGATTGTACATTTGACCCAGCGGAGCTCTGAGAGTGACTCAGCCTTTCTTTATCCATTACTCAAGTAGATATTTGATAACAAAATCATCAGAGGAAAATGTAAGGCTAGAGTGAGGATGATGGCGTTAATACGATGGTCAGCCTGTTTTTGAGCCTACCTTTTACTGTCAATTTCATTTTAATATACATATATTAGTAATATAGACTTATCTAATAGAGCTGTTTGTTTATCACTTACTTCTTTCATAATAACCCCTGTGTAACTTAACAATATACCAACGCAACCAGACCTTTATTGAAATATGCGTTATGTTTCGCAAAAAAAAAAAAACAAAACCACGAAACTAGAATCCTCGGAGGAATACACACCTACTATTGTCAGCATGTTGAGTAGACAAAGCACACGACAAAGGTCAGCTTTTTTTCTTGGATATGGTCAAGTGAAATCTTTTAGGTGTTGATTATCTCCGTCGCTAGGTTAAGTGAGAAAGGGGAAACGGCACTTGTGATACGATGCATAAGTGCCATGAACTACCGCTGCGTCTTCAGTGTATTTCCGCTCAGCCAATGCACAGTTCTACAGAGTGTCAGCTAATATAATCCACCTTCTATAGAGCGTTCAAATAGAGGGTGCCATGTGAATCAGTACTAATACCGTGGAAGAGCAGCCACTGCCGTAAACACCTTTCTCCGCAACCCATATACCGCCAATTCCGTTCCTCCGGCTCCGCTCGCTAACATATCGTATGCGATACTCCTCGCTACTGCTACGGTAATTCGCATCTCGTTATCAAACCACCTCTCAGCTGATGCTGACTTAATACTCTCCGTTGCAACTGCGACTCTTAGCAGACCGCGTTTATACTGCCAATCCGCTGGTGCTCAATTGTGGCCATACAGCTATTGTTTGCCCTACGTTGTCGATTATCGATCAATACACCGTAGGATCAATCTCTGAAAATATTCGTCCTCAACTACACTGTCCATCACATACCAATAAGTCAGGTTCAATTGGTCTTCTGCCCCTATTCCTTTGATACTAAAGCTGATAGCTTCACAACACCTCCATATACCAATACAATCTTTTTATTCAGTGGGTGCTTGTGAGACTCTGTATTGACTGAGCGCTTCTTCAGCAATTTACAAAACCCATATCTTGGGATTGTAAGATATCTGTCAAAGGCTTTGACCTAGACCCACAAATAGATCGATTACAATACCAATACAAATGCTAATTTCAGTGCCTTTTTTTGAAATACTTGGGAGAGGGTATGACTTGGTCGACCTCGTCTACGGTTGGAGTTAAACCACAAAAGAGGTACCTTTAACAGAAAAACAAAACCAAAATTCAGGCTGGCTTCTTATATAAGTAAAAACCGATATCGAAAAGTTTTTTCTTATTGATTTTCAACGGAGGAGTCGCCAATAACATGCCGATTCCAAATTGGTAATACTCCAATAAGAATTTGATAAGTTTTCGATAGCAAATCGATAACCTTTTGATAACAAACCTATTACTTTTCGATAAATGCTCGATAACAAATGGATAACTTTTCGAGAACGAGTTTATAAAGCGCTGATAACAAATCTACAATTTAAGATAGCAAACCGATAAATTTTTGATACTTTATCAATAACCGAAAATTTTTCAATAGTGAATATTTAACTTCTCAATACCAAATCTATAATTTTTTAAAGAATAACATAGATAACATACTCCTCTGTTAATTGTCGATAAGAAATCGACAACTTTTCGGCAAAAAACCGATGACTCTTGTTATCGTTGGCAACTTTATAATATTTCGATGGCAAATCAATAACTCGTATATGCCTCGTCGAAAAGCACATCGATAACTCGTCCATGATGAATGGATAGCACCCCCGCGATAGCGATTACCGTCAGTGTTAGAAACACCACTGTGCTAATTGAGAAAGAGGAAAATATAGCCAAAACCAAAGAACTCATAGAGGAAATGAAATGTCGGAGAATAAGAGAGGATCTTACGGATGAATACCAAAACCAAATCAAAGTTGCTATAAACAAGTAAGGAAGGCTAAGTTCGGGTGTAGCCGAACATTACATACTCAGTTGAGAGCTGTGGAGACAAAGTAAGGGAAATCACCATGTTGTAAAAGGAACCTAGGGTAACCCTGGAATGTGTTTGTATGACATGTCTATCAAATGAAAGGCACTAAAGAGTATTTTATGAGGGAGTGTGCCATAGATCAATAGATGGACGCCATTTAGGGATATCGCCATAAAGGTGGACCAGGCCTGACTCGAGAATTTGTTTGTACGATATGGGTATCAAATGAAATGTGTTAATGATAATTTTAAAATGGAGTGGGCCTAAGTTCTATAGGTGGACGTCTTTTCGAGATATCGCCATAAAGGTGGACCAGGGGTTACTCTAGAATTTATTTTGTACGATATGGGTATCAAATAAAAGGTATTAATGAGTATTTTAAAAGGGAGTGGGCCTAAGTTCTACAGGTGGACGCCTTTTCGAGATATCGCCATAAAGGTGGACCAGGGGTGACTCTAGAATTTGTTTGTGCGATATGGGTATCAAATGAAAGGTGTTAATGAGTATTTTAAAAGGGAGTGGGCCTAAGTTCTACAGGTGGACGCCTTTTCGAGATATCGCCATAAAGGTGGACCAGGGGTGACTCTAGAATGCGTTTGTACGATATGGGTATCAAATGAAAGGCGATAATGAGTATTTTAAAAGGGAGTGGGCCTTAGTTCTATAGGTGGATGCCCTTTCGAGATATCGCCATAAAGGTGGGCCAGGAGTGACTCTAGAATTTTTGTGTACGATATGGGTATCAAATGAAAGGTGTTAATGAGTATTTTAAAAGGGCGTGAGCCTTAGTTCTATAGGTGGACGCCTTTTCGAGATATCGCCATAAAGGTGGACCAGGGGTGACTCTAGAATTTGTTTGTACGATATGGGTATCAAATGAAAGGTGTTAATGAGTATTTTAAAAGGGAGTGGGCCTTAGTTCTATAGGTGGATGCCCTTTCGAGATATCGCCATAAAGGTGGGCCAGGGGTGACTCTAGAATTTTTGTGTACGATATGGGTATCAAATGAAAGGTGTTAATGAGTATTTTAAAAGGGCGTGGGTCTTAGTTCTATAGGTGGACGCCTTTTCGAGATATCTCCATAAAGGTAGACCAGGGGTGACTCTAGAATTTGTTTGTACGATATGGGTATCAAATGAAAGGTGTTAATGAGTATTTTAAAAGGGAGTGGGCCTTAGTTCTATAGGTGGATGCCCTTTCGAGATATCGCCATAAAGGTGGGCCAGGGGTGACTCTAAAATTTGTTTGTACGATATGGGTATCAAATGAAAGGTGCTAATGAGTATTTTAAAAGGGTGTGGGCCTTAGTTCTATAGGTGGATGCCCTTTCGAGATATCGCCATAAAGGTGGGCCAGCGGTGACTCTAGAATTTTTGTGTACGATATGGGTATCAAATGAAAGGTGTTAATGAGTATTTTAAAAGGGAGTGGGCCTTAGTTCTATAGGTGGATGCCGTTTCGAGATATCGCCATAAAGGTGGACCAGGGGTGACTCTAGAATTTGTTTGTGCGATATGGGTATCAAATGAAAGGTGTTAATGAGTATTTTAAAAGGGAGTGGGCCTAAGTTCTACAGGTGGACGCCTTTTCGAGATATCGCCATAAAGGTGGACCAGGGGTGACTCTAGAATGCGTTTGTACGATATGGGTATCAAATGAAAGGCGATAATGAGTATTTTAAAAGGGAATGGGCCTTAGTTCTATAGGTGGATGCCCTTTCGAGATATCGCCATAAAGGT
The DNA here is from genome assembly GCF_040869045.1 of Eurosta solidaginis. NCBI lineage: Eukaryota > Metazoa > Arthropoda > Insecta > Diptera > Tephritidae > Eurosta > Eurosta solidaginis. The sequence goes on along the minus strand of NC_090322.1, from coordinate 223,074,332 downwards.
GGACCAGGGGTGACTCTAGAATTTGTTTGTACGATATGGGTATCAAATGAAAGGTGTTAATGAGTATTTTAAAAGGGAGTGGGCCTTAGTTCTATAGGTGGATGCCGTTTCGAGATATCGCCATAAAGGTGGACCAGGGGTGACTCTAGAATTTGTTTGTGCGATATGGGTATCAAATGAAAGGTGTTAATGAGTATTTTAAAAGGGAGTGGGCCTAAGTTCTACAGGTGGACGCCTTTTCGAGATATCGCCATAAAGGTGGACCAGGGGTGACTCTAGAATTTGTTTGTACGATATGGGTATCAAATGAAAGGTGTTAATGAGTATTTTAAAAGGGCGTGGGTCTTAGTTCTATAGGTGGACGCCTTTTCGAGATATCTCCATAAAGGTAGACCAGGGGTGACTCTAGAATTTGTTTGTACGATATGGGTATCAAATGAAAGGTGTTAATGAGTATTTTAAAAGGGAGTGGGCCTTAGTTCTATAGGTGGATGCCCTTTCGAGATATCGCCATAAAGGTGGGCCAGGGGTGACTCTAAAATTTGTTTGTACGATATGGGTATCAAATGAAAGGTGTTAATGAGTATTTTAAAAGGGAGTGGGCCTTAGTTCTATAGGTGGATGCCGTTTCGAGATATCGCCATAAAGGTGGACCAGGGGTGACTCTAGAATTTGTTTGTGCGATATGGGTATCAAATGAAAGGTGTTAATGAGTATTTTAAAAGGGAGTGGGCCTAAGTTCTACAGGTGGACGCCTTTTCGAGATATCGCCATAAAGGTGGACCAGGGGTGACTCTAGAATGCGTTTGTACGATATGGGTATCAAATGAAAGGCGATAATGAGTATTTTAAAAGGGAATGGGCCTTAGTTCTATAGGTGGATGCCCTTTCGAGATATCGCCATAAAGGTGGGCCAGGAGTGACTCTAGAATTTTTGTGTACGATATGGGTATCAAATGAAAGGTGTTAATAAGTATTTTAAAAGGGCGTGAGCCTTAGTTCTATAGGTGGACGCCTTTTCGAGATATCGCCATAAAGGTGGACCAGGGGTGACTCTAGAATTTGTTTGTACGATATGGGTATCAAATGAAAGGTGTTAATGAGTATTTTAAAAGGGAGTGGGCCTTAGTTCTATAGGTGGATGCCCTTTCGAGATATCGCCATAAAGGTGGGCCAGGGGTGACTCTAGAATTTTTGTGTACGATATGGGTATCAAATGAAAGGTGTTAATGAGTATTTTAAAAGGGCGTGGGTCTTAGTTCTATAGGTGGACGCCTTTTCGAGATATCGCCATAAACGTGGACCAGGGGTGACTCTAGAATTTGTTTGTGCGATATGGGTATCAAATGAAATGTGTTAATGAGTATTTTAAAAGGGAGTGGGCCTAAGTTCTACAGGTGGACGCCTTTTCGAGATATCGCCATAAAGGTGGACCAGGGGTGACTCTAGAATGCGTTTGTACGATATGGGTATCAAATGAAAGGCGATAATGAGTATTTTAAAAGGGAGTGGGCCTTAGTTCTATAGGTGGATGCCCTTTCGAGATATCGCCATAAAGGTGGGCCAGGAGTGACTCTAGAATTTTTGTGTACGATATGGGTATCAAATGAAAGGTGTTAATGAGTATTTTAAAAGGGCGTGAGCCTTAGTTCTATAGGTGGACGCCTTTTCGAGATATCGCCATAAAGGTGGACCAGGGGTGACTCTAGAATTTGTTTGTACGATATGGGTATCAAATGAAAGGTGTTAATGAGTATTTTAAAAGGGAGTGGGCCTTAGTTCTATAGGTGGATACCCTTTCGAGATATCGCCATAAAGGTGGGCCAGGGGTGACTCTAGAATTTTTGTGTACGATATGGGTATCAAATGAAAGGTGTTAATGAGTATTTTAAAAGGGCGTGGGTCTTAGTTCTATAGGTGGACGCCTTTTCGAGATATCTCCATAAAGGTAGACCAGGGGTGACTCTAGAATTTGTTTGTACGATATGGGTATCAAATGAAAGGTGTTAATGAGTATTTTAAAAGGGAGTGGGCCTTAGTTCTATAGGTGGATGCCCTTTCGAGATATCGCCATAAAGGTGGGCCAGGGGTGACTCTAAAATTTGTTTGTACGATATGGGTATCAAATGAAAGGTGCTAATGAGTATTTTAAAAGGGTGTGGGCCTTAGTTCTATAGGTGGATGCCCTTTCGAGATATCGCCATAAAGGTGGGCCAGCGGTGACTCTAGAATTTTTGTGTACGATATGGGTATCAAATGAAAGGTGTTAATGAGTATTTTAAAAGGGAGTGGGCCTTAGTTCTATAGGTGGATGCCGTTTCGAGATATCGCCATAAAGGTGGGCCAGGGGTGACTCTAGAATTTTTTTGTACGATATGGGTATCAAATGAAAGGTGTTAATGAGTATTTTAAAAAGGCGTGGGCCTTAGTTCTATAGGTGGACGCCTTTTCGAGATATCGACATGAAGGTGGACCAGGGGTGACTCTAGAATTTGTTTTTACGATATGGGTATCAAATGAAAGGTGTTAATGAGTATTTTAAAAAGGAGTGGGCCTTAGTTCTATATGTGGACGCCTTTTCGAGATATCGCCATAATCGTGGGCCAGGGGTGACTCTAGAATGTGTTTGTAGGATATGGGTATCAAATTAAAGGTATTAATGAGGGTTTTAAAAGGGAGTGGCCCTTAGTTGTATATGTGAAGGCGTTTTCGAGATATCTACCAAAATGTGGACCAGGGTGATCCAGAACATCATCTGTCGGGTACCGCTAATTTATTTATATACGTAATACCACGTACAGTATTCCTTCCAAGATTCCAAGGGCTTTTGATTTCGCCCTGCAAAACTTTTTCATTTTCTTCTACTTAATATGGTAGGTGTCACACGCATTTTACCAAGTTTTTTTCTAAAGGTATATTTTGCGTCAATAGACCAATACAATTACCATGTTTCATTCCTTTTTTCGTATTTGGTATATAATTATGTCATTTTTTTCATTTTTCGTAATTTTCGATATCGAAAAAGTGGGCGTGGTCATAGTCGAATTTCGGCCATTTTTACATCAATACAAAGTAAGTTCAGATAAGTACGTGAACTGAGTTTAGTAAAGATATATCGATTTTTGCTCAAGTTATCGTGTTAACGGCCGAGCGGAAGGACAGACGGTCGACTGTGTATAAAAACTGGGCGTGGCTTGCACCGATTTCGCCCATTTTCACAGAAAACAGTTAACGCCATAAAATCTATGCACCTACAAAATTTCAAAAGGATTGGTTAATTTTTGTTCGACTTATGGCGTTAAAAGTATCCTAGACAAATTAAATGAAAAAGGGCGGAGCCACTCCCATTTTGAAATTTTCTTTTATTTTTGTATTTTGTTGCACCATATCATTACTGGAGTTGAATGTTGGCATAATTTACTTATATGCTGTAAAGATATTAACTTTTCTTTTAAAATTTGAATTTAAAAAAATTTTTTTTAAAAAGTGGGCGTGGTCGTTTCCGATTTCGCTAATTTTTATTAAGCAGACATAAAGTAATAAGAGTAACGTTCCTGCCAAATTTCATCATGATATCTTCAACGACTGCCAAATTACAGCGTGCAAAACTTCTAAATTACCTTCATTTAAAAGTGGGCGGTGCCACGCCCGTTGTCCAAAATTTTACTAGTTTTCTATTCTGCGTCATAAGCTCAACTCACCTACCAAGTTTCATCGCTTAATGAGTATTTAGTAATGAATTATCGCACTTTTTCGATTTTTCGTAATTTTCGATATCGAAAAAGTGGGCGTGGTTATTGTCCGATATCGTTCATTTTAAATAGCGAGAGAGTGCCCAGCAATCTACATACCAAATTTCATCAAGATACCTCAAAATTTACTCAAGTTATCGTGTTAACGGACAGACGGACGGACGGACGGACATGGCTCAATCGAATTTTTTTTCGATACTGATGATTTTGATATATGGAAGTCTATATCTATCTCGATTCCTTTATACCTGTACAACCAACCGTTATGCAATCAAAGTTAATATACTCTGTGAGCTCTGCTCAACTGAGTATAAAAATGCAACAAATATAGTAGATTCTAAGATGGCACATAGATTGGTCCAAAGGAACCCTTCGGCTCCTCCACTGATTGCGCTACCAAAAATCCACAAGCCAGACACGCCAATGACGCCCACCATTAATTTTAAATCGGCACCATGTTACAAAATGTCCAAATATCTAAAAACGATATCGAAATATACTCTGGAGCTAAGGAACGAATAGGCAAAATCTAACACAACAGAACTAATAGAGAAACTTGAGACCGTAGAGCTAACAAAGAACAGCAAATTGGTATCTTTTGACATAAAAGATTTATACCCATCAATACCACTATCGGAGACTTTGGACATAGTTAGCTCAACAATACGTCGTAATACAAAAAACAAAGTGAAAAGTATGCAAATCACAAATACGCTAAGAACCACTATACGTCAAAACTATTTTCAATTCAACAATAAAATATATAGACAAAGAAACGGTCTTGGAATGTGAAGCCCCGCATCAGACATTCGTGTATGTGTTCATGCAAAATCTGGAAGTAAAGTACATACAGGGGCTGAAGTCCAAATTAGGCGTGTCATTTTATGCTAGATACGTGGATGAAATAATTAATATGCGTTTTAACTACTAATAACGAAGAGCTTGTACTGAAGTACCTCAACAAGCAGCACGGAAATATAAAATTTACAATGGAAACCAAAAAAGGCGGAGGAATCAACTATCTAGACCTCACGATATATATTGATAAAGTTGCCAAAAGATTTAACTATATAGAGTATATAAAGAAAGCCAACGGCCACCGACACAATAATAAATAATACCTCAAATCACCCCCAACAGCATAAAAATGCAGCATTGAGGCACTTGGTACATAGACTTGAAAGAACACCTCTTACGCAAGAGGCATATACGAGAGAGCTTGAAGTCATATATAATGTTGCTGCAAACAACGGGTATAAAAAGCACTTGTAGATAAGCTCAGAAGGACGCATGGAGAACCAAAGAGAAATAATGGAAAAGAAAATAATAACACCTAGACGACTATGACATATACTGGAAAAGAAACATATAAATTGACAAACTTCTTTAAAAAATACAACATTAAAACAGCGTTCAAAACATCGAACAATTCAGGGCGAAAACTAAGAACTAACACTAACTCAGAGGATCCGTTTAGCAGCCGCGGCGTATACATGCCTACATGCGGATGCCAACGTAGTTACATAGGACAAACAGGACGGCAAATAAGAACGAGGTTCAGAGAACACATTATAAATTACAACAAAAAACACGGATTACAAACATTACAATAGAGTCTAACTTCGCGAATCACATGACCGAAAATGAATGTTTCGCAGCAAACATCAATAAAGCACATAACTAAGTATACACCATGATGAAATAATAAAGACGTCAACAACATAACCTCACTTTTTCGGCTGCTCTATTTGCCAGTATTTACTTGTACTACAAAAGTACTAAATTTTTATTGCTAAATTTATCTTACAAATTCCCTCAAAAAGTTAAGGTTTCTGCAAAATTTTGTCTATAATCTCTTGGGGAATACAAAGTTATGTTTATGTTTATGTCTAAAAAATTCTGGCAGCGGCTTACATAGTTATTATATTTCTAAACGCATAGTAAAATCTAGTCCGATCGTAGTAGAATTCAAGGGCAGTTATGTTTGATAGACAACCCTCTAAATTATGCGTGCCGAACTTGTCAGAATAAGGGAAAATGTCAAAGGGATGAGAACACCTGAATATTAATTTCATCATCGTATACACAAGCATCAATTTCGACAATAGATACCTGGTCATGTACCTACGAACTATAAATACAGGACAAACGACAACAACAGATCAGAACGAAAATCGACACTGATAATGGCACAACGCCGAAACCGGTTTGCCTCGAAACCAAATTTGACAACGGATGACGGAAAATCGTTCCAATATACGTCAGTGTTAGAGTGAATGTGGTTTCGAGAGCTTCAGTAATTGTACCAAGACCTATCCTGCTATGAGCCAACACTAAAAATATTTTAAAGGAGTTTAATACATCAACTCCAAGTTCTTATACATAATTAGTGTAACTTACTACTGGCTTAAAGTCATACATATAATGAGCCTCTAGGCACCAACAGCATCCGTTGACCTATTTCCACACTGAATTGTGTTGGTATTGCTATAAATAGTTGCATACATATAGTATAACTGGCAATTTTATCTAGCTTCCTTTTTGTTTGCAATGAATAAAAACATCGCAGAGTGCGTACTTAGGACATACAATGTAAATACATATATTTATGCATGTATGTATTGTGTACACAGTGGCTAGCAATTCCAACTCAAGTCATTTTCATCTTTCCCACATCATTCATAGAAGTGTGACCTCAAAACGCATACCGAACATACATTGGATGTCATGTAACTTCATTCTTAACTTTACACATGACAATACGTCAGAAATGTAGTCGATTGGAAATTACGATCCGATTAACATTCAACACATACGCTCCAAAACATAAGAATTATGAGTATGTATGTATATGAAACCAAAAGAAAGTGTGTTTGCAATAAAGGCGAGAAAGTGCTTTGTAAATATTTGAATAAGCTAAGCTGTGTGGAATTGAATTGGTTTGATTCGGGTATATATGTACAGATGTGTGTTAGAGTAGCGGTAGGGGGGTAGTATGCTTGTGTACCTTACCAAGCGTAGCGCTATCTATTACAAATAACAGAAAGCATGAGATATGAAGAAAATACAAATTGCACCGTCTAAGAAAATCTTTCTACCATCAACCCGAACTCGGCAGCGGAGAAAGTGAAAGAGCTTCACTGAGTTGAGAGGAACAGCTGTATCAAGACTTGACCGCTTTATTATTCAAAGGTAATATCAGTTATCTTAAGATGATAAATTACTGGGGCGCTTTCCCTATAAGTGGCTCCCTTTAAGGGTATAATCGCCAAGTAATGAATGATTATTAATCTAATGCGAAAAGCCCTCAGACCGGCTTGTTACTGCCCGACCGAAGAGAAAATGAAATAGGATCGTACACCCTGCAGCTTCTATTGTGGTTGCTAGGCACTATAGACGCGATGTAGGATTTGTGCTGGAAAATACCGTTCGTCGCCAAGTACTGCCCCAACTCTTATGAACAAACTTATCGCAATGAATCGCGTATAGACAAAATTTCCAATTATTTAATCCAACTGCACTAATACCACTAGGAAGGAGAATGACAATGCATTTCAGGAAGTCGAATTTTAGTGCCGCCCCGTTTTACTTACTTACGTAATTGGTACTTAACCGTTTAAACGGGTTTGGCCGTCTAACAAGCCGCGCCAGTCGCTTCTTCGTTGCCATAGCTGGCGTCAATTGGTAGCACCAAGGGAATTTAAATAGTTCTCCACCTGGTTCTTCCGGCAGTGTGGGGGCCACCCTCTTTCTTTGCTTCCCTTTGCGGGTTCCAATAAGTTTACCCTTCTAGGCGGAGTATCATCTTTCATTCACATAATATGGCCTGTTTTAGCTGGACTATGTTGATATCTGCACGAAGATCGTATAGCTTATAAACAAGTCTTCTTCGCCACACGCCGTCGCCAACATGTAGAGGACCGTAAGTCTCTCGAAGCACTTTTCTCTCCAATACTTGCAGAGCCACCTCATCAAATATTGCAGTCCATGTTTCTGCACCATTTGTTAGGTCGGACACGACAAGTGTCTTGCAGAGTAAGACTTTTGTATGCCAATAGAGGACTTTACCGAATTTAAAAATATAGTCCGCTTCAAAAAAGTAACCGGTTTCCAAAAAGCAACCAGTTTCAAAAAGCATGGAGATACAGAGTTGAAATTTTCAAACAAGTAATGAATTTCAACATTCGGAATCAGAAAAATAACCGAATTTAAAGGAGTAACCGGTTCCATAAAAGTGATCGATTCCATAAGAAGAACCGGTTCTAAAGCAGCAAACAGTCCAAAATAACTAAAATATTTGTAAAATGTTAAAGGTTCCAAAAAGAAAGCAGCATCAAAAAAATAATAAATTTTCAAAAAAATGTAAATTTTTTAAATTAGTTACCAATTTTCAAGTGTAATTTTCTAAAAATGTAACAAATTTTCAAAAATATTCTTTTACAAAAAGCCACACGAAAAGCTATGGGTTTCCAAAAGTAACCGGTTGAGAAGGAGTAAACGGTTTGAGAAGACTACCAATTTTTAAATATTGTAACGAATTTTCTGCAAATCCTCTTAATCGCAATCCTCTGCTAAGTTCGAATCACTAAACTGTTGGATAAATAACTCCAATATTGAATAATGGAATAATGGCCTTTATTAAAGTACTTCACAATAACACTTATATTTTGCTACTCGCTGGCTTAATAACCAAACTGATTGATAACTCAAATTAAACTCTACTATTGGCCGCCAGATCGCGTGCTTAATCAATAACTCATTGATTGCTCAACTCAAACTAAATTACTTTTTACTCGCTTGTGCCGCTTTTATAGTTTACGCTGCATACATCTAGGCTCTTCTATTCCCAGAACTTACCAACTATTTCGAGTGTTTATAGTTCCATATAGTTTCTACTTGTTTACAATTTTCTACTATTCAGCGTCTCTCAGATGTATGTGAGTTTGTAGTTTACAGTCTCTCGCACACACATAGGCGTATAAGTAAATGCATCTGTGTGTGACATCTCTTTCGGCTGCCTTATATATGTGTATACATGATTTGATTATTGACGTAAATACTGCTTGGCATGGCCTTAGCATCGCCTTAGTGATGGTATAGCTTAGTGATGCTAATATCCGTGACAATATATTAGTTTGTGAAAATGTTACCAATTTTCAAAACCGTTAGTTTTAACAAGTAAAGTTGTCTAAGTTCGGGTGTAACCGAGTATTATATACTCAGCGTGAGATTCAATTGTACACTTCATTTTTCATTTCAGATAAATTACTTTTCTACATAACACATGGCACCGCCCGTTTAAAACAAAAATGTCTCCCCATTTCCTCTTACAGTAAAACTTGCTAAGTGAAGTACCATTGATTCAAAACTATTTTTTGCTAAGTTATAGCTTATTATTCTAGTCTACGACCATTTTAAACTTGTTTATATCTAAGTTGCCGTGGTCTTTAACCAATCCCGCCCATTTTCACTAGAAATATTTTCTGCTATAAGGAAAATATGTGTATCCAATTTTGTTACAATATGTAAATTTTTCTTCGAGTTACGGCTTCCGAAACATTGAAAATTGCTTAGTCATAAAAGGGGCGGCGCCACGTCCATTTTTTTTTTAATTTGAAGTTTTTCCTATTTATTGTTATAAATCCAGTTCGAAAATTAAATACCATTGATATAAAGCTCTCTTTTGCAAAGATATAGCTTATTTGATTCGTCCACGACCCTTTTAAAAATCTTTTATATAAAAGTGGGCGTGGTCCTTAACCGATTTCCTTAATTTTTCTTCAAAGCTTTCCTTATAGTAAAAGCAACCTCTCTGCCGAATTTGGCTCAATCAAATTTTTTTTCGATACTGATTATTTTGATATATGGAAGTCTATATCTAACCCAATTCGTTTATACGTGTACAACCAACCATTATCGAATCAAAGTTAATATACTCTGTGGGCAAAGCACACTAAGTATAATAATCGGTCCAAAAAAAGGAACTCATTCCTAAAAGATTCATTACAGGTTCGCTACAAACAACTGTTTTTAGATATTCAGAAGGCTTACTAAATTAAATCAGTCACAAAAAGTAATCGGCTCTTAAAAAATAATAAGTTCCCAAAAAGTAAGTAATCGGTTCAAAAAGAGCTACCCAAATTTATTCCAAAAGGTAAGGGGTTTCAGAAAATCAACAGGTTTACTAAATACAACAGATTTACTGAAAGTAGTCGGCTCTAAAAAAAATCGGTTTTAAAAAAGTTACCCCTTACTCCAAAAAAATATTTCGATTTCATTGGCTCTTACCAAGTGCCTTAAAGTGCTTTCTCTTTTCAAGCAGCAACAACTAAGTACCGTACATTACACCAGTCATGCCTAGCATAACGTGCAATGATTTATTTACCTACACACCCATACATAAGTTGGCTATTTGTCACTTTCCTTACGTTTTTATCACCTTTTATTCTTACTTTTTCACACCTTTTACAGTTCTAGAATTGCTTTTGTCGGTTATTGCAGCGCTTAATTTGACGGATGCAAAAATTATGGCAAGCAAGAAAATTTAATTTCAGCCGAAGCTTTTGGTTGTGTTGTTCGTCCAGCACTTGCAGAAGCTAAGAAGTATTCCCATACAGCCACTCAATGCTCTACAACCTTAGATTTTTGTTCATCAGTGTTTTTGTTTTTGTTTTCAGTTTTTCCTTGCTTGTTGGCAGCAAATTGCATTTATGAGATTTGCTTGTTGCTTGCTTTGGAATGTGGAAAATTTTATTTAATCCTTAGCTACCGCATAAGTTTGTGAATATTTTGCTCCTTTGCGTTCATGTATGCATGTATCCTGCTTTTATCTGCCGCCTTGTGTTCACAAACGTATTTATTGGCTTTTGCTGTTCTGTTGCTGCGTTTTCTTCCTCTGCTACAATTCTCGGCTGTACTTTCTGGCATAGTTTGGGAAAAGTTTACGGAAATCACTCAACGCGCATTTATTGACAATTTCCAAAGTTGTGCGCTCGTGTATGTTAAGGAAGTCCACTTTGTATAAAGCAAATTTGCGTTTGCGATTGCTGAATTAACCAGATGCTATAGCTGCATTGCGGTATTTGGAGAAATTTAACTCGAATATTCCCAAGTTGAAAAAAACGAGCAAAAATTGCTTCAAACAATTAATTATGAAAGATTTTGATTCTGGTTTTATGATGAGCAGGAATTTCTGTTTGATAGAGATTTTCAAAAAGATGTATGTTGGTCCGTGACAGGTGAAGTCACTAGTACAACAACAAAAATTTGAGGGCCTTCATTATCCGGTTATGAATTTTAAAGTAGTCGGGAGGGAAAAACGTTTGGTACTATCTTGCTCATATTTTACTACCCTTGTAATGTTATAAGCGAAAAAAGCCAAACTCGATATATTTCCGCAGGCTCATGAATGAAAAGGGAAAAGAAAACAGAAGAAATGGGAAAAAGTAGAATAAGTTGGAGGGAAGCCGGAAAAGTAAAGAGAAAAAGAGGAAGATGGAGATTGAGAGTAAAAGTAATAATAGGGTATGGTTTGAGACAAAGTAATAAAAAGGCTAATAGGAAGATTAAGAGTAATAGTGCGAGTTGAAGTTGGATAAGAGCAAGATCGGGAAAAGTATGAGGAAAGGGGGAAGATTTACGGAAGGATGAAAGGGATAGAGAAATTGAATGAACCAATCAAGATAAATTAGAAAATGAAGAGAGAAATAAGAGAGGAAAAGGGTTAAACGGAGGAGAGGCAAGTTATGGTATGAAAGTACAAAATGACGCACCACTTTGAATCTAAAGTAAAGCTTCCGATATCTTCAAAACAACGCGACATGTAAGATATTTTGAAAATTTTCGGCTACTAACGGTACCCTGACAGGGTCGCTGTTTGTTGAACTCATATACCCCAACTTTCTGAGCGTTAACTGTGCTGGTGGTTCTTTAATATAACAATAAGAAAGAAGTCAGCAAGCCACTCTGCCCGACTTCCATATATGGAGCAAAATCAGTTTCCGATGATATATTTGAGACAAAGATATTTGAACAAAAGACACCCTTTCCATTCGGGTTCTAATGTTTCGGAGGTTTCCGATGACTGTTGCTTTCCACTCGCATTATATACAGAATTCCCAAAAATCCTAAAGAATTACTTAATGGACTACGCATAAGCAACGTAATTGAATCGCCTTCATTCTTATACCATGTTTTTGTTCATCTATTCAATATAGATATAGAATCTAATCAAGCCAGTCCCAAAAATTAGGAAATGGTTTATGTATTGACTCAGATTTTTTAACCCTCACTGCGATATTCTCCGTGTGGGACACCCTTATACTTTCAAAGGGCTGCCACCTAAAGTTTATTTTCCGGCAGCGTCTGCGATATTCGGAATGCAGGGGAGGGCGGAGGGGGGGGGGGGGGGTGGTTGAGGTGTAGGGTGATTATAATATCAATGTAATGCCTTTTTAAATTTAGCGTAATTTTATTATATGCAAGTGGAAAAAAAAATTACCGTTGAGAAATTATTAGTGGATTTAATCGTTATTTAAAAAAGGAGGATGGTCAAAATGTCAATATCGTTGATTGACATAGTAACCATTTGAAATTTAACGTTATGACCATTTCATATGGTCACAATTAAAATTGACTTTGTGTGGTCATATTGTGGTCATTGAGCTTATGTTACCCCTCATTTTTTTGCACCTACGTTTTATGGCTACTCTCATGCTAGTCGGCTACTTACGCAGGTTGTTTCGTTGATGATACTGCCTGAGATTAAATCTCCATTATTTCCTAATTCTTAGCCAGGCGGCTTTCTAGCCTGATCAAGCAAAGAAGACTGTTGTAAGTAATATTTCCCATACCGGGACCGGACTCTGGCCAGTGAAGGGGTAGTGCAATTTATAGCTTTTATAACCCAATTGTTCACCTCACATATCCGTAGCAAGCAAAGCTTGGTGACTATACAGCAGAAGGAATTTGGATGACCGAGGTTGTTCAACGTGATCGTATCATATTGTTCCTTCGATAGTGGGAATGTAATTTTGTATGTTAAATACGAGGGTCCTACTTATCACTTAAGGAATAATACCGTTACTTTTTTCACGGCGAATTTTTCGAACTCAACATATATGATCTCTTTCGCAAGGACATATATCCTTCCAAAACTGGCTCTCGCAGAGGCGGAGGCGTTCTTATCGCTGTTCAACGAAAGTATCGCAGTTATTTAATAACGCTTAATAACGACGACTCTCTACTTGATCAGGTATGTGTCTGTATGAAAGACTCTTCCAGATCCTTCTATGTTGTGACTTCTTACATACCTCCGAACAGTAATCATGAACTTTACAAAATGCATGCAGATAGCATTGTATCTCTGGCAGAAAATAATGCAATGGATGATAACTTGTGCATTTTAGGAGACTTTAATTTAAGTGGCGCCTACTGGTCTGAAAGTTCCTGGCATTCATTTCTTACGACGTCCAATGTTACTGCCTCTCACGCGACATACTTTATTGATTGTATACTAAGTTTTAATCCTAAGCAAATCAATCTATTTTTTAACAAACTGAACAAAATCTTAGATCTCATTTTTGTCAGCGATTACACAGTTACAATATTTCGGAATGCTTGCTGTCCATAAGTCAATGTGACAAGTATCATGTGCCTTTAAATATAAGTGTTGATTACTATGAATACATTTCTACTAGTCAAAATACTAGTGATAAGATGCTTTCCTATATAATAATGGTGATTTTACTGTTTTAAATAATTTTTTACAAGAAGTCAATTGGACTGCTCTGTTTTTATATTCAAATGTTAATAATTGCTTTTCTAAATTCAAAAATCTTTTGCATGATTTTCGATTAGCAAATATAGCAGTTAAGAAGAAACGCTACATAAAACTCCGTGGTACAATAAAGATTTAAAAAAGCTTAAAAATCTGAGAAATAAGTTTCAAAAAAAATTTCAGACAACAGGGAATATTTATTTTTGTAATAATTATTAGTATTTTGCTGGCAAATTTAACCGGTTAGATAAGTTTCTATACTAGAACTAAAAGACCCGGCAGACGTTGTCCTGCCCTAAATTTGGCCTATCTGTATACATTTTAATAAGCTTTTTCCGTCTGACTCTGCCCTCCCCCTCTTCAGTTTTTCCTAATCCTTTTATTCACTCCTCCCTCCGTCTTTGTTATATACTATATATTCGTACAAGTATGGCATCCCCCTTCACATATGTTACAGCTACTTACATTATAAAATAAGTATACTTATGTACATGAATACGACATTGCCGTCACTTGAATCTATATTAAATAAACAGTCTTTTACTGCTCTCGTAATAAACAACACATGGCGCATCCGGTAGCAGCAGTCACCTCATGAAAGCTGTTTGGAACAAATAAAAACAATGATAGCAAATGCACCGACGCTCCAATCATTTGATGACAAAAAAGAAATAACGCTCTAGACAGATGCATCTAAATTTGGTGTAGGGTGTTGTCTCATGCAAAATGGAAAGCCCATTGCATTTGCTTCACGCAGTCTCACCGACGAAGAAGTTAACTACGCTCAGATAGAGAAGGAATTTTTAGCCATTTTATTTGCTTGTCGTAAATTTCATTTTTATATTTATGGTCGGAAGGTTACAATTAAGATGGATCACAAGCCCCTAGTTTCCATAATGAAAAAAGAATTTTGCAAAATTCCTTCCGCTAGACTTCAACGCATCAAACTAAGTTTAATTAAATACGACATAAAATTAGTTCATGTTCCAGGAAAGTTTTTATATATCGCTGATCTTTTGTCTCGTTATTTTGATGACGACAATAACGCTCCTGACATTGAGGACCTCAATGAGTTCGTCCATTCCTTAAACATCACCGACGAACGCCTAGACAGTTTTCGAAACGAAATCAATAAAGATGAGCATTTGGCACAATTGAAGAATGTTTTAATAAATGGCTGGCCTTATAAAAAAGATATGTTAAGTGACGCTCTCAAACAGTTTTGGAAGTACCGTAACGATCTGTTTTTAGAAGATGGTATCTTATACTTGAATAGTAGGGTTATCGTTCCACCAAACTTGCGGAAAATGATATTATCACAGCTACACTTGTCTCATTTGGGTATTGAGAAAACGAAAAAGCGCACTCACGAATTAGTGTACTGGCCAGGAATTGATGATGCGATTGAAAAAATGATAACAAATTGCGACGTATGCCAACGAAGTCGGTCATCAAATGTTAAGGAACCCATGATACCCCATTGCATTCCAAATCTACCTTTTAATAAGATAGGCTTAGATATTTGTGAATGTGAATCAAAAAACTATTTAGTAATAGCTGATTACTATTCGCGATATTTAGACATAGCTCCGTTGAAAATGAAAACAGCAGCTGATTGTATAAATGCATTAAAAACTTGCTTTGCAGTACACGGATTACCTGTAAAATTAATTTCAGATAATATGCCTTTCAATTCATATGAGTTTAAACGATTTTGTGACCAAATTGGAGCTAAATTAACTACAATAAGCCCTGGATATTCGCAATCCAACGGTTTTGCTGAGCGCTTTGTTGGGATAGCAAAAAACTTAATAAAGAAATCACATGAGAGTAATCAAGAGTTATGGCTAGCCTTACTGGAGTATCGTAATACGCCGCTTAAAGATGTTGATGCTTCGCCAGTGGAACTTTTAATGAGTAGAAAAACCCGTACTCTTGTACCAACGAAAAAGACTTTATTTCAACCAAGAATCACTCCTAATATAGGTAATAACATAAATGCAAAAAATTATAAATCAAAAAGGTACTACGATCGATCTGCTTCGCAAAAACAATCATTCGTAAAGGGAGAGAAGATATGGTATAAGCACAATAGAAAAGGCTGGTTAAAAGCTAAAATCATTGACACACACGACTCATCTAGATCATACTGCATTGAATTAGAAGACCAAACCATTTACCGTCGAAATTCCAGATGGTTGCGAAAACGATTCTAGTTATAAGAACATCTGAACTTTTATATATTTAAATCTTAGTATACATAGTACACCCACATGTACATTCATGCATATGTATGTACATAAATATGTGTTAATGTATATGCTCCGGTGTACGAATATCATTTAACGAATTTACCATTTGAATTAAGAAGGGAGATGTTATATACTATATATTCGTACAAGTATAGCATCCCCCTTCACATATGTTACAGCTACTTACATTATAAAATAAGTACACTTATGTACATGAATACGACATTGCTGTCACTTGAATCTATATTAAATAAACAGTCTTTTACTGCTCTCGTAATAAACAACACAATCTATCTCCATTTTCGTCTCATTCTATCTCTTTCTCAATCTCTTTCTCCTTTTCTCTTTTCTTTTTCCTCAATTCCTTCTCATTCTTCTGCATCCCTTATTGCCTGTCCCAGAGGGTGGTATGTATTTTATTCCAGTCCCAGTCCCACTCCGAGTATCAGTCCCAGTCCTAGTCCTAATCCCAGTCCCAGTCCGTCTCTGGATAATATATTACTCTGTACCAAAGCACTCATCAACAGCTTTCATTTGATATCCATATTGTATAAACACTGTCTAGTCATTCACTGGCCCACGTTTTGGCCTATATCTCGAGACTCTGTACCTGTAGTAACCACCACGTGAGGTTTACGCAACTTGTGTGAAAGTTTGAACAAAATCGACCGACGCATCTCTTCAAACACCGGCGACCAACTAACACAGCCTTTCTTTATATATATATAGATTTTTATTAAAACGAAATACGAAATGCAGATTTTCGTTGCTTTTGAAATTCGGCTTAAAAATTGCACATGGAACAACTAAAGACTCTCCTGTATTAAAAAAAATGTCATAGTACCTCTAAATCGGGGACCCCCTCAGTCCATTGGAGTCCATTGGCGTCAAACTTGTGATACGTGTTTTTTATATATTAAGATTACATTCGCTGTGCTGAGTGTAACATTAAAAGTAATCCGAAATATTTCTGGGCCTTTATCAAATCCAAACGGTCTCGTTCTTTTATTCCCACGTCAGTTTTCCTCGACGATAAATTTGCTGAAGGGCCGAAAGAGGCAGCTAATCTGTTTGCTGATTTTTTTAAGTCAATTTTTTATAATAATGTAAATTCCTCTTCTGCAAATTTGTCAGCAAATTTTTCTTCGAACTTAAGCTCTTGCTTGAATTTTGGTTCTCTTGCATTGTCTGCTGATGACATAGAGATGGGTCTGACTTCACTAAAACCCTCGTCTGAAACCGACGTTGATGGCCTATCGGCCATTTTGCTAAAGAACTGCCCAGCTCTCATGGAAGAAATTATTCTTTGCAACCAAGTCGCTTATTTGCCATAATCAACATGGCTTTGTACCAGGGCGATCCACAGTCTCGAACTTAGCTGTATTCACGGACTACTGCAATACTGCCTTTTCGGCTGGATTCCAGGTTGACTGTGTATATATAGACTTCTTTAAAGCCTTTGATAAAGTTTCTCATACAATACTACTTGAAGAAGTAGCATATAAGGGCCTCCATTCCTGCTTTTTGGAGTGGTTTAAAAGGTATCTTACTGATAGAAGTTGTGTTGTTACCATTGATGGTGTGTGTGGGGTACCGCAAGGAAGCGTCTCAGGCCCTCTACTATTTGTTCTCTTCATCAATGACATTAGTAGCTGCTTTCCTTCGCAATTTTTTTATTTTATGCCGATGACCTCAAAATATTCGCCAAAGTCCAAGATACCTCTGTTGAAGCAAAACTTCAACGCGATATCAACGTAGTTCATTCATGGTGCCTTCGTTCTCGTCTTTCTTTAAACATAAAGAAATGTTTTAAATTGAAATTTGCTAAAATTTTGCATTTTCGAAGTACGTCCTACCACATTTCTAATACTGTCCTTCAGAATGTTGTGGAAGTAAAGGATCTAGGAGTTTTTTTTTTGACCCCAAACTGTCTTTCAATAAACATATGGATTTCATCATTGCGAAGGCCTACTCTGTTTTTGGGTTTATTCGTCGGAATTGCACCAAGTTCTCAGGCCCTTATACTCTTAAAATGTTGTATATAACTTTTGTTCGCTCACACCTTGAATATGCAGTTTTTACCTGGAGGCCGTATAACCAGGTATCAATAAAAAGAAGAGAACGTATTCAAAAGGTGTTCATTAATTTCGCTTTACGGCCTCTCAAATTTGATACTCCCATTCCACCCTATGCATCCCGTATTATGCTACTTGACCTACAGTCTCTCGAAAACCGTAGGCCAATCTTATCACTGACTTTCATGTTTAATGTTATACATGGTCCATAGATTGTCCTTATATTCTGAGGAGGATTACTTTTAACATTCCAAAGCGAAATCTTCGCGTCACCTATCCTTTTTACTGGAAAAAAGTCAAAACTAAATTTGCCAGTAATGCTCCTCTTGCAAGATCTATGCGCGAATTTAATATTCTATCTCAGAGCGTCTCCCTTGATTTTTCCATGGGAATACAAGCTTTTTTGAATATTTTACTCTCTTCTTTTAAGTATGTATATTTTATTTTGTATACTACACCTTTGTTATTAGTCTGTAAGAAATTATCTTTCCTAGACAACATTGAATAAATAAGTTACGTAACCCAAAAGACCGTTGTCGTTTACTCAGCATGTTATCGCAGCTTGTTGAGTTAAATGAATTTCTGAGGCTCAGCGTTATAAGTAGATATATCGGCTCAGCTGGTGTAATTAAGTTAAATTACCGAATTTATCACTTTTGTGGAGTGCCCTCTCCGCATGTGTCTCTCTCGAAGATCTTTGTCAGCAGCCTGTTACGTAACTAATAATTTTTGTCTTGCATCAATCACGATGGATGCTAAATTTAATTTCAACCTACATATTATGACTACTGCCAATAAGGCTAGAGGTGTTCTATCATTCGTGAAGAGATGATCTAAAGAATTTAATGATGCTTATGTAACCAACCCCCTTTTTACCACATTAAATAGACCGATACTAGAATACGGATCAATAGTTTGGAATCCGCCATATCAAGTTCATGCAGATAGGCTTGAGTCAATGCAGAAGCAATTTTTAATTTTTTCTTTAAGGAATTTTCATTGGGACTCTGCGTATAATCTTCCACCTTATACTAGTCGGTTAAAGATTAGCAATCTTCCAACTCTCGCTAGTCGTAGATAAATGCTAGGCGTATTATTTATG
Source organism: Eurosta solidaginis (assembly GCF_040869045.1). NCBI lineage: Eukaryota > Metazoa > Arthropoda > Insecta > Diptera > Tephritidae > Eurosta > Eurosta solidaginis. Next base: position 223,055,373 of record NC_090322.1, on the reverse strand, counting down.
GCTAAACTACTGAATGGACTAATTTCTAGTCCCTTTCTTTTGAACGAAGTAAACTTCAATGTCCCATCACGAGCGTCAAGACATTACAAACCTCTCCTTTTGAGGCATTGCAGAACTAGTTTCGAATTAAATGAACTTTTTCGGTGTTTGTGTCATGATTTTAACTCTCATTCGAATTCATTTGATATAACGGATTCACTTTTTACTATAATGAAAACTGTCCTATCCTATCTTAACTCGTAACAAATTAAAAAAAAATATATATAAAAAAAATCTTTATATGCTAAAAGCATTAACTTATGTACCAATATATAGTATATGTATAATTTTCAACTGTTACTTATATAATTTACTTAGCTGATGATTTTTATTCTGTGTTCTTTCTAATCTATCTACGAACATTTTGATATACGGATAATAAGAGTAAATTTGTTTTTTTACTAATCAGTGATACGAACCGGTTACAGAAGGCAAAGAATTATCGAGAACTCGTTAAAATATCTATGCTATAACTGACAGCAATCAGAAACACCATTGGGGAAATTGTTAGTGGGGCTTCGTTGCTGATCTAGTTTGTATTGAAAGTAATACGTTAAATTGCTTCGGGACAGCTTGAGCGCCGACCATATGGCCATAGTAGTCTAGCGTCATCAATCACAAGACGAACAGACTACATGATTCCCTATCTGCGCTTCGAAGGAGATCTTAAGGCCACAATAGAGGTGGACGGTTAGCGCAAGGGTGCGCAAATGGCGGACGAGGCGATACATGTGTACACCGATGGTTCCAAAGTAGTGGAAGGAGTAGGGTCTGCGGTATACTGCGCTGATCCGGAAATAAGCAGATCCTACAGGCTGCCGGATTACTGTAGCGTTTTCCAAGCGGAAATATTAGCCGTAACCAAAGCAGTAGAAACCCTGGAAGAGAATAGCTTAAGCTGCAACCGTGTTAACTTTTATATTGACAGTCAAGCAGCAATTAAGGCAATAATCTCGCATAGCACAGCATCTAAATGCGTGTTAGAGTGTAAGCAGTCTCTGGAGAGAATCGTGACAGGGGGAAGCATACATCTATATTGGGTCCCAGGGCATATGGGAATAGATGGGAATGAAAAAGCGGACGAACTAGCTAAAAAGGGCGGATCCGTTGAAGCTTGCTCCTTAGATGTCCCAATTAGATTGGGTGAGATTAAGCGAAGTCGAGAGGTGCACATGATCAACCAAGCGGGAAAGGCGTGGGTTCAAGCGCGGGGCTGTAAAGTGTCGAAGATTATGTGTAGGTCTTACAACCTTAGACTAACACAGTTGCTCCTATCATTAAAAAGAGAGGACTGTAGACTCATGACTGGTATTCTGACTGGACACTGCCTGCTGGCGTCACATGTCTTTAAACTAGGCTTCGTCAGCGATAGCAGATGTAGGAAGTGCGGGTTGGAGGAGGAAACGATCGAGCACGTTCTGTGCTCATGCCCTGCACTTGCCAGGCTAAGACTCCAGCTATTAGGAGTGATACAGCTGTCAGACCTAGAAGCAGCAAGTGGCTTAAGTCCTAGGAAGCTTCTAGTATTTGCCAAGAGGACGGAGTTATTTTATAACATAAGTCCTGGTTTTTGATAGGGTTTTTCAGTTTGGTCGTTAAAACAAACTTCTGGTAACACTACGGACTCAATCAGTCTATGTGAGGTCCTCATGGACCGGCCAGTTCAACCTACCTACCTAATACGTTAAATTCAATACGAAGCAAACATTAGGAGTCAAAAAAGAGTCTGAATGGAATTGTAATTCGTATTATTTATGCTCATTATGAGCTCATTTATGAGTTCGAAATGAGTATATCACCCTTCTGGAAATGCTTGTTCGATACATACATATGTCCGCCTAAATAGGAGTCCGATCAGACTCCCATTACGCTCATAAACACCTCATAGTTTACTTCTTATATGACTCTTTTCGGAATCATTTATGGGTTTTATATTAAGGATTAGGACTGGCCAGATCAGAGCGGATTTTGGACACATGGCATTACAAATGGGGAAGAATATTGGCCAATGTTGGTTGGGAAACAGGAACTTGTAAGGAAACCCATACAAATAGGGTATGTCGACGGGAGTTCTAATTACATAAATACATAGAAGGCTGGATAGACCCACCAGGGCGTACCGCGGAAGCAGTTGTGTGATTACAATGACCAACCAATTCGCCGTGCTGAAGAATGCCAAGTCAAAAGAAAATTTTAATTGATTTCAATTAATTGACATTTAAAGTACAAGGCGCTGTATGGAAAATAATCAAGAAGAAGCAATCAGCTGTTGCGATAACAACACCTGGTACTGAATTCGCCGTGCATTGGGTTTATTCAAATTACATATGAGAGGAAATTCTTTCAAAATAATATATGAATATTTGTTACAAAGTTGATTTTGTTAAAATAATACTTTTGGTATGTGGCTCATAATTTGCATCATATCGGAGTCATAAAGGAATCCTAAATAATCACATTTCTGAGGCTCACACTTTTCGCATATTTTGTATTAATTTTTGATTCTTAAATTATAAGGCATCCAAAAATGTTTGCGGAATATAGATAGATATAGCGTAACACAGTCTAATGTACAGACATATATGTACATACATGTTTAGTAATAAGCAAGAGATCAAACGTTTACCAAATGTTCACTACTGCGGTTTATGGTTTGAGATTTCCGTTGAGTGCCTTTGGCAAGCGAAAATTGCGACTCTTGACTTATAACCGCGAAATGCTCGCATTACATTACAGTCACTTAATATGCATTTAATTTGTGATGCAGCAAATCTACACAGAACTCATCCACCTATGTTCTTATATCTTGGTAATAAGGAAAATGAGAATCAGAAATAGAATATGCAAATTTCACTGAAAATTCAACTGTCAGCAGCGTACGAACACTAAAGGATATAACAACTTCAAGTAAGCATTAATAGGCGCGGTAGATATATTAAACAAAAAAGACGTGGACACCGAGTACTTGCGAAGTTTGTTGATGTGTATTAGATATAACTTTAACAGTGACTGTCCGTCACTATAAAATCCCGCACCTTAACTTCAAACGTACCCATAATTGTGCCTGTTGTCGTAACAGCGACCTTAACTGTTCTTATAACAATAAACGTAACTTGAAATACCGAGTGCTATTTTCACCGAAACTGTAACTTTAAGTGTAGCATATCGGAGCTGTGATGTATTTCCATAGTAGTGCATAGTGTATATGCCAGTTACCACTTGCCCATCTCTGATAAAGCACATATCATATTTTTTGAGGTTGAAAAATTGCTCATGCATACGTTCGTTCATATATTTATTTGTTGTAGAAAGAGCTTGGTTTTGTGTATTCTGTCAGCATATGTGTAAGCAGATGATGTTGCTGGTGCACTCCTTCATCTATAATAAACCTTTCTTGCGGCAAATTCGTAGACACCTGCACAAAATGCCATATTTCAAATTGCCACATATAAACATGTAATATGACAAGATAGCAATGCAAAAATATGAAATAAAATGGAAAAACTACCCCTCAAACATTCAGAACGCTCATAATTTAGCAGTGCGATATGAGTCCGAAATATGTGAAAAATATGAGCATCACAAAGACGCATAGGAGTGTTTTATGACTCTGATTTGATAAAATTATGAGCAAATGAATATTGTAAAAATTATTAAACTAGGCAGTCTCGGAAGAGAAATTTTATATTAAAATAAAATTTTAATGCACTTGGGTTCAAACAAGCGACAGAAAAGCTGGTTGCTTCTGTAATGGCCTGCCTTCGGTTCCTTTTTTGTATCGGCATGGTCGCTTTGCCCTTTTGGCCGGTGTAAGTTTCTGCATCTTTTCGATATATTTTATGTATGTATTTTGAACAGTTTGTGATTGTGACCTCCGCGTTATTATCTGGCATGCCCTCTAACTCCCTGTGTATGCATTTAGTGCTACTGTAGAGATGGGACAACTTTACTGCTTCTAAATCTGTTTATTTTAAGGGCTTTCTCCTATATGTCTTGCTTTGAAACAGGTTCAGGAAGGACTCGCAAATCCAGTGTCAAATAAAAGTCATTTACCTACAGTGTATAGGGCTTGGAAAATTCATATATGGCTCTAAAACCCGTCTTAAAAGAGTTTTTTCAGAGTCCGGTAAGCGTAGAAAATGATCTGTTTATAAGGCCAATAGGTGTCATATATGCCTTCTATTCATACTCATAAGGTACATGAACCATCGCAAGAAGGGAAATATATTCATTCCCGACTCATAAATGAGCTCATAATGAGCGTAAAGGATCCGAATTTGGGCTCCTTTTTGACTCTTTTTTAACTCAGAATGTTTGGTGGGTAGATTTTTGGCTCACCCGAGTTGGAAGGGTATTGGGGTAAAAAATACTCAAAAACTGTGACCAAACACCACCTGAATTATTTATAGTAATGTGCGAAACAGGCAATGAAATGTAAGGAATAGCTCATATTTTTGTATTATAAATTGGTCTTCTACCGGATTCGGAGTATTAATCTCTTTTTTGAGTTGTTATCGGTATCCCTTTGATTAAAAATCGACAAGCCGTCGATAACAAATCCAAAACACTTCGATAACTAGCCAACAACTTGTCGAGTTGCATGCCTTATAAAAAACCGAAAACTTGACGATAACAAATCGATAACACGCCGGTAACTCGTCGGTAATGAACTCGTAACACTGCGAATAAAAATTGATAATAAAAAACTTTAACTTGTCGATCACAAATCGATAACACGCCGGTAACTCGTCGGTAATGAACTCGTAGCACTGTGAATACAAATTGATAATAAATCAATACTTTCTCGAACAAAAATCGATACATTTCCGATAAAAAATCGATAGACTTTCGTGAACAAATCAAAAATGATTCGAAAACAAATCGATAACTTTTCGTTAACAAACACCCCACTCATCGACATTTTTTGTTATCGATTACATATTTATAACCATTCGATAACAAATCGATTACTTGATTACACCTCGTTTGTAAGATTAAAGCCCCCATAAATTATTTTCTGTGTTCACCACTGATTACTTGTACAAGGTTGAATTCAGTTAGAAAGTTCTTACGCATTGATGATATTTGTCTTCTTTAAGAATATCACACACGTCTATGTAAACATTTGAGATATTCAAATAGTTCAGCGATGTGTGGAAGATGTTGCGTATGTTTATTGAACTGTTAGACTTTTTTTAAATTTTAAGTTTGACGTTTTCGCATACGTAGAGATAGATAGTATATGATAGATAGTAATGTTTTCGTTAGCGAAATTATGGTTGAGTTATTTGTTTGCTATCGTCAAGTTTTGGGATTGTTATTAGTCTCTCATCTGCTTGTTATTGGCTAGTTGTCATGTTTTATGGGTATTGTATTGAAGTGTTATCGGCACCTTCTTGATATTAAATCGATGAGTTGTCGATAATATTTTAAATGATAACAAACTGGCAATAGTGGAAAAATAAACCAACAACTCGTCGACAGCATATCGAAAGCTTGTTATTGGAAAACCGATAACATGCCCATTAAAAACCGGTCACGCTTCGATTACAAATCTATAGCTTTTAAATCATGAATCGATGAGTTTCCAATAAAAATTCGACAAATTTTTGTTAACTATAATTCTTCCATAAGAAATCAACAACCCATCTATATCTTGTCCACAACACACCGCTAACTAACCAATAACAAAACAATAACTCGTCGAAAAGCATGGATAGCTCGCCCATAGCCCAGCGTTAACAAATTGATAAGTCAGCGATAAAAATTCTATAGCATACTGTGCGATTTTGGTTTAAGTTTCTCATCATTTCTCTCCCCCTATTCTTTTTTCCTATCCACTTCTACATTCCCTTTATCTTAGTTAAGATAAAGCGTTGATGCAGACTTATTGGTTAATTGCAGCAACTGGATATTTCCGTATTATACGTAGACGTGTTTGTAGTGGTAATAATAATATTAATGATAATAATAATTATCACGACATACCTTCAAAGACATGAAGGTTTCGATTTGTTGTGTGCTGTTTTCTAATCTTTTCCACAAATTTACGGACCTACATACGAATGGCATATGCTAAGACAGATGAATTTTTTGTTAAGAACCTTTTCACTGCAAAACCACACTCGTAGGGCTTGCAAGCCGCTGCCGTGGCGTGATCGAAAAATAGTATGCGTTGCCAATTTCATGCTCGCTCATTTTGTGAACATGATTCCAAAACAAAATCGGAGTTAAAAGCCAATCGCGCTTAACATCCAAAACAGTCGAAATAAGTCACCAAAGCTAAACACGATTTTTTTCATAACAGCTGACTGATTTCGTAGTCAACGTAAAGATGCTCCTAGAATGCCCCAAAATTATACAAAATTAGAAGGGAGGTACATTTTCTATCTTCAAGGGGGTTTAGTATGCTCCGCACCTCACGATTTTTTTTAATACGAAAGAAAGATTAATTGTACAAGATTTGTTGTACATTGGTGTATCAACGACGAGGTAAAGACGGTTTATCGATTTTTTATCGAATATGCAATCAATAAAAAAATTTTTGTCGAAAAGTTATCAATATTTTATCAAAAAGTGAACAATTTGTTGTAGCAATGTTATTAGTCTGTTATCAAAAAGTTTTTAATTTGTTGTTAAAAATTTATCAATTTGTTATGGTAAAGTTATTTATTTGTTATCGAAAACATACCGAAATATTCTCAAAAATAATCTAATTGCTATGAAATATTATAGGTTTGTTATTGAAGTGTCATAGATTATATAGATTATATAGATTTTTTACCGAAAAGTTATCGATTTGTTATAGCAAAGTTATAGATTTGCTATTAAAACGTTATTGATTTTTTATCGGAGGGGATAACCCTTTCGTTATCAAAACGTCATCGTTTTGCTTTCGAAAAGCTTCCGAATTCTTATCAGAGTAATAATAGTTTGTTATCGAAGTCTCATCGTTTTGTTATAAACACAGAAACCGATAAAGCTTAAATATAAAATTAAATCTGCAATCCTGTAAAAAGCCGATAACAATTCGATAACCCGACGATAATAGTTCGCTACAGATAATAAGCCGGTGATAACACAGCCCCCCTATTGCGAGTGTCGATAGGAATAGCATCGACTATTTGTAGATTCTATATTTTCCAAATCTTTGGACTATTATAAACAGCCGCTATAAAGGTAATCGATTATCGCTCAGCGGTCGACAATCTACTCCAGCCGATACTCGTAATAGGGAGAATAACTTCTCAGCACAGATTCTTACCGATAAGAACGTCGAACGAAAATCGACACCGATGATGGCACAACGCCGAAACCGGTTTGTCTTAAAACAAAATTTGACAAGGGATGAAGGAAAATCGTTCCAATATATATCATATAATACACCCACTAGCTTAAAAAAAAATTTATAGTGGAAAGTATAAAATCTTCTCAAATTACATAACAATTTGGCAAATAAACTCCCATACAATCACATCTCTGAGAAAAGTCAACAAGCTCTGAAAAACGCCTTTAAGTTCTTTTCTAATTTCTTTAAAAACTTTTCTCGCATTTGTACTCGTAAGAGGATATAAAAACTATCAATGCACATGACTGAAAAGAGAAGCTTAACTGTGGACGCTAAGCATGGCAAAGCAATTAGAATGTCGACAAATAAACTTGAATTATTTATTAATAAAAAATGATACCAAAGTTGTCTAGCAGCAAGAAAACCAAATAACAAATAAGGAAAGAATAGAGGAAGAAAAAACCGTTACACAAAAAATGTTGGCAAAAATACATAGATACAACAAAGTAAGTTGCAATTTTGTGGTAAACCAAATGCAACCAATGTGATGACAAAAGTTGGAGAAACGGCGAGAAAAAAAAATTCTTCATCGTCAAGTGGTTTTATTTAATGTGGATATTTATGTACCCAGATGCGGCAAGGGAGTAATATTCTCTGAACACCGTTTGGCATATCAAGCCATATAGAGAGACATGTTGAAAAACATGTAGAGCATGATTTATCCGCCGAGATAAGACATTGTATTTTAATTTCCTAATCAATACAAAATAGCACTTAATGGTAAGTCATAACTCTGTGCTAGCAATGTTTTCGTTATTTATGCTGATTCACAGCGAGCGAAGACATCCACGTTTTCGAAACACCCATTTGCTCTACGCCATTTGACAAAGACATCAGCACATGTTTGAAGGAAGTAAATTATTACAGAATCCTCTTAGAAGCTGCGCTGCAATTGATTTGACATATTATGGGGATCTTGAAGAGAGTACACTGAAAGAAGTGGTACTAGTAAAATGAACAAATCGGTTCTGTTGTTCTTGACTTAACGGAGATTCGGCGAAATTGATCGAATTATGGTTAATTCGACCGAGTTCTTTGTCAAGCGAACAAATTAGTTTAGTCATTTCAACAGAAGAGAAATTGTCGCTCTTAAGTTAACAAAACTTTGTAAAATTGACAGATTCCTAATCAATCTAACTGATTTTTCTGTTAACACAACTGATCTTACAGGGCATTTCAACGGCGGTGAACTGTCAATACATGAGCAAATTTCAAAGACAATTTTACGCTCACTGCGCTCTCTACTTTGTACTTATGACGACGGTTCCAATTGTTAAAAAAAAAAAAAAACACCAAAATAAGAAAACCATCAAATCGAAAAACACACAATAGGGGAAAACAACTAGTTTTTCAGTTATCAATACAAAACGAAGAACCCCCATTTTCAATTTTCTGTGCAAAAAATTATAAGATACCGGCACACCTATTTATCGGGTACAATTTTGCAACTTCGTTCAAACGAAATGCAAAATTGCGCCCTCTTGTTGCAAAAGTTTTGCTTGAACGAACAGGATTTTTCCAAAGTTAGTAACATTTCGTTCAAGTTTTTACGAATTTTCCCTCACGTGAACGAATCTAAGATAATAAAAAAAACATCCCTTTTTAATGTTAATGTTTCCGACAAAATAAAAGTTTGAGTTGTTTTGGAATCGTTTCAACTTAAAATGATACGAAAATTAAACTTGCCGAATTACATGTAAAGTTACTCCATGATGAATTACCTTCCTGTGATTTGGGTCTCTACTTTACACTTGCAGATGCCGTTCGGAGTCGGCATAAAACAAGTAGGTCCCTTCCGGCCAATTTGTAAGAAAAATTAAAAAGGAGCACGACGCAAATTGGAAGTGATGAGAAGTTCGACCTAAAATCTCTTCGGAAGTTATCGTGCCTTACATTTATTTACTTATATGGTAACATAGGTACTTTCATACAAAGCTGTCGCAATAACTTTTTTTGTTCATTTGACTACTAAAACGGTCAATTGCGAATCAACGATTTGTGCGCAGTTGATTCAACATCTTGTTGCGATGGATAAAAATTGACAGAAATTTCGGTTGAATTGACCCGTATTTCGATGGATTTTACCAGTCTTTTCCTTTCAGTGTAGACCTACCTGATATGAGCCGCACTGACAAGCTTTTCTCTTGTTGTCGGTTAAGAACTCTAGCCTCTGTCATATCGGGAACTTTATATGCGATATTGAATATACTCATTCTCAGGAAGCAACGGCCAACGCGTCAATTGCGTTTATGATTACTTAAAATGGCCACAAAGTAAATTGAAGCTATGAGGATATGAAATGGTTATATCGTCATACTTCAAATGGTTACAATGGCAATGACATTGATATTATGACCATACCGCTCTTCCGAAATGGTCATACAGTAAACTGCTGTTGTTGTTGTTGCCGATGCGATAAAGACACTCCCCGAAGGCCCTGGGGAGTGTTATCGATGTTGATGGACCTTTGCCGGATACAGATCTGGTACGTTCCGCTAACAAGCAACATTAAGATACTAGACCGACCATCTCGGGAACAATTTGGTATGAACACATGAAACCTTCTAGGCAATAACGCTCACCCATCCCCTAGATCCATGACAGGCATGCTTAACCAACGAACCGATATCATTTCGTTACGATAATTAACGTTAATAAATGAAACAAAGTCATTTCGTTTCGTTTATTAACGTTAAGAACGTCAAATTAACGGTATGATCCATGATGAACTTAGGGTACACCAGAGCATCGGCTGTTAAAGAAACAGGATTCGCCACGCATAGGTGAGGTTGACAATTAGGTTGGAGAAGCTATATATTGCGCTAGCAATAATCAATTTGGTATCTTAGTCACCTCTTACTACAGGCTTACCTGCCATGGGTATATTCGAAGCCTCCTACACCGCTGGGTTGAAAAGCCAACTGTCTTGTTATCCAGTGGCCTCAAGGTCAATTATTTTATTTCGCACCTCTACGTATTAAAATGATAACAACGACAGCATTTAATTGTTTTTGGTATTTTTTTTTTGTTTATCGAAATCCTCTTATTTAAAATTTTCAGGTATGGCGTTCCTTATCCTTTATTTTTTGCTCCATTCTCGAGGTCCCCTCTGAGATAAGAAAATTCTTCCCTATGTTAACATACTCAACTAAAAGCTAAAATAACGGCGCAATTTTTCATTCCAAATTTTGGTTCTATATTCCGGCCTTATTTTGTAAAAAATCTGATTCATGGGATTTCTACACCCTAGAGCTTCATGCTTCATAGGTCCAGTGATAATGTGTCGGGAAAAAGGATTTGACAACTCTTCACATAAGTATTGGGCGTGTAGGTTGCTCTGATTTCTGCCATTTAATTTTAGCCATCACCGTTCTGTAGGTGAATCCCCAAGGAAGAATATCGGCATTCTCCATTAGTTCCTTCAAGCATGATCTGTTGCTCTTTTAATAACATTTTAGAGGGTTTTTATATGAGCTGAAGTACGCGAATATTGTATGGAATATCTGGTTTATTTACTTGACAGTTTAGTGAGGCGATCCGAGACATATAAGGAATTCCAAAATTCGCAAAAATATCAACAGAAGTGCATTTCCTATGTAAACTAAATAGATAAATTTTATAAAATATTTTTATATCAAACAAGCGGGTATATGATTTATGATTGCATAATAAAGTTATGATTGGTTATTCCATGCAGTTGATGCAGTCAAATTGTTTGTATGTTTACGTAGATGTTTGCGTGTGTATGCATGAAATTTTCTCTGAAAAGTTACAAATTAGAATATTATTTTATAAGTCAAATAAGATTTGGTGCGGGTTTAGCTAACAAAATGCTGCAGGAATCTAAATACTGCATATAGATCTTAATTACATAGTTTTTTTTGTAAACCTCTCAGCTGATCAAAGCTCATGTTGTCCACATAACAGTAGCTTTTAATGATATAAACTAATCGAGATAGATATAAATAAAAAATAATAAATGTAAGGCGCGATGACCTCCGAAGAGATCTAAGGCCAAGCTTCTCTTCCAATTTGCATCGTGCTCCTCTTGATTTTCCCTACAAATTGGTCGAACGGGACCTACATGTTTTATGCCGACTCCGAATGGCATCTGCAATGCAGATGAGTTTTCACTGAGAGATTTTCATGGCAGAAATACACCCGGAGCGCTTGCTAAACACTGCCGAGGGGCGCCCCGCTTAGAAAAACTTTCTTCTAATTGAAAAACCTTATTTCTAAAATTTTGATGTTGCTTTGACCGGGGTGCGAACCCAGGGCATACGGTGTGATAAGCGGAGCACTCTACCAACACACCACGGTGGCCGCCATAGATATAAACTTTCTAATATCAAAATGATCAGTACTTCTAACAATTAGTTTTTCAAATAAAAACAGGACTAAGTAGACTTATTTTCTTTATCAAAAGAAGAATTTCTAACAACGCTGGGAGAAAATCGTTTAAAAACCACACCACTTGAAAGGAAATGAACTGTAAAATGGAAGCTCCCAGTTGAGTATATTGTTCGGGTAATTAAGTTAGTAAATAAAATAAAATACTTGTTATCTTCGATGTGTAAAAATACAAGTGTCCCAAATATACTGAAAGCAAATATCTGAAAATAAATTAATTTAATTAAACCATAACGGTGGCAGCCGCCGTGTTATGACGTTAATGTGATCCGCCTACCATACTGATGATACAAATTTTTTTCAGTTAAAAGAACATTTTTCTAACGGGTTCGTCCCTCGGCAGTGTTTGGCAAGCGCTCCGAGTGTACTTCTGAAAAGCTCTCCCTGAAAACTCATCTGTCTTGTAGATGCCGTTCGGCGTCCTCATAAAACAAGTAGGTCCTGTCCCGCCAATTTGTAAGAAAAATTAAAAGGAGCCCGACGCAAATTGAAAGAGAAGGTCGACCTAAAATCTCTACGGATGTTATCGCGCCTTACATTTATTTATTTATTTTATTACCGAGGGCGATATCATCGTCCAATTACCCATTTGTTATGTAATCATTACTGATTGTTTTAAAACAAGCCGATGTGCTGTCGATGGCATTCACGCCGATACCAATTTGACAACACTGCGATAAAAAATCAGTAACATATCGATAGTTTTTCGACAGCAAATCGAAGAGTTTATGATAACCAATCGATAAGTTTTACTTAAAAACCTACAACATGCTGGCAACAAATTTTTAACAGTCTAGTAAAAAATCTATAATAAATCGATTAATTTCTGTTATAGATTGTTAGTTTGTAACACTTCGATAACAAATCGAAAACTCGATAATAACGCACCGATAATATACCGATAACTCAATGAGAAAAGGATAACACACCCATAACCCTACGAGAGCAAATTTATCAATAACAAACCGTTAACACACGGTTACAAATTGATAATAAGCGGTCCGGTTTCGGTTCCGGTTACCGTTTTGACATCTAATCATTCCTTTCCTCTTTCCTGCTTTCCTTTTTCCCTCATCCATTTTTCTCTTTCTTCTCTTTGCCTTTTGTTGCGTTGTCTTGGCTTCGCCCCTTCGACGATGACAAAAAGCATCATTCCCACCATTATAGACCTTGTACCTATACTGTTCTTTTTCGTCCTTCTCTTCTGTTTCATATTTCGTGAACATGAAAGTACCTTCTAGGCCGAAATATGTGAAACACGGGGGTGAAATTCTATTTCTATCTTTCTTACTCAGAATTTTGTAATACAGAATAATGACATGCTCCCTTTACCTTGTTAAGATGAGAACATTTAAACAGATATCGGCGAGGCATGAGTAGTCCGAGTTAGTTGTGCGAATAGTAATCTTTTTCTCGTGAATATGTCAGTAGAATAAAAACCACCGAGCGAGTGTGACCGTTGTTTGTTTGTTAGCAGAGATACGAAAATAACATAATAAGAGGCGACTAAACTACCAAATTGATTCAAAGGGTTGCGAGGGCAATATATAGCTTCTCCACAGAGATATTTGAGTTTTTTGAATTTCTTGCGGCGTTTGACTTTTTGGTAAACAAATGCACAACTGAATGTTTCGGCCAGAATGAATTTTCTGGAACTCTATAAAAATAAGAGTCTGGCACTGATATTTGAAGTGATGAAATGTCCCTTTCATAAGTAAAATTAAATTTATATACGCTTACCTTAGAAGGTTGTGAGAGGTCTAGCTTATCTTCTATGTACTTAATTATATTATTTTCGGTAAGCGAAGCATGAAGACGGGATACAAATACTGTCCTGCGAGGCGACACGGCAGTCACTAGCCTTGGATGCGCAGTATCAATATTGTCAACATTAGGCAAGCGCACAGCGGCGGTAGTAAAATCACCACCTGTGTTGGTGGAGCTGGAAGTAGCAATGTCCTTAGTTGTTATTATATCATTAACAGCATTAGCATCGGCTCTGGTTGTGTTAACAGTAGTATTTAAATTATCAGCATCAGCAACCGTAGAAATGGCACTAACAGCAGAAACAACACATACAACCGATATTGAAGAGCCACTGGTAATAGCGACGGTGTTAGCAGCAGTCTTGGTTGGATTGCCAATAGCATGAAATTTAGGAGCAGCGCTCACAGGCATGGTCTTGAAGGTTTAATATGGTCACATAAATCATTCCCGGGATGGTCGGGCTAGTACCTTAATGGTGCTTTATTACCGGAACGTAACGGATCTATATCTGGCAAAGGACCATCAACATCGATAACACTACCCAAAGCCTTCGCGGTGTGTCTTTATTGTTAATACAACAACAACAACAACGCGATTAGTGGTTTGTTTGCTATATGTTGTATATCGATGCTTGGATGTGTGACACATATGTACATTGACGAGATTATTCGTTTGCACGAGTGAGAACGCTTAAATTGTATAAGCTTGTCTTGCTTGGCAAATAAATTCGTTCGCCTAGGCCACACTGCACAGCGAGTCATAAAACCATGCTAGCCTGGTCTGATTGTCCTTTCGTATACGTAATTATTGCACAATTCCCATCTAGAAATAAGGATTATAGAATTATACAACGCAGTCACCTGCACACGCTCTACATAAACGCTTTAGCATAACTTTAACCACCAACGAACTTGTATGCTTGACCAGACGCAATTATGCGCCATTTTTAGATACTTTTGAATACAATTTAATGGAAAGCTCTTTTAAAACCTTAACCGCCAAAGAGCTTAGCACCATATTTAGAAAACTGATTTTAATTTAATTATCTAAATACGCACTCAAATTCACCTTTGTATTATGCATACATGTAGGGAAATACATATGCACATATACATACATACATTTGAACTGCTAAACATAGCACTGCGTGACAAATGTAGTCAATTGGAAAGCGCGCTCTAGTTAACTATCCTCACAAATCTTTGCAATAACACCCATGCACCCATTGAGGTATTTTTGCTCGTGTCAAAGGGGACAGCTTGTGAGTGAATTTAGATAATAGACTTACAATGGGGCTATTCAAATAGTGGTAGAAGCATGGGGAGATATTTATAAATATGTGGACTAGCATGAAATAAATGCATAAGGGTGTGGTTAGTTGGCCAATTTAAAAAAAAAAAATTTTTTTTTGGTTTAACAAGAGTGTAGCTTAGCATTACGATGTGCGTTAGGTTAAGTTGAACTGGCCGGTCAATAAAAACCTCACATAACCTGAATGTGTCCATAGTGTTACCAAAATTTGTTTGACGATCAAACGGAAAAACCCCAATTAGGTGCCAGGACTTATATTATATATATAGAAAACCTCCGTCCTTTTGGCAAATAATAGAAGTTTTTAAGACCCAGCTTAATTTCTGCCTCGAAAACTGCCAACTCAGCCGCCCCTAGTAGCTGGAGCCTTGATCTGGTGAACGCAGGTCATAAAGAAAGAACGTGTTAAACCATTTCTTCCTGCAGCCGCTACGGTCCAGGCCTAACTTATATACCTGTGACACTAGAAAGCATTTTCTAGTTATTATGCCATCGCGAGCCTTGATTTTTGTCTCTTTAGAGATATGAACAAGTTATTGAGTATAAAGTCAAAGGATTTGTACATGTTCTTAGAAAGTTTGCAGCCCCGTGCCTCTATCCACGACTTTCCTGCTTGATAGATCATATGCAACTCCTCTGTCCTTTTGATTTCTCCCAAACGCATTGGGACGTTACCGCGATTCTTCGTCTGCTGCATCCACCTTTGCCAACTCATCCTAAAAGAGACTGCACTGATCTGGTAGCCTGCAGAATCTCCTTCCTTCTGGATCGACCCCTTCCGTTAATTTGGAATCATAGGTTTAGACATATAGTATGTTCTGCCATTACCGCACTAACCCTTCGCCTATAACGTGGGCGATGAGGTTTTAGATCCAGTAAGTATTATGGGATTTGGTTGGAGGAGAGGTGACTTGAAAAGTGACTTAAGAAAAAAAAGGCATAAGAAGAAATACAAAGTTCAGCGAGGAGAAGGATGAGAATAAGAAAGAGAAGCGAAAGAGTTTCACCAAACCGATTGAACACACTTATTAACTTTAGAACGGTTGGTGCCTTACGTGCCAACATAATTTTCGTTAGACTTGAATCCAAATCAATTTATTAATGTTTCAACCTAATGAACATGTTGCTTTGAAGATATTTCAGCTTAAAAGAATACAAACGCATATACATACATACACAGATATAAGAATCTATGCTTGAAAGCGAAACAAAATGCAGTGACCTGTAAATTTAAGCCGCTGATATTTAGGGTATTCAGTAGTTTTAGTTTTTCTGATCAAACATTTTTAAAGAGTTAAAAATATTTGTATATGACAGACTTTGAAATTGCTTATAGGTAAGAAAGGAAGGAAGTTCAAATTCGGGCGAAATCGAACATTACACACCCAGCTGTGTGCGCTCATGTATATCATCATTAATTTGCGCTAAGCTGCCTAAGCGATTTTTGCCGTATCGTAAAAAGATACGCCTGCTATGCCTGTTTTGCGATAAATTACGATAACTTACGTCGATTTGCAGCACCAATGGAGGTCAGGTGGTCCTCTACCTGCCTCTCCTAACATGACCTAGCCAGCGAAGCTTTAAGGTTTTTTATTCCCTGCATTATCGTCATATCTGCGCAAAGTTCATAAAGCTCATCGTTATACGTCCTTCAATAATCGCCATCGGCTTCACGGACAGGACTATAAATCGACCGGAGAACTTTTATCTCGAACACTTCAAGAGGCCTCATATTTTATCTCAACTCCGCCCATGATTCATGATTCCGAGCCATACATCAGGTCATGTATAATGATTCGACTTGTAGAGCGTGATTTTTGTTCATCGAAAGAGGACTTTACTTTTCAATTGCCTTCTCAGTCTAAAGGAGTACTTAACTCTTAGCTGTCATTGTTTTTGCTGTTAATGCTGCTTCTCAAATAGATGAAATCCTTACACTTATGTGCTTTAAAAATATTACCAATTTTGTGATGGCTTTGTTTTAAAGCAACTTTTTTTTGAAAACATGGGCGTGGTCGTTAAGGAATTTCCCTCAGAACTACTATAAGTAATACAAAGAACCATATTTCTGTATAAATGGAAAGTGATATTAACGGCTTGCAAAACCTTAAAATTCTCTTTTCCTAAAATAGGTCGGTGCCATGCGCATTTACCAAAATTTTAATAAATTTAAATATTTTGCTATAAATTTAATCCACTTTTCAAGTTTCATATTTGTTAATGCATTGTCCTATTCCAATTAATAATTTTTCGATAGTAAATCTATAATCCTTCGATCACATGTCTATAACATTATAATAAATCGATAACTTTTGGGGATAAAACATCAATTACTTTGCCATAACAAATTGATATCTGTTTGATGGCATATCGACAGTTATTTTACAACATATCGATAACTTCTGGGTAAGTCATTGATAAGTTTTCGACTGTAAATCGATGGATTTTCTATAAAAAACCCAATAACCAGGGACGGAAAATAATAATTTTTTTTTCGGAGTCGAAAAAGTGCTCGTCAAAGAATTGTGTTGGGTGAAAATGTTTGAGTTCCCAGGTATTCCTATAGCAATATCATGTTGAATCATGCATCCTTTTTATTTTTCGAACTTTTTCCATAAAAGTCCACATATAAAAGTAAAATCTGTATTTTTAATTTTTGAGTCCGATAGAACTAGTTAAACTCGGACTATTAAAAATAAAAGTTCGGATATAAAAGTTAAATCCGGACTTTTATTTTTTAAGGCCAAAATAAAAGTCCAACTTGATAACAAAGAAACGGCTTATTCGAATTAAAAAATGTCCGCTAAAAACATTGTCGATAACAGTTTAAAAAAAAATGTTTTTTTCATGAAAATTTTACCATCAAATGAAGTTTTTTTTTTAATAGGTCATGAAAAAAACCTTAAAAATCAAAGTCGAAAAAAAGTAAAAAAAAAAAAATGAAATTTGGCAGGCTCGAAAATTATTAGTCAAGTTTTCAATAGAATAGTTTGGAACTTAGATTTTTTTCATAGTAGTGTTTAAATTTAATAAATATTTTGATGTTATTTCGGTCATATTATATTTTAGCAAATTGAAAATAACTCATAATAGTTAATAAACGTACGAGTTTATTTTCACTGAGTTAAATTCAGCGGGATAGTTTAAAATAATAGAACTTCGTTTACGTGCATACACTTCACAAATCCAATTTATAGTCGATTTATATCCTAGTCTTTCTGATTGTTTTCAATTTTCTGTTACAAACATATTTAATTGACTGCTGCAGGCAACAATTCTGTGTACTTTGGTGTAACTGATGACTGTCATAAATAGCTTATAGGATTGAATTCTATAATAATTGATTGTGTCATGTATAATGTGCGTACATATGTATGTATATAACTTTTTAGTTAAGTATGTGAGATATGAATGCAATTTAACACAAAGCTTTATTCTGACGGGATCCAAACATTATCTTCATATATGTAGGTACAATGCAATGTAATTCACGGTAATTTTAATAACTTTTAGATATCCATGGCGTAAATCAAATCTTATTTAGTTCACAGAAGAACTGAAATGAAAATTTCTAGAACTACTTTAAGCATTTGTGAGAAATGATTTCTATACGTTAATTATAAACACAATATTTGTGTTAAATTTTCCTTATAAAGGATCATCATACTGCATTACATGAAGGCTGTCACAATTTACACAATTAATGTAAAAATGGCCTAAACTGATATCTTAATTAATTGCTTTCTTTTTGAAGTTATACTTCTTTAGGCGCGTTATGTTAAGATTATGAGAGTGAAATTTTATAAAATTTTACACAAAAGTCACAAGTTGAAAATGCAGTTCGCGTGCATGTTCGCTGTGAATCTGTGAATTAACTTGCTTTGAGTGGGATGTGTGTATGTAATGAAAAAAAGCCAGTGTCCGCTAGCGTCGGGAGTGCATTTGTAGATATTTATGTATTTATATTCATTTCATATCAGCTTGGCATACATACGTACATATTTATGCGTGTTAATGTTATTAATGGTTAAGAATGCTTACATCTCTTGAAAAATACTCTTTAGTTAAAAATTTTAAACTTTTCGTTAAAATTCTTAAACAAACGCCCTATTTTTTGGTATGTTTGTAAGTACGTATGTACATACATATATGCTAATGTTTGTGCACAAAGGAGATTTAATCTATCTTTATAATTGAAATTGAATTTATTTCTTTTTTCGTTTTTGTACAACTAAGACTAATAGGTCTTTTATATTGTTACGAATATTAGCAAAACTAAGGGGTGCTGCTATCTCTAGGCCGATGCTAAACAGTGACGTGAATTCACATCAAAAATTCAATCATTATGTACCAACATAAACGAAACAATAATTGCGTCTACACATATGTACCATGTACGTATACGAGCAGCGGAGAATGGGATTCAAGGGGTTGTGTAGCGCAATATATAGCTTCTCCAACCCAATTGTCAACCTCACCTTCGAGCGGCGAATCCCGTTTCACTAACAGACGAGGCTCTGGCGACCTCAAGCTCCTCATGGAACTTGGGGGTGGGGAGGGAGGGATGGCCTGAAGGTTCAGTGTGGCCATATAAATCGTTTCCGAGATGGTCGGGCCAGCACCTTAATGGTGCTGTGTTACCGGAGCGTATCGGATCTGTATCCGACAAAGGACCATCACATCGATAACACTCCCCAAAGCCTTTGGGGAGTAACCTAATCGCTACAACAACAACAAGCAGCGTAGGGTCAATGCACAAACACATGCATATATCTGAGATACTCCTGAAAGTATGCAATGAGAGAAGCTATAAAATCGTGCAATTGTAGTTACAGCTGAGAACTTTGAGAGCTGATGGCAACTAGTAGATTATGGAAGCGCCTAGAAGATGCGAACGTTGAAATCAGAGAGTATAAAAGGAAGCAAATATAGAGGCGCTGGAATTCAGTTTGAGTTGAGCTATCAAGCAGTTATTGATTAAGCACGCAATCTGGCGGGTAATAGTAGAGTTTCATTTGAACTATCAATCAGTTTGGTTGTTAGGCAAGCTAGTTGCAAAGTACAAGTGTTATTGTGAAGTACTTTAATAAAGGCCATTTTTCCATTATTCAATATTGGAGTTATTTATTCAACAGTTTAGTGATTCGAACTTAGCAGAAGGGCAAATAAGCGGATTTGCAAGTAAATTCGTTACAATATGTACATCAGAAAATGGATATTGTCTTATTCTAACAATAGTTGAGAAATTAATAATAATAATATATGAGAGAAGGATGTACATATGTTGGTATGCAGCTTATGGACACAGAAGATGTACATTAGAACTCCACACCGATCTGAGGAGCATTCCTGTGAAGTTTCTTTCCGGGAAGTGGAACAGGGACCGATATTCTCGAACAAATTATATTCACAGGTTGAATCACCTGAAATTTGGTATATAGGTAGCTCTTTGCCTTGTTTATAATGCCAAAGAAGTAAAACTTCTCAGGTGTGTACATAAGTAAACACTCCCTTTTTTCTAAAGTTTTTTTCTTCCTATAAAATATTTAAAACTTGTGCCTAAATTTGCCGAATTAATTTTATATTCAAGAACTATGGACAATTTTTTAATTTTATGTTTGTTTATTGTGTGTTCAATTTATACTTATTATTTAAGAATTCATGAGCTTAACACCGGGTTATAATAATTGAATATTCAATTATTATGTTTTTCTAAGAGAAACTGAAAAGAAAGTAAGAAACATTTACTGGCATATTGCGATGATACCATTTCGAAAACCGCCACGTAATCATTGTCAGGCAATTTCGTAAAGTTATCAAAGGTTTCACCGAGATTCGAACCGCGAATCACACGGTGAAACTGCAGTTGCTTTAACCACTAGGCTATACTGCTTGTATTTGTTTTTATACTCAGTTGAGCAGAGCTCACAGGAATCACAGTATAAAGGAATCGAGATAGATATAGACTTCCATATATCAAAATCATCAGTATCGAAAAAAAATTCGATTGAGCCATGTCCGTCCGTCCGTCCGTCCGTCTGTCCGTTAACACGATAACTTGAGTAAATTTTGAGGTATCTTGATGAAATTTGGTATGTAGATTCCTGGGCACTCATCTCAGATCGCTGTTTAAAATGAACGATATCGGACAATAACCACGCCCACTTTTTCGATATCGAAAATTTCGAAAAATCGAAAAAGTTCGATAATTCATTACCAAATACGGATTAAGCGATGAAACTTGGTAGGTGAGTTGAACTTATGACGCAGAATAGAAAACTAGTAAAATTTTGGACAATGGGCGTGGCACCGCCCACTTTTAAAAGAAGGAAATTTAGAAGTTTTGCAAGCTGTAATTTGGCAGTCGTTGAAGATTTCACGATGAAATTTGGCAGGAACGTTACTCTTATTACTATATGTCAGCTGAATAAAAATTAGCAAAATCGGAGAAGGAGCACGCCCACTTTTTAAAAAATTGTTTTTTAAATTCAAATTTTAAAAGAAAAGTTAATATCTTTAAAGTATATAAGTAAATTATGTCAATATTCAACTCCAGAAATGACATGTTGCAACAAAATACAAAAATAAAAGAAAATTTCAAAATGGGCGTGGCTCCGCCCTTTTTCATTTAATTTGTCTAGGATAATTTTAATGCAATAAGTCGAACAAAAATTTACCAATCCTTGTGAAATTTGGTGGAGACTTAGACTCTAGGACGATAACTGTTTTCTCTGAAAAAGGGCGAAATCGGTTGAAGCCACACCCAGTTTTTATACACAGTCGGCCGCCTGTCCTTCCGCTCGGCCGTTAACACGATAACTTGAGCAAAAATCGATATATCTTTACTAAACTCAGTTCGCCTACTTATCTGAACTCACTTTGTATTGGTGTAAAAAATGGCAGAAATCCGACTATGATCACGCCCACTTTTTCGATATCGAAAATTACGAAAAATGAAATAAAAAAAAAAAATAAAAAAAAAATTAATTATAACCAAATAATTAATTAATTTTATACCAAATACGAAAAAAGGGATGAAACATGGTAATTGTATTGGTCTATTGACGCAAAATATAACTTTAGAAAAAAAATTGGTAAAATGGGTGTGACACCTACCATATTAAGTAGAAGAAAATGAATAAGTTTTGCAGGGCGAAATCGAAAGCCCTTGGAATCTTGGAAGGAATACTGTTCGTGGTATTACATATATAAATAAATTAGCGGTACCCGACAGATGATGTTCTGGATCACCCTGGTCACCCTTCACATATACAACTAAGGGGCACTCCCTTTTAAAACCCTCATTAATACTTTTAATTTAATACCCATATCGTACAAACACATTCTAGAGTCACCCCTGGTCCACCTTTATGGCGATATCTCGAAAAGGCATCCACCTATAGAACTAAGGCCCACTCCCTTTTAAAATACTCATTAACACCTTTCATTTGATACCCATATCGTACAAACAAATTCTAGAATCAACCCTGGTCCACTTTTATAACGAATTTCCGAAAAGGCGTCCACCTATAGAACTAAGGCCCACTCCCTTTTAAAATACTCATTAACACCTTTCATTTGATACCCATATAGTACAAACAAATTCTAGAGTCACCCCTGGTCCACCTTTATGACGATATCTCGAAAAGGCGTCCACATATAGAACTAAGGCCCACGCCCTCTTAAAATACTCATTAACACCTTTCATTTGATACTCATATCGTACAAACAAATTCTAGAGTCAGGCCTGGTCCACCTTTATGGCGATATCCCTAAATGGCGTCCATCTATAGAACTATGGCCCACTTCCTCTTAAAATACTCTTTAATACCTTCCATTTGATACATACGTCATACAAACACATTCCAGGGTTACCCTAGGTTCTTTTTACAACATGGTTATTTTCCCTTATGTTGTCACGATAGCTCTCAACTGAGTATGTAATGTTCGGTTACACCAGAACTTAGCCTTCCTTACTTGTTTGTTTTAATTTTTAAAAATTTCAGCTCTTTGGAAATAATAAAAAATTTGGCGTAAGTTTTCAAAACTTTTATCACCTTTCCAAGAATTATTTTCTAAAGAACACATATTTCCTCTAGAAGAATTGTAAAACATATTCAGAATAACTTTTTTTTTAATTTTTCTATAATTTTTATTTTTTTTTTATTTTCGCTTTTCTGATAATTTTTCAATCAATTTTTGTTTTTAAGTTTTCAAATTGTCTGAATGACTTTTTGAGAAAAAAAATCAAGTTTGCCGTAATGTTCAGAGCTTTTCTTCCACTTCTTTTGAAATCTTAAATTTTTGTAAAGTTGTTCTGAACAACTTTGTAACATGCCTATATTTGTGGGTTTTGTACGTATGTATGAAATTCTCCGTTGCCGTTCTAAATATTTCTAAAAAAAGGCGACAGGTACTCATCTTCTTAGGTGGTGCAGACATGTTTTCGTGTAATTGGTTGAATTTTAATAAAACGATGTGTTTATTATTACTTTATTTTTAGAAATATGAGAAATTTTTAAAATGAAGAAAAAGAAGGATTTGAAATCATATTCTATGATCCATTTAAATTTCTGTCCAATTTTTTTTAACTTTTTATTGTTATTATTATTTTAAAATCTACCCTTTTCACGGTTCTTGAACTATCAGGACTACATCCTTGCGTCTTTTCAATTTTAAATAATCTACCTTTTTGAAAAATATAAAAATTTTGCCGAAACCTTCAATTTTTCCGAAAGAACTAACGAAATGAAAGTCGCAACAAGTTTTATTTTTTTAAATTTTTAAATTTTTTGCCATTTATTCTGAACCACTTTCTTTCTTTTATGGAAATATGGAACTTCTTTAAGATATTGGGAACAATTTTAAATTGTTTTTTAATATTCTCATATTTTTGTTTTGAAGAACTTTTTCACTTCTTGGAAACTCATGAACTTTTAAAAGACATGTTCAAAGCAAGCAGCCACACATACATATAAACAGCGAAGCTAAGAGCAAGGAGAGTCCCAGTAAAAGAATGTATCTTCCAAGGATTAATATTTGACCGCTATGTTACGCGCAAGGGATAACTCCCCAAAGCTCCGAACCTCTTGCATTTTTTACTCCCTTTTACTTTTCCTTACGCGCGAGCACTCCATTTCAGATCCAAACGAAGGCAAAGCGGATTATTATTCTAAGCTCCCTTTGACGTCTTTAACCAGTATTATCGGTTACGATTTCTCCTTAATCCATACATTAGGAATAATATACGTATGCAATGCATACTATGCGTATATCAGTACGTTTATTATTCTAAAATGTTTTAATACACGAGAAATCAATATTAGATATTGGATTGCTCGGTTATTGTACCCAAAGGATGAATAAGCCGTTACTCTTTCATTTTTCGGTTCTGTTATTAACTCAAGTATTTGTTACTGGGATATTTCGCATACATATGAATATGTAGCCAGCAGCTAAGAGCGAAGAAGAGAGAGAAATATTCACACATCATGTAATCATCACCTAAACGCGAAAGTTATTACTCACACATACACCCACATATAAATAGAAAACAAACGTGAATATCAAATACAGAAATGAGAAATAAATATGCAGGTGTTCGAGAAGGCTGTATGCTAAAAGTCTAGACCGCAGAAGAAAATGGCGAACGAGGCAATTGAGAGTATAAAAGCAGCCCAAGCCGAGGAATAATTGGAAGTGGAGTACAAGACTAAATTAATTGTTAAGTACTACTATTACAGTAGTGTTGTAAACAAAGAACATTTTGATACACTGAATTTTTGAGTTATTTATTCGACAGTTCAGCGACTAAACCGACAATAGAGATTTGAGAATAATCAAGGATTTCCTGAAATTCGGTACAATACGCTATATACCAAGTTGTTTTTTTAGACTTTCTTTAGATTTTTCAGTAAAATACTGAAAATGAATTTTCACACACAATTTTTAATACTATTACATATTAAACTTGTACAGGGAATATAATAAAATTGTTTCATAAAATTTCGATGAATTCACTCTTCTAAAGCATATCCGAAGTTAAAGTTGAACCTTTTTAAACTTAAACAGTAAGTCAGGTAAGTCGAGGAACTAAATGTCATCAAAATGTGCAGATTAAATGTTTGCTTAACGTAAAAATGGCCTAAAGCTATGAAAAAACCTTTTAAAATTCTGTTAGCTTTTACAAACTCCCATTGTTTGTACAATTTTTTAATTCGTATCTGAAATTTTATGTAAAATGCTTTTTCGACAATCTAAACTTTTATACTTTGTTGTTAGTTTTTTACTTATTCAGTACATTTAAAGTTTACGCGCATATGTTACATGAAAATGTCAGGAAATATTCGTTAGAAAATTTTCATTTAGCAAAGTGTTAACATCATTGTCATTTGTAGAGTAGGTTTTCGTTGTTAAGCCGAGAGACGCCAGTACAGCTTCAAAACTTAGCTATGCCAATAGCACGTACTATATGTATATAAGTAACTATTCATGAGTCTATACTCGTAACATGTCACTCATACGCCAAGTTGTACTACAGCAAGTAAGGAAGTCTAAGTTGAGGTGAAACCGAACATTACATACCCAGCTGTACACTGTTGTTGTTTGTTTTGTGTGCTTAATAGTGTTACAAGGTTGCGCAATAATACATATATTTATGGTTCTATTCTGAACTAATTTTTCTTCGAGTTGTGGCTCCCGAAACATAGAAAATTGCTTAGTCATAAAAGGGGCGGTGCCATGCCCATTTCTTAAAATTTGTAGTTTTGCCTATTTACTGTTATAAATCCACTTGGGAAATGAAATACAATTGATATAAATCTCTTTTTTGCAAAAATATAACTTATTTTATTCGTCCACGACCCTTCTAAAAATCTTTTATATAAAAGCGGGCGTGGTCCTTATAGTGAATGCAACCTCTCTGCTGAAGTTTGTTACGATAGGTTTAACGATTTTTGATTTATAATTAATAATATTTGTAAAATTGATTTTATCACAAGTGGGCGGTGCCACGCCTATTTAAATAATTTTTTTCAAATTTTTATCAAGAGTCTCAATATCAGTCCACACGTCAAATTTCAACTTTCTAGGTGTATTATTTACTAAATAATCAGGTTTTTTGTGTTTTCCAAAATGTTATATATATAAAAAGTGGGCGTGGTTATCATCCAATTTCTCTCATTTTCAATACAAAGCTATTCTGGTTCCAGATAAGCTCGTGTACCAAATTTGGTGAAGATATCTCAATATTTACTGAAGTTATCGTGTTAACGGGCAGACGGACGGACAGACGGACGGACATGGCTCAATCAAATTTTGTTTCGATATTGATGATTTTGATATATGGAAGTCTATATCTATCTCGATTCCTTTATACCTGTACAACCAACCGTTATCCAGTCAAAGTTATAATACCCTGTGTACAAGTACAGCTGGGTATAAAAACCTGAAGTTACGAGTACTGATGGTGTTGAGTATAAAAGTCTGTTACTATACAAATTTACTTACAAACATACAAATATATTTGTATGCTCGTGAACGAGTAAGCGCAATGCTGATAAGCCGCATCAGCGCTAACTCTTAAATCAGCACAACGCAAGCGACATACACACACTCACACATTAATAGATGTCAGCGTATGTTAGTATATACATTTATATGCATGTGTGTAAGTAAGCTACTTTAACTATCATCTCTCTAGTTGTCGCTCTGTCTGCCTATCTGTTGGCATGATTGACATGCAGTTTGGCTCTGTGACACGCAACCTGAATTTCATGCAATTTTCCTTTCATAAGCTTCTTTTCATATTTTTGCATTTTCACTTTTATAAAACGTATTTCGGATGGCCGAGTAAAAAGAAATAAGCATTGTTCTCTTAGCAGCTATGAAAATAATTTTAACAAATGTGAGGTACTTATTTTAAATGTTGAGCACCCAAGCCAACTAAAAAGTTATTCATGTTTTTGCTGCATATTTTAGGATTTGTTTTGAATAGCGTTGTTTGAGGTTTAAACAAATTTTCTTTTAAATTTATGAGCGGTTTTGCTTTGGCTAAACAGCGTATGCAGACAATAAAGTTTTCTTATGATTTGTTCTGATTTGGGGAAGAGTTCGATTCGGGATCTGCTTATAGCATCGACGTCGACATGCTGCTAACGCCTAAACTCCCATACTTCGTTATACGAGAGACCGATGGAAGTATGGGCTTTGGCGCTCTGCTGTATTCGTTCACAACATCTGGACTAACTGAAGTCTATCAACAGAAAGCTTCAAATGAAAATGTGAAAACGTTATTTGTAAATGAGAATATAGAAATGGTAATAAATATAAGCTATGACAACGAGCATATCCTCTAAGGCTAATAACACTTGATGGGGATTGCCTATGTGACGATTGACATATCTTGGCGTGAGAGAGCATTTCCAGTATCTTTCCAGTAGCAGTTAAGTTATCTGCTATATTTGTCAATAATAAGACCGCTTAATGGCAATCGATTAGAATTTAAAAAAGTGTAAGACTTTAAAAAAGTTTGAGTCGGAAGAGTAAAAATATGTATAAGTGAACTCTTAGAAAAATTTAAGCGTATATACTTGCCAACGAAACAAAAGTATTAAACCCCCCATAAAATGTTAATAAGGAAAAGATAGCTCAAATTGAACTGAATAATTCTACAGCAAGGCTTTTAAAGGTCATCTTTTTGTATACTGTGTTGTTGCATCGTCATTGGCGGATACCAAAAAGCTTTCTCTGAAAAAGCAGGCTAAATAAGAAAGAAGAAGAGTGTAACTTTTTCCATTTGTTGGCCATTATGAATCAAGTTAAGTACTTATTTGAACATAGGGAATCCATTTAAAATTTGTTGATGTGTAAACATTTTGCCCAATGGTATGGGAGTATCCAGAATGTAATTGTAAGCGTTAGTCTTTGAAAGTGCTATGACGGGTGGTATATGTATGCGTAAGTGTAGTTACCACACTGTAGCATAATATAGGAGAAATGTGCGTGATAGAGTTGGAAGGAATGAGGCAGTAAATCAAGGAAGGCAAGGCCAAAGAAAGTAGAAAAACAGTAGTAAAAGAACGACAAGGAAAGCAAGGGAAAAAGGAAGAAGAGGGGAGAAAAAAGAAATATTAGAAATATATTGGAATGATTTTCACTCAACTCTTGTCAAATATGATTTATATACAAGCCGGTTTTGACATTGAACCTTCATCAACGTCATTTTCTCATTTACGGAACATCACAGAAATTTACGCTGATGATGGCATAGCTGAAACGGGTTTGTCTCCGAACTAAATTTGACAAAAGATGACGAATAATCGTTCCAATATAAATAAACTATCCATTCTGTCGAAAAATCAAGAAAACAAAACGAATCGAAAAATTTGAAGCCAAAACCCGTCTCAAAATCGAAAGCGAAAGGCCTCTTATAAATTGATTATCGTGGTATTAATGGTGTATTATCGACGGGTAATGGGCGTGTTAGCCAATTATTGTCGACGAGCTATAGTTGAGCTATAGCTCACCTGCAAAACGGCAAGCAGAGCTAATTAAAAAAATGTGTAAGTTAACCCCCCAATGTCATTTTATTTTTGAGTTAAAAAAGTTAACTTGCTGTTCTGCAAGTGGGCGAAAGTGTTATAAGTTTGCTAACAGTGTGTCATCGAAAAGTTGTCGATTTGCTATCGAAAAGTTTAATCAGGGTGCTACTAACTTTTTATCGGCGTTGTTGTTGTTGTCCGACCACCTCGAGAACAATCAAATATGACCGCATTTGACCTTCTAGGCCAGCCTGTATGACACATTTATATTTGTAAGGGTATTCGCCTCGCGTTGGTGAGTTTTAAAACTGATTTGCGGAAACTTTGAGTTGCGCTTATCAATCCCTGCAATCCCTTAATATCGGCGTCTTATCGATTTTTTATTGAAAGATTTTTGGTTTTTATCAACAATATTTCGTTTATATATTGAAGTCATTAAAAATTTATCGATTTGCTTTCAATATTTTATCGAAAAGTTATCGATTTACTTTCGAAACATTGTGTATTTGCTGCAGAAAATGTATCGATTTATATTTGGAAATATGCCCATAAGTTATCGGAATGTTATAAATTTGTCATCGAAAAGTTATCGATTTGATATCGCAGAGTTAAAGGTTTCTTTTCCGACGACAGTTATTCGTTATCGATAAAACAACGATAATAAAATAATAACTTTTGATCTCGTTTGTTACCGAAAATAAGCCGTTGAAGCTCTTCTTAAAAAGCCCGAAACAATTTGCTTCTGGTAAAGCTACTTGTGTTGTGATTTAATCACAACCCTTGGGCAAGGTGAGTACTAGGTATCCACGCCTTTTTTCCCGATACCATCTATTATACGTATTTAATCTGATTTTTGGCATGCATGAATACTGCGTTTTTGCTCTTGAGCATATGTACGTAGAAAAAGTGTAAACACATTATCAGATGATAATATAGTGTACTTGAAATACGAAAAAAAAACAGTTGAGATGTAACTAATATGAGACGGAAGTAAAGACAAACCAACGGTAAAGGAAATTGCAGTCCTTCCAGGAAACTATTGCAAAATGAAATTTAGAAGGAAGAAATGTTTCGAATTTAACATGCTCGTATGAATGTTTGTAGTTTTTTTGTATGTAAATATGTACATACATATGTAGTTACATATCCTTGATATTTTGAAGTGATGTTTGTAGCTTTGTTTGTGTGTATATCCATATGTGAGCTTTACACAGTGTCGATTCATGCCAAACTTTGTAGATGTTCGTAATTTCAAATAGTTTCAAATATCCACAACAAAACAGCACAAATAAAGCAACATCTGAACTATTTTGCTCTATTTTTGTGTTCTTTCTTTGTTGTTTTTACAAATTTTAGTCTAATTGAGCGGAAATGCTTAAAGTGTGGTGAATGTGGTATACTATCCTCAATTGCTCTGATCAACTCTTCAAAGTTTTACTCAATTTGCATTGTATTTATACTAATGCGTTTGTGATATAAATACATCTGACATTTTTCCATTTTGTTTTGAATCTTCTGGGATTGCTACGCATATAGATTGGCATCTGGTATTTGAATGACGAGTTGTTTGCGTTTGAAGCTCCATATTTCTCGAACTGC
Organism: Eurosta solidaginis; assembly: GCF_040869045.1. NCBI lineage: Eukaryota > Metazoa > Arthropoda > Insecta > Diptera > Tephritidae > Eurosta > Eurosta solidaginis. Next base: position 223,025,358 of record NC_090322.1, on the reverse strand, counting down.
TCCTCGGAGATGTAGGATATTTAACGCAAATAGGGGAAGGCTCTTTTGGCTGTAAGTTTTTGGATGGGAGAAAATTTGGTATTTTTTTAGTGCTATAACTCTAAGAGGACTTGGGCTTGGCCAGCTACATTAAGTTTAAGGTATTTTATTCGAAGACATTTTTGAATGCTGGGCATTGCTACTTACCTCCCACTGGAAAGCACATCTATACCAACAGTTTTTCTTCCATAAATCATTAAATTTTTAAGTGTACTTAACCTTCACCAATAATATCGGTTCTATAGAGCGAAGTGTAAGGATTTTGAAATGCAAGTTCGGGGTTATTACATGTATTACATTTCTGATTGATTACGGGTCCATTACTGAAATTAGTTTTGGGAAGATTGGAAAGGATTTTCTTGCTGATTCCGATTAAATTTCAAGGTCATTTGGAGGAATATATAAATTTCTATTATGATTATTATTTGTATAATAATTTCGAGATTGACGTCTCTAAAATTTCACGATTAACACCGGATTGGTTGTTGATGTTAGGTTGAACTGGCCGGTCCATGAGGACCTCACATAGTCCGTGGTGTTACCAGTTGTTTGTTAAATGACCAAACCAAAAAACCCTATCAAAAACTATGACCTGTTGTAAAATAATTCCGTCCTCTTCGCAAATACTATAAGCTTTCCAGGACCTATGGCACTTGCTGCTTCTAGATCGGATGGCTGTATAACTCCTTACAGCTGGAGTCTTAGACTGGCAAAAGCAGGGAACGAGCACATAATTTACTTCGTTTCTTCCCCAACTTGCACTTCCTACATCTGCTATCACTAGCCATATTGAACATAAATAAATAAATATATTTCGGGACCATTTTGGAATTGTTTCCGGGAACTTTTTGTAACCGTTGCAGAATTGATTTCTCGTTTATCTTGCAATCATTTGGGGTCAATTTCGCAATGATGTTGGCACTCTCCCAGATCACACTGGAATATTTCATGAGATTATTTTGGAATATATACGAATAATATCGGTATGGCATCAGGACAATTTTAGTATTGTTCTCCAGAGCTTATCCGTCCGGTTTCCAAGTTGAATTCGCAATAATTACAAAAATAATTTCTCTTTTATTTCGGCAGGAAAAAAAAAAAAATTTTGGCGTGATTTACCTCCGGAGGTTTAAGGGCGAGCTTCCCTATAAACTGGAGGCAGCTTTCCTGAACTATTTTGGAATTGATTTCTCTTTAGTTTGGAAGGGTTCGGAGACTAATCTTGAAGGAACTATCTACGGAGCATAACGAAATATTTTATGGGACGTTTTCAGGAATATTTCGGCTTATTTAAATAATAACACAAGGACTATGTTAGAATTGTTGTTGAGAGCTTTTTGCAGACAGGACCATTTTGGGAGCATTTGGCTACCATTCCAGGTTATTTCGGTATATCGGTATTACTTACTTACTTAGTTGGCGCTTAACCGTCTAAACGGTTATGGCCGTCCAACAAGGCGCGCCAGTCGCTCCTTCGCTCCGCCAACCGGCGCCAATTGGTCACACCAAGGGAGTTTAAATCGTTTTCCACCTGTTCCTTCCAACGGAGTGGGGGCCGCCCTCTACCTCTGCTTCCATAGGCGGGTTCCGATAGAAACACTTTCTTAGCCGGAGCATCATCTTTCATTCGCATAACATGGCCAAGCCAGCGCAGCCGCTGCGTTTTAATTCGCTGGACTATGTTGATGTCTGCGTATAGCTCGTACAGCTCATCATTAAATCTTCTTCGGTACTCGCCATCGCCAACGCGTAGAGGTCCATAAATCTTTCGAAGAACTTTTCTCTCGAACACTCCCAAAGCCGCTTCATCTGCTGTTGTCATGGTCCATGCTTCTGCCCCATATAGCAGGACGGGTACGATGAGAGACTTGTAGAGTATGATTTTCGTTCGCCGAGAGAGGACTTTACTTTTCAATTGCCTACCTAGTCCAAAGTAGCATTTATTGGCAAGATTGATTCTTCGCTGGATTTCAGTGCTGATGTTGTTGCTAATGTTGATGCTGGTTCCCAAATAAACGAAGTCTTTTACTATTTCGAATTTATGGCTGCCAACAGTAGCGTGGTTGCCAAGGCGCATATGCGCTGACTCTTTGCTCGATGACAGCAGGTACTTCGTTTTGTCCTCATTCACCATCAAACCCATCTTTACCGCTTCTTTTTCCAGCTCGGAGTAAGCAGAACTAACAGCGCGGGTGTTTAGGCCGATGATATCAATGTCATCAGCATATGCCAGTAATTGCACGCTTTTATAGAATATTGTTCCAGTGCGGTTAAGTTCTGCAGCTAGTATAATTTTCTCCTGCATCAAATTAAAGAAATCGCATGATAGGGGGTCACCCTGTCTGAAACCTCGTTTAGTTTCGAACGGCTCGGAGAGGTCCTTCCCAATTCTGACTGAGCTGATGGTGTAGCTCAACGTCATTTTGCACAGCCGTATAAGTTTTGCGGGGAAACCAAATTCAGACATAGCGGCATATAGGCAGCTCCTTTTCGTGCTGTCGAAGGCGGCTTTAAAGTCGACGAAGAGGTGATGTGTGTCGATTCTCTTTTCACGGGTTTTTTCCAAGATTTGGCGCATTGTGAAAATCTGGTCGATGGTAGATTTACCAGGTCTGAAGCCGCACTGATAAGGTCCAATCAGCCGGTTCACGGTGGGCTTCAATCTTTCGCACAATACACTTGAAAGGACCTTATATGCGATATTAAGAAGGCTGATTCCACGATAGTTGGTGCATTTTGCAGTATCCCCCTTCTTGTGGACTGGGCAAAGAACACTTAGATTCCAACCGTCGGGCATGCTTTCGCCCGCCCATATTTTGCTAAGAAGCTGCTGCATGCGCCTTACCAACTCCTCGCCGCCGAACTTGAATAGCTCCGCAGGCAATCCATCAGCGCCCACGGCATATCGGTATGCTTTACGCAAAATTTTCGAAATTTTGTTTATATAATATTGGGATCGTGTTGTAATTGTTTCCGGCAACTTTTTGAAATGTATTTCTCGATTATTTTGGAAACGTTACGGGGCAATTTGGGGATCATATCTAAATGATTTATGAGAAGTTTCGGTATAGTTTCGAAATAACTAAATATTATTTTTGAATTATTTTTCGGAGTAATTTCAAAATAGATGTCAAAATCATTTTGGGATTAATATCTCGATTATTTCAGGTCCGTTCATAAACACGATGCATATGGCGATAGATATAATGGAGTTTTCCTCATTGTCTCCTAATCAGTACATGAGTTAATTTCATCTCTTTTTTAAACCCAGATATATGTAGCTACGATGAAAAACGTTATGCTCACCTTCAAAAAAATCCCCAACAGCGACTATTACGTGGTTATAGTCGTCGAAGTTATGTCGAGATCCAAGTGGTGGATGTAGGTTGCTTCCATGGTAACATAACGTGTCAAAAACTTAGTCTGGCCTGACTGGAACTTTTCGAGATTTGCATATGAAATTTCTAATCGTTTCTTATTTTGCTCGCGGGTTAACAGTCCCAGCGCCTAACTCGCGCAGACCTTTCTCATAAGCAATTTATTAGAACGATTCTTTGAATATTGTAATTTGAGATACATGTAAGGTCGTCCCAGAATGTACATCTCAACTAAAACTACTTGGCTTAGCGTAAACTGCTGAATATGGAGGAGAAGAGTCCTACAATGTTTCCATTTTGGGTGACATTTTTTTCATAAAGAGGTATATGATGACCGCTCTGATTAATGTTTTTATACTCAGCTGAGCAGAGCCCACAGAGTATATTAACTTTGTTCGCATAACGGTAATCCGTAACGGCAAATCGAGATAGATTTATACTTCTTTATATCAAAATGATATGGGCGAAGAAAGAAATTCATTTAGCCATGTCCGTCCGTCCGTCCGTCCGTAAACACGATAACTTGAGTAAATTTTGAGGTATCTTAATGAAATTTGGTGTGCAAGTTCCTGGACACTCATCTCAGATCGCTATTTAAAATGAACGAAATCGGAGTATAACCACGCCCAGTTTTTCGATATCGAAAATTTCGAAAAATCGAAAAAGTGCGATAATTCATTACCAAAGACGGATAACGCGATGAAACTTGGTGGGTGGATTGACCTTATGACGCAGAATAGAAAGGCAAAGAAAAATAGGCCTGGCTTCGCCCACTTTTAAAAGGCGGTAATTTAAATGTTTTGCAAGCTGTAATTTGGCAGTAGTTTAAGACATCATGATGAAATTTGGCAGGAACGTTACACCTATTACTATATATGTGCTAAATAAAATTTGCAAAATCGGATAACGAACACTCCCACTTAAAAAAAAAAAAAATTAAAAGTCAAATTTTAACAAAAAATTCAATATCTTTACAGTATATAAGTAAATTATGTCAACATTCAACTCCAGTAATGATATGGTGTAACAAAATTCAAAAATAAAAGAAAATTTCAAAATGGGAGTGGCTCCGCCCTTTTTCATTTAATTTGTCTAGAATACTTTTAATGCCATAAGTCGAACAAAAATTTACCAATCCTTGTGGAATTTGGTAAGAGCATAGCCTCTATGCCGGTAACTCTTTTCTGTGAAAATGGGTGAAATCGGTTGAAGCCACGCCCAGTTTTTATACACAGTCGACCGTCTGTCCTTCCTCTAGCCCGTTAACACGATAACTTGAGCAAAAATCGATATATCGTTACTAAACTTAGTTCACGTACTTACCTGAACTCACTTTATCTTGGTATTAAAATTTGGCGAAATCCGACTATAACTACGCGCACTTTTTCGATATCGAAAATTTCAAAAAATGAAAAAAATGCCATAATTCTACACCAAATTCGAAAGAAGGGAGGAAACATGGTGAACGGATTGGTTTTTTGACGCAAAATATAACTTTGGAAAATGAGTGCGACACCTACCATATTAAGTAGAAGAAAATGAAAAAGTTGTGCAGGGCGAAATCAAAAACCCTTGCAATCATGGCGGAAATACTGTTCGTGGTATTACATATAAAAATAAATTAGCGGTACCTGACAGATGATGTTCTGGGTCACCTTGGTGCACATATTGGTCGATATCTCGAAAACGCCTTCACATATACAACTAAGGGCCACTCCCTCTCTCTCATAATACTCTCATTAATACCTTTAATTTGATACTCATATCGTACAAACATATTCCAGAGTTACCCTAGGTCCATTTGCCTACATGGTGATATTCCCTTATTTTATCTCCAAAGCTCTCAGCTTAGTATGTAATGTTCAGTTACAACCGAACTTATCCTTCATTACTTATTAAATTTATATGTTGACTGCACGGAAGGTCGCCCATACATAAATGAATCGAACTCTCGAGAATCTTGGCATACCTAAGGAATTTTTTTCCAGAACTAATTAATCCCCAGGCAATAAGAAATTCTGCTAGAAATATCCCTTAACAATAATGTTGCATCGCCCCTCGGAGTAAGCCTGGTCATGACATGCAAACTGATGTGAGCGGCGCAGCACAAAGAGGCAACGTTCAATAGTTTAAGATATCAGCATCAACTAGTACTGGATTTGTTGATTCAAATGAAGCCTTAAGTTGCATAAGCAGTGTTAAGCTAGAGAGAATTAATCATCTTTGCAATAAACCTTACCTACATACGCCAATTGGCATAAAATTATTATACCCGCCAAACTCTGGGGAGCTTAAAATCACTTATATGCACGTTTTAGCTACGCACATCGCAATGACAATATGTATGTTTTGTTCTTTGTTTATTTACCTAGTTCCTTTGTGACATAACTCCCGCTTGGAACTTTCCTTTTTGTTTCAAATTTAAGCGCCTTATTATAATTATAATTATGCTCTTATTTGAGTCTGATGCTTTGCTCACTTGGAGCAAAGAAAATTTTGTAAACTGTTGCACTCGATCGAAAGGAGTTTTAAAAGAGAGAAGGGAATAAAAAAGGAAATGAAAACAAAAGCGTTTGTGAGGAGTAGCAGATAGTAGCAGCATGCTTCAAAGAGTTTAAAGAGATTCTATTAAGAGATTATTTTCACGTTCGTTAAACATTTTACTGCTCACTTACTACAAAAGTGGAAATTTACGTCTACAAAATTCGGTCATTTTAAATTTCAAAGAAAAATCTGAGATATATTTTCCTAAATATTAAGTTTTATAGAGTCACATGCAATCCTTTTTGAAGTTATATTGTTGCAGAAACAGAACCGGAAGTGAAATCCGAGGCAGTGAGTTCAATGGAACCAGACTCGATAGAAACCGGGACCAAACCCAGAGCGGAAAAAAGATCTTAAGCAAGAACCAGACCCGATACTTGGACAAAAAATCAGAATCAAAACCAGAACAACCATCGTTGCCAGTCTAGAAATCGGGACCAAAACCAGAACCGAAAAAGGATCCGAGACAGGAATCAGAACTGCAACCGAGACCAGAAAATTGAAACAGAACCGAAACGAGAACCATAACCGAAACAATATTAAATATAGGAACAACTGCAACCGGGAAAAACAATCCAGAACTGAAACCAGAACCATGCCCGAAACAAGATCCGAGAGAGGAATCAGTACCGAAAACAGAATCAAAATCGTAACCAGGTCCGATACAGGAATTAGCACCGGAAAGGAATGCAGAACTAGAAACGTAAACGGAACCAAAACCGAATTGAAATCGGAGCTAGAAGCGAAGTCAAAATCAGTACTAGGACCGAAAATCGCTCCGGAACCGAGCTAGAACCCAAACAGAAACAATACGAAGAACAAGAGCTGGATCCGGAACAAAAACCAGAAGCGAAACCAGAACCATTACCGAAAAAAAGCCCGAGAGAGGAGCCAGTACATAAGCCAGAACCCAAACAGGATCCGAGATAGAAATCATTGTCTGAATCAGAAAGCAAGAACCGAAATCGGAGCCGAACTAAAAATGAACCGGAAATTAATACAGCATATCAAGCCGGAACCAGAACTGCTAGAGAACGTGAATACAGCAGGAAAGCCAAGACTTGGACCGCAGAAGCTCGTACGATCCACCATTGCAGCCGCAATATAATATACACGAAGAATATTACCCAGCCAACATTGGCTCAGATGTCGAAAACGCGCAAAAATAGAAAACGCCATTTCAATGAATGAATTAGCACAGTAAGGTAAAAAAAAAAAATCTGGCGCGCTGTCCTTTTTGCAAACTTAGACTAAAAAAATGACCTGGGCATCCCAATATTAGCAGAAATGCCCGCAGTCTTAGAGCTACAATTCCAAATCCTTTGTTATCTAAAAACCGTTATCAGAAGCTACCTAATGAATGTTTTTTCCCTTATATTACATTGATATCGGGTTCTTATCGGAAGCTTCAAGAATCGTGGATTTCCCAATTTCGTATAGAAATTTGCGGAAAAACACGAGACGAACCCAATGTAAGGGAAGTAAAAACCGACTACAAGCAAAGGGTGCAGAGGTCAAAACGACATTCCAAGGCCAAAATAATGAATTTTAAAAATCGGATTACAAGTAAAAATAAAATTCTGGCTTCATTAGCGAGAGTGAAAAAATGCCGTGAGTATCAAGTATGTATAAAGTTCGATGTGTAAACAAAGAGGTATACAAACGTCTAGACAACCAACATATTGTAACGAATTTAGTGAAACTCCTCTTTTTTACACCTTCTACAAACGTTCGTGGAGTGATACTTCCACCGATGATTGCCTACTTTTGAGAGTATCTCAGATATATGTATGTGTTTGTGCGTTTCTCTCCGCTGCTTGTATGGACATATGTGTAGACATAATGATTCATTTGTTTACGTACATACTGCTTAGTATCGGCTTAGTGATGGCAGTATCGCTTAGTGATACTAATATTCGTCACATTGCCCTCCACCTAAGTCTACTCGTCCCGATCAGACAAATATCTCGATCTAATTGCTGCTAGCCTCTCCAAATGAACCACCCTTCTATTCCGTGGTTTCCCAATGGTTTTTATGCGGTGGATGGCATCACTGATCCTCTTCACAACTTTGTATGGGCCTTCCCAACAGCACCAAAATTTGGATGGAACACGTTTCCGCCAGTGAGGGTTGTATAACAGCAACAAATCTCCCTCCAAGAATTGTTGTTCTTGTCAAACCTGTGTTTAATCTTACTACTCATTACCCTGGTTCGTTGCCTCACAATCTGTTGTTTGGCCAATGAACTAATTCGTAGGGCTTGATCTTGATGAATTGGCTTTGCATAATCAGTATCGTGTTGACGTTTCGCAGCAGTAGTGCGCGCTGGCTTGAAACCACCCTTGCATTCTTCCTGGAAATTCTTTCAGTCGTTTTAGTGCGTCCATTAGACTTTTGTGGTTTTTGTCGAATCTCTTCCACCAGCACTCGCTTACTGCTGAACCTTTGCTCAAAACTGAAGTTAAGTAGCACATCCTTGTTCTTATACTGCATAACCCTTCTCTGCATATCGTCCTGATGTCATAGTCAACTAAGAAATCCACTCCCAATATAACTTCATCAACGATCTCTGCCACAACAAATTTGTGTAGAATCATGACCTCCCCAATTAAGACTTCACATAGCACTTCTCCCTGGACTTGGTTATACACGCCAGTAATCGTACGCAATCTTGCTCCAGGTAATGGCTTTACTCTCCTGTTAACCAAATCAGATCGGATTAAAGAATGAGATGTGCCCGTATCTACAGTCAGTACACGCTCTTTGCCATCCACATTTCCTTTGACGGTAAGATTCCTCGATTTCATTCCTGTTTGCGAGATAGGTATCACACGACATCCACGGGTGCGTCCGCATTTGATAGATGAGCCAATCTTTCAACATCCGAGGCAAACTCCTGCAAAGCCTCGTTAGCTTTTTGGTAGCGGTTTTGCAATCCTATTTGGTAGATCTGTTTCCTGTGTTCGCTTCCGTACCGTCGTCCTACAGCAGCTATCAATGCTTCATATGTGTTCCGTTCGTACTCCGGGATGGTCTGTAAGATTTCCGCAGCTGGTCCTTTTAAAGCTACGAACAATGCAGCAACTTTATCTTCAGAATTCCAGTTGTTCACTGTTGCGGTCTTCTCAAATTGTAGCTTAAAGACCTGGCAAGGAACAGAACCGTCAAAGGATGGTGTTTTTACCTTTGGATTACTCGCTGAAACAGCTGGACGATTTAGTTGTAACTACTCGATACGTCCTCTCAAAGCATCCACCTCGGCCTCGATTTTTTCCTCAAACTGTAAAATTTTCGTATCCTGTGCCTCCAGCTTCGATGATACCCTTATCTCCTGTGCCTCCAGCTGCGACCATATGTGGGACTCCTGTGCTTTCAACTGCTCAGCCAACTGAGATATAATATATGTCTTCTGTTCTTCCAGTTGCGATGACATTTGCGACGACATTTCTGAAATGCGTGCCTCCTGTGCTTCTATCTTGGATGTTACGGTCGATATTTGTTCAGATATTGCAGCCAAAATCGTGTTCAAGTCTGTGCTCGTAACTGTCTGCGATGTGTCGTTTTTTTTTTAATTTTTCCTTTTTTTATTGCCTTTTGTATTCAATCCACGGCTCTCCAACTCCTTCTTCAGCTGCTGAATCTTCAATTCACTCCACTTTGCCATGCCCTTGTTGTATTCGAAATCTTCGGAATTTATTCAACAATTTAGTGAAACTCCGCTTTTTTTACACCTTCTAATAACGTTCGTATCGCTAAAGTTCGTATCGATAAACTGTTGAATAAATAACTCTAATATTCAATAATGGGTGAAGCCGTGTGTAGAAGTCCACGAAAGTGGGAAAGCTTCTGACCGCCATTCACCTGGGAATGCCAAGAGCGATTCTTTTGCATGCGATTCAAGCAGCTCACTACTGCCGGTCGCTTACGGCCAAGCATCCTCAGGGTAGCCGCTAAACATCCGTTTAGCGGTGAGCTAATGTGAGAAGGCGACAACCTGGCTAGGCCACTCTGACATAATCGGTTTAAAGGCTAGCCGGGGAGATCTCATCGGCAGCGTCTGTACACCTCTAAGTGCGGCTGCAAGCGGGCCTGTCTGTCTTGAAGCAAGCGGCTCGCTATATAAACGTGCAAGTAATATTTTCACCCCCGCTGAGCGGGTTGTGCGCTGGGATTGGGACCCGCCACGTAAAACCATACTCCAATGAAATATAACAACAAGCCACACAAATACACTCTCTATTGATGACGACCATGGCAAACGTTTGAAGGACAGTGAATTGAGGGCATGCACCTGGAACGTCCGCTCCCTGAATGGGATTGGAGCAGATGCCCGGCTGGTTGATGTCCTCGTCAAAGCAAAATCTGACATCACCGCCATCCAAGAAATACATTGGACGAAGCAGGGAAGAAAGAAGATCAAAAATTGTGACATCTATTGGAGTGGCCATACGAATAAGCGCAGTTTCGGCGTCGGGTTCGTGGTGGGAGAGAGACTTTGTCGCCAAGTGCTGGCGTTCACGCCTGTGGACGAGCGTCTCGCCGCTTTCCGAATAAAAGCAAAATTTTTTAATATATCATTCATCTGCGCCCATGCGCCGGCAGAGGAGAAAGACGATGAGGTGAAAGACACGTTTTATGAACAATTAGAACGCACATACGAGCGCTGTCCCCGTCATGATATAAAAGTCGTGCTTGGCGACTTTAACGCCAGTGTTGGCAAAGAAGGTGTTTTTGGCCCTACATTCGGAAAGTTCAGCCTACACAATGAAACTTCTCCTAACGGACTGAGGCTGATTGACTTTGCCGGTGCTCGAAACATGGTCGTATCCAGCACGAGGTTCATGCATAAAAAGATACATCAAGCTACATGGCTGTCGCCTGATCGAAATACTCGCAATCAGATCGATCACGTTGTGATAGACGGACGGCATGCCTCCAGTGTTTTAGATGTGCGCACGATCCGAGGACCTAACATCGACTCGGACCATTATCTCGTTGCAGCCAAAATACGCACCCGCCTCAACGCGGCTAAAACCAAGAAACAAAAAAACACAAGGAAAGCTAGACGTCGGAAAGCTTCAATCACAAAAGACTACCAATGATTTCACAACTCGACTCTCACACCTGCTCTCTGAAAGCAAAACTCATCCTGAAGGAGTACAGGAGCAGTGGGAGCATATCTCCAAAGCACTTCGTACTGCCGCCGAGGAGAAAATTGGTTACCGGCGGCCATGAAAAAACAACTGGTATGATGAAGAATGCCGCGTTGCAACCGAAATAATAGACGCTGCCTACAGGGCTACGTTAAAAGCGAGCACGACAAGAGGAGTGTGTGAACGCTATCGTGAGTTGAAAAGGGAAGTGAGACGCCTTTTCAGGAAGAAAAAAGCAGAAGCAGAAACGCGTGAGTGCGAGGAGCTTGAACTGCAAGCCACCAGGAATAACGCCAGAAAATTTTACCAAAAAATACGGCGACAGACGGAAGGCTTTAAGACTGGGGCAAACTCCTTTAGGAACGAAAACGGCGACCTTGTAACTGATGTCCAGAGAGTGCTTAGATTATGGAGGGAATATTTCTGTGCTCTCCTAAATGGAAGCAGCAATTCACCGCGCAGAGATGGAGAACCCGATCCCGCAATCGATGATGATGGAATATATGTCCCCCCGCCCGATTATGACGAAGTTAGAATAACAATAACCAGATTGAAAAACAACAAGACCGTGTGTGTATTGTGCGAAAGATTGAAGCCCACCGTGAACCGGCTGATTGGACCTTATCAGTGCGGCTTCAGACCTGGTAAATCTACCATCGACCACATTTTCACAATGCGCCAAATCTTGGAAAAAGCCCGCGAAAAGAGAATCGACACACATCACCTCTTCGTCGACTTTAAAGCCGCCTTCGACAGCACGAAAAGGAGCTGCCTATATGCCGCTATGTCTGAATTTGGTTTCCCCGCAAAACTTATACGGCTGTGCAAAATGACGTTGAGCAACACCATCAGCGCAGTCAGAATTGGGAAGAACCTCTCCGAGCCGTTCGAAACTAAACGAGGTTTCAGACAGGGTGACCCCCTATCGTGCGATTTCTTTAATTTGATGCTGGAGAAAATTATACTAGCTGCAGAACTTAACCACACTGGAACAATATACTATAAAAGCGTGCAATTACTGGCATATGCTGATGACATTGATATCATCGGCCTAAACACCCGCGCTGTTAGTTCTGCTTACTCCAAACTGGAAAAAGAAGCGGTAAAGATGGGTTTGATGGTAAATGAGGACAAAACGAAGTACCTGCTGTCATCCAGCAAAGATTCAGCGCATACGCGCCTTGGTAACCACGCTACTGTTGGCAGCCATAATTTCCAAATAGTAAAAGACTTCGTTTATTTGGGAACCAGCTTCAACACTAGCAACAACATCAGCACTGAAATCCAGCGAAGAATCAATCTTGCCAATAAATGCTACTTTGGACTAGGTAGGCAATTGAAAAGTAAAGTCCTCTCTCGGCGAACGAAGGTCATACTCTACAGTTTACTTATCGTATCCGTCCTGCTATACGGAACAGAAGCATGGACCATGACAACAGCAGATGAAGTGGCTTTGGGAGTGTTCGAGAGAAAAGTTCTTCGAAAGATTTATGGATCTCTACGCGATGGCGATGGCGAGTACCGAAGAAGATTTAATGATGAGCTGTACGAGCTATATGCAGACATCAACATAGTCCAGCGAATTAAAACGCAGCGGCTGCGTTGGCTAGGCCATGTTATGTGAATGAATGATGATGCTCCGGCCAAGAAAGTGTTTCTATCGGAATCCGCCTATGGAAGCAGAGGTAGAGGGCGGCCCCCACTCCGTTGGAAGGACCAGGTGGAAAACGATTTAAACTCCCTTGGTGTGACCAATTGGCGCTGGTTGGCGGAGCGAAGGAGCGCCTGGCGCGCCTTGTTGGACGGCCATAACCATTTAGACGGTTAAGCGCCAATTAAGTAAGTAAGTAATATTCAATAATGCGAAATGGGCTTTATTAAAGTAGTTCACAATAACACTGATACTTCACAACCAATAGCTTACTTAAATCAAACTGATTCGTCGTGCTCCAGCTGGTGCTGCTTTTATACTCTTAGGTTTCCTCGTAGGCATATTTCTAGGCGTTTCTATTTCTAGAATTTACTGCTTGTTTACCAGCTATAAGTTTATCAGCTATAACTACGGATGCACGCTTATAGCTTCTCGCATAGCAATATGCGCGTGTATATGTGAGTAATACTTCCACCGATAAAGTGAATGATATTTTAAATTACCAAACTCTAGAGACTTTGCGCAGTCTGCGCTCTTTTCCTGGTTTAGCACGATATAATCGAAGATTTGTTAAAGACTTTGCGGATATTGCTAAGCCATCAACTAAACATCTCAGAGGAGAAAATGGACATGTTGATGTAAAGAAATCAGAAAATATCAGATTAAAACTAGTCGTTGACGCTGTTAAAGCTTTTCAAAAAATCAAGAAGATAATGGCATCGGAGGACGTGCTCTTGTATTATCCAGATTTTAACAAGCCTTTTGAGTTGACAACTGAGGCATCATCGAGCGCTTTAGCTGTTGGTCTTTCTCAAAATAACCGGCCCATAACAATGACTTCAAGAACACTTTCATCTACGGAACAAAATTATGCAAAGAATGTGGGCACTAAAAACTCTTCGACATTACTTATATGGAGTAAAAAATATAAAAATTTTTACAGGTAATCAGTTCCTCATATTTTCGATCCAGGAAAGGAATCCTAATACAAAAATGAAGAGATGGCGAGCATTTGTAGAGGAGTTTTCGCCAAGTTTTCATTACAAACCAGGAAAAGAAAATTCACTTCCTGATGCTCTTTCGCGGCAGTTTATTCATAAGTACCTTAGTACCTCTGTAAATACAGCACATAGTGAATATTCTTTAAGTGATGTCATTAGAAGTGTTAAAGTCTCTCTAAATCAGTTAAAAATCAACTGATACTATTAAAAGGGAATTCTGTAACTAAAATAATCAAGGTTTTTTAAAACATATTTTCGACATGCAATTTCTTATGACATAATAGAAAACTTAATAAGATATTTAAAAGGACATTATTAACCCAAGTGTTACAAATGCAATACCCTGTGACTTAATACCTTAGCAGAAATTCAAGGTCCTATTGTGTCTTCATTTCTTGGAGTTAAATTTCGCCATACTGAAGTAATTGTGATAGACTTGACAGAGTCAGAATTGACTAACTTGAAACTGTTGTCACTGAACATAATCGGGCTCACCGATCTACGGTTGTGAATTTTAAACAAATTTCCAGTTAATATTTTTTTCCGATATTAAAAAAGATTTAAAAACAGTTAAAGCAAATTTATTTATTTATGTATTTATTACGACTCTTAGAGCCTAGATCAACACCTAAAAGCATTATTGCATTAATTAAAAATATGTACTATGTACGAAATTTAACTTAAATTAGTATTTGAATTTGAAATATGAATTTGAATTTGAAACACGCATTTGAAAATTTGTATAGAAAATAAATATCAGCGCAAGCCGTCCAATCTAGAAATTGGCAAAACACCAATTCCTAATTATCCAGGAGAAATACTTCATATTGATAATTTTATGACCAATAAGTAGTATTCTCTAACTTGTGTATATAAATTTTCAAAGCTTGCCCTTGCTAAACCGATTGCATCGCGATCTTCATTGGATGTGACAAATGCATTGCTTGAAATGTTATTCATATTTCAAAACATAAAGGTAATTGTTTCGGACAATGAAAAAGCATTTAAATCAAATATAATTCAATATTTATTGATAGACAACTTTTTAATAGACCAATTTTTTGTTCCTACCTTGCATAGTGATTCGCATGGCCAGGTTGAAAGATTCCATTCAACACTGTTGGAGATATCTCGGTGTATTAGAGAACAACAAATATTAGCTGATACTATTGATATCGTGCTGTTTGCTACTAACAAATACAATAATAGTATTCATTCTCTAGTAAATGACAAACCTATTCGAATTCTTCATAAGTGTGTTGAGAAAGAGTTGGGTAAGGTTCGAGAAAGATTGGTTAAGGCAGAAAAAACTAGTTTGGAAAGAGTTAATAATAATAATAATAGTAATAATAATAATACCCAACGGATTAATACCCTCCAAAGCCCGCCCAACCACCGCGAGGGGCGCATTCGCATGACGCGCGGATTTGTTTTTGCCGAGTTGTTGATAGGTGGAGGTTTGTTAAGCGTTGAGATCTAAAATGTTCAGCTACAGAATAAAACTCATCAGCCGAGTATTATAAATAACAGTTAGAAATTATGCATATACTACATTATTAAGTAAGTGGACTTTTCAGTACGTAAAATTATAATTTTTTTATTTATTTTTGTTACAAGTTAAGATAGGATAGGACAGTTTTCTTTATGGTAAAAAGTGAATCCGTTATATCAAATGAACTAGAATGAGTGTTGAAATCAACATATAAACACCGAAAAGGTTCGTTTAATTCGAAATTAGTTCTACACTGCCTCAAAAGAAGAGGTTTGTAATGTCTTGACACTCGTGATGGGACTTTAAAGTATACTTCGTTTAAGAGAATTGGGCTAGAAATCAATCCATTCATTAGTTTAGCCATAAATATTACACCTAGCATTTCTCTACGACTTGCAAGAGATTGAAGATTGATAAGCTTCAACCGACTTTAGTTACATAAGGGTCACTAAATTCTTTGAACCACCGTTTCACGAATGATAGAACACCTTAGCCTTATTGACAGTAGCATTAATATGAAGGTTGAAGCTAAGTTTAGCACCTATCGTGACTCCCAAGTCCACAAAATAGCTTACTGATAGAAGACAAAAATTATTAGTTACATAAGGGGCTGCTGACAAAGATCTCCGAGAGAGGGACATGAATTTACATTTATTGAGGTTAAGGGTCATTGAATTCACGTTGCACTAGGTAACTAGGCAGTTTAAATCTGCTTGAAGCAAGGGACGTTCTTCGATAAACGCATAAGACCTAAAAAGCATACATTAAGATTTTGGAATATTTTTTTGTGGTACAGGTATCATTAATAAATAGCAAGAACAGAATTGGACCTAGATGACTGCCCTTTGGGAGGCCAGAGGGAACATCAATGACATTAGAAAGAGTATTTTTAAAAATAACTTTTTGCGTTCGACCGCAGAGATACGACGAGATCCACTGGGTGAGACCAGGTTGGAAACCAAGCCGATTAAGCTTGTAGATAAGTAAGGAGTGTGATACTTTGTCAAATGCTTTGCTGAAATCGGTATAAATAACATCGGTGTGAAGGTTTTCTCTAAATCCATTAGAAACATGAGTTGTGAATTCAAGTAGATTAGAAATGGTATTTGCCTTTACAGAATCCATGTTGCTGTTCTGCAATCAAAGTAGAAATGGAAAAAGTTAGCTGGTTGGTAACTATATCTTCAAACAACTTTGGGATGGCCGACAACTTTGCAATTCCTCGATAGTTTTCTACACACGACCTACTGCCACTTTTGCGGAGGGGTATGGGAAAATATTCCTTCCAAGCAGAAGGAAAAATTCCACGTTTTAGGGACAGATTGAATAAATCAGCTAGGGGCTGATAAGTGTGTTCAGCGCATTTTTAAGGAAGCAAGTGGGAATTAAATGAGGACCGTACTTGTAAGATTCCTTGAAAGACGTTAAATATGAAAAAATTCCATGAGGAGATATTGCTGGATTATTAACTGTGTTAAGTGATTTAAGTTGAAATGGATATTCATTTGAAAAAGAGCCAAGTTCAGCGGAGTAGTTGAACTTGAAAAATTGTGCAAAGAAATTAGCAATATCTTGGTCGTCGCTAGACAAATCTACTTGGGATTTTGCAGCAGACGGAAACCCCTTAACCATTCGTTTAAAGTTCACGAAACCATAGAAGGCAAGAAGAAAATGAAAATGTATTTACCTGGTGATATTGTGTTTGTTAAAAGAAACAAGCGACTTGGGAATAAATTTGATAAACTGGTTAATGAGAATATTGTTGAAAGGGATCTCGGTAAAACGTACAACAGTTTTAATCGAAGGAAAAACGATTAATAAAAGCAACCTCATGTAAATCTAAACCTAAATTCAACACTTATTTATCAATCACACAGAGCAGATAAAAATAGGGGTATACATTTTGGTTATTACTGTTATTTATAATTAATAATTTTATCGTTTATATGTTTACCAATTAATATTTTAAATATGAGTTTGATTTTTATATTTTAACTTTTATTTTTAATCTGTTAAGACCAAGCAGGGTATGAAAGGCAACAGTCACCTGATTATTAAGAGCTTTATTAAATTATATTATATTTAAGTTCAAGGAATTTTAAATTAGTGGTGGGATTATTTTCGAATTATATCCGAATAAACGTTATTCGAATAAACGAATAAATTTATTCGTTTCAAATAATCCGGATAATATTTATTCGGATTTTTTATTCGTTTATCCGGATAGTACTATCCGGATAATTTTTATTCGGATAGTACTATCCGGATAGTACTATCTTGGAATAGTAAAATAAAAGACATTGCGTTTATGTTACGCTCAACGCTTGTGCAGATGAGCATGCATATATATTTATACGTACATATATTTATGTGTGTATAGATGCATATATGCATATATTTTTGTTTGTTTGGGGTTGCTTTGTTAATAGCCGTGTTTTTTAACACGCGTATATCCGTTTACGCTTCAACTTTATATGGACTGCTAAGAGACAAACTATAAATACACCTCTGAAATTGCTGCGCATAAATTTTGTCCTACTAAATTTCAATACGCATTATACTCAGATGTAACTGAAATATGTGTCTTTGTTTCACCCTGTACACTAATTCTATGTATTATATGTGTGTCCACAATTCATCGCAACTGATTCAGCTATATGTTATACCCTATGGCCATCAGAGCGTTGCGTCTCCGCTTTTCGGTACACCCTGTTGCTGTAGCTAGTTGTTTTACCACAGCCGCTAGATGGGTCTCCTAAGCATTATCTAAGCGAAGATAGGCGTTTTTTAACACGCGCAAACGAAACGTATACGCGCGTGTTAAAAAACACGGCTAATATTCATTTATTTAGTTACATATATTTACGTAACCAAAGTTGTGCTTGAGGCTTAAGCTAGAAATAGTTATCGGGGTCGTTTACAACTGTACTGATAATAGAACTTTGTTTATTAGTAAACAGGTGTGGAAATGGTAATAAGGTAGGGATTTTTGTTTCCCATATACATACATATATACATATGTATGTATGTAAGTTGTATGGAAAATGTTTGTTTTGATATCGTTTGGTTTGTATAAACATCTAATTGGTCACCATTAAAAAAATAAGTTTACATGTCATTGTCAACATTTTTTGCGAAGTCTGATGGATCAAAAGTTATTTAAGGTCAATGTTAACTTAATGAAAACTTTTGAAAAAATTTCCTAATATAAAGTTTGAAGCAATCAATTTTAAACGTAACAAAATTCTAGTGGAATTAGTGACTAGTTTCAAAAACGTCTGTCTGTCTGTTTTTGCCGCTCCTTAAAATTTTGATTTTCCTTGAACGCGTTAAACGCTGTAATATAAATACCCAAATGTGCATATAAGCATATTCTAACATATGTACATGTTGTATTCTTGCAGATTCCTTTGAAATTAGATTCATATACAAGTGCATGTGGGTATCTCTATATGTATGTATATGTATTCAAGAAAATGCGCATAGGGTGATATGAAATAAGAATCCCACCTACTTTTACGGTTAGTGTGGGTATTATGTTTATTTTTTTTATTTAATTTTGTTGATGCTTGGACTAGCTGAGTATTTTTGCTTGCGAATGAAATTCTTTTCTTTTAAATCTTTTGGTTGTTGCAATACTTTTATGAAAGATGGCATAATTAGAAAATCGTGTTCTCCTTATAATACTCCAATACACGTTGTAACAAAAAAGGGGCGGGATGAAAATGGAAAGCAAACGTTGCGAATGGTACTTGATTTCCGAAAACTCAATGAAAAAACTATATCAGATAAATATTCAATACCCGATATTTCTGTAATTTTGTCAAGTTTAGGAAAATCACGGTTTTTCACTACGCTTGATTTGAAATCTGGTTTCCACCAGATAAATTTATACGAAAAGGACAGGCAAAAAACTGCTTTCAGCATTAATAATGAAAAATACGAGTTTTGTCGTTTGCCGTTTGGATTGAAAAACGCCCCAAACATTTTTCAGCATGCAATTGATGATGATCTACGCGACGAAATAGGTAAGACATGTCACGTTTACAACGATGACATTATTATTTTTTCACGCGACGAAGATACATACATAAGAGATGTAGATACAATTTTAAAAATGTTGGAGCAATCAGAAATGAGGGTAGCGTCAGATAAGTCGACATTTTTTAAGACATATGTTGAGTTTTTTGGATTCATGGTCTCACAAAATGGTATTCGAACCTTTCCTGATAAAGTTCGTGATATAATTAACTATAAAATGCCGGAGACATTACGGGGGTTGCGATCTTTTCTTGGGCTAGCTGGCTATTATCGCAGGTTTGTTAAAAATTATGCTTCAATAGTGAAACCATTAACAAAATTTTTGCGTGGAGAGAATGGCCATATTGACGTAAATAAATCGAAACATGTGAAAATTAATTTTGATCGCGAAGCAGAGTTGGCTTTTACAAAAACTAAGAACACACTTGCTTCGGAAGATGTACTTTTTATCCAGATTTTAATTGTCCATTTGAGCTAACAACTGGTGTTTCATCAAATGCATTAGGAGCGATATTATCTCAAAATAGTAAACCAATCACAATGATTTCTTGAACGCTTTCTTCCACTGAGCAAAACTATGCAACAAACGAACGTGTGGGCATTGAAAGCGTTGAGACATTATTTGTATGGTACAAAAAATGTAAGGATATTTACTGACCATCAGCCACTTATATTCTCTATTTCGGAAAAAAACTCAAATACAAAAATGAAAAGATGGCGTGCATTTATCGCAGAATTTTCTCCAATATTTCAATATAAGCCCGGAAAAGAGAACAAAGTAGCTGATGCTCTTTCAAGACAGTATGTTAATAAACATACCATTACTTTGGAAACAGTGCATAGTGAAGAATGTTCAACAGAAGTAATTGAAACTTTTAAGTGCCCTGTTAACCAATTTAGAACTCAAATTGTCTTAACAAAAGGACCATCTTTTATTAAAACTTCTAAGGTTGTTTTTAACAAATTTATACGCCATAATATTGTTTTTGAATCTGTTGAAAATTTGTTATTGTGTTTAAAAGAAGTCGTTAATCCTAGTAGCGCTAATGGTATTCACTGCGATCTAGAGACTTTGGCGGAAGTTGAAATTCGTGTAGTTTCCAGGTATAAAATTTAGACATACTGAATTGCTTGTAATATATTTGACAAATAAAAATGATCAGCTTGAATTTATAACTGCTGAACATAATCGAGCCCACCGTTGTTTACTTGAGAATTTTAAGCAAATTATTAGTGAGTATTATTTTCCTGATATTAAACAAGTAAGGAAGGTTAAGTTCGGGTGTACCCGAACATTACATACTCAGTTGAGAGCTATGGTGACAACATAAGGGAAAATAACCATGTAGGAAAATGAACCGAGGGAAACCCTGGAATGTGTTTGTATGACATGTGTATCAAATGAAAGGCACTAAAGAGTATTTTATGAGGGAGTGGGCCATAGTTATATAGGTGGACGCCATTTAGAGATATCGCCATAAAGGTGGATCAGGGTTGACTCTAGAATTTGTTTGTACGATATGGGTATCAAATGAAAGGTGTTAATGAGTATTTTAAAAGGGAGTAATCCTTAGTTCCCTAGGTGGATGCCGTCTCGAGATATCTCCATAAAGGTGGACCAGGGGTGACCCTAGAATTTGTTTGTACAATATGGGTATCAAACGAAAGGTGTTAATGAGTATTTTAAAAGGGAGTAATCCTCAGTTCCATAGGTGGACGCCGTTTCGAGATATCGCCATAAAGGTGGGCCAGGGGTGACTCTAGAATTCGTTTGTGCAATATGGGTATCAAACGAAAGGAGTTAATGAGTATTTTAAAAGGGAGTGTGCCTTAGTTCTATAGGTGGACGCCTTTTCGAGATATCGCCATAAAGGTGGACCAGGGGTGACTCTAGAATAAGTTTGTACGATATGGGTATCAAATTAGAGGTATTAATGAGAGTTTTAAAAGGGAGTGGTGTGAATGCGTTTTCCAGATATCGACCAAAATGTGGACCAGGGTGACCCAGAACATCATCTGTTGGATACCACTAATTTATTTATATATGTTATACCTGCCAAGATTTTAAGGGTTTTTTATTTCGCCCTGCAGAACTTTTTCATTTTCTTCTACTTAATATGGTAGGTGTCACAACCATTTTACAAAGTTTTTTCTAAAGTTATATTTCGCTTCAATAAAACAATCCAATTACCTTACCATGTTTCATCCCTTTTTACGTATTTGGTATAGAATTATGGCATTTTTTTTTCATTTTTCGTAATTTTCGATATCGAAAAAGTGGGCGTGGTCTTGGTCGGATTTCGTTCATTTTTCACACCAAGATAAAGTGAGTTCGAGTAAGCACGTGAACTAAGTTCATTAAAGATATGTCGATTTTTGCTCAAGTTATCGTGTTAACAGCCATGCGGAAGGACAGACGGAAGACTGTGTATAAAAACTGGGCGTGGCATCAACCGATTTCGCCTATTTTCACAGAAAAGAGTTAACGTCATAAAATCTATGCCGCTACCTAATTTCAAAAGGATTGGTTAATTTGTGTTCGACTTATGGCGTTAAAAGTATCCTAGACAAAATAAATGAAAAAGGGCGGAGCCACGCCTATTTTGAAATTTTCTTTTATTTTTGTATTTTGTTGCACTATATCATTACTGGAGTTGAATGTTGATATAATTTACTTATATACTGTAAATATATTAAATTTTTTGTTAAAATTTTACTTTAAAATTTTTTTTTTTAAAAGTGGGCGTGGTCCTTCTCCGATTTTGCTAATTTTTATTAAGCGTACATATAGTAATAGGTGTAATGTTCCTTCCAAATTTCATCATGATATCTTCAACGACTGCCAAATTACAGCTTGCAAAATTTTAAATTACCTTCTTTTAAAAGTGGGCGGTGCCACTCCGATTGTCCAAAATTTTACTAATTTTCTATCCCGCGTCATAAGTTCAACTCATTTACCAAGTTTCGTCGCTTTATATCTCTTTTGTAATGAATTATTGCAATTTTTCGGTTTTTCGAAATTTTCGATATCGAAAAAGTGGGCGTGGTTATAGTCCGATTTCTTTCATTTTAAATAGCGATCTGAGATGAGTGACCAGGAACCTACATACCAAATTTCATCAAGATACCTCAAAATTTACTCAAGTTATCGTGTTAACGGACGGACGGACGTACGGACATGGCTCAATCAAATTTTTTTCGATCCTGATTATTTTGATATATGGAAGTCTATATCTATCTCGATTCCTTTATATATGTACAACCAACCGTTATCCAATCAAACTTAATATACACTGTGAGCTCTGCTCAACTGAGTATAAAAATCTTTAAAATGAATTACTACATACTGTAAAATATGTTTAGAGAATACATATCAGCGAAAGCCTTCTAACCTAGTAATTGGGAGGACTCCAATACCAAATTACATTGGCAAAATTTTACATCTTGATATTTTCATAACAGATAAACAGTTTTTCTTAACTTGCGTAGATAAATTTTCAAAATTTGCTGTTGTTAAACCAATTGTGCCTCGATCTATTTTGGATATAAAATATGCTTTACTTGAAATTTTATTAGTCTTCAAAAACACGAAAATAATTGTTTCAGACAATGAAAATACTTTTCAATCAAATGTTATAAAAACTTTTTTAAGGGATAATTTTTCAATAGAGCAATTTTACATTCCCACACTACACAGTGAAACCAATGGTCAGGTGGAGAGTTTCCACTCAACATTAATGGAAATATCTCGCTGTATTAAAGAGAAACAGCAGTTAAATGAGACAGTGGACCTTGTTTTGTTGGTAACAAATAAATAAATAATACACTCAACATTAAACTCTAAACCAATTGAAATTTTGCAAAATTGTTCGGCTAGTGAATTAAGTAATGTTCGGGAGAGATTATTTAAGGTTCAGGAAGAAACTCTAGAAAGATGGAATAAAGATAAAACAATGAAATCATATGAACCTGGGGAAAAAGTTTTCGTAAAGAGAAATAGGCGACTAGGAAATAAATTTGATAAAATATTTGTGGAAAAAGTAATTGAAATGGACCTTTGCACATCAGTTTTAATCGAAGGAAAATATATTCATAAAAGCAATCTAAAATGAGAAAAAACATATTGATTTTTTTGTTTTTTTATTAAATTTTCATATTAGTTTTGATTGTAATATCAATTTTGAATATTTACACGTATTTAATTATGTTGTTTAATGGATTATTGTTGCTAAATTGTGAATTTTAAGTTATTATATCTTATGATATTTCAAACGCTGTTGTCATATAGTAGAATTAATCCTATTAACTCAAACGAAGACATTTCATATTAAAAAGGGGGATTAGTTAAGGTATTGTACTGTATGGCCTTGGTGTGAAAGAGTTTTCTTTGAGATTTTTCATGAGTTTGAAAATGCAAAATGAAAATTTTTAAAATTTCCTGCAGAATAAAATTATTACTGAACAACAAAAGATCTTCATAAAATTTTTTAATAAAATTATTATTTTATACATTCTTTATTTTCCATAATGTGAGCAAATATGCCTAATGATCAAAAATTAAATGAAATTTTCTGAGACAACACCAAAATAAACTCCAAATTTGGGCGCATTCTTTCGTAACAGCTATGTCAAATTCTCTTCTACTACCTCAAATAACTCAGTGAAGACCTTCCCTTTCTCTGCCACTTTGGGGGCTAGAGCATGTTCATTCAAACTCAACCATGCCATAGGCTGCGGTATTATTTATGGGAGACTTATGAGCGTGATTTTTTTTCACCGGAAGAGAGATTTCCTCTTCGATTCAATGCTCTAATTTTTGTACTGTTTGGTTCAAATCGATACAAAGATAAAATATTAAAAAACGCTTTAATCTGTATATTCGTCAGATTAGTAACATAATTACCCATCTGGTCTTGCTGCATATCAGAACTTCGGTACCGGTTTTTAGCAAAAGTTATTTTAGCTTTGCCTTTTACCCTTTAACTTCATAATTTTATTTTTTTGTACTGCTAGAAAACACATAAAACTTAACAAGTAAGGAAGGCTTAGTTCGGATGTAACCGAACATTACATACTCAGTTGAGAACTGTGGAGACAAAGTAAGGGAAAATCACCATGTTGTAAAAAGAACCTAGGGTAACCCTGGAATGTGTTTGTATGACATGTGTATCAAATGGAAGGTATTAAAGAGTATTTTAAGAGGAAGTGGGCCATAGTTCTATAGATGGACGCCATTTAGGGATATCGCTATAAAGGTGGACCAGGCCTGACTCTAGAATTTGTTTGTACAATATGGGTATCAAATGAAATGTGTTAATGAAAATTTTAAAAGGGAGTGGGCCTAAGTTCTATAGGTGGACGCCTTTTCGAGATATCGCCATAAAGGTGGACCAGGGGTCACTCTAGCATTTATTTTATACGATATGGGTATCAAATGAAAGGTGTTAATGAGTATTTTAAAAAGGAGTGGGCCTTAGTTCTATATGTGGACGCCTTTTCGAAATATCGCCATAAAGGTGGACAAGGGGTGACTCTAGAATTTGTTTGTACTATATGGGTATCAAATGAAAGGTGCTAATGAGTATTTTAAAAGGGCGTGGACCTTAGTTTTATAGTTGGACGCCTTTTCGAAATATCGCCATAAACGTGGACCAGGGGTGACCCTAGAATTTGTTTTTACGATATGGGTATCAAATGAAAGGTGTTAATGAGTATTTTAAAAGGGCGTGGGCCTTAGTTCTATAGGTGTACGCCTTTTCCAAATATCGCCATAAAGGTGGGCCAGGGGTGACTCTAGAATTTTTTTGTACGATATGGGTATCAAATGAAAGGTGTTAATGAGTATTTTAAAAAGGAGTGGGCCTTAGTTCTATATGTGGACGCCTTTTCGAGATATCGCCATAAAGGTGGACCAGGGGTGACTCTAGAATGTGTTTGTACGATATGGGTATCAAATTAAAGGTATTAATGAGGGTTTTAAATCGAGGTGACTCTAGAATTTGTTTGTACTATATGGGTATCAAATGAAAGGTGTTAATGAGTATTTTGAAAGGGAGTGGGCCTTAGTTCTATAGGTGGATGCCTTTTCGAGATATCGCCATAAAGGTGGACCAGGGGTGACTCTAGAATGAGTTTGTACGATTTGGGTATCAAATTAAAGGTATTAATGAGAGTTTTAAAAGGGAGTGGTGGTAGTTGTATATGTGAAGGCGTTTTCGCGATATCGACCAAAATGTGGAACAGGGTGATCCAGAACATCATCTGTCGCGTACCGCTAATTTATTTATATATGTAATACCACGAACAGTATTCCTTCCAAGATTCCAAGGGCTTTTGATTTCGCCCTGCAAAACTTTTTCATTTTCTTCTACTTAATATGGTAGGTGTCACACCCATTTTACCAAGTTTTTTTCTAAAGTTATATTTTGCGTCAATAGACCAATACAATTACCATGTTTCATCCCTTTTTTCGTATTTGGTATATAATTATGGCATTTTTTCATTTTTCGTAATTTTCGATATCGAAAAAGTGGGCGTGGTCATAGTCGGATTTCGGCCATTTTTTACACCAATACAAAGTGAGTTGAGATAAGTACGTGAACTGAGTTTAGTAAAGATATATCGATTTTTGCTCAAGTTATCGTGTTAAGGGCCGAGCGGAAGGTCGACTGTGTATAAAAACTGGGCGTGGCTTAAACCGATTTCGCCCTTTTTCACAGAAAATAGTTATCGTTCTAGAATCTAAGCCTCTACCAAATTTCACAAGGATTGGTAAATTTTTGTTCGATTTATGGCATTAAAAGTATCCTAGACAAATTAAATGAAAAAGGGCGGAGCCACGCCCATTTTGAAAATTTCTTTTATTTTTGTATTTTGTTGCACCATATCATTACTTGGGTTGAATTTTGACATAATTTACTTATATACTGTAAAGATATTAACTTTTCTTTTAAAATTTGAATTTAAAAAAAATTTTTTTTAAAAAGTGGGCGTGGTCGTTCTGCGATTTTGCTAATTTTTATTAAGCAGAAATATAGTATTAAGTGTAACGTTCCTGCCAAATTTCATCATGATATCTTCAACGACTGCCAAATTACAGCTTGCAAAACTTCTAAATTACCTTCTTGTAAAAGTGGGCGGTGCCACGCCCATTGTCCAAAATTTTACTAGTTTTCTATTCTGCGTCATAAGTTCAACTCATCTACCAAGTTTCATCGCTTAATCCATATTTGGTAATGAATTATCGCACTTTTTCGATTTTTCGAAATTTTCGATATCGAAAAAGTGGGCGTGGTTATTGTCCGATATCATTCATTTTAAATAGCGATCTGAGATGAGTTCCCAGGAACCTACATACCAAATTTCATCAAGATACCTCAAAATTTACTCAAGTTATCGTGTTAGCGGGCGGACGGACGGACGGACGGACGGACGGACATGGCTCATTCGAATTTTTTTTCTATACTGATGATTTTGATATATGGAAGTCTATATCTATCTCGATTCCTTTATACCTGTACAACCAACCGAGCCAACTGAGTATAAAAATGAATTATGCGCAAAAGATTCTACACATTTACACCAACAACATAAATATTAAGTTTTTTTTTTATATGTCACAAAGTCATGCCGGGACAAAGAAGCGCAACGAAAATTAAACTTTTAAATTGCTTTAAGAAAGTGTTATAAGTGCATCCCTTTGGCGAATACATAAACACACACACACACCCCGAGACACACTAACCAACTCATATACGTAGGCTAAAGTAACTATTTCATTTTGTGCACTTCTTTTATGTTCTTTATATTGCATTGTTAGTTTTTCGCATTTTACTGGAGAGTGCTTGAGGTGCCATGAAATACCTTTAGCGCCCTTAAGAGCTTTAGCGTCAGTTGTGTGCCAACTGATTACTAGTAAGTTGAGCGGATGCATGGCGCTATAGCAATAATCGTGTGTGCTGTGGAGCTTGGTATGCATATGCATATACATACATACATATGTAGAGAAGTGCATACTAAAAAGCATGAAATACATACTTTATATGGTTACGAAGTTCTTTTAAATTCGCGTTACGTGGCGTACACGAGGCTATACTTTTAAGTCACTTTCCTGTTTTTGGGCTTACACTGCGATTTTAGTGTATCGAAGTAAGACTGGCTCGCTGTGTGGCTGCGGTCGTTTTCATTAGGTCATATTGTATGCTTGTATGTGTTTCTAATTTAGTTTAACAAAAAATACATTTAAGTTTGTAAGACCTAATTCCTTATTGCAGAAATGTGATAAAATATCTGCGCTGCTGAAGGGATATGTTCACGATATGCGATGCTAATGATAGCCGTTAGTTACTTGTAAAGACCTACCAAGCTATTCGGCTTCTTCTAATCAAACAACGCAGAATCTCATTGCGTCAGCTGCATTTAAATAAGGTCTCGTCAGTAACAGCAGATTTAGAAAGAGTGGGCTGCAGGAAGGAGCATTTGAACACATGTTGTGTTTATGTTCTGCGATCGTGAAATCAAGGTTCCACCTACAACAAAAGTGGCAAGTTTTTGAGGCAGGTGGTTCCCAAAAAACTGTTGGTATTTGCCGATAGAACGAAGTTATTTCACAAAAAAGCCTTATATCCATCCAGGGATCGTCAAAAAAAATATGGCAATACAATGGATACACGCACTCTATGTGCTGCCTTTATTGACCGAACAGTTCAATGTAACCTTGTCTATATGTGACCAAGGAAAAGAAGTACCAAGGATGGCAATTTTAACACGCTAGAAGCAGGCCACGTCGAAAAGAATCTCGAACACCTTTGAGGCAAGGGGCGGGTAAAATACGCGGACGTAACGATGAATTGGTGAGATCGGATAATGACAAAAATGGTGCTACAAGTCGCACAAAGGAGCATCGAACACAGCGTTTGCGTCCCTAGAAAAGGTGTCCCGAAGCTAGTAATCGTAATGTGTAAGAAACGGAAAAGCTTGAAGATCGCGAAAGCCTTAAACCAAAGGAAAACAGAAGGCCCAATGGGTCTGCAACTCTTGCATGTTAAACTCCAACTCTGGGCTCGTGTGAATTGACGCTAATTCAGGTGCCATGAATTCCATCGGCACGAAAGATTTATGGGCTCAGCGCGCGGATTTAAAACTTTAAGGAGCTACTGGTATGGTAAGGAAACACCTCTGAGAATATCACAGTTCTAGCCGTTGAGCGGAAGAATTAGCTGGCATTTATCCTGGCATACTGTGCATGGGCTATACTGTGGCGGAACCACAGCGAGAGCGAAAGTTGCTCTTTAAACTGAGTAGGCAGTTAAAAGCAAAGTTTTTTTCCGAAAAAACAAAAAAAATGTTCCACTATTTTCCATTATTACCTGTCCCCGAGTATGTCCCATATTCGCGGACGATACTAAAAGAAGATGCGATAGCTTGAATTTATTTTTACTAAGATGGAGCAGCTCGAGTAATATGGCAAAAGAAAGTTCAATACTTCATTGGTAGGTCATGTTAAGCGAATGGAAGTAGGCGCTTCGGTACATATGAAACTCCCGTCGGCACTCAATTTCAGCCCCAAAGAAAGCCGACAATCTTTATTGAGCTAAGAAAAGTAGGCCGAAAGACTCTTGGTGTCCCGCGATGCTCCAAATTTGGCTTCAATGATCACTTGGAACAAACAAGTATAAAGTGTAGACAGTCCATTGGTCAAAAATTTGTCTTTATGCAGTGTCCACATTATTTTTTGAGTTCTTTGTATTGCTAGTATAAAAATTTATATCGAAGGATAAAATAAAATACCCTCCGAAGAGACTTTAAGCCGAGCTTCTCTTCCTATTTGTGTCGTGCCCCTTTTTACTTTTTCCTAAAATTGGCCTGGCAGGACCTAAATAGTTTACGCCGACTCAGAACGGCATCTGGAAGGCCGATGAGCTTTCACTAAGAAGCCTTCCATGGCAAAAATACATTCGTAGTTTTTGCCAAACTACTGCCGAAGACCCTGCTTCTGAAATTTGTCTTCTAATTGAAAAAGCGTGTTTCTTTACTTTTGATGTTGATTTGCCAGGAGATCGAACCTAGGATCTCCTTTGTGGTAGGCGGAGCATGCTTCCACCATACCACAGTGACGGCTACTATATATTCAAAATTCGAGAGGGTATACATCAAAATTGCCCTTACGGCCAATGTTTTTCAGGACGGAATTGTTGTCTTTGGCACACACTGTAAAGCCACATACAGTTTTCCAAAGTCAGACATCCAATAAAGAAGTTGTAGCAAAAACGAGGTTTATCTTTCAGCGGATGTAAGAAATATTCAAATAAACAAGGCATACACCAAACTTTTTTTCTGATATATGTATAAAGAGTACGGGCTAATGTAGCTAAAAGCTTAAAATAATTGAAGTAAAGCAAAGTATTTCTGGCTAAAAGTATCTCAAAAAACTAGTTCGAAAAAATTTGTGCATTTTATTTTAGCTAATTTTTAACGTTGTTGTACGATGTTTGAAAATAAAATTAAAATTGTAATAGAATAATAAACTCAAAGTTCGCACATTGTGAACAGTGTTGCCATTCTAGCTTTTCTCAAGCTTGATTTAGCTTTTTTTCTCCGTTGAGCTTGAAAAGTTGCGATTTAGCTTTGAGCTTTTTTTTTTAGATACTTTTTAGCTCTTTTTATTTTTTTTTTATAATTTTAGAAAATCTAGATAAACAGTTTTATTTAGACTAAATTTTAAGAACATTGAATGAATTTGGGCTAGATTTAAGAAAATTGAGGAGCTAAGGAACAGATAATGTTGGCATTATGGTAGGCAGAAATCAAGGGGTAGTAACTTTATTAAGGCAAGCTCAACCTTATGTCAAGAGGCATAATATTTATTTGAAAGATACCGTTGTGTGTAAGGCTTATGGCTCATATAGAAAGTAAACTTACGTAAGAAATTAATATAAGCCATAAGGTAGAATATAATAACTTTATTATAAGGCTAATGGACGATCAAAAATAAGGCTTACTTACATAAGCCCTTACTAAAAGAAACTTCTTGCTGTATTATAACCTTTTATATAAGGCTTATATATAGCCCACCCAAAATCCGGCTTGCATAAGCTGTTATAATAATGAGGTGGAATAAGGATTGTTAATAAGGATAGCATAACCTTATTATAAGTTTTGTTGCACATATGGAATTGCTTGGACTTATAATAAGACACCATATGACTTCAAATTAGGCGCGATAACCTCCAAAGAGATTTTAGGCCGAGCTTCTCTTCAAATTTGCGTCGTGCTCCTTTTTAATTCTTCTTACAAATTGGCGGGACGGGACCCACTTGTTTTATGCCGACTTCGAACGGAATCTGCAAGACAGGTGAGTTTTCACTGAGAGCTTTTCATGGCAGATATACATTCGGAGTGCTTGCCGAACACTGTCGAGGGGCGACACCGCTTAGGAAAATTTTCTTCTAGTTAATTGAAAAAGCTTGTTTCTAAAATTTTGATGTTGCTTTTCCCGGGGTGTGAACCCAGGGTCTTCGTTGCGGTAGGCGGAGCACGCTACCATCACACCACGGCGGCCACCAACTTATTTCTTAGCCTTAAAATTTTTTATTTAGCCTTTTTTAGCTTTTTATTTTTGCATTTTTTCTGAAAAAGTTCCTGCAACACTGATTGTGAAATGCTGCTCATTCTAGTGGTACACCATGGCGTATGAGCGACTTAGCACTGCTCAAATATGTAGGACAAATCAGTTAAGTAAGCAACACGGCAGTTTATTAAACAAGTTTCAGCAAAAGCCTCAAATGACTAATAAAATTTATATATAAAAGTACATACATAAATACAGTGTGCGAGATAAAATTTAAGTAAGTAATTTTACGCCATTTTGTTCTTGTCTTACTTCCTGTAGCGAATCATTGATATATATGTAAATATGTTTGTACGTAATAAGTTACTTGTCAACGTAGTGTAATTTGTGACAAATTTTATTAATTTTCCACTTTATTTTTTTTCTTTATTTTTCATATTGTGCACATTCATTAATTACAAATTAGCTTCTTGCAGTTGCAATATTGCTTGCATATTTTCAGGCGTTTTTGCTGGTACCTAGCGAAGTAATATTAAATAATTTCTCTATGTAGTAGCAGCTGCAGAAAATTTCATAAAGGAAGTCATTAAATGAAAGTTTTCATGAACTTTGATGGTGTTTTTAATATGCAAATTCCGGTTATGGTGAAGTGTAGTTAAGTGCTAATTTTATGAGAGCGTGTAAGGGGCAAATTATGAAGCTTACTCAATAAATTATGTCTATGTAATTGTGACAGACTTTTACCACGTATCAGGGTAAGACTCTGCCCGTCCAAGGTTCCTGAGAATAGAGACCATAAAATTTCCTCTAAAAAAAGACCTTTTAATTTCTATAGACGATTCACCGACACCTGTTAGAGTATGTTGATTGGAATTTGTGAATGGTCGCACCTGTTGGATGAAGCGAAGCGTTGTTACAACAACAACAACAACTCACCGATATCTACCAATTCACCGATTCGACATCTTCCACTCAAGGGAAATCGATGACATCAGCCACCGGTTGCTAGGGAATCTATCCACCGGTTCGTCAATTCCGCCACCAGCCGCCTATCCAACCATAGTTAGCCCCTCCGCTACTGATAGATTAGGCACGAGTCTGCTGCAAAACCCGCCTACGTCAACCGATATACCGTTTACCGATTCCACCAGTGACTTCAACATAGCTCACCCATACACCTGCATACTTCCCATCAATCACAGATTGGTTGCTATTGCACTTCAATACTATAACTAGGTACAACTCTCTTATGGTCCTGTCCGTGATGCAGGCGCGAGTATCGAAGAAGGTATATTGATGAACCGTATGAGCTTTATACAAATATGACGATAGTGCAGCGAATGAAAACCCAAAGGCTGCGTTGGCTAGATCATGTTATGCGAATAGACGAAGAAAAGTAGTCCAAGAAAGTATTTCAGCCGACACTGCAGTTTGGAAGCAGAGAGAGGAGGAAAGCTTCATTGAGTTGGAAGAGGCAGGTGGAGGAAGACTTGACTTCCTTGGGTACTCCCAATTGGCGTCAGCTATAGCGTAACAAGGATAGCGGGCGTGACTTGTTACAAAAATCGCTTGGGCGGCTAAGTGCCAATTAATGA
The DNA here is from genome assembly GCF_040869045.1 of Eurosta solidaginis. Classification (NCBI taxonomy): domain Eukaryota; kingdom Metazoa; phylum Arthropoda; class Insecta; order Diptera; family Tephritidae; genus Eurosta; species Eurosta solidaginis. The sequence goes on along the minus strand of NC_090322.1, from coordinate 222,992,895 downwards.
TGATGATGAAATACAACTCTGCCACACAATGTACGTCTTAACTAAATACAACCAAAAGAGTAATGTGTATTCAATTAAAAAGAAAATAGTTGCCTTCTTGGCACTGTATTGAGTGCCTTCTGCCCTTGCATTCGACGAAATACACCTTACAACCAGAGTACGAATGGTAAAGAGAACCGGTTCGTAGAAATTTTGTGAATATTACTTTAGAAAGTTGAGCAACTCACTTCGTGATATGGATTTCTCACTTCGACTTTGGGCTAAAAGCAATTGTCAAACACAATCACGTTGATGTGTCATTGTACTATAAGGATTTCACACATGAGCAGGATATATAGCGAGGTTAGCATAAATTAAAACTTGCAGCGAAGAAGTCTTGGCTACACTTTGAAGTGTTGTTGTTTAACAAGTACCGCAGGAGGGAAAGTACCTGAATATTTCTGAGGTCATAGCCGGTTGTTAATTGAACAAAACGCTTAGCTCATTGCAATTAGGTGCGAGGTGAAAGGGACTGGTGTGATTGCTTTGATGGTATCCAGAAGGGCTACAGGAAGTGCGGGGCATGCATGTGTTTAAGGTCTTCCGTTATGAGAAACTTTAATGGTCATTACCCATCAATTTCAGGTGATGAAGGCAAAAAAATCCCAGGCGTTGTTAATTTGTTTTTATCGGAGGAAGAAGCACCTGTAATCTCGAAGTCAGAGTGAGACCCTAAATGCCCTAAACCTACTTCCGTTGCTACACTCTCAAAATAATTTGATAAATAAATTCAGTTAAACTAGTAAACTCGCAATGCTTGAATAGTAGAGTAGTGTAAAGTGGGTGTTTAGTTCTCTTTATATAACACAGTATATCAACAAACCCGCTCGTACCCCAAATAAAGCGACATATGAAAAATTGAATATATCAGTTGCATTTTAAATTTATAACACAAAAACATATATAAAAGAATAATGTTTCAAATATAAATCTAAAAAAACAGCATATTTTTTATGCAACCATTTTAACTTCTACATACGTATGTATGTATGTGCGTATCGATTGTTATACCATGATGACTAACAAAGGCCAACACCAAAGGATATTTATTTTGTCTGCGTGCGTATGTGTGATTGCTTATTTGTCTGAGCAATTATGTTCAATGGTCCACATATAGCTTTATTGTTGCCACACAGCAGCCTTTAACGCCTTCAAAAGTCAACACGAACACCATTCGCAATTGGTCAGTGTAAAGGTGACTATATTATTGCTTAATATATATGTAGACCTACATATTTATGTGTTGACGAAAGTATAACCCAGCAGAAAACTGTGTGAGAACTTGCTCGCTCCTATGCCTATATTCTACCGAAGCGACCACACATAACAATAGGGTGATACAATAAAAAGGAGTTGGAGGAAAACGATGTAATCTTAAAAAAAATATTTGGCGAGATTTCCCTTCCCATATTTTTCCCTTCAAATTGGCGGGACGGGATCTACATGTTTTCTGTCAGTTTCGAACGGCATCTGCAAGGCAGATGAATTTGATCTGAGAAGCTTTTCATGGTCGAAATACCCTCAGAGTGTTTGCAAATCTCTTCCGAGGGGCGATCCCGATTATTACAGTTTTTTTTTATACTCAGCGTACTTTCCACACATAGTATATTAACTTCGATTGAATAACGGTTGCTTGTACAGGTATAAAGGAATCAGATAGATATAGACTTCCATATATCAAAATCATCCGTATCGAAAAAAATTTGATTGAGCCATGTCCGTCCGTCTGTCCGTCCCTCTGCCCGTTAACACGATAACTTGAGTAAGTATTGAGATATATTCACCAAATTTGGTACACGACCTTATATGGATCCAGGATAGATTGGTATTGAAAATGAGCGAAATCGATGATAACCACGCCCACTTTTTATATATATAATATTTTGGAAAACACAAAAAACACCTGTTTATTTAGTAAATAATATACCTAGAATGTTGAAATTTGACATGTGAACTGATATTGAGACACTCGATAAAAATTTGAAAAAGATTTTTAAAATGGGCGTGGCACCGCCCACTTGTGATAAAATCAATTTTACAAATATTTTTAATCATAAATCAAAAATAGTTAAAACTATCGTAACAAAATTCGTCAAAAATGGCCTTTAATATAGGGAATGCTTGGAAGAAAAATTAACGAAATCGTTTAAGGTTAAAAGATTTTTAAAAGTGTCGTAGAAGAAAACAATAAGCTACATCTCTGCAAAAAAGGGCTTTATATCAATGGTATTTCATTTCCCAAGTGGATTTATTCCAATAAATAGGAAAAACTTCAAATTTAAAAAATAGGCGTGGCACCGCCCTTTTATGACCAAGCAATTTTCTATGTCTCGGGAGCCATGACTCGTAGAAAAATTAACGGAGGGTTATGAAATTGTGTACACATATTTTCCTTACAGCAGAAAATATTTCTAGTTAAAATGGACGGGATCGATTAAACACCACGGCAACTTAGATATAAAACAAGTTTAAAGGGGTCGTAGATTAGAATAATAAGCTATAACTTAGCAAAAAATAATTTTGAATCAATGATATTTCACTTATCAAGTTTTATTGTAACAGGAAATGGGGAGACAATTTTTGTTTTAAACGGGCGGTGCCACGTGTTATGTAGAAAAGTAATTTATCTGAAATGAAATGTACAATTAAAGTTCAAGCTGAGTATATAATATTCGGTTACACCCGAACTTAAACACCTTTACTTCTTCCTATTTAAAGCACTTCTAGAATTTTGATTTCACTCTGCCCGGAAGTTGAACCCAGGACCCTCCATGTGAAAGGTAAATTACGCTAAGACCACACCTTGGCAGCCGCCATGACGTTGTCTTAGTTTCGGTTTAACTGCAGGTCAGTTTGCAGTGTATTGTCTTTATTAGTATACATTGGAAGATTGGCGTATAAGTTTAAAGGCTCTGCAGCGAATTTTTACTTATAACACATGATATTGTTTAATTTCTCCGAAAGAGATTTGGAATTCAACCGTATATGCATTAAGCCCTTCTTTGTCAACTCATCAGCCTGTTCATGGCGTCCTTACGAAGAGAATCCAGCAGAGATCTGGCAGATTGTAAGACCTTCTTACTAATGGAATTTGGAGATGTTGTTTAGTAGCTTCCAGCGGCAGCCAGTTCTATGTACCGGAGCGAGTAGGGATTTTTCCCACCAAGGGCTGTTATTTGAGAGTAATCCCCCAGAACAGATCCTAGCAGCAGGACTGTACCACACTATCTTTCCCGGGGGAGGTATTGAACCTAACCCTGTTCAAGAGAAATTGTTTTATCTGCGTCTGCCTTAACGACCTTTTTTAAGACGGTCACACTCATGTCAGTGTGTCACATGCAAAGGAAGGTTGCATAGAATGGTAGTTTGGCGACATCAATGGCTTCATCCTGATTTTGGTTCAAAGATCTCTCCCGAATCTTTTGAACGCGATCTTGTATGCCCTGTGTTATATGATGCTATTATTCTAGGGTCACTCGCCCAAGTTTCCTGTGGGGGTAATCTTTGGTACAGTAAATAGTTGGATTGCCTTAGTTTTATCGCTTGAGTGAAAATAGTTTTCGATCCGTGAACGTATGTTACGATTCCATAACTGAAGTTGCGACGTACAGCATATGTGACCTGCTGTCTGGATAAATTTTAAAGTTACAGTTATGCGCATCAAAAAAGGACCTCAAAGTTAAGGATATACCTCGCGTAATATGACAAAATCAAAGACAAAACCTTCGGCAACCGATCCGCATGCCTGCCTAACCACCGTGCACAGAACTGCTACGCGATGTCTTCTTATGGCGCCAGACCATCATCTACACAATGAAGCAGGCATAATCCCCAAAAACGAGAGAAACGAAATGTTGAACAAACAGTTTATTTTAAATAGTCAGAAGCTTCATTCGCGATGAGTCGGCAAAGACATATACCTTGTAAATTCCAGGCAAACCCCCTTCTGAGAGGCTAGTATCTGAAACTCCCAGTTGAAGAAGCAGACTTCCCAGGTAGACCGGCATCACTCTGGCGTAACTTGGATACTCATACGGTTAAACTCTTAACTGTCCTGGGCCAACTCCGACATACGAAATGTATGTTTTGCATGTAATTTGTCTCCACATGTTGTTGTAGCAATGCGGATACTCGCCGAAGTTTTGGAGGGTGTTATCGAGGTAATTGGGTTGGAGAAGCTATAAGTTGCGCTGGCAACCCCTTAAATGGTTTGCCCTACACAACCCCTTGGGTAAATAGGATAGTCGCCGCGAGTATATTCTAACCCCCAATTCCGGACCTCTTACCTCATAGTAAACAGAGCCAAGTCCATCTTCTCCGCATTGGTGGCCCCTCCTAGGAAGTTGCCCATGTCATCAGAGGGATAATTTTTCGTAGGCATTTGCCGCTTGAATATCGGCACGTTATTGGCTAGCAGCTTGACATCGAAGAAGTATTCTCAAGATGCAGCCGATCTAACTTGTCAAGGCACGATAGAGTACAAGCGATAGGAAAGCGATTCAGTCTTATGCATTGGTTTTTATGATCTCAAAGTGAATTTTTTTAACCAAATTTGCCGTACCGTTGAGCAATTGTCGCTTTCACTTATTGGTCAATTCAACTGCCCATTGTAGTCGAAAGGGACCGCAAACGCATTTGATATTGTATTTCATTTTATTGATATAGCCACGTCTGTGATCAAGTCTGACTAGCGGCTTAGAAAAAAAGAAAATATGATCCCGTGCTTGAGCTTCGAAAGAGATCTTGGGCCCGCAATTGAGCCGAAAGGCTAGTGCAGGAAGCAGAAATGGCAGAACATACTATACAAGTGTATACGGTTGGTTCCAAATTAATGGAAGGGGTCGGGTCTGGTGCTTACGGTGTCGATTCAGAAATAATTAGATCCTACAGGCTGCCAGATTACTGCAGCATCTTTCAGGCGAAAACTATGGCCGTATAGGAAGCAGCAAAATATCTGTAAGAAGGGGGCTTAAGCTACAGTCGCGTCAATATATATACTGATAGTCAGGCGGCGATTGAAGCGATAATACCGCACACAACAAGAAGTGTTCTGCAATGCAAAGAAGTATTGGAAAAACTTTGCTCAGGCCGTACCATACATCTATACTGGATAAAAGGATATAAGGTAACGAAAAAGCCAAAGATTTGGCAATGGAGGGTGCAACACTCGCTAAATCGACTAAAGACGTTCCAATCCGTTTGGGATAAATCAAAAGGAGACAGGAGTTGCATATGATACAACAAATATAAAAGGCATGCAAAATTTCTAAAATCAGGTGTAAGGCTGACGATATTAGACTCACCAAATGGCTGATATCTTTGAAGACAGATATCTTATAACTTCGAGCTCATCAGTAACAGCAAGTGTAGGAAGTGCGAGCAGAATGAAACGGTTGCTCACGTCCTGTGTTCTTGTCCTGCACTCTCCAGGTCAAGGATTCAGTCATAAGGGACGGCAGAGTTTCCAGATTTGGAGGCAGCAATTGTAATAGATTCCAGAAAGCTTCTAGTATTTTCGAAGAGGACGGAGTTGTTCTATAACATAATTCCTGGCACCTGATTGGAGTATTTCCGTTTGGTCGTCAAACAAATTCTGGTAACACTATGGACACATTCACTCTATGTGAGGGCTTTATTGACCGGCCAGTTCAATCTAACCTAACCTAGTACCTTAGAAGCTTGTTCATTGCTAAGCGTCATATCCCTCACTATTTTTGTTTCGCTAAAGCAGTCGATTTCTGCAAAAAAAAAAACAATTTCATAAACCTTTCTTTACTCGACCAATTTGGAGTGCAATAAGTCGTGCGCCAAGTTGAGTGTCTGGTTAGTAAGAACCGCACACAGGCTCAAAGCTGTAAACCTTATATAATATGAGCATTTTTCGATAAATATAAACGGAAGCTGTATATATTGGTTTATTATGTATGTATGTATGTGCAGTACATATGTACACAGTTTCCGTAAACAACAATAGCCATTATAAGCGTAAAGTAAACAAACACTACGCGCGTCATAACAATAACACAACGAACAATAATAGCAACAATGCCGTTAGTCAACAATGCAGCTTTGTTCGGTATTTATGTATTAAAGTTGGTACTTCCTTCACAAAACGGATACTGCACCACTACAGGTGAAGTACCAAATTGTTGTAGGTGGATTTCTCTTCACTCGCTGCAACTCTCTTCAACGTGCACACAAACAAGAACATAACAGTCTACTGCTGTGAAACAATTGACCAAGCGATAAGCTGAAAATTGAGTGTTGAAGCAAGGATTATTTTAGTCGCTGAAATTAAAGGTCAATTTAGTGGGAATCAAGTGGCTGCAACAGAGGCTTTGTGAAGATGAACTTGCATTGATTTGATACTTCACTAAGTGTGCAGGCTTAAAGGATAATTAATAACACAGATGTTCTTCTAACTAAATAAGATTGGCGCTCACTTCTTAGGTTTTTATGAACAGACTTGTTAAGTTATGAGGGGTTGTATTAATTAAGCGCTAAACGATGGAGGCACTCGACTATAACCAAGGGCCTTATTTTGTTTTGTTGATTTAACGACAGGGTGGATAAACGATGTATATTGGAACGATTTTCCGTCATTCCTTTATCAAGTCGAAATCAAAAATCGACACCGATGATGGCACAATGCCGAAACCGGTTTGTTTCGAAGTAGAATTTGACAAGGGATGACGGAAAATCGTTCCAATATACATCACAACCAGGAGCATCAATCAATTCTCCTGCTCAGATACTGCGAATTGTGATTCACACAGATCAATTTTAGTTTAGTTTGTGTGAGTTTGAGAATTTTTTATCATTTAAACTGCTGAGTGGAATTACCCCCTGTCTCTTTTGTGGTTTCGAAAATGCCCTATCTCTGAAAACGTTTCAATAATGCCCTATTTCAGAATTCGGTTGAAAATCGCTTTATCTCAGAACTTTTTTCATTAGCACCTTAGCTAATGTCAAAACGTATTGAATTTGAGCTCAGATGAATTTGAGTACAATCGGTTTCTGAAATACGTCGTTTTTCAAACCAAACTCTGAAATAGGGCATTATCAAACGTTTTCTGCGATAATGCGTTTTCGAAACAGCAAACAATATAGGGCGATATTCCACTCAGCAACCGATTAATCAAATATCATATTTTCCGTAAATATTTTCATCACAGAATTACACTCCGATACACAATGTTTGTTTAAAAAGTTTAATGGGTACTTATACACATGTACATATACATATACGTACGTATTATCTGTGCCTGAGTATAGCAGTTTTCCACTCTTTTTAAGTATGGACATAACAAGAACCTCATTCGAGAACAAGAAAACATCAGAAAGAATTTTTATAACTATTATACGATTGTTAAAAAACAAACAAGGAAAATTTTTGTAGCTCTATATATGTATTTTTCTTGGTTTTATGCGTTTCTACTATACTTGGCATTAAGATGCTCTTCTTCTGCACTAGGGATGCAGCAGAGCTTCGGTTCCGATTCTGATACCGGGAAGTTTTAGATTTCGGTTTTGTCTTATGGGAAACTGGCGTTCATCGAAATACTTCGATCAGAAGGATGCATACACTTTTAAAGCGAAAAGCAAGAAAAAAGTAAAAAGCAAAGAAAAGACGGGAAAGCAAAACCGGAAACCAACGGCGTGTTATCGACTTCCAATCGAAGTGCTTATGGCCTTTTAACGACAGTCGTGTTACCGGATTTTTGTCGACGAGTAAGTGGGGTATTATTAATTTCTCTTTGTTTAGTTTTCGCCATGCTACCAATGAGATATATACAAATCGATTTATTATAGATGTGTTTTAAATTTGTTATCGATGAGTTATCTGTTTTTACGTTAGATTATTTGTTTCTAAGAAGAACGCCAAGCGCAGGTCCTTAGACCATTTATATGTCCTACCCTTCTATGTAGAAGGGGACTGAGCGGTGGGAATATCGGCTAATCGGAGAGTTTTTTCTGCGCTCTCTTTCAGCATTCAGCAATTGCGTTATAACTGTAAAGGCCATCTTGATCATAGCAGTCCAACAATCTATTTTTCTGCACATTCGGGGAACTAAATTCCTAATGAAAGGCTCCTCTCCAAAAACCCTGCGTACAGAGTGTCTTTCTCCATGAAAACGAGTGCAGTGGAACATAGCGTGTTCTGCATTGTGGAATTCGGAGGGACAGTGTGGATAGAAAGGATCCTCCTCTATCCCACGCTTATGTAGATATTTCTTGAAGTCGCCGTGCCCGCTCTGTATCTGTGTGAGGTGGTAATTTAGTTCGCCGTGTTTTCGCTCGTATCATTCCGTTATATTCCGAACTAGCAGGAAGGTCCAGCGCCCTTTTCTCGATTCTTCCCACCGTTTTAGCCACCTAACTAATGTTCGTGCACTTGCGCTTTTCTTGGCATCAGAGGATGGTTGGCTGATTCCAATGCCATGCAGATCGACCATTTCACCTGACAGTAGATCTGCTGGGATTTTCCTGGATAAAATACGGATCGCGACTTCGGGCACCGTCCGATAAGCACACATGCTATTTGTGTAAGGGTAATACGGTAGGCCGATAGTATATATTTTTGGCGGGCCATACTGGTGTTGCGTATAATATTATCGAGCTGGCTGCGTTGAATAATATCTGATGAATAGCTTCGCCTGGGTCGCCGTTGTTGGGAAGTCTTCGCGTTAGGGCTCCACTAACTCTAGAAATTTACTCCCCCACCACCCTGAAGTGCTCCTTAAGAGTTAGCTTTGAGTAGAATATTTACTCCTAGATGTTTCAAAAAAGGCTTTGAATTTATATCTTAATCTGCCACGGTTAGGTTGGGTTGAACTGGCCGGTCCATGAGAACCTCACATAAACTGATTGAGTCCGTAGTGTTACCAGAAGTTTGTTTTAACGACCACACTGAAAAACCCTATCAAAAACCAGGATCTATGTTATAAAATAACTCCGTCCTCTTCGCAAATGCTAGAAGCTTCCTAGGACTTAAGCCACTTGCTGCTTCTAGTGCACGAGCATAGAAGGTGCTCGATCGTTTCCTCCTCCAACCCGCACTTCATACATTTGTTATTACTGACCAAGCCTAATTTAAAGGCATGTGACGCCAGAAGGCAGTGTCCAGTCAGAATACCCGTCATGAGTCTACAGTCTTCTCTTTTTAATGATATCAGCAACTTTGCTAGTCTAAGGTTGTAAGACCTACTCATAATCTTCGATACTTTTCAGCCCTGCGCATGAACTCACGCCTTTCACGCTTGGTCGATCATGTGCATCTCTCGCCTTCGCTTAATGTCGCCCAGTCTAATTGAAACATCTCCGGAGCTAGCTTCAAGGGATGCGCCCTTTTTAGCTAGTTCATCCGCTTTTTCATTCCCATCTATTTCCATATGCCCTGGGACCCAATATAGATGTATGTTTCTCCCTGTCCCGATTCTCTCCAGAGACTGCTTACATTCTAACACGCATTTAGATGCAGTGCTATGCGATATTATTGCCTTAATCGCTGCTTGATTGTCAATATAAAAGTTAACATGGTTGCAGCTTAAGCTATTCTCTTCCAGGGTTTCTACTGCTTTGGTTACGGCTAATATTTCTGCTTGGAAACTTACTTACTTACCTAATTGGCGCTTAACCGTCTAAAAGGTTATGGCCGCCCAACAAGGCGCGCCAGTCGCTCCTTCGCTCCGCCAACCGGTACCAATTGGTCACACTACGGGAGTTAAAATCTTTTTCTACCTGGTCCTTCCAAAGGAGTGGGGGCCGCCCTCTACCTCTGCTTCCATAGGCTGGTTCCGATAGAAACACTTTCTAGGCCAGAGCATCATATTTCATTCGCATAACATGGCTTAGCCAGCGCAGTCGCTGTATTTTAATTCGCTGGACTAGGTGGATGTCTGCGTATCGCTCGTACAGCTCATAATTAAATCTTCTTCGGTACTCGCCATCGCCAACGCGTAGAGGTCCATACATCTCTCGAAGAACTTTTCTCTCGAACACTCCCAAAGCCGCTTCATCTGTTGTCGTCATGGTCCATGCATCTGCCCCATATAGCAGCACGGGTACGATAAGTGACTTGTTGAGTATGATTTTCGTTCGCCGAGAGAGGACTTTACTTTTCAATGGCCTACCTAGTCCAAAGTAGCATTTATTGGCTAGATTGATTCTTCGCTGGATTTCAGTGCCGATGTTGTTGCTAGTGTTGATTCTGGTTCCCAAATAAACGAAGCCTTTTACTATTTCGAAATTAAGGCTGCCAACAGTAGCATGGTTGCCAAGCTGCGTATGCGTTGACTCTTTGCTCGATGACAGCAGATTCTTCGGTTTGTCCTCATTCACCATCAAACCCATCTTTACCGCTTCTTTTTCTAGTTTGGAGTAAGTTGAACTAATAGCGCGGGTGTTTAGGCCGATTATATCAATGTCATCAGCATATGCCAGTAATTGCACGCTTTTATAGAATATTGTTTTATAGAATATTGTTCTATTCTATTCCGCTTTGAAAACGCTACAGTAATCCGGCAGCCTATAAGGTCTGCTTATTTCCAGATCAGCACAGTATACCATAGACCCTACTCCTTCCACTTTGGAGCCATCTGTGTACACATGTATCGCCTCGTCCGGCATTTGAGCACCCTTGCGGCAACCGTCCACTTCTATGGTGGCCTTAAGATCTCCTTCGGAGCGCAGATGGGGAATCAGGTAAGTTTGTTCGTCTTGTGATTGATGACGCTATACTACTATGGCCATACGGTCGGCGCCCAAGCTGCCCCGAGGCACCGAGCCTGGTTGCAGTTGTTATGGTTAGGAATCATCCACAGTCCGCTTTGGGCTCACAAGAACCACTTCTGTCTTATTGCTAGCCATCTCCCGCGCCATGTCGGAGAGTTGTCTAGTTGGTATACTAAAACCATAAGATACTTAAGCATACTTATTGTTTTCTTATCAAAAACATAGACCGCTGTGCGACCATAATATTTACGGATTGAAAAATGTATGGTAAACATTCCCATCAGGGATGATTTGGTGGAGTCGGATCGGTGATTTGCTGCTGATGGGAGCATTTCCCTATACGCCATGGTTCTAAGTCTAACGGTTGGGTTGAAGGCAGAGGGCGGAAGGAGATGGGTGTGCTATTCAAATAAGGGAGAATTCTCTTCCACGCAGAAATATTAGCTATTGTAGAGGTCATTGTCTCAATAGGAAAAACACAGATAAATCTTTATTTTTAGCGACAGCGTAGCGACTATCAAATCCGTTGTCACTTACTCTTTCAATTCCATGCTAACAATAACAATATCATTAGGTTCCTACTTAACACGATCGTGCACACCTCGCATGGTTGTCGGGAAATAGGAACATAGGAAAACTGTCTTGCAGACAAACTTGCTAGATAGGGTAGGATATAGCAGATTTTTCCAGACAAATAATGCTTAGTTATACTCTTTGCAATTTGAAAGCTGATGATAAAAGAGTACATCTTCCGTCAAGACAACTTAAGTTGACTGTAAACCCCAGGGTGTCCGAAATCTAAGCAAACCTGGCGTATATGGAATCGTAAGAAGTCCCGTCATGTTTAAGCCCCAAGCAGGGATACAATTCAAAAAAGGCAACACATTATTGGTAGGCATGCAGAAAGGCTGTAGGAGTTGTTATGGTAACAAAAAGGAAAAACGGTGGTGTGTTAAGTGGTGCCACACCGCGCTGCCAGAGAGCTTCCGTCAATAAAATAAAATATTTATTTGTATTTATAAGGTCCTGAAAAGTGGTAAAACCGTTCATTTGTATTGTCAAACTGGTCTTACTGATACTGGCCTATGTGCGTCTCCATAGCAGCCAATGCAACCTAACGCAATTTCGGCTTTTTTGACGGACTATCGGTTTTCCATCGGTGAGTTATAGTTTGGTTACCAACAAGTGATTGATTTTCTATCGAAAGTCTTTCGAGCTCTTATCGAAAAAACCTCAATTTATAATATATTGAGTTATTAAATAGCCTTAGGTTTATCGCCGAGTTATCGGCGTGTTATAGATAACATTATTGACGGTACATCGATTTGGTTTGAAGCAGAAAATGATAAAAATTTAAAAAAGATCTCTGACAGATCCTCAAAAGTCAAGACTGGTCAGGTACTAATACATTTAGGTAGTAGGTTCCGATTCCGTTACCGGCTTTGTTAAACTCTCCTACATTACATCTTTAATGAATGCTGGTAGTTATTGTAGATTTAACGAATTGTTATTATTGTGTGGGTTTTTTATAGACTCTTATTGTTTTTATTTATAAACTTCGCCTGGTGAGTCTTGAAATCGCACGCCAATTTGTTGCATACACCACAATTACCGTTACAATATTGCGAAATTTTAAGTAGCACTTTACACACCCCTTTCACCACAGAAAATTTCAGTAACCTTTTAATTAAATGAAGGAATACGCCCAACCATACAAATTAAGTACTTGTAAAAAGTACAGACTCTTTAAAGAGATAAGGATATTTGCAACTAGCTCTCAGAATTCGTTTCAACCTTGAATGAAGAACAACACTTCTGCTTTAAAAATTGTTCCTCTTATTAACGAATTAACAATTTCAGGCGTATTTCCACAGACAATACCGTGAGGAGCTTGGAAGGTCTTTTTCGGTGTGGAAAATGTCGACTGAAAACGTCTGTGAAGGGGATGGCCTCATCAATCTTGGTTACACTCTTGTACCAACCTTTAATAAAAGCTGGATTTCGTATGTAAATCTTCGAATACGGTCGTCATCAAAGAAAGTTAGGTTAAATTGAACTGGGACATCATATAGATTATGTGTCCTTAGTTTAACGGAAAAGCCCCACCAATTTGGGGTCTTCATGTAGCCAGCGCAGAAAATAAACACAATGTGTGGCTCAGGCCTGGGATCAAGTTGTTCATCTGCCTTATGTAGATGACATGATTATAAGTAATGAATATTAACATAAATAACAGAAAAACTTCATATGAAGTATTCGGAATTTAGAAAAGTATCCGATAAAAAAATAATGTCGATATCGTAGTAGTCGACACTCAAAGAACTCTTTATTCCCAACATCAAGTAGGCATAGTCACATTAATGGTGTAACCATTAATTTACCAATTTGGCAAAGGCGAGACGGCGGAGCATAAACATAACCGATATTTATACCCCTTGATCCTCCTTATAGACACCTGTTCAAAATGCTCACTGTGAACACTCCAATACCTATAGATAGAAAAATTTTAGTGAGCAGAAATAAATGGGGACCTAGAATGATGTGGAATAACCCCAGCCCTCATTTAGTAGACTCGAAGTTCATATATTCAGAAAAAGTGAAAAGTAGAATCTCATTCGCCATAACCATATTAGGGGTGGCATGCGTCTGTAATGCTGCAGTAAACCGACAGCCCAAAACTTCGGTTGACGCTGAACTTCTTGTATCATGCCATGGTTTGCCATATCAATGAGCTCTCTAAAAGATCCTTAGTACTTTCTGGAACACTGTAAGCCGTCCATATAAGCTCATTTTAAAGAGACTATTTATGTCATAATTGACACTTTTTGTTTGCTTTGGGCAGACTTATTTGGACTACGGCCCTATACATTTTACATAATCTTTGTGTATTTTGCTATGTTTTGCTATTTTATGTCATTAACGAAGCCAAGACAGAAGTTTTCCTTTTATGCATTTTTGGATTCAGTAAGCAAAGTCTTTTAACAAAGCAAAGAGTCCGTCAATCACAGAAAACTGGAAAGAAGCGGAAGCACATAAAATGCCATATTTGTTTTAAGAGTTTTGAGTGAGCTCTTTACCTTACAAAAAAGTTTTCTGTGATTTGAATTTGGAACAAAGATAAAAGCGATACCCTTTAAATTTTATTGCAGTAGCTATACTTATACGACCCTGTAGGAAAACCTCAACTAAAAATACGGTATTTTCCGTGGTAAGTTTATTTCTAATAGCCATGCTTAGCCCGCGGAAAAATTGAGAGTTCTGATTCTTATAACACTTGTATATTTGATGATACCATAACCATTGATATACCATAACGGCGAAACAGCTCGTTGTTGAGAGGCTTAAGTCCTCCTAATAAGTCGTAAGTACTTTGCGGCGATATTTTAGCCCGTGACGGTGTTGGAATTCCATTGGAATCGTTTTTTTTTTTTTTAAATTCAGAAGCTATTGAAGTAGATTATTTGACACAGGAGAAGTATACCAATCTCATCCCAGAACCTTACAAATTGCATTACATATTTATGCGCATTCGACACAGTACATGTCAACGCAATTTCCAGAATGCATTAAACGAAGTCAAAACTTTCTTGTGCTCTAAGTTTTTTTCTATTCTTTCAAAATTCAAGCGAATACGATTTCATTCTCAGCAATATAATTTTTGCATTTTTTTTGCATAGGAACTTACTTTACTATGTTAATGATGAGATCAAATGCACACTGGCTTAAGCAAAGATCCAGCAGCGTGTAAGAAAGATGCAAAAGATTCGGCGAAGTAAACAAAGAATTTGTCAAGCGAAAGTTTCTCTCAAAGCGTAATACAAATCTTTGCGAAGCAATACAAAGTTTGGATAAAATTAACTTCCATAGATGCAGTGTGTAAATAACACATTTAAATTCAGTTTATATTACCGTTAGTATTGCACATTCTTAGTTTACTAAATAAATTAAATGTTAAGGAAGTGTATTGACTGGTTAAAGAAATCTAGATACCTTATACGTATATTCTATGTATGTACACTTATGAATATATTAGAGTGCTTCACTTCTAGACAATGTTAATTTTTATACCCAGCTGAGCAGAGCTCACAGAGTATATTAACTTTGTTCGCATAACGGTAATCCGTAACAGCATAAACTAATCGAGATAGATATAGACTTCTATATATCAAAATGATCTGGGCGAAAAAAGAAATTCATCTAGCCATGTCCGTCCGTCCGTAAACACGATAACTTGAGTACATTTTGAGGTATCCTGATGAAATTTGGTGCGAAAGTTCCTGGGCACTCATCTCAGACCGCTGTTTAAAATGAACGAAATCGGACCACAACAACGCCCACTTTTTCGATATCGAAAATTTCGAAAAAGCGAAAATGTGCGATAATTCATTACCCAAGACGGACAAAGCGATAAAAGTTGGTAGGTGCGTTGACCTTATGACGCAAAATAGGAAGTTAGTAAAATTTTAGACAATGCGCGTGGCACCGCCCACTTTTAAAAGAAGGTAATTTAAAGGTTTTGCAAGCTGTACTTTGGCAGTCGTTGAAGGTATCATGATGAAGTATGGCAGGCACGTTACACTTAATACTATATGTGTGCTAAATAAAAATTAGCAAAATCGGATGACGCACATGCCCACTTTTGAAAAAAACAATTTTTATACTCAGTTGAGCAGAGCTCACAGAGTATATTAAGTTTGATTGGATAACGGTTGGTTGTACATATATAAAGGAATCGAGATAGATATAGACTTCCATATATCAAAATAATCAGGATCGAAAAAAAAATTTGATTGAGCCATGTCCGTCCGTCCGTCCGTCCGTCCGTCCGTTAACACGATAACTTGAGTAAATTTTGAGGTATCTTGATGAAATTTGGTATGTAGGTTCCTGAGCACTCATCTCAGATCGCTATTTAAAATGAACGATATCCAACTATAACCACGCCCACTTTTTCGATATCGAAAATTTCGAAAAACCGAAAAAGTGCGATAATTCATTACAAAAGACCGATAAAGCGACGAAACTTGGTAGATGAGTTGAACTTATTACGCAAAATATAAAATTAGTAAAATTTTGGACAATGGGCGTGGCACCGCCCACTTTTTAAAGAAGGTAATTTAAAACTTTTGCAAGCTGTAATTTGGCAGTCGTTGAAGATATCATGATGAAATTTGGCAGGAACGTTACTCTTATTACTGTATGTACGCTTAATAAAAATTAGCAAAATGAGAGAAGGACCACGCCCACTTTTAAAAAAAAAATTTTTTTAAAGTAAAATTTTAACAAAAAATTTAATATCTTTACAGTATACAAGTAAATTATGTCAAGATTCAACTCCAGTAATGATATGGTGCAACAAAATACAAAAATAAAAGAAAATTTAAAAATGGGCGTGGCTCCGCCCTTTTTCATTTAATTTGTCTAGGATACTTTTAATGCCATAAATCGAACAAAAATTCACCAATCCTTTTGAAATTTGGTAGGGGCAAAGATTTTATGGCGCTAACTGTTTTCTGTGAAAATGGGCGAAATCGGTTGATGCCACGCCCAGTTTTTATACACAGTCGTCCGTCTGTCCTTCCGCATGGCCGTTAACACGATAACTTGAGCAAAAATCGTTATATCTTTACTAAACTCAGTCCACTTACTTATCTGAACCCACTTTACCTTGGTATGAAAAATGAACGAAATCCGACTATGACCACGCCCACTTTTTCGATATCGAAAATTGCGTTAAATGAAAAAAATGCCATAATTCTATACCAAATACGAAAAAAGGGATGAAACATGGTAAGGTAATTGGATTGTTTTATTGACGCGAAATATAACTTTAGAAAAAACTTTATAAAATGGTTGTGACACCTACCATATTAAGTAGAAGAAAATGAAAAAGTTCTGCAGGGCGAAATAAAACACCCTTAAAATCTTGCCAGGTATTACATATATTAATAAATTAGCGGTATCCAACCGATAATGTTCTGGGTCACCCTAGTCCACATTTTGGTCGATATCTGGAAAACGCCTTCACATATACAACTACCACCACTCCCTTTTAAAACTCTCATTAATACCTTTAATTTGATACCCAAATCGTACAAACTCATTCTAGAGTCACCCCTGGTCCACCTTTATGGCGATATCTCGAAAAGGCGTCCACCTATAGAACTAAGCCCCACACCCTTTTAAAATACTCATTAACACCTTTCTTTTGATACCCATATTGTACAAACAAATTCTAGGGTCACCCCTGCTCCACCTTTATGGCGATATCTCGAAACGGCGTCCACCTATGGAACTAAGGAATACTCCCTTTTAAATTACTCATTATCACCTTTCTTTTGATGCCCATATTGTACAAACAAATTCTAGGGTCACCCCTGGTCCACCTTTATGGCGATATCTCGAAAATGCGACCACCTATACAACAACCACCACTCCCTTTTAAAACCCTCATTAATAACTTTAATTTGATACCCATATCGTACAAACACATTCTAGAGTCACCCCTGGTCCACCTTTGTGGCGATATTCCGAAAAGGTGTCCACCTATAGAACTAAGCCTCACACCCTTTTAAAATACTCATTAACACCTTTCTTTTGATACCCATATTGTACAAACAAATTCTAGGGTCACCCCTGGTCCACCTTTATGGCGATATCTCGAAACGGCGTCCACCTATGGAACTAAGGATTACTCCCTTTTAAAATACTCATTAACACCTTTCTTTTGATACCCATATCGTACAAACAAATTCTAGGGTCACCCCTGGTCCACCTTTATGGCGATATCTCGAAACGGCGTCCACCTATGGAACTAAGGATTACTCCCTTTTAAAATACTCATTAATACCTTTAATTTGATATCCATATCGTACAAACGCATTCTAGAGTCACCCCTGGTCCACATTTATGGCGATATTTCGAAAAGGCGACCACCTATAGAACTAAGTCCCACTCCCTTTTAAAATACTCATTAACACCATTCGTTTGATGCCCATATTGTACAAACAAATTCTAGGGTCACCCCTGGTCCACCTTTATGGCGATATCTCGAAACGGCGTCCACCTATGGAACTAAGGATTACTCCCTTTTAAAATACTCATTAACACCTTTCATTTGATACCCATATCGTACAAACGCATTCTAGAGTCACCCCTGGTCCACCTTTATGACGATATCTCGAAACGGCGTCCACCTATAGAACTAAGGCCCACTCCCTTTTAAAATACTCATTAACACCTTTCGTTTGATGCCCATATTGTGCAAACGCATTCTAGAGTCACCCCTGGTCCATCTTTACGGCGATATCTCGAAAAGGCGTCCATCTATAGAACTTAGGTCCACGCCCTTTTAAAATACTCATTAATACCTTTCATTTGATACCCATATCGTACAAACGCATTCTAGGGTCAACCCTGATCCACCTTTATGGCTATATCCCTAAATGGCGTCCACCTATAGAACTATGGCCCACTCCCTCATAAAATACTCTTTAATGCCTTTCATTTGATACATATGTCATACAATCACATTCCAGGGTTTCCCTCGGTTCATTTTCCTACATGGTTATTTTCCCTTATTTTGTCACCATAGCTCTCAACTGAGTATGTAATGTTCGGTTACACCCGAACTTAACCTTCCTTACTTGTTAAGTAAAATTTTAACAAAAAATTTAATATCTTTACAGTATATAAGTAAATTATGTCAACATTCAACTCCAGTAATGATATGGTGCAACAAAATACAAAAATAAAATAAAATTTAAAATGGGCGTGGCTCCGCCCTTTTTCATTTAATTCGTCTAGAATACTTTTAATGCCATAAATCGAACAAAAATTTACTAATCCTTGTGAAATTTGGTAGGGACATAGATTCTATGACGATAACTTTTTTCTGTGAAAATGGGTGAAATCGGTTGAAGCCACGCCCAGTTGTTATATACAGTCGACCGTCTGTCCTTCCGCTCGGCCGTTAATACGATTACTTGAGCAAAAATCGATATATCTTTACTAAAAAAGGACTATAGAACTAAGGCCCACTCCGTCCGCCTATAGAACTATGGGGCACCCCCTTTTAAAATACTCTTTAATACCTTCCATTTGAAACCCATGTCATATAAACACATTCCAGGGTTACCCTAGGTTAATTTTGCTAAATAGTGATTTTCCCTTATTTTGTCGCCAAAGTTCTCAGCTGAGTATGTAATGTTCGGTTACACCCGAACTTAGCCTTCATTACTTATTAAATTTAATTAATTTCAAATATTAGGTACATTTTTTTGAAAATTGTTTGCAATTAAATGTTTTGTGCAGTTGAACTATGGCGGAATTTGTTTTACATGCCCATACGTGTCGTATGAGTAATTTTCTTCCTAGTTTAGTAAAGCCATATTAACGCCCCGATTCTAGTGTGGTAACAACATTCTTCACCACGGTAACGAAATTATGAGGCAACTTTTACACCTTTTTGGTATTCTACCCGCGAAAGTGGCCTGATAATTTTTTACCCACAAAAGTAGGTGGTTACACCGAAATAACCACACAACAGCTGTTGTTTAGAAAAAAACTGAAAAATAAAGAATTGTAAGCGCAAAGAAGTAAAGATAACAGTAAAGAAGTGTTGCCTCTTGCTATATATATTTGTTTACATTATGTACTTTCACAAAACAAATTACAATATACCTATGTAGAAACTTATCGTGCATAATATGCATACACACATCGTCACGTTTATTCGTTAGTCTCGTATCTAATAGTGAGACATTTTCGGTAAAGCGAACACGGTTGCCACACCATGTTTTCATTTGGGACCAAAACTCATCGAAAAAAAGGACAAAAGTTTTGTTTTTTTTTATTAGTATAAAATACAAAATTTTAGGATGTTTCCATATAAAATTTTACTTAAACATAGTGAAGACTTTCCTTTAATTCAAGCTGAACAAACAAATATATGTGCATGCAACCAAAAATGGTTCTATATTTTGACATAGGATAAGTCTATGTCTTTCACCAACCAAACGTTGTGAACCTAGTTTTGGTCACAAAGCTCTTGGTTCTAGCATTATGTTGTTGATTGCAATGAAATGAAATGTATATTGCAGTTAGGTTTTAGTAAGAAAATGTTCAAAATTTGCATTCTGGTGTTGCCGAACTATGTATGTGGTAAACTCAGTAAATCATAAATTAAACTAGGCGATTTTGTTAGAGCTATTTTTATAGATACTTACTTTTTCCCTTAACGTTTAAACTTCATATCAGAGCCTAGATTCAGCACGTGTGAGTTTTGATCCCAGGAAGCCCTGAGCTAGCATCTACGGGAATAATTTTATACAAAACATTTCTTCCGAAATCAAATCTCGTTTGCATTTGCTTCCTTCTGTCTTCGAGTTGAAATATTTCTTGTGCCAAGTTACTTAGTTTTCAATTACCTTGCGTGGTTTAACACTACAATAGTCCTGGAACTCCTTGAACTCATTCAGCTGGGAGAGAATGATTTAAATATCAACGTGCCATACGAGAAGTAATGCACAGAATTTCTTTGTATAAGTTTTGAAAGTGTTAGGCTCACGGCAGAGTGCTCGATATAAGCTATGCTAGGCCAGAAGCAATTTTTATTTTCATATATTTTACATAGTGTTGTATAACCCATCGAAATATCTAGCCGTTATTAATATTATTATATAACAAGAGTTTTTTTAATTAGTCGGTTACTTCATAAACAATTAACGACAATGTGTTTACCAACACTTTTATTTTTAATGCCTGGCATAAGTTATATCTCAGGTGAAATTTTATTGCTCTGGTACATTTTATTGACTGAGCAATTTTTTATGGTGAGAGTTCCATTGAAGTAAATTCAAAATTATATGGGGCTAACGAAAAAGTGGCGATTTTTTGGGCAATATTGTGAAACTTTACCTGAGTGAAAAAGAAAGAAAAGTACCAATCGTGACTACTGCCTAAGGAGGACCAAAATTGAAGAAAAGGGACCAGCGGACCAAATGGGGTTGGAATGGCCCATTTTTGGTCCAAATGGACCAAGGTGGCAACCGTGAAAGCGAAAAAAACTACCTTTCAAATTTCTTCACAAACACTGGTGAGTTTTTCGGTGATGACAGCGTTACCACATGGGCCAGAATTGCGGATAAAGGAACTGAAACGATATTCGGTTACATAATGTTCTGGGTACTATTTTACCGGTAACGCTCAGAATCGGGGCGTAAATATCAAACCTGCAGGTGTCACACTTTTTATACTCAGCGTGCTTTGCACACAGAGTATATTAACTTTGATTGGATAGCGGTTGGTAGTACAGGTATAAAGGAATAGAGATAGATATAGACTTCCATATATCAAAATAATCAGTATCGAAACAAAATTTGATTAAACCATATCCTTCCGTTAACAGGATAACTTGTGCAAATAGTGATACATATATCTTCACCAAAATCGGTACACAAGCTTACCTGTACCCAGAATAGATTGGTATTGAAAATGAGCGAAATCGGACGATAACCACGGCCACTTTTTCGATATCGAAAATTTAGAAAAATGGAAAAATTGAGATAATTCAAAAAAGAAAATACCGCTAAACTATTGAAACTTGGTAGGTGGATGGGCGTCATAAACATAACATATCTCCTAAAAAAATTTGGAATTCCGGCGTGCACCACCCACATTTAGCACAATAAAATTTGGAGGTTTAACAAGCCGGTAATCAAAAGCCATTTGAAATTTGGCTGAGACATTATCCTTGCCAAATTATATAGACTGAGTGAAGACAATCAAAATCCGTTAAAGGACACAATCACTTGTATGCATAAATGATGTTTAAAAGTGTCGCAGAATATAATAAAAAGCTATATCTTAGCGAAAAATAGTTTTGTATCAAAAATATTTCACAAGTTTTATTGTAAGAGGAAATTGAGAAATATTTTTTTTAATGGGCGGTGCCACGCCCCTATACCGATCAAGCATTACACAACATTTCTTGGAATTCAAAAAAAAAAAAAACAATTCCCTTGTAAAAAAATTCGATAAAAGTAATTTAACTGAATTGAACTGTACAATTGAAACTCACACTGAGTATATAATATTTGCTTACACCCGAAATTAGATGTCCTTACTTGTTAAGTATATAATTAAAGCTGCACACTGTGACAAGATTTTGATTTTCTCTACCATTTAATATTAAGCATTAAAGTGTCACCGTAGTGTAACGAATTTCTTATGCTATAGTTCAAATCGTTGAACTGTCGAATAAATAACTCAAATATTCAGCATTTTCAGCATATTCAGTACTATTTTACAAATAAATTACTGGCGTACTTCATTTGCAACATTTTAAAATGAACTATTTGACTATACCTCGACATGAGCTGCTTTTATATACTCAGTTGCCTCTTTCGATCATTTCTCCTATGGTGTCAAATTTTCTCGCACAGCCTTCTCGAATAATTGCCTATTCATTTCTCGTTTCTGTATAGCATATTGGAATTGCCTTTATACTTTGATATGCGTAAGTAATATCCTATTCGCTCTTTGTTACTGTGTATGTGTGGGAGTAACGATGCCTTCCTTCTAAGCTGCTTATAACATGTATATGTGACTGTTCTCTATTTCTCCTTCGCTCTTAGGGGATCTTTACATACACATATGTCTGAAGTACTCTCTGTTGCCTTCAATGTATGTGTGAGTGAGTATAAACCCTGCTGTTAATGTAGTCCAGCATTTATTACTAGCGGCATAGTGACGTATCGAAACTGCTTATATTCGCCGCAAAATTTTTAAATAAAGTAGTCGTGTAAATGTAAGGGTGGTGCTGCTTATGATTTTTTCTTAAAATAATTTAATATTTAGAAAATGCTCTACGGCCCATTCTGAGCTTAATATACTTTGGATCTTACACTGATTTTCATCGTGTGTTCGAAATACGGTTCAAATTCATTATGTATTTAGAAATTTGTCCTTCACAAGCCTTTAAAACGAAGTTAGCCGACTGATGCAAATTTTTGCTTAGCAGCGCATTGAGCTTTTCATACTTTTTGTACAAAATAATTTTTCTTAAATTTTCTCGTTTAGCAACCGAGGTTCACTTGCAGCACGGCTTTTTTTTAACTACTTAGAGTAAGCTTCTCATGCGGAGTTAAGCTCATATAATTGTTGCACATTTCAAAGTTAGCTCTCTGTTAAAAGATTCTGCAAGAGGATTTTGTGCAATTAGCTTTTAAAATTTTATACATTAAAAAATCATAATTTTTGTTGTAGCAAACAAATAATTTCCTATAGCTCAAACATTCAAACATAAAAGGAAAGTTCTAAGAAAGACACAAGTTGTACACACAATGCTTGAGCTAGATAGGTTAGAGTTTATTCTATGTCCAAGTCGAAGTAGGGCAGGTACTTCATGGATAGTTGCGTTCCTTCCTTGCAATAGGCGCTGATTGAGCTTCAACTCTGCTATTCTTCACCCTTACGAATATCGACGATTTATTGACGGTCGGATAAAAAGTATTTAAGGTCTAATTAGTTACATTCATTCATTTTTGTCCTTACCTGCTGTTAAATGTCATTATGTATAAGTGTCATAAGGGGACCTCCTAGGAAGTTCTTGGAATGATATCATGGTAAAATTGTATATAAAAGTCATCGATATATTAAACTTATCTTGCCTAAAAGCAAAATCACGTTCAAATATTGTATAACCGATACCGTAGACTTATTGCGTGATAATATTAAGTTTCGTAAAGTGAAACAAAGGGAAAAAATTAGGAGGTATCCATTTATTTCGGACCAGAGCCCACCAGTAATAGTGTTGCTAGAGATGGGACTTGATCGTATCCAAACAATACCTTGGTAAAACCGATTGAGGTGATGAGATTAAACATATAGTGCACTTAATTTTTATTTATTACCCTAATGTATATCTCTCAATATACGTATCTGCATTATGGCTTCCATTACTTCGAACATTTTATAGGATCGCATTGATATATTCGGATTATTGGATATTACTGAAAAGTTCGTTTTAAAGATCTGTAAAGAAATTTTCCATCAGATGGGAGATTTTGCAATATCAACGTCGAAATGCATATACACTGTGCAAGCACAAGTTAGCTAGAATTAAATTTACATACATACCCATGCATACAAATATATAAATTCATAGAAGGAAATAGTTTCGCGCCAAAATCTGAAATGAAAAAAATACATACATATATATCCAGTTAAGTGCCAAAGTACTCCCACTTTGAACCAATGTTACCGGCAAACTATTTGCACTAGAGTTGGGTCGTTTCGTTCTGAACTTTTTCAATTGACCGGGTCTCTCAACTGAACAAGTGAACTAGATCTTCGATTTCGGTTCTTTTTGTTCTTTTAGTTCATTTGTTCTTTTAGTTCGTTTTATCTAATGTTATTCTTTCTCTCTTCTTGTTCGCGAACATTGTAAATTCATACATATATACGCAGAAATTCACAGTGAGCACGAATGTCGACGATGCCACTTACACTAAAGATATGTGTGGCCATCTTTGTGTGTGGCACTGCTAAAACAATGTATGTATGGACTATTTATGAAAAACATGTTTTGTAAATATCTAATTATTACATTTATTAAACTTGAAAAGTTCATATTTATGTACAATTTGTGTCTGTACTCTTTCAATTTCCTGAATCTTCAAAAATTTGTAACTTTTTTTCAAGTTAATTATACATATACATATATAAACTTATTTATTCATTACTCATTTAAATATACGTACACAAAGCATTGCTGCATACACACCCCCATCTATACCTTGTTGCCTTTTTTCGCGGGTGCGAGCAGCAGTGATCAAATTTGCTTGAAAAAAAGAACAGATGAACAAAAAGAACAACTTGTTCGTTCATCAGAAAATGAACGAAAGATTCGAATCTCTGAAATGAACGAAAAAGCACAACTCTAATTTGCACGCCTGCTACAATGAAATGTTAGAATGCTTCCGCTAGTTGGATTTGTTTGCAACAAGTTCGATGGAACTTTAGTTGCTTATACAAATTGGACTATTGTTGGATAGGTACAGCATTAGCCGTGTTTTTTTAACACGCGCGTATACGTTTCGTTTGCGCGTGTTAAAAAACGCCTATCTTCGCTTAGATAATGCTTAGGAGACCCATCTAGCGGCTGTGGATAAACAACTAGCTACAGCAACAGGGTGTACCGAAAAGCGGAGACGCAACGCTCTGATGGCCATAGGGTATAACATATAGCTGAATCAGTTGCGATGAATTGCGGACACACATAGAATACATAGAATTAGTGTAGAGGGTGAAACAAAGACACATATTTCAGTTACATCTGAGTATAATGCGTATTGAAATTTAGTAGGACAAAATTTATGCACAACAATTTCAGAGGTGTATTTATAGTTTGTCGACTAGCAGTCAATATAAAGTTTAAGCGTAAACGGATATACGCGTGTTAAAAAACACGGCTATTAAAACAAAACTTATATTCAGTGTTAGGACTTTAAAGTGTAGGAAATATTTTAAAGTTGGTTATGTTTATATCCAGCTGTACGTGTATACGGGGTATTATAACTTTGATTGGATAACGGTTGGTTGTACAGGTATAAAGGAATGTTTTTTGAAGAAAAATTAACGAAATTGTTTAAGGACCACGCCCACTTTTATATAAAAGATTTTTGAAAGGGTTGTGGACGAATAAAATAAGCTACATCTTTGCAAAAAGGGCTTTATATCAATGGTATTTCATTTCCCAATTGGATTTATAATAATAAATAGGAAAAATTTCAGATTTGAAAAAAATGGGTGTGGCACGGCCCCTTTTGTGACTAAGCAATTTTCTATGTAAGCACACAAAACAAACAACAACAGCATTTCAAGTGTACATCTGGGTATGTAATGTTCGGTTTCACCCGAACTTAGACTTCCTTACTTGTTTTAATATGTACTATTTATTAGGTTAAGTTAGGTTAAAGTCGCTGCCCGTCTGAAATGTGAGGGACACACTTAGGCTGGCTGGCCAATTGTGATACCACTGCTTGGGCTATAGCCCTTCCTCCTTTAGATGTGTAAGAATTTGAACGAATTTGTCCTTCTAATGTAGCGTAGGATATATTCGATTTTCGCTGAGCCAAGTTCTGCTAAGCAGTCGATGAAATACTTATTCAGACATTTCATAAGTATACTGCCCAGAGCAGGGCATCTACAGAGAAAGTGTTCGGACGATTTCTGTCTCCTCTTCGTCCCTGCAGCTCCAACAAAAATCGTTGGTACGAATTCCCATGCGTTCGCCGTGTATTACCATCAGGTAGAGGCCCGTTAGTATCCCGATCAGTGGACCTAAGGAAACAGGGTTGAGGTTAATGAGGAACTTAGTTCGATTCTCATTTATGCGAGGCCACGTTTTTTTCGACACCTCGCATGTGGGTTCCAGCGTCCATCTGGAATTTCCCTTCTTGGTGAAAAATGTTGTGAGCCAGTATTTGCACGAAGCAAGAGGGGAGCAATGTCCTTCAGCTGGCTTAGCTCTGTCTGTTCAGTAGCCTTCCTCGATAGTTCATCGGCAGCACACATACTACAGCTGTCTCGCACCGTGATGCAAGTTCGTTTAGGGTCTGTCTGTATTCTGTTGCTAATTTCGATGAAGTGCTCTTGCCTTCGAGGGCTTTTATTACCGCTTGACTGTCAGAGTAAATTGCTACTGATGTGGGATTTTCAGATAACAGCCAATGGGCGGCCCCATTATTGCAGTTAATTCCGCCTTCAAGACACTACAATCACTTGACAGCCCTATGCTTAGGGAAAGAAAGAAAGAAAGATCCTCTGAATAGATTCCACCACCTACGTTGCCATTTAGCTTGGAGCCATCTGTGAAGATCCCCTACGTGCCTCTCTGGGATTCTGATTCAAAACTAGTTGTCTATAGAGAGGAGAGATATGATGTAATCTAGTTGATGTAATTTTTGGGGATGGTTCGCAAAATGCTGGTATGGCCACATCTGATGTCCCTCCAGGGCAGGAACGTGTTCAGCCTCACTGCGTAGCAGCTTGATTGGAGTTTGCCATACAGGTCTACCGGAAGGAGTTTGAGCATGACGTCTAGGGCCTTTGTGGGTGTGGACGGGAGTGTCCCTGAGGTGAGCATTGCTGCTGACCATTGTACCCTAGTCATCCTTGAAACAAAACTTTTCCTTTTTATTAAATAGCAGATAACTGTTAACATTCCTCTCGTCTCCTCTTCCTACTTCTGCACAATATCTCCCTCCCTTTGGTCGTCTTCCTCACCTAAACATAGTACATGCAGTGTACTACAATAATTGCTGGTTGAGCTTAAAATACGAAGAGCTGGCGAGAACGCATCATCCACTAACGAAACATAGAAAATAATGGAACACAGAGTGAAGAGGAGAAGCAAAGCCCAATTCTCAAATGTAGGCAGACCAATTTTCGCGCTCAATATAGTCTGCCGACAAATCTAGTTTTTTATAAAAATATATTTCTTTTAACAACAGAAAATATGCATATGTATAAACAATATTCCTTCTTTGCTACAAAAGGGAATTTCTCGGGCCTTATTTTTTATATTTCGGGAGACGTTACAAATTTAGGAAAACAGGGGATTACTTCCCAAAAATACCGGTATTTTTCAGACCCCCACCCTAGAAAGAAAATAGGGAAATATGTATTACTGTATGACAGAGCGCAGAAGAGGGGATAAGGTATTAGGAGATAAACGTAAAGGTTAAAAAGAAAAGTATAGCGTAGGGGTAGAGAAAGAAGTAAAGGAAGGAAAGAATTTAAAAAATGACAAGTTAAATGAAATTAAACTTATAAAAGAGCGAAAATAATATGCATAACTCTAACTGAGTATACCCAGACACCTGGCCATTCCAACACACATGCGATTGAAGAGGCCCCACTTCTCAGTGATTTAGGATCTAGTGCCTCCTCTCCTATATTTAGTCGATATGATATATATAAAGTCCTGTGGAGTAGAAAGTAAGGAAAACTAATTCACTAATCTCCATTATTTTTTTTTAAGAAATATAAATATAAGTTTGACCTGCTTCATCTAGGAAAACCTCGCATTTTACAGAGGTTATAAGGTAGACAGTAAACATACATATAGGGCTCTGCAGAATATAAAATATCGATAAGAAAAAAATAATTTTACATTTAATTCCCTATAAGGCTAATGTTATAAGGTAGAAAAAATCAATAAAAATAATAATTTTACAATAATTCCCTTTAGAGTAGTAAATATCGATAAAAACAATGTAGAAAATAGAAACATAGAAAACATAAATCAAAATAATAAAAATAAGGAAATTATAATACATAAAAATAAACTTAAACTCATAGAATAAGAGCACTCTAATTTTGTAAACACAAAGAAAATTTTTATTGTATGCACAAGAAAAATACAATAATAAAACAAAACAAAAGAGAAAAACAAAGGTAAACTATTCTTTGGAAATCAAGCTAAATGTCATAAAATACTGACACACAAAAAAAAAAAAGCAACAAACAAAGTAAACAAAAACGGATTCAAAAATTAATAGTATAACTTGAGTAACCATAGATAATTCGTGCACAAAATTATATATGTCTACACCTTCAAAGGCGGATGGTGTAGCATACAATCATTAAGTTATTCATTCATTTGTACAAACATATATTTCGAGCCATTTTGGAATGTCTTAAAATGCATTGGCTCTTACATACATATTAATACATTTGTATATACATATATTTTGGCTAGCTTTGGTAAGACCTGAGATTCATTGACACATTCATTCATTTGTACAAACATATATTTTCTACACGCCACGGTAACTACGCCGTGCATCGTCTGGTAACTTGAACCTTGCTATGTTACTGTTTAAAGCTTTCTCGCCACAAGCCTTTACCTGTATACAAATTATTAACATGATGTATTTATGCTTGCGTTGTAGATTCCACAGCTAATTTTATTTGGGCTTAGAATACAGTTCCAAGGGAACCGAAGGTATATGTATGTAATAGACTTAGTTTGTAAGTATTAGTGTAAGTAGGCACTTAACTTATAAAAATTTTGTATAAAAGAAAAAGCTTTTTAATAAAGAACTCAATTCCGTCTGGTGCCGCTAAATTAGCACTACACCAAATTCAATCTATTTTTTATCTCAATTATTACAATCATCTCCGCAAGCATTATGAGGAAATAATACGGCACAAAGCACAAGAGATCCTCAGTGATGTCCGAAAAAAAAAAAGTGTCGCACCTCTATGCCAATAATTGCACGGCGATCCCCGTTCTGAAAGTAAAATATCCTTAACTAGCAATAAAGGAAAGCAAACTCCCCAGGCAGACGCGCGTCACTCTAGCTCAACTTCGGTCTGGATACTGTGATAAGTTAAACTCTTACCTATCCAGAATCAGCCCAACTTACATATATTCAATTACAATTTGGAACTAACGCCTGCAACAACTCTTTCTCTCTGGTGCACCCCTGTTGAAACTTAAAATTTCTGCGAATTTACGTTTGAGGATATTGCACTTTTTGAATGGGGCAAAGCACTGCTACAACAACAACAACAGCAGCAGTCAAAAATTGCTTTCTGTCCCACCCCTTGCTTGACACTAGCCATGTTTTTTAACACGCGTATATCCGTTTACGCTTAAACTTTATATTGACTGCTAGTCGACAAACTATAAATACACCTCTGAAATTGCTGCGCATAAATTTTGTCCTACTAAATTTAAATACGCATTATACTCAGATGTAACTGAAATATGTGTCTTTGTTTCACCCTCTACACTAATTCCATGTATTCTATGTGTGTCCACAATTCATCGCAACTGATTCAGCTATATGTTATACCCTATGGCCATCAGAGCGTTGCGTCTCCGCTTTTCGGTACACCCTGTTGCTGTAGCTAGTTGTTTAACCACAGCCGCTAGATGGGTCTCCTAAGCATTATCTAAGCGAAGATAGGCGTTTTTTAACACGCGCAAACGAAACGTATACGCGCGTGTTAAAAAACACGGCTACTATTTCACCATCAGGTTGCAATATTCACAATCAACGGGTGGGATCAACTTTTTTTTTTGACCTTCAGTATATAGTAAGTTGAACAATTTAAGAATAGTCCAGAATGGATGAATAGCCCGCTTTACCTCGGTGACGTTTCACCAAGAGAACACTTTATTGTAAACTTTTTCAAAAGTGAGCTCGCCTCTCATATGATGTACGCACAGCCACTGCGAAACTTCACGTTAGTGGTCGTTCCCAAAATGAGTAAATAAAATCTGCATGCTACCATACTAATACAATATATATAGATTACACATTAACTTCCAGTTTCCTGCGGCACCAGGTTTTATAGACCATTCGGATTTACACAACTGATACGCTGCGTGACAGCTTGCTACCTTTGAATAATCGTATCTTACTCTGGATTGGGTACCCGTGGTTTATGGGTAGTTTTTGACGACTGTAACTCCTGCCGTGGATATATTCTAAACCCAAATACGCAGGGTAAGAAGGAGGAAAAGAAACGTTCGAAACGAGTATGTACGCTTTCATTCTCACCTGTTGATTTTGCAAAAATACGTTCATAGGAAAGAGTTTTTCGAACGGGACAACGTGCGCCGGGTCTGTTTGTTATTTAAAGCAACAAGTCTTACATATCTACCGTAAAACTTTGTAATTTGGTAAGAACTTAGATGCAAGAAGGTAATGATTTACCATATTACATGATGATACCATATTACATATTCCCCTTCCAATTGATCATCTCTTTACTTACAAATAATGCAATTTAATTAAAATTTCTGTGCAACAATACAAAAAAAAATGAAAATTGTTGTTGTTTTTTAAGTATCATATGATAAATCAATGACTAATTCTATTACATATTACAAATCTAACAAGTAATTAATACATTTTAGAGAGAAATGCAGAGAAAACAAAGCGGAGAGATTTGCTGATAGACATTATTTATTGAATAGATAAGAGCATATTCAGTTTACATATATATTTTTTTATTAACTAACAAACAATTGGTATGGAAGATTGAAAAAGCACTTGACCATGACTCTGACTCCCTTGCAAATGCATTGCCATTGTATATAAGACAGAAACGACATAAATTATTCAGAAGTGTGAAGATATTTCTAAGTGCATAAGGAGATACTGTGGAACTGGAAGGATAAAAAAGATTGTATTTGAATATGAATAGTAAGAAAGTAAACTATAGGTGTTTGTATAAGTACCTACATACATATATATTTATATGTATATGGGGTATTCCATCTCATTTCGACCAATTTTGAACCCGACCCCTTTAGAATTGGCGAAAGTTTTTCTTCTTTTTCTAGCTTACGAAAGACTTTTTCAGAATTTTTTCAAATTTTTTCATTCAACTCAAAATAAAGGTATGAATTTTTAAAAAACACCGTTTTGTTTTCAAAATGCTATAACTTTTTCAAAAATTGACCATTTGGGATCTTTTGAAAGTTTTTATACTCAGTTGAGCAGAGCTCACAGAGTATATTAACTTTTATTGGATAACGGTTGGTTGTACAGGTATAAAGGAATCGAGATAGATATAGACTTCCATATATCAAAATCATCAGTATCGAAAAAAAATTTGATTGAGCCATGTCCGTCCGTCCGTCCGTCCGTCTGTCCGTTAACACGATAACTTGAGTAAATTTTGAGGTATCTTGATGAAATTTGGTACGTAGATTCCTGGGCACTCATCTCAGATCGCTATTTAAAATGAACGATATCGGAATATAACCACGCCCACTTTTTCGATATCGAAAATTTCGAAAAACCGAAAAAATGCGATAATTCATTGCCAAAGGTGGTTAAAGCGATGAAACTTGGTAGATGGGTTGACGTTATGACGCAGAATAGAAAATTAGTAAGACAATGGGCGTGGCACCGACCACTTTTACAAGAAGGTAATTTAAAAGTTTTGCAAGCTGTAATTTGGCAGTCGTTGAAGGTATCCTGATGAAATTTGGCAGGAACGTTACTACTATTACTATATATGTTCTGAATAAAAATTTTAAAAAAAAATTTTTTTAAATTCAAATTTTCACAAAAAATTTAATATCTTTACTGTATATTAGTAAATTAAGTCAAAATTCAACTCCAGTAATGATATGATGCAACAAAATACAAGAATAAAAGAAAATTTCAAAATGGGCGTGGCTCCGCCCATTTTCATTTAATTTGTCTAGGATGCTTTTAATGCCATAAGTCGAACAAAAATTTACCAATCCTTCTCAAATTTGGTAGGGCATAGATTCTATGACGGTAATTGTTCTCTGTGAAAATGGGCGAAATCGGTGGAAGCCACGCCCAGTTTTTATACACAGTCCACCGTGTGTCCTTCCGCTCGGCCGTTAACACAATAACTTTATCTTGGTATAAAAAATGGCCGAAATCCGACCATAACCACGCCCACTTTATCGATATCGAAAATTACGAAAAATAAAAAAAAAAATGCCATAATTCTATACCAAATACGAAAAAAGGGATGAAACATGGTAACTTGATTGGTTTATTGACGCAAAATATAACTTTGGAAAAAACTTTGTAAAATGGGTGTGACACCTACCATATTAAGTAGAAGAAAATGAAAAAGTTCTATAAGGCGAAATCAACAGCCCTTGGAATCTCGGCAGGAATACTGTTAGTGGTATTGCATATATAAATAAATTAGCAGTACCCGACAGATGAGATTCTGGATCACCTGGTTCACATTTTGGTCGATATCGCGAGAACGACTTCACATATACATCTAAGGGCCACTCGCTTTTAAAACCCTTATTAATACCTTTAATTTGATATCCATATCGTACAAACACATTCTAGAGTCACCCCTGGTCAACCCTAATGGCGATACCTCGAAAAGGCGTCCACCTATAGACCTAATGCCCACTCCCTCTTAAAATGCTCAGTAACATCTTTCGTTTGATACCCATATCGTACAAACATTCTAGAGTCACCCCTGTCCCACCCTAATGGCGATATCTCGAAAAGGCGTCCACCTATAGACCTAATGTCCACTCCCTCTTAAAATGCTTAGTAACATCTTTCGTTTGATACCCATATCGTACAAACATTCTAGAGTCACCCCTGGCCCACCCTAATGCCGATATCTCGAAAAGGCGTCGACCTATAGACCTAATGCCCACTCCCTCTTAAAATGCTCAGTAACACCTTTCATTTGATTCCCATATCGTACAAACACATTCTAGAGACACCCCTGGTCCACCTTTATGGCGATATCTCGAAACGGCCTCCACCTATGGAACTAAGGATCACTATTTTTCAAAATACTCATTAGCATCTTTCATTTGATACCCATATCGTACAAACATATTCTAGGGTCACCCCTGGTCCACCTTTATGGCGATTTCTCGAAAAGGCGTTCACCTACCGAACTAAAGCCCATTCCCTTTTAAAATACTTATTACCACCTTTCATTTGATACCCATATCATACAAACACATTCTAGAGTCACCCCTGGCCCACCCTAATGGCGACATTTCGAAAAGGCGTCCACCTATAGACCTAATGCCCACTCCCTCTTAAAATGCTCAGTAACACTTTTCGTTTGATACCCATATCGTACAAACATTCTAGAGTCACCCCTGGCTCACCCTAATGGCGATATCTCGAAAAGGCGTCCACCTATAGACCTAATGCCCACTCCCTCTTAAAATGCTCAGTAACACCTTTCATTTGATTCCCATATCGTACAAACACATTCTAGAGACACCCCTGGTCCACCTTTATGGCGATATCTCGCAACGGCCTCCACCTATGGAACTAAGGATCACTCCTTTTCAAAATACTCATTAACATCTTTCATTTGATACCCATATCGTACAAACACATTCTAGAGTCACCCCTGGTCCACCTTAATGGCGATATCTCGAAAAGGCGGCCACCGATAGATGTAAGGCCCACTCCCTCTTAAAATGCTCAGTAACACCTTTCATTTGATACCCATATCGTAGAAACAAATTCTAGAGTCAGCCCTGGTCCACCTTTATGGCGATATCCCTAAATGGCGTCCATCCATAGAACTATGGCCTACTCTCTCTTAAAATACTCTTTAATGCCTTTCATTTGATACATATGTCATACAACCACATTCCAGGGTTACCCTAGGTTCATTTTCCCACCATGTAGGAAAATTTTTCCTTATTTTGTTTCCATAGCTCTCAACTGAGTATGTAATGTTCGGTTACACCCGAACTTAGCCTTCCTTACTTGTTTTTTTGCAATTTTTCAGTTTTTCGATATTTTTCGAATTTTGCCATTTTTTCTCTCTCTCTTTTCGGAAAAAATACAAAAAAATTTTTAAAGTTTCCTTTGTAATTTTTCAGTTTTTCGAGAGTTTTCGAATTTCGCCATTTTTTTCTCATAAAAAACTTCAATCAATTCTGCAATCATCTACACTAATCCCGGAGTGGGCCGATTATTATTATTTTTTATTTAATTGAAAAAAAAAAAAACTTAAAAAATTTTTTTGTACTTTTTCCGAAAAGTACATTTAAAAACAAATTTAAAAAAAAACAAGTAAGGAAGGTTAAGTTCGGGTGTAACCGAACATTACATACTCAGTTGAGAGCTATGGTGACAACATAAGGGAAAATAACCATGTAGGAAAATGAACCGAGGGAAACCCTGGATTGTGTATCAAATGAAAGGCGTTAAAGAGTATTTTATGAGGGAGTGGGCCATAGTTCTATAGGTGGATGCCATTTAGGGATATAGCCATAAAGGTGGATCAGGGTTGACTCTAGAATGCGTTTGTACGATATGGGTTTCAAATGAAAGGTGTTAATGAGTATTTTAAAAGGGAGTAATCCTTAGTTCCATAGGTGGACGCCATTTCGAGATATCGCCACAAAGGTGGACCAGGGGTGACCCTAGAATTTGTTTGTACAATA
The DNA here is from genome assembly GCF_040869045.1 of Eurosta solidaginis. NCBI lineage: Eukaryota > Metazoa > Arthropoda > Insecta > Diptera > Tephritidae > Eurosta > Eurosta solidaginis. The sequence continues at coordinate 222,958,154 of NC_090322.1, read as the reverse complement.
TGGGTATCAAAAAAAAGGTGTTAATGAGCCTTTTAAAAGGGAGTAATCCTTAGTTCCATAGGTGCACGCCGTTTCGAGATATCGCCATAAGGTGACCAGGGGTGACCCTTGAATTTGTTTGTACAATATGGGCATCAAACGAAAGGCGTTAATGAGTATTTTAAAAGGGAGTGGGCCTTAGTTCTATAGGTGGACGCCGTTTCGAAATATCGCCATAAAGGTGGACCAGGGGTGACTCTAGAATATGTTTGTACGATATGGGTATCAAATTAAAGGTGCTAATGAGTATTTTAAAAGGGAGTAATCCTTAGTTCCATAGGTGGACGCGGTTTCGATATATCGTCATAAAGGTGGACCAGTGGTAACCCTAGAATTTGTTTGTACAATATGGGTATCAAAAGAAAGGTGTTTATGAGTATTTTAAAAGGGAGTAATCCTTAGTTCCATATGTGGACGCCGTTTCGAGATATCGCCATAAAGGTGGAGCAGGGGTGACCCTAGAATTTGTTTGTACAATATGGGTATCAAAAGAAAGGTGTTAATTAGTATTTTAAAAGGGAGTGGGCCTTTGTTCTATAGGTGTTCGCCTTTTCGAGATATCGCCATAAAGGTGGACCAGGGGTGACTTTAGAATATGTTTTTAAGATATGGGTATCAAATGAAAGGTGTTAATAAGTATTTTAAAAGGGCGTGGGGCTTAGTTCTATAGGTGGACGCCTTTTCGAGATATCGCCATAAAGGTGGACCAGGGGTGACTCTAGAATGAGTTTGTACGATATGGGTATCAAATTAAAGGTATTAATGAGAGTTTTAAAAGGGAGTGGTGTGAAGGCGTTTTCCAGATATAGACCAAAATGTGGACCAGGGTGACCCAGAACATCATCTGTTGGATACAGCTAATTTATTTATATATGTAATACCTGCCAAGATTTTAAGGGTTTTTTATTTCGCCCTGTAGAACTTTTTCATTTTCTTCTACTTAATATGGTAGGTGTCACAACCATTTTATAAAGTTTTTTCTAAAGTTATATTTCGCGTCAATAAAACAATCCAATTACCTTACCATGTTTCATGCTTTTTTTCGTATTTCGTATAGAATTATGGGATTTTTTCATTTTTCGTAATTTTCGATATCGAAAAAGTGGGCGTGGTCATAGTCGGATTTCGTTCATTTTTCATACCAAGATAAAGTGAGTTCAAGTAAGCACGTGAACTAAGTTCATTAAAGATATGTCGATTTTTGCCCAAGTTATCGTGTTAACGGCCATGCGGAAGGACAGACGGACGCCTGTGTATAAAAACTGGGCGTGGCATCAACCGATTTCGCCCATTTTCACAGAAAACAGTTATTGTCATAAAATCTATGCCCCTACCAAATTTTAAAAGGATTGGTTAATTTTTGTTCGACTCATGGCGTTAAAAGTATCCTAGACAAATTAAATGAAAAAGGGCGGAGCCACGCCCATTTTGAAATTTTCTTTTATTTTTGTATTTTGTTGCACCATATCATTACTAGAGTTGAATGTTGACATAATTTACTTATATACTGTAAAGATATTAAATTTTTTGTTAAAATTTTACTTTAAAAAAATTTTTTTTTTAAAAGTGGGCGTGGTCCTTCTCCGATTTTGCTAATTTTTATTAGGCGTACATATAGTAATAGAAGTAACGTTCCTGCCAAATTTCATCAAGATATCTTCAACGACTGCAAAACTTTTAAATTACCTTCTTTTAAAAGTGGGGGGTGCCACGCCCATTGTCCAAAATTTTACTAATTTTCTATTCTGCGTCATAAGTTCAACTCATCTACCAAGTTTCGTCGCTTTAGCTATCTTTTGTAATGAATTATCGCACTTTTTCGGTTTTTCGAAATTTTCGATATCGAAAAAGTGGGCGTGGTTATAGTCCGATATCGTTCATTTTAAATAGCGATCTGAGATGTGTACTCAGGAACCTGCATACCAAATTTCATCAAGATACCTCAAAATTTACTCAAGTTATCGTGTTAACGGACGGACGGACGGACGGACGGACGGACGGACATGGCTCAATCAAATTTTTTTTCGATCCTGATTATTTTGATATTTGGAAGTCTATATCTATCTCGATTCCTTTATATATGTACAACCAACCGTTATCCAATCAAACTTAATATACTCTGTGAGCTCTGCTCAACTGAGTATAAAAAGATCCCAAAGGGTCAATTTTTGAAAAAGTTATAGCATTTTGAAAATAACACCGTTTTTTTTTTTAAATTCATAACTTATTTTGAGTTGGAAAACGGTGTTTGTTTCAAAATGCTATAACTTTTTCAAAAATTGACCGTTTGGGATCTTTTTTTTTTTTTAATTTGTTTTTAAATGTACTTTTCGGAAAAAATACAAAACAATTTTTAAAGTTTTTTTTTTTCAATTAAATAAAAAAAAAAAAAATAATCGGCCCATTCCGGGATTAGTGGGGATGATTGCAGAATTGATTGAAATTTTTTATGAGAAAAAAAAAAATGGCGAAATTCAAAAAATCTCGAAAAACTGAAAATTTACAAAAAAAAAATTTAAACATTTTTTTTGTATTTTTTCCGAAAAGTACATTTAAAAACAAATTAAAAAAAAAGATCCCAAATTGTCAATTATTGAAAAAGTTAAAGCATTTTGGAAAAAAAAACGGTGTTTTTTTTTTAATTCATAACTTTTTTTGAGTTGGATGAAAAAATTTGAAAAAATTCTGAAAAACGTCTTTCGTAAGCTAGAAAAAGAAGAAAAACTTTCAGCCAATTCTAAAGGGGTCGGGTTCAAAATTGGTCGAAATGGGATGGAATACCCCATATATATTTGTCTGTCTTGGCAATACGTACGCTATGAAGGTCAAAACCAATTTACCTCTGTCTTCTGTATTAAGGGTCCGTTATTGCTGTCGTGTAGAATGCCAATGAGCTTTACTTTATCTGATGGTACCAGCGATATCCCTCGAATAGAAGGTAGGATGGATGCAGGAATTAACATCTCCTCACAATCAGGAGCACATTATTGGGGTTTTCAGCTAGTCCACAGAAGTGGTGTGAGTCCACCGTACCCAGGCAAGGTTAGGTTGAACCGGCCAGTCCATGAGCACCTCACATAGACTGAATGAGTCCGTAGTATTACCAGAAGTTTGTTTGATGACCAACTGAAAAACCTAATCAAAACCAGGAGCTATGTTGTAAAATAGCTCCGTTCTCTTGGCAAATACTAGAAGCTTTCTAGAACCTATATACGTCATTTGCTGCTTCTAGATTTGACATCTGTATTACTTCATATAGCTGGAGTCTTAGCCCGGCAAGCACAGAGCACGAGCAGGAAACGTGTTCGGTCGTCACCTCCTCCAACACGCACTTCCAACATCTGTTATCACTGACCAGGCCTAGCATAAAAGCATGTGATGCCAGAGGGCAGTGTCCAGTCAGAATACCCGTCATAGGTCTACAGTCCTCTCTTTTTAATGATAGGAGCAACTTTGTTAGTCTAAGGTTGTAAGACTTACACATAATCTTCGACAATTTACAGCCGCACGCTTGAACCCACACCTTCCCCGCTTGATCAGTCAGGTGCAGCTCTCATCTTTCCTTATTCGCGCCCAATCTAGTTGGGACGTCTACGAAGCAAGCTTCAAGGGATGCACCCTTTTTATCTAGTCCATCCGAGATTTCATTCCCATCTATTCCCATATGCCCTGGGTCCTGATAAAGATGTATGGATTGCTTACACAAAAACACACTTTAAGATGCTGTGCTATGCGAGATTAATGCCTTAATTGCAGCTTGGCTGTCAATATAAAAGTCAACATGGCTGCAGTTTAAGCTATATTCTTCTAGTGCTTCTTTAGGTTTGGTTACGTCTAATACTTCCGGCTGAAATGCGCTGCAGTGATTTCGCAGCTTGTAGGATATCTTTGTTTTCGGATCAGCACAGTATAGCATCGGTGAGCAGATGTATCACCTCGTCCTCTATTTGGACACCCTTGCGCCCACATTCCACCTTTTTTTGTGATTTTAAAAGCCCCTACGAAGCGCAGGTAGCGAGTCAAATAGTATATTCGTCTTGAAATTGATGACGCTGTACTACTATGGCCGTATGGTCGGCGCTCAAGCTGCCTCGATGCACTGAGCCTCGTACCCGTACTCAGGCGTCCCTGAAAAAAGTCACTAACATCTCCTGTTTTTGAAACAACAGCTAGTCTACAGGACTTAGACTCCATAAGCAAGTTATCCTTGCGAAAAGTCATACAATATGTAATAAAAGGTTTCCAAAAAGCCAAACGGGTTGACGACGAAGAGCCTCCCTTGTTGAAGAGCCTCCCTTGTTGAGTTGCTTCCTTACTAAGCCTAAACCGCTTCGAATTCCTCCATTTGAAGTGATTCCAAAACAGAGAACTCCCTGGGTATCGCTGATTATTGCTGAGATGACCACTTTGCAATTCAGTATCGACTCCCACACTCCCTCTATTCCTCTTTTTTGGGTCGAATCCTAATAGTTATTTTCGACGATTTTCTTCTTTATGTAAAAGGGTCATATTTGTTGGTTTATCCCTTCTTTCCCGCTACGAGATTTTTCCGATTGCTCATCTGACTGCAAAGCCTTCATGTGCCATCGGTTCGCGTTTCATATAGGACCTAATATCAGTAGTCTTAAACCGCTAATTTTTATTCGTTTGCTGTTTCGATACGCCTCTCAGCACGTCGGCTGTTCAAATAGTCACTTGTCACTCCGTTGTTAGCGCGGCCTTTGCCTTTCGTCTTTCCACACTGAAGCTCACCGCAATAATGTACGCCATCTTCGCTACCTAATTCGTGCTGTCTTCTTCTATTCTTGGTTTTCCCTGCCCTTTTTCTTATCATCCTTCTTGCAATTCCTTTTGTTTATAGAGTAAAATGTTTCATTCAAAACTGCTGTCTGAACCCAATTGTGCACTCGTAATTAGTCTTCTCATACTCGACAGATTCCTTTAACAGCCTTGTTAATCCAATAAGCCCACGCGTATTAAGCTTTCTCTAGCTACGTTGGGAATTTTGTTGAATCCGTTCGAGTCACACATATAGTTTTTTTTCAACTGTTGTTTCTCTTTCTTTCATGGTATGTTATAAGCATCAGGATTTTATCTTGATAGTTTACTAAAATGCGGAGACAAGGAGCATTTAGAATATTTAGGATTTTCAAAAATTTTTGCAAGCAATTTAATACATCCTATGTAGTTCAAGTACATACGTACATATATGGAAGTCAAGTAGCATGAGTAAATAAAGTCACCCCAGCGGGTTAGGGGGCTTAGAATATACCCGCGGTATGCCTGTCGTAAGAAGCGACTAAAATACCAAATTTATTCAAGGGGTTGGCAGCGCAATATATAGCTTCTCCAACCCAATTGTCAATCACACCTATGGCTCTGGCGACCCAAGCTCCTCATGGATCTAGGGGGTGGGAGGGCATTATGGCCTTGAAGATGTCATGTGGTCATACTAAATCGTTCCGGAGATGGCCGGGCTGGTGCCTCAATGGTGCTTGTTACCAGAACTTACCGGATCTGTATCCGGCAAAGGACTATCAACATCGTTAACACTCCCCAAGGCCTTTGGGGAGTGTTTTTATAGCTACAACAATAACAACAACATCCTCTTACCTTTCATGAGTTGGAAAATAATGTGTTGAAATTTCAAAAATTTATAAAAACACAACATTCGTTTGTTTGACATATATATTATGTATATGACTGATCTTGGCGATTTTTTCAGACCATAACGCATGCTATATTTATCAAGTATGCTGTGAAATTTTAGGCTTCTAGTGGTTAAGATGAAGAAGAAATTACGTTGCACCTTTTATTTGAACAATAGGTTGTATGAGATATATAAAATATACATATATAACCGATCTTGACATTTTAAACAAAAAAAAAAAAAAAAAAAAAAAACAATGTATGCCTTATGTATGTATGCCTTCTATGAGATTTCAATCCTCTGGCTGTTCGAATGAGGAATAAATAACAAAATGCAGTATTCATGTTGGTGGGTCTTTCTCTTCTCCTACATTTTTGAAATTCTTGTCAAACTTTATTTACCATTTAATTTTCATGAAAGGTATATTAATTAAGACCCACTGGACTAACCCCCGTATTCATAACAAATACGAAAGGTTTATAGGGGCTTTAGAAAATATATTAACTTACAAATAAATAAATTCCATCCTTTAGAATTAGATTGTTCAGCGAAAATGATTTGTATGATGTTTGTCATCGCTATATTATCATTTGCTATAATTTGGACATCGTTTTTTGTAAACATTCGTGAAGAATACAGCAAAATATGTTGGTGTATATTTTTTCGCTGGAGCCTGGTACTAAAAATGAACGCGGCGAAGTCAATAAATTTCAACCAAATAGGCGAAGTTTTATCCTGCAGGAAGAAGTCGCAAGGCCATGTTATCATTCTGCCTTGCTGTTATTATCTATATGGCTTTTGGTTATTGTATGTTTTCTGTTACCATTGAGTTTTTCTTGAAGTGGACGCGATCTCTTACCAATTTTGTTAACCCCTATGTTACGTTAAGAAAAACTAAAATTTTGAAAATTAAAAACTTTGATAATTTCTGTTGCAGTTGGTAAGATCTATTTGTTTACTTGATTATATATCGGTAGAGTGGATGGGTATATATGTAGGATGCTGACCTACCATACCGAAGGTCTTTAGTTCAGCCAATGGAATGGTATTCAATTACTATAATTTTTATTATTTTTTATCCGATAGTTTTAAGAGATATCAGAAAAACAAAGCAAAAGAGGCCACCAAATGACCTCAACGTAACAGAAGGGTTAGTTAAACCACCATTTTTATTTATACATATGTAGAAGTAAAGACAACTTCCATGTCAAATTTCAATATGATATCTTCAACGAATTTTAGTTTACGTCTTGAACAACTTTTTAATTTTTTTCTTCTAAATGTGGCGATACTCGTCCATTTTGTTCATTTTTAAAAATTTTACAAAATTGAAATTGTGTGTCATAAAGTCAACTTACATATCAAGTTTCATTACTTAGTTGGTCTTCGGTAATCAATTATTGCAGGTTTTCTATTTTTCGGAATTTTCAATACCGAAAAAGTGGGCGTGACTACTGTTCGATTTTTTCCCTTTTTCAACACCAATCTACAGAGGATCAAGATAAGTCAGTGTTCCCAATTTCGTCAAGATAATTAAATTTTTGCTCAAATTATAATGTTAACGTTGGGACGGACACGATTCAATCAAATTCTTTTTCGATACCGATAATTTTGATAAAACGAAATTTACCTGGACTCCATACAGTCTTTATCATAACCTTGTGCACAAGTATACGCTGGGGAATAAACTGTAGTATAAACAAGTAAGGAAGGCTAATTTCGGGAGTAACCGAACTTTACACAATCAGCTGCCAAATTACAGTTTGCAAAACTTTTAAATTACCTTCTTTTAAAAGTGAGCGGTGCCACGCCCATTGTCAAAAATTTTACTAATTTTCTATTCTGCGTCATAAGGTTAACCCACTTAACAAGTTTCATCCCTTTATCCGTCTTTGGTAATGAATTATCGCACTCTTTCGGTGTTTCGAAAATTTCGATATCGAAAAAGTGGGCGTGGTTATAATCCGTTTTCGTTAATTTAATACAGCGATTTCATTAAGATACCTCAAAATTTACTCAAGTTATCATGTTAACGGACAGACGGACGGACGGACGGACATGGCTAAATGAATTTCTTTTTTCGCTCAGATCATTTGATATATAGAAGTCTCTATCTATCTCGATTAGTGTATGCCGCTACGGGGTACCGTTATGCGAACAAAATTAATATACTCTGTGGGCTCTGCTCAGCTGAGTATAAAAATAAGAAAGAAAATGATTAATTGGCACGGTTTATCTCTGAGAAGATTTAGGCCGAGGCTTGCTTGCGTCGTGCTCCATTTTAGTTTTTCGTAGAAAATGGCGGGGCGGGACCTACTTTTTTCGTGGCATGAATTACACTCGTAGGTTTTGCCAAACCACAACTTAATTTTGTGATTTTCCGGTCAATTTATTTATAAAATTTACTAAGGCTTACTTGTAAATAAAAAAAAATTTCATTCTAAATTTTTGATATTGCTTTGCATAGAAATTGAACCCAGAGTCTTCGATGTGATAGCCGGTGCACACGACCACTACAAGACGACGATGTTGAAAAATTCAAAATCGAGGTGACGCACATCTTAAAATTTAAATTTAGATCTTCAAATTTTACTGGATAACTTTTTCGATGCCCTGAGTAATTTCCCCGCAGTCATATTCATATTTGGTCCACCCTAGTATATGTGTATAATTCACTTGAAACGTAACAAGGATGCTTTTTTGGTTTCGTTTTAGGCTACTTATGTTAGATAGTCACCATATTCCAAAGCTTAAAGCTTTTTTGCCTGCGAAGCTCTTTTCCAACAGCATTAAGCTTTTTCTTAGTTGCTAAGTTTTTCGGTGCAGATGTCGCCAAATTTGAGCGTTACCGTTAACTACGCTTGTACTCACTATAAAGTGTAGACGATGACCTTACGGCAGCAAAGCGGAAATTGTTTGAAACAAATAATAGGTTATAGAAAAGCTATTGAAATCGCAGCAGTAATTGTTATTAGTAGGTAGTAACTGTTGAAATAACAAAAAAATTAATACAAACTCACCGAAGAAAAACGCTTGCACCACAGCGAAAAAGTGGTGAAGTTCAAGTCTATATTTGGTTTGCCACATTTATGCCGCTTGATTCGTATGTGATAATTACGCGCTTTAAGCACGTTTATCTTTGTGTTTTTGCTGTGACTGCATATTCTAAGCCATTTCGCTAAATTATTTATATAGCAAAGCGCATTTAATTTGGTTAGTTTCTTGATTTCCTGCTTCGCATATTTCCTTAGAATTATCTTACGAAATTGCTGCTTTTGTACTTCTTCTGCGTGCTGTCGCCACAAACGCTTTCGGTTTCTTTTGTCGGCTTTTGTGATTTCGGCGCGTAATTAGTTCAATGGGGCATGCTGCGGACGCATATGCATAGCTTTTATACATACACTTACGTATATACATGTGCATATGAATATCATACATTCCACTATTTGCCAATTCTGCATTCCGCAGTCGCACTGGAAGGCGAGCCGGATGTCAATGCGGATTTCCATGCCGCTGCACGTGCCACAGAAGCGTTGCGGATTTTTTTACACTACGCTCATATTTGTTGCAGTTGCTCATGTGATTTTTGGTGTTGTTGTGAATGAGTTTTACTGCGTCACACATGATACCATCGTAGCAATTTGTTATTGTTGCCATTTTTTTTGTTACAGTCATTTTCTACGTTAACAATTCAAATGAAGCTACAAAAGTGATTTATGAGTCAAAGTCGTTTTACCACATTTTTTCTCCGCCTTTTTTCTTCACTAAGCTTTTACATTTTATTACGCTTATTTTTATTTTTCTTATGGCATATTTTACTTCCTTTATATTAGGTCGGTTGAATGTTTGTCCGCTTTTCATACAAATCTTGCAATCGAGTTTTAAGTGACTTTTCATTGAGCTACACACGTGAAATTTTACACATAGGTTAGAACACCGTGACAAAGCGACAAAAAAAATCTGTTAGGTGGCGCACGGATCAAAATAATTAGATAAGAATTTGAAATTTTCAAACCAGCTTTTAAGTAACTTCTCGATGACATAGAGACTTGAAATTCCAAACTTAATTCAAAGGTCGATGACACGATACAAAAAGTTTCGCTAGGGGGCGCACGGGATGAGATATTTAGAAAAATCGTACGAAACGGAGGGAATTTTGCGATTAATTTTTATGTAAGTTCTCATTGAGCTACAACTGTAAAACTTCACATATAGAATAAGACGCCGAGAAAATTTAAGAAAAGGAGAAAAAATTCCGTTAGGTGGCGCACGGAGCGAAATCTTTAGATAATAATTTGGAAATTTGGTGTTTTGAGATCGATTTTAAAGTAACTTCTCACTGAGCTACAAACATGAAACCTCAGAGACAGGTTAAGACACCGTGACAAAGGAACAAAAGGTGGCGCACGGATTGAAAAAATTAGATAATAATTTGGAAATTTGAAACCGGGTTTTAAGTAACTTCTCAATGAGTTAGAGGCTAAAAATTTAGATCTAAATTCAGAGGTCGATGACTGCCGATGACACGATACAAAAAGTTTTGTTAGGGGGCGCGCGGACTGAGATATTTAGAAGAATCAAACGGAATGGAGGAAATTTTGGGATTGATTTTTATGTAAGTTCTCATCGAGCTACAAGCGTAAAACTTAACAGATAAGTTAAGACACCGAGAAAATGTAAGAAAAGGAAAAAATAAAAATAAACTAAAAAATTGTTAGAACTTTCTTTATATAAATGGGCAAAAATCAGCGAAAAATGTGTCCTTATATAAAAACATATTCTTGCTAAACTTTGATTTTTAAATTTTGACATAGAACTTGCAAAAATATTTATGAGAAGTAAAAATATAAAGGTGGAGCGCAATTGATTGACTAAAAATATCTCCTTTCCTACCAACTTTACAATCCAACTAATGTGCGCTCCACTTTTATATTTTTACTTCTCATAAATATTTTTGCAATTTCTATGTCAAAATTTAAAAATCAAAGTTTAGCAAGAATATGTCTTTATATAAGGAGACATTTTTCACTGATTTTTGTCCATTTGTATAAAGGAAGTGCTTAACATTTTATTTTTACTTTTCATAATTTTTGTTTGTGAGTTGCATGAAATAGTAATTTTCCAACTGCATTCATTTGCAGCTGTGGTCTCCGCGGTGTTCTGGCTGCATCATTATTCGTTGGTGCTCCAATTCCCCCTACGCTTTGGGGAATCATATTTGCCCTATTTTAATTTGGCCAACTTTAGCTACTTATATTAACTTCACTCTTAACTGGGAATGCAATCTTTTTGACGCTTTTGACTCCCACTTCACATGCGGTTGGTTATTAGTTAACCACCACCAACAACCTCACTTGTTGTGCCTGCGCTGCGTGCACTTAACTTGCGACCTACTAACTTATAATTCAGTTCACTTTCACTTTACTTGGTAGTAGTTGCTGTATTTGTAGGAACTTTAAAAAAACTAACGTGGTTGCCTTGTAGTTCCAGTTTCTGTTTCATTGCTATTACTTAATGAAATTTTTGCCAGGCCAAGAGTCACTTACTCAGTTGCATGTAAGTAATTATTTTTTGATCATACCCCATGGCGTATACGTTACATATATTAATTTAGAGCGTACATATAACAAAGATTATCGAAAATAAAGATGTTGCAGGCGCAAACTACGGTGGAAAGCAGCCGAGCGTAACAAAATTCTAGTAGGTCACTTTCACCAAACCAAAAACTTTAACACAATTTTTAACATAATTTAAGCACAGAAATACACTGATTGAAGTTTTGGATAGTAAAAGTTAAAATTCTGAACACATTAGCTGAATAAAAAGTGTACAAATAATTGTTAAATAACAAATACAGACAGTGGTAGTTTAACAAATTCTGCTGTGGTAAGTGGTGAATGTGACCTACTAGAATTTTGTGAAGCTTGCCTCACAAGGAGTATAGGCCTATAGCTATTCTGCCTTTCCTCCTTTCCAAGGTCGTCGAACGAATTTTGCACTGCCAGATAAATACTTATGTGCAGAATAATAACCTTCTCACAGATTCCCAGTCTGGATTCAGGTCAAATCGTAGCTGTAAAACGGCGCTCCTATCGGTGATAGAGGATATTCGAGAACAAGTTAACAAAAATTTTACTGCTTTCCTGACTCTTCTCGACCATTCAAAAGCGTTTGACTCGGTCGACCACACCGTTCTCTGCAAGAAGCTGGACAACCTATTTAATTTCTCCAACTGTGCAACAGCCCTAATCAGATCGTATTTGGCCGACCGAACTCAGGCAGTAAGTGTTGGTAGCAGAAAGTCTGACTTCGTCAGTGTTTTAAGAGGAGTTCCACAAGGCTCAATCATTGGTCCCCTGTTATTTGTTTTGTATATAAACGATTTGCCTGGTGTTCTCAAGTATTGTAATATTCACATTTATGCTGACGACGTACAATTGTATATGTGCTGTCCTAGCGATCGTACCAGTTCATGTATTAATAACTTAAATTACGAATTGTGTCAAATTGGTACGTGGGCTTCTATGAACGGCTTATGTCTTAACCCTAAGAAGTCGAAATGTATAGTCATTCATAGAAGGTCACTAGATAAAAGTGGAATGGAAAATTTAATTTTAGACAACACTATTATAGAATACGTTGACACGGCAAAATATCTAGGTATAGTTTTTAACAAAACCCTGACATGGAAAGATCACATCTTCCGCACAATGGGAAAAGTGTATGGGATGCTTCGTACACTCTGGCTTACACAATATTTTACTCCGTTACATATTCGTCTACTAATAGCAAAAGCGTACTTAATACCTACGCTCCTTTATGGTTGTGAGGTTTACTCCAATTGTGACTATGTATGTAATAGGAAACTTAATGTTGTGTATAACAACATTGCTAGATACGTCTATGGGTTGAAAAGACTTGACCACGTCTCTCAACATGCTTACAGGTTGCTAAAAATTTCTTTCGATAACCTTATTAAACTTAAAACGCTCACTACGCTACATAAATTAATATATATGAAGGAACCTGACTATCTGTATCGGAGGCTAAATTTTCTCCAGTCGTCTAGATCTGTTCTCCTTACCCACTTCAGACATCGTATGCTAATATCTGATCGCCAGTTCTTCATTAATTCCATACGTCTTTGGAACTCGCTCCCTTCTAGACTTAGGCTTATAAGCAATGCTCTGCTCTTCAATAAAGAATTAACAAGTTCTATAATAACCTAGACAATTAAAATACTGATTCCTTCTAAGCAAATGTACTCTATCATTCCTTTATTTATCTATTTACCATTTATTAAATATATTATTTGTTGTAACCTTTTCTTAGCCATAGTCATTAGCTTTAAGTTTCAAGATTAGATTGTTCCTATTTTATGCCTTTTACCGACTAGCACTGTAAAATAATTTTTGTCAAATTGTTGTGCTGGGATGAATTGCCTAATAAATACAAATACAAATACACGATTTTTCGTCCCTGCAACATCTTTATTTTCGATAATATTTGTATATACATACATACGTTAGTTCCCCTAACAGGACGTCAGACCTGATAACCAATTTTAGCTACTTAAATCCTTAACTTGGGCTAAGTGGTTTTAATGATTTCAAGGGGATTTAAATCGTTTTCCACCTTGTCCTCCCAGTGGATTTGAGGCCGCCAGCTTCCTCTGTTTTTATAGGCAGGTTCCCATAAGAATACCTTCTTGGCCAGAGCAAAATCTTTCATTCGAATAACGTTGCCCAGCCACCGTAGATGCTTTGTTTTAATCCGCTGGACTATGTTGAAGGAAGTGACAATTGACCAGTAGATCATAGTTTATCTTTACCGAGAGAGGATTTTACTTGTCAATTGCCTACTCAGTTCAAAGTAGCATTTGTTGAAATAGGTATTCATAACTGGATTTCTAGATTGACGTGCTTATTTGCCTTAATGCTGCTTCTCAAACATACGAAGTCCTTTACTAGTTCGAAAATATTACAGTTGCGTGGTTTCCAAGACACCAATGAACTGACTCTTTGCTTGATGAACGCAGGTATTTCGTTTTGTTCTCCTTTGCCATCCAAGCCATTTGTTCCGCTTCTGTTTTCAGTGTGGAGTAAGCAGAGCTTACGGCGCAAGTGTGGGCTGATGATGTCAATGTCGGCACCGATAATGTCAATATACGCCAGTAATTGAAAGCTCTTATAATTTATTGTTCTCTACAGCTCGTACAATCAAATTGAAGAAATCGCACCATAGAGGGTCACCCTGCCTTAAACTTCCTTTAGTTTCGAACAGCATGCAGAGGTCCTTTACAATTCTGACTATGCTTATGGTATTGTTCAACGTAATTTTGCACGTCCGTATAAGTTTTTTGGGAAAACCATATTCAGAGATTGCGTAAGGCCGATGATGTGTGTCAGTTAATTTTTCGCGCGCGCATATGGTGTATGACAGATTTACCAGGTTTGATCCCGTACTTATTAAAATTCACGATGCATTTCAATCATAATACGCTTGACAGGACCTGACATGCTGATTATACTGAAAATGGTGTAGCCTGCAAAATTCCCTTTCTTGTGGACTGGGAAAAGAGGTTGGAGATTCCCATCATCAGGCATGCACTCGTCCGACTATATTCTGCATAGGTTTATGCATGTTTATTGCTATTCTGACTTCGTCATAGTCGGGTTGGGGAACATTGATTCCATCGTCATAGACTACTGGCTCGGGTTCGTCATATTCCCTAGGAGTTTCATTGCAACAGTGAGGCCCCCCGTCATAGCGTAAGCACTTTCTGAATATTAGCTAACACGTCATTCTTATAGCAGTTTCCATCGAGTTTAAAATCTTCGACCTATAGTTCTTGTTGTTGTGGTAGCAGTGCTTCTCCCCATCTAGTAGGGGCGACTCTAACCGAAGTTCAAGGAAACTTGCAGCTTAAACGGAGGTGTACTAGAGAGAAGGGTGTTAGTGGTGTTGGTTCCACATTGCAATTAAAAAGATGGTTGGTGACATATGCTGGACATACATTATGTATGTCGTGGTTGATTCTGTATAGGTATGAGTTTAACCTGTTACAGTATCCAAATCGAAGTAAAGCTAGAGTGGCACGCGAGTTCAGGGGATTATACGTTAAGAAAGAGGTTCACTGGGAAATTCCTGGCATAGAGTTCCGACCCCTTTTGGTGGATATCACTGATGATTAAGATGATTTTTTTTTGTTCATACGGCAGAGTTCTCAGGTGCCGTATTTCCCCATAATACTCGCTTAGATTACTTCTAAAGTCGGGGCTCTTCAATAAGGGCGGGGCGAGGCCTCTTCAATAAGATGACTATTGGCCTCTTCAATAAGATGACCGTTGGAGTACCCAGGTTCCTGGTAGGTAGGCTGCCTATCGCATGCAAGTGGCCGACCAAATGCTTTGTAAGTGGTAATGTTCGTCTTTTTATCTTCAACCCAAACGCTGCCGGCAAGACGTTTGAGGATTTTGTTACGGCACTAGATTTGCTCTTTAAAATGTAGATCCTGATTGGGCGTCAACCCCAATATTTTTTTGCTGTAAGACAGTCGGTAGCGTAAAGCCATCGACGTGGCGTTAGCTCTTAACGTAGCGCTGTATGCGGCATCTTATATACGGTTGCACCTCAGCATTCTTCATAGTCCCAGTTTTTTGTCGTGGTCGGCGGTAATAATTTTTTCCTTGGCGTAAGTGCATGGTGCTGTAAAAATCGCTGAATTGTGCTCTGAGATTTCAGATGTGAGAGTCAAATAGTAACATCATCAAAAGTTTGTTGGTATTACCGCCTTCCACCGTCTGCCTCTCCTTGTGTTTTTACACCCAGCATGTACTTGTGCATAAGGTTGTTATTACTGTGATTGGATAGCGGTTGTTCATACTGGCGTATAGGAGTTGATATAGTATTTGATATATTTCTTATATCAAAATTATCAGAAAAAATTTTAATTGCGTCATGCCAGTCCTTCCGCCCTCTAATCAGATAACGTGAAGAAAAATTAAGATAGCTTTACAAAATTGTTTGCTGACTCAAATGAATTCTGAAAAGATTGGTGTTCTAAATAGGCGTATTCGACAAATAACCACGCCCACTTTCTGAATACGAAAATTTAAAAAAATGAAAGAAATACGATAATGCAATGCCAAAGACCGGTAAAGTGACTTTATGACGACAAACTGAAATTTGATCAAATTTTGAAAATTGGCTTGCAAAGTTTTGTGGGGACTCTTACTTACTTACTTACTTAATTGGCGCTTAACCGTTTAAACGGCGCGGCAGTCGCTTCCTCTCTCTGCCAACCGGCGCCAATTGGTCACAATACGTGAGTTTAAATGGTTTTCCACCTGGTCCTTCCAACGGAGTGGCGGCCGCCCTCTACCTCTGCTTCCATAGGCGGGTTCCGAGATAAACACAACCGCTGCGGTTTGAATCATTGGACTATGTTGATGTTTGCCTAGAGCTCGTACAGCTCATGGTTAAATCTTTTCCGGTATTCGCCATCGCCAACGCGTAGAGGTCCATAAATCTTTCGAAGAACTTTTCTCGCGAACACTCCCAGAGCTGCTTCATCTGATGTTGTCATGGTCCAAGTTTCTGCACCATATAGCAGGATGGGTACGATGAATGACTTGTATAGTATGATTTTGGTTTGCCGAGAGAGGATTTTACTTTTCAATTGCCTACCTAGTCCAAAGTAGCATCAGTCACCATCTTTACCGCTTCTTTTTCCAGTTTAGAGTAAGCAGAACTAACGGCGCGGGTGTTTAGGTCGATAATATCGATGTTCAGTCAAAATCAAGCATGTTTTATATTGATATGTTGAATTTGATTGCGGTCGTATAAACTCCGATGATGCACCCAACATGATCTGTTCGTTCAAATGAGGCAGGTACTCAAGAAATTATATAAAAAATTCTGAAGTTTGTTCGTAAAAGGAAATCTAGTTACACAAGTTATATCATTCAGATATTACAAGAACGTGAGCATTATATTTTAAACGAATGCTTGGGTATGAGAAAGCTGTTTTCCAAATGGATACTGTGTTTGCTCTTTTACCAAGACAATGCACCGAATCACAAGTCTCAAAGAAGCGAGTCGCGAAACTGAAGCGTATTTTAAGGCCCTTGGCAAAATCCTGCTACAAAAAGATATTTCAGAATTAGAGTGGCATTGAAAACGAGAATTTCTTGATGAATACATAAGAATTATGCAAAAAAAATAGTTTTGTCAATGGTAGAACTTATGATTTCCCGAACTTGTTCGAAAAGAGATTTCTCCTGAGTCTCGCCTTCTCGAATCTCGAATTTCTCTCTCTTTATCTCTTTTATATATAGCTTACGATTTCTTCACGAAGACAGACCCGAGAATTCGTGAGTACGGTTTCTCGCGATATTATCGTAACTCGAAATACTCGTAAATCTCACCAACTTCCCAACATTCAAATTGGTCGCTGTTTTGGCAGTATTTATACTCTGTTTTTGTTTTTTACTTATAGTTTTTTTTTTTTTTTTGATTAAATTGCATTTCCAATGATACTTCACTCAAAACAAATTTACATGCATATATAAGTTTGTTCATAATATTCTAATTTTTTATCAAGAAAACGAGAAGTCGGCCTCTCGCGAGATTCTCGAATCTCGAAGTAATCGCATTGCTCGTGAGCTTCCCGACATTCAATTAAATTCCTCCATGGCAGTTCTCAATGCTTTTCAGTGTTTTTATACTCAGTTGAGCAGAGCTCACAGAGTATATTAAGTTTGATTGGATAACGGTTGGTTGTACATATATAAAGGAATCGAGATAGATATAGACTTCCACATATCAAAATAATCAGGATCAAAAAAAAATTTGATTGAGCCATGTCCGTCCGTCCGTCTGTCCGTCCGTCCGCCCGTTAACACGATAACTTGAGTAAATTTTGAGGTATCTTGATGAAATTTGGTATGTAGGTTCCTGAGCGCTCATCTCAGATCGCTATTTAAAATGAACGATATCGGACTATAACCACGCCCACTTTTTCGATATCGAATATTTCGAAAAACCGAAAAAGTGCGATAATTCATTACAAAAGACAGATAAAGCGACGAAACTTGGTAGGTGAGTTGCTCTTATGACGCAGAATAGAAAATTCGTAAAATTTTGGACAATGGGCGTGGCACCGCCCACTTTTAAAAGAAGGTAATTTAAAAGTTTTGCAAGCTGTAATTTGGCAGTCGTTGAAGACATCATGATGAAATTTGGCAGGAATGTTACTGCTGTTACTGTATGTACGCTTAATAAAAATTAGCAAAATCGGAGAAGGACCACGCCCACTTTAAAAAATTTTTTTTTTAAAGTTAAATTTTAACAAAAAATTTAATATCTTTACAGTATATATGTAAATTATGTCAACATACAACGCCAGTAATGATATGGTGCAACAAAATACAAAAATGAAAGAAAATTTCAAAATGGGCGTGGCTCCGCCCTTTTTCATTTAATTTCTCTAGGATACTTTTAACGCCATAAGTCGAACAAAAATTAACCAATCCTTTTGAAATTTGGTAGGGGCATAGATTTTATGACGTAAACTGTTTTCTGTGAAATCGGTTGATGCCACGCCCAGTTTTTATACACAGTCGTCCGTCTGTCCTTCTGCATGGCCTTTAACACGATAACTTGAGCAAAAATCGACATATCTTTAATGAACTTAGTTCACGTGCTTACTTGAACTCACTTTATCTCGGTATGAAAAATGAACGAAATCCGACTATGACCACGCCCACTTTTTCGATATCGAAAATTACGAAAAATTAAAAAAATGCCATAATTCTATACCAAATACGAAAAAAGGGATGAAACATGGTAAGGTAATTGGATTGTTTTATTTACGCGAAATATAACTTTAGAAAAAACTTTATAAAATGGTTGTGACACCTACCATATTAAGTAGAAGAAAATGAAAAAGTTCTGCAGGGCGAAATAAAAAACCCTTAAAATCTTGGCAGGTACTAAATATATAAATAAATTAACGGTATCCAACAGATGATGTTCTGGGTCACCCTGGTCCACATTTTGGTCGATATCTGGAAAACTCCTTCACATATACAACTACCTCCACTCCCTTTTAAAACTCTCATTAATACCTTTAATTTGATACCCATATTGTGCAAACTCATTCTAGAGTCACCCCTGGTCCACCTTTGTGGCGATATCTCGAAAAGTGTCCACCTATAGAACTAAGCCCCACGCCCTTTTAAAATACTCATTAACACCCTTCATTTGATACCCATATTGCACAAAAGCATTCTAGGGTCACCCCAGCTCCACCGTTATGGCGATATCTCGAAACGGCGTCCACCTATGGAACTAAGGAATACTCCCTTTTAAAATACTCATTAACACCTTTCTTTTGATACCCTTATTGTACAATCAAATTCTAGGGTCACCCCTGGGCCACCTTTATGGCGATATCTCGAAAATGCGACCACTTATACAACAACCACCACTCCCTTTTAAAACCCTCATTAATACCTTTAATTTGATACCCATATCGTACAAACACATTCTAGAGTCATCCCTAGTCCACCTTTATGGCGATATCTCGAAAAGGCGTCCACCTAGAGAACTAAGGCCCATGCCCTTTTAAAATACTCATTAACACCTTTCATTTGATACCCATATTGTACAAACAAATTCTAGAGTCACCCCTGGTCCACCTTTATGGCGATATTTCGAAACTGCGTCCACCTATAGAACTAAGGCCCACTCCCTTTTAAAATACTCATTAACACCTTTCGTTTGATGCCCGTATTGTACAAACAAATTCTAGGGTCACCCCTGGTCCACCTTTATGGCGATATCTCGAAACGGCGTCCACCTATGGAACTAAGAATTACTCCCTTTTAAAATACTCATTAACACCTTTCTTGTGATACCCATATTGTACAAACAAATTCTAGGGTCACCCCTGGTCCACCTTTATGGCGATATCTCGAAACGGCGTCCACCTATGGAACTAAGGATTACTCCCTTTTAAAATACTCATTAACACCTTTAATTTGATACCCATATCGTACAAACACATTCTAGAGTCACCCCTGGTCCACCTTTATGGCGATATTTCGAAACGGCATCCACATATAGAACTACGGCCCACTCCCTTTTAAAATACTCATTAACACCATTCGTTTGATGCCCATATTGTACAAACAAATTCTAGGGTCACCCCTGGTCCACCTTTGTGGCGATATCTCGAAACGGCGTCCACCTATGGAACTAAGGATTACTCCCTTTTAAAATACTCATTAACACCTTTCATCTGATACCCATATCGTACAAACGCATTCTAGAGTCAACCCTGATCCACCTTTATGGCTATATCCCTAAATGGCGTCCACCTATAAAACTATGGCCCACTCCCTCATAAAACACTCTTTAATGCCTTTCATTTGATACACATGTCATACAAACACATTCCCTCGGTTCATTTTCCTACATGGTTATTTTCCCTTATGTTGTCACCATAGCTCTCAACTGAGTATGTAATGTTCGGTTACACCCGAACTTAACCTTCCTTACTTGTTAATTGTGGCATTGTGGAAATATTCGCTGGTGCTCCAGAACAAATCGTAAGCTCTATGTATATGAAACAGCCAATGCATCGGTTAAATAGAATTTCAAGCAGCTCTTCTTGAACAAGTTCGAGAAGTCGTAAACCCTAGACCACAGAGCGATTAAGTTTATAGCGAGAAGCTCGCGAGCTTTACGAGTATTTCGAGACAAGAGAATCTCCCTTGTGTTCGAGAATAAATTGTAAGCGCTAGTCAATGGTTCCCCAACGAACGGAGGCAGAAGGAATGAAATCAAATATTAGGTTTTAAAATCTTAACGATAATGTTGCAGTATTTTACTATTAGACTACAACAATTTCTGCTGTTCTTAAAGAGAGTATATTTGAAGCTCATGATGGACGTATTTAATGGATACTACCATATGGTTTTACTTAATTATAGAAGTGGTACAGTTATTACCTATCTAAGCAAGGAATAATTAATAGGGTCCTAGACAACTTCTGGTATTTGCCAAATAGGAAAGTGTTTTTTTTTACAACAAAAGTCCTGCTACTCAATTGGAGTCTTCTGTGTAGTTGTTTGCAAATTCAACAAACACCATAGACCTTCCATCTATTTGAGTTTTTTATTGATCCACCTGCACAACCGCAACGCAGTTATACATATTTAAACTTTTTTAACTTTTCCTACAACTCATTTGTAAGCCCTTTGTTGTTATTTATTTTGAAGCGCAATAAATCTTACTGCTGGCTTTGCTCACCACAATTTACTCATCATCACTGATAAGCTTTAATAGCTTTATTTGTCCGTATTAAATTTGCCAATATGAATCACTTATTTGCTCTGCAGACAAACATACATATTGTTACATACATAAGTACACATGTTAAAGCAAATGTCTGATATATTTGCTCAAATTTGCAATATGAATTTTATTTCTATCAATATTTACAAACCAGAAAAAATACATGATGAATATGCAAAACGGAATTGTGACTTTCGAAAGTTTAGCAAAAACTGTTTGATATAAAATGAACCCAATCAGAACAAATTAGTTTATAATGACTCAATGAATTTAGTTATAATTTAATCTATGTTTCTTATAAAACAAGAAAAACCAACAAACACACGAACGTGAAGAGAGCCGTGAAATTTTTTGCCAATTTTATCAATAATTAATTTTTTTTCAATAATTGAAGACAAAAATTGCATGAAATGTTTTTTTTAAACGTCTATATGGGGTATTCCATCCCATTTCGACCAATTTTGAACCCGACCCCTTTAAAATTGGCTGAAAGTTTTTCTTCTTTTTCTAGCTTACGAAAGATGTTTTTCAGAATTTTTTCATTCAACTCAAAAAAAGTTATGAATTTAAAAAAAAACACCGTTTTTGTTTTCAAAATGCTATAACTTTTTCAAAAATTGACCGTTTGGGATCTTTTTTTTTTTTAAATTTGTTTTTAAATGTACTTTTCGGAAAAAATCAAAAAAATTTTTAAAGTTTTTTTTTTTGTAATTTTTCAGTTTTTCGAAATTTTTCGAATTTTGCCTTTTTTTTCTCATAAAAAACTACAATCAATTCTGCAATCATCCCCACTAATCCCGGAGTGGGCCGATAATTTTTTTTTTTATTTAACTGAAAAAAAAAAACTTTAAACATTTTTTTGTTTTTTTTTCCGTAAAGTACATTTAAAAACAAATTAAAAAAAAAAGATCCCAAACGGTCAATTTTTGAAAAAGTTATAACCTTTTGAAAAAAAACACCGTCTTTTTTGTTAAAAATTCATAACTTTTTTTGAGTTGGATGAAAAAATTTGAAAAAATTCTGAAATACGTCTTTCGTAAGCTAGAAAAAGAAGAAACACTTTCAGCCAATTCTAAAGGGGTCGGGTTCAAAATTGGTCGAAATGGAATGGAATACCCCATATATATGAGCTATTGTAAAGGCAGGTCGATGGAAACGGCTTTCCATTCGATTGTAAAGCAAATAGAAAGGTCCCTAGAGCACAAAGACTTTGCTCTGAATGCTTTCCTAGACATCAAGGGGGCTTTTAACAATGTCTTACCGGTGGTAATCGAAAGAGCTCTGGCTGGTTTAGGAGTCGAGGGGGCCCTGGTTTAATTTATTAACAAACTTCAAATGCAGCAGAACTGTCGCAGCGCAGTGGGGAGGGACCATAATTGAGAGGAAGGTGCGCGGGGACACAGGGGGGTGTCCCAACTCCTCTGCTCTGCCTTATGGTAGTCAACGAGCTTCTTGTGGAGCTGGAAGCCAATGGCTGTCAAGAGAAAATTTCTGGGCGCTCTGCGCGATATTCCAGGGCTACCTGGATACTGTGGCTAGGTAGGCTGAATTATATGGGCTGGCGATCAACCCGGGAAAAACGGAATTGGTTCTTTTTACAAGGAGATATAAGATGCCCGATTTATAAACTCCCTCGATTAGAGTAGTGGCGTTGGTACTTTTCGATAGGGTTAAATATTTTGAAAAAGAAACTATCCTGGTGACCCAATGTGGAAGATTGGGCCAGGAATGCCGCGATTGCCTTGTACTGCTGTAGAGGGGCTATCGGATAAAATTGGGGACTTGGTTGGGGAGTTGGTCTTTTCTCAAAACAGAAATTTTAGCCGCAAGTTTAATTTGGCTGTTCACTACATTGTCTTCCAAGCAGAAGTTGCTGCTATTAAGGATGCGGTGGATGAAATGATATCCAGTGCTACTTCGGTTAGGGAATTTAACATCTACTCTGATAGCCAAGCGACTATCAAGGCTTTGAGTTCACCTACAGTGCGATCGAGGGTGGTCTGGGAGCGCCTGACTTCGCTTGTGATTGCATCGAACTATTTTTTTAATTAAGAGGCTGTAGGAATTTCGGGACTCCGCTGGCAACCTGTGGTTTTCTCCTTCATAGATGGGCTTCAAGTCAGCTCAGCAAACGTTGGGAGGACACCACCTCTGGCAGGGTAGCAAGATTTTTGTACCCGAAAGTCTGCCGAAATAATTGGGTTCACTAAGGCTCACCTATCAATAGTCGTTGGGGTTTTGATAGGGCTCTGCCCCATGGGAATCCATGCGATACATCTCAATATACTGGAAACCCCATCCTGCTGTAGCTGTATGGAGGATGCTGAGGTGGAATCATCGAATCACTTTATGCTTGATTGCCCAGCTTTTGCCAGAACTAGGCGGAAGGACTTCGGTTGCGACTCACTTGGATCTCCGTAGGATTTTTTCAAGGTTGAGATCGGTATCATTTGGAACTTTATCGTACGACTCTCTAAGTAGCTATATCTACGTCGCCGTTATTTTATTGTATGTGGTATCACAACGGACCTTCATATGTCCAAGGGAGCTTCCCCTATCAGAGCAGCTACCACCTAACCTAACCTTGTTTTCGGAAAAGTTTTTAGTTTCGTAATTTAAAAACGTTCTAAAATTCTACCGCGAAGAAAATTTTTAGCCCGACGTAATTTTTTCTCTTAAACGTAAGCGAGGGGTTTCGTAGTTTTGTCAGGTTTTCGAAATTGCGAAATAATAGTTAAGCTTGTTTAGCTACTAACTATAAATTTAGTTTTTTTTTTGCTAAATTTATGGGTTTGTTAATTTGAAATACAAAACAAACAAAAAATGGGGTATTGTTCTTTGCAATTTTGTGAGCAATGTTTTGTTACGCCTAAAATTTGGGGCGCCGAGCACATCTGCTCACATCGAATTACCATTCTTGATATAGGATCTGTTGATTACGTTCTTAGAAATTTGATATCCAAACCACTCAAAACAAAAACCTACATCCATATTTAATTATTCATTGATTTTGTTAAAAGTATTAACACATTTTGGATATCGGAGAACTGTCGCTATTCGAGCAAATTATATCAAAAGGGCAACCTGGATTCATCTCAATTAGATATCGGAATATCGCATAAATCAATTTTTATAAAATATTATATACATATATAACAGTGGGCGTGGTTATATATCGATTATGCCTGTTTTTAATACAAACCTAACTCGTCATATCTTCATTTAAATGAAAATTTTTGCAAAAGTACATCTGAGGGTCAGCCTTCGAACAAATAGGCAGACGAATGGGTGAATTGATGGATGAGCATTCTTAGCCTCAAGTTTCTTCCTGTAGAGGCTAATGGTTTTTTCGGTTGACTTAAATCCGTAGAAGCGATGAAAAAATCAGTTTAGGAGACCGGGGAAATCGGAAGATGCTGCTAACTTGGAATATATAAAGCCAAAGACGAATGCGACATATATCGCAACGGACGCTCGAGTTCGATCGGGATAATGAAACAAATGTAACTATTTCCTGCCAAACTTAAGCGCCTTCATTGGTTTCTGTTCTAAAAGTCACCGTGGCGGCCACCGTGGTGTGATGGTAGCGTGCTCCGCCTATCACACCGTATGCCCTGGGTTCAACTCCCGGGCAAAGCAACATCAAAAAAATTTTAGAAATAAGATTTTTCAATTAGAAGAAAATTTTTCTAAGCGGGGTCGCCCCTCGGCAGTGTTTGGCAAGCACTCCGGGTGTATTTCTGCCATGAAAAGCTCTCAGTGAAAACTCATCTGCCTTGCAGATGCCGTTCGGAGTCGGCATAAAACATGTAGGTCCCGTCCGGCCAATTTGTAGGGAAAATCAAGAGGAGCACGACGCAAATTGGAAGAGAAGCTCGGCCTTAGATCTCTTCGGAGGTTATCGCGCCTTACATTTATTTATTTTTTTAAACTCTATGTAGTCTAGTCCATGGATTTTCGAATCAACGTTATAATAAGTCATATTTCAACTCGAAAACTTATTGTTTTCAAAGACTTTTCTATGTAACATAAATCGAAAAACACAAGAATTTGTTGGGCTTAGAAACGAAATTAATTGACCGTGATTATTGCAGTGGCTACTGTGGTGTGGTGGTTGTGTGCTCCGCACACCGAGGGTCCTGGGTTAAACTTCCGGGCAAAGGAACATAAAAAATTTGGAAACAAATTTTGTCAATTAGAAACAAGTTTTTCTAATCCGGGTGGCCCCTCGGCAGTGATTTGTCAAATAATCCTAGTGTATTTTTTTACTTTCTTGTACTAAAATGGATGGATACTTTGTTAGAGCCGGGTACTTTTGAAGAACCGTATAATTTTTTAAAAGCGGGTACTTCTTTGAGCTAGGTACTATTTAAAACTTGGAAGTTTTTTGAACTAGATACTTTTTTTGAAACCGTTTACTTTTTCGAAGCTTCTGCCTTTTTAGAGCCTCGTATATTTTAGAGCCGGTGCTATTTTAGAACCGGATAATTTTTCAGAACCGAGTGCTTTTTTACTAAGCGGGTACGTTTTGAGAGCCGGGCCTGTTTTAGAACCTGGTACTTTTTTGAATTTTTTTTTAGAGCTGGGACCTTTGCATTAACGGTTATGTTTTAGAATAATGTACTTTTTTTTAGAGCCACTCGGTACCAAAATTTATATGATATATAGCGAACTATAGTTTTATCGATTTGGATACTTACAATCAAAAAGTTCAAGTCAAGTTTTTCGATCTTCTATAACCGTCTCCTTTCAGCACAAAAATGTATATGTGATATTTTTTACCTACTTATTACCATTTCGAGGGATGTCATACAGTAAGTAAGCAATTGGCTCTTAGTCGAAAGGAGAGTTACATACTTACAAATATACAAATGAAAGAGGTAGGTGAAATGGCTGCAACCCTGGTCACCCAAGTAGCTATTTAAAGCCATTTTGATGCCATGTAACTCGTCTAAAACCCTACGGAATGTTGCGGTCAATGTATTAGAACCAGCCAGAGTTGTTGATAAAATTAAGAATATTCGGGATTGCTATCACAGATAACCCTCTGAGATCTTCTAGAAACGGGGTTCCAAGCAACCTTAGCCGGGCTCTAGCTAGAGCCGGGCATTTATACATAAAGTGTTCTACTGTCTCCTTGGCATTTGGATATTTGCAGCTTCTGTAGTAGTCGTTATACGGAATGCCCATCTTTTCCGCATGCGTACCTACTGCCCAATGGCCGGTGCAGACTGCTATCAGTTTGCGTGTGTTAGCCCTGGATTTGTTCAGGAGACTTCTCGTCCTCTTTACATCAAAGTTTGGCCAAATGCATTTTGATATTGCGCAGGTGGTGATGTTATTCCACTTTGTTTGTGCTTTCTTCAAGTAGAAGATTTGGATATTCCCCTTGGCTATTGCTAAGGGTATGCCTACTTCGACACTGGTTGAACAAGTATTACTACTTATTTAATTGGCACGCAAGTCGCTTTTTCGCTCTTCTAGCTGGCGCCAATTGGTCAAACCAAGGGAATTTAAATCGTTTCCCACCTGCTTTGATAAGCGGGTTCCCATAAAAAAATTCTTAGCCGGAGCATCATATTTCATTCGTATAACATGGCCTAGCCAGCTTAGCCGCTGCGTTTTAATTCGCTGGAATATGTTGATGTTCGCGTATAGCTCATAAAGCTCATCATTAAATCTTCTTCGGTACTCGCCATCGCCAATGTGTAGAGGTCCATAAAACATTCAAAGAACTCTTCTCTCGAACACTCCCACAGCCGCTTCATCTGATATTGTCATGGTCCATGCTTCCGCGCCATTTAGCAGGGCGGGTACGATAAGTGACTTTCGTTTGCCGAGAGAGGACATTTTTTTTTTAATTGCCTACCTAGTCAAAATTAGCTTTTATTGGCAAGAGTGATTCTTCGCTTCGATTTTAGAGCTGATGCCATTATTTTCGTTAATGCTGGTTACCAAATAAAGGAAGTCTTCTACTTTTTCAAATTATGGCAACGAACAGTAGCATGGTTTGTAAGGTGCAAATGCGCTGAGTCTTTGCTCGGTGACGGCAGGTACTTCGCTTTGTCCTTATTCACCATCAAACCCATCTTTTCCGCCTCTTTTTCCAGTTTGTAGTAGCAATATCATACGGCGCGTGTGTTCATCCCGATGATATCAATGCTAATGTAATCGTGTTAAAAAAAGGATATTCCTTCGAGCCGGATTTGAAGCAGCGACCTATGGATTTCTATGAAATTCAATTCAATCTACACACCGCTCTACCAACTGAGCTATCGAAGGTCTTGCAATTAGTTTGCATTAATCACAATATTGTGACGAATATTAGCAACGCTAAGGGTACTATCATCTCTAAGCCAATACTAAGCAGTGACTTGTATGCACATCAACAAGTCAGTCATTATGTCTATACATATCTCCATACAAGCAGCGGAGAGCACAAACACATACATATATCTGGGATAATCCTAAAAGAAGGCAATCATCTGTGGAAGTATCACTCACATATACACGCGCATATGAGAAGCTATAACGTGCATCTGAGTTATAGCTGTTGAGTTTATAACTGGTAAACAAATAGTAAATTCTGTAAACGCCTAGAAATACGCAAACGAGGAAACCGAATAATATAAAAGCAGTACCAGCTGGGGCACGCAATCAGTTTGACTCAAGCATGCTATCTGTTGCGAAGTAGAAGTGTTTTTTGAAGTAGTCTAATAAAGAATATTTTGCATTATCGAATATTGGAGTTATTTATTCAACAGTTTAGTGATTCTAACGTTAGCAGAAGGTTGCAAATAAGAGGAATTTCAGTGAATTCGTTACAATATTAATTAAAAAATGTATCTAACACATTGACTTGAATGATTGAAAGACTTGTCTTTTTTGCAATTTTATTGCAATTTATATATCTTCGCATCCGCCAGAGTGCTGAGAAAAAGGAATATATAATATAAATAATTATAATATTTTTGTCCGTCACTTTGTGATGACGGAAAGTCATCTGTTTTCTATCGATGTGTACTATATAGTATGTTGACAAAAAAAGTTATGATTTAGTTCATCCGGTACTCGAAACGAAGAAGAGTTCGTGCTTTGTTCAATTAATAGATATAGATTTCTTCATGCACAGAGAAATCTTCCCGAGAACACGTATAATGGAAAAAATTTAAAGTGTGTTTTTAGTGGCGGCTGCTTCTATGATTTTTGTCTTGTCCTCGGTTTCCGCGGATACATTTTTTTAACTAGACCGAACACGCAGAGTATAGGACGAGTTTTTTATAGCTTTAGATGATAAAACCATGGTCTTTCGATATGAGCTTATTTTCGTTTATGATTTGAACTCCCAGCTTTTTGCACGGCACTCATTGTGCTCCGAAAATATACTTACTTACTTAATTGTCCCTTCTTTATTGGGTTAACTGGCGTTAACTAGTCACACAAATGGAGTTTAAGTGGTTTTTCATCTGATCTTTCGAACGAGGTAGGGACCACCTTTTTCTTGTGCTTCCATTGGCCGTTTCACATAAAATTATTATCTAAGCCGGATCACCATCTTCCATTCGCTTGATATGGCCTAGCCAGCGTAGGCTACATGTTTTAATTCGCTGGACTATTTTTATGTTAAGTCTTGTTCGGTGCCAGCCGTCAGCGCCACATAGAGGCCAGTAAACCTTTCAAAGTAAAATTTATTGGCATCAGTGATTCTTCGCTGGACTTGAAAACTGATATTGTTGCTTGCGTATCTGTTGGTTCCAAAATAAGTGAAGCCTTTTACTTTTTCGAACTTATGCCTGACAACAGCTGCAAAGTTACCAAGGCAAAAACGTGCTGGCTATTTTCTTGATGACAGCAGGTACTTCGTATTTTCCTCATTTACCGCAAGTCCCACTTGTTTGCTTCCTTACCTACTCCCAAGGCGGTAGAGCTCACAACGCAAGTAATATCAATATCATCAGCATACGCCAGTAATTGTACGCTCTCTTAACAGACAGCATCCTGGTAAGGTCTCCTACTAAAATTGTCTTCTCCAGTATTGTTAAAGTGGCGTGGATGGCAGTCGCCTTGTCTGAAGCCTTGTTTGGTTTCAAATCCTGGTGGATTGCCCAATCTCATTTGGCAGAGCCTTTTTAAGTTTACAGGAAACATAAGGTTAGACATAGGCGCATACGAGCAAGTTCCTTAGGAATTGTCAAAGGCTGCTTTGAAAACGACGAAAAGATGGTGAGTGTCGAGTTTCCTATAATAACTCAACAATAAACAAAACTATAATGAATGAATGACAACTATTAAAAGCTTGTCTTGAGCTTTAAATTTTCAATAATACAAATTATTAAAAGTTTTGGCTGTTAATTTTGATTAGGGTCACCTGGTATTATACATTTTACTTTTCTCAAATTTAAGTGGTTCCAAATACATATGGTACAAGCAATTTATTTCGATACATGTTTTGATTCGGTCGCAGTGGATGGTTGGTAACGTGATCTGCCTATCACACCGAAGATACTGCGTTCACGCCACGAGCAAAGCAGCATCAAAAATTTTGAAACAAGTTTTTTTAATTAGAAGAAAAGTTTTCTAAGCGGGGTCGCCCCTCGGCAGTGTTTGGCAAGCTCCCC
This sequence comes from Eurosta solidaginis, assembly GCF_040869045.1. Lineage (NCBI taxonomy): Eukaryota > Metazoa > Arthropoda > Insecta > Diptera > Tephritidae > Eurosta > Eurosta solidaginis. The sequence continues at coordinate 222,928,484 of NC_090322.1, read as the reverse complement.
GATTGTATTTCTTCCATGAAAAGCTCTAAGTGAAAACTCATCTGCCTTGCAGATGCCATTCGAAGTCGGCATAAAACAAGTAGGCCCCGTCCCGCCAATTTGTAGGCAAAATTAAAAAGGAGAACGACACAAATTGGAAGAAAAGCTCGGCCTAAAATCTTTTCGGAGGTTATAGCGCCTTGAATTTATTTTATTTTTAAATGTTTTGAGTTTGTCGTTTATTTAGTTGGGCCACTGTATGGAATATTTGCTTTTAATTTATGGTAACTTGAAACTTCGAATTAGTAAAATATCTACTTCGTTAATCTGTGAACCAACATTCACATAAACAACAAAATCAGCTCTATGATCTCACACAGTATCACTTTTGCCAATAAATGCTACTTTGGACTGGGTAGGCAATTATATAAATGTTCTTTTTCGGAAAACGAAAGTCACTTATTGTATCCATCCAGCTATATGATGCAAAAGCATGCACCAAGACAACATCAGATGAAGTTGCTCTGGGAATGTTCAAGATATAAGTAGGCGACGGCGAGTACCGAAGAAGATTTAATGATGAACTGTAGAAGCTTTACGCAGACATCAACATAGTCCATCGGATTAAAACGCAGCGGCTAAGTTGGCTTGGCCATGTTATGCGAATGAAATGTTTTGCTCCGGCTAAGGCAGTATTTTTATTGAAACAGCCTATGGAAGCAGCAGATGAGAGCGGCATCACTTCGCTGGAAGGACCAGGTAAAATACGATCGCTTTCCAAGGCAGCCGGTTCTATGTACTGGAGCGTCTCGAGATTTTCCCTACCAAGGGCTGTAATTTCAGTGTAACCCCATTTAATTACTGCTACAACAACAACAACACGATTTTAATTTCACTCGCTTGGTGTGACAAATTGGTGCCAGTTAACACAAATAAGAAGCGACTGGCGCACCTTTTTTGAGTGGCCATAATCGCTTAAACGGTTAAGCGCAAGCTAAGTAAGTAAGTAACTTGGAACCGGATAGGTCAGCTTAATTGAGGCGTCCATTTTAGTTGTTGCAGTCAATTTTATTAAAGTGCACATCATACTAACGTCCTTGAGTTACGTTTTCCTTAAAACTTAAAAGTAAATGATTGTACTTACTTTTACAAATACTTTCCATTTAGTGTAAAATATTTACATACATAACGATATGTATAATATAATTTTGTTTATTTATTTGATTTTAGCTATTTACAATTCACAATTTTTTTACAACAATTTTTTATTTGTTTGTTTCGCTTCTTGTATTCGCTCTGTTTTAATAAAATTTTTAAGTTAGTAAATTCAAAATTACTAATTATTTAAAGATGTTTGTATGTGTATATATTTCTATATTTACATTACTCTATATACTATTTGTTTAGTAAAATTATTGTGTTTGTTCTTCGTTTTGTATTTTATTTTACATAATGCGATTAATTTTTCGCTAGTTTTTAAACAATATTGCTTTCGAGAAATTTCTTTCAAATAATTATTTGATTTGTTTTGATTTATTTCTATTTATATTTTTTCTTATAAGATTTCTACTTATGATTTATTGTTTTTGTTATTATCTTAATTTTAGATAGAATTTGCTTTTATTTAATTTTGTAAACTGAAAATGTATTCATTTTTGATTTTTAGTAGAGTTTAATGAGTTCATTTTTTGCTTTATAAAATCAGTTAGTTCTTGCGGCTTGCGATTGCTTTAAATTTCATACAAAAAAATTTTATGGGAGGAATATTGAAATTCGTGCACTCTAAAATAAATTTGTGCTGTAATTGCATTAAAAATTAAAATGTTAAATAATTTCATATAAAGTTTAAAAAATAATAAAAAAATTTTATTTTATCAATCAACCATTGTAGTTGTGATTGATTGGTGGCTGCGTGGGATAGCTCTTAGCACCTGACGAACTTGAAGTTGAACGAGTGGAGCCAGATGATGGATTCTCGCTAAACAAACCGCCAAAGTTGCGCGATCCTAAAATTTCGCTTATTGGACTGCTGCCGCGATTTGCACTGCCACCACCACCACCACCGCTCAACAAGCTGCCCAAAATGTTACTAGTGCTGCTTCCACCTCCACCGCCACCGCCTGCACTGCTGCCACCTCCACTTAGCAAACTGCCGAGAAAATTACTTGCACTGCTGCCACTGCCACCACCGCCGCCGCCACCACCACCACCGCTTAAAACAGTACCAAGGAAGCCACCCAAGATATTGCTGCCTGATGATCCACCACTAGAAGAAGTGCCTCCACCGCCATAGCCACCACTTGGCGTATAGCCACCGCTTGGCTGGTAACCACCACCAGCAGTACCGCCACCATTAGCACCGCCACCGCCGCCACCTCCCCCGCCTTGCAAACCTTTTGCAATTTGTCCTGCAATTATACCAGATACCGCTTGACTTACCGCAGGATTTGAGAAAAATTTGGAGAAAAAGTTGCCGCCTTCTTTGTCTTTTGGTTTCTGTGGCGTGTTTCCGCCACCATAGCCGGGCGCATTCGGATTGTAGCCACCGGGAGGTGCATAACCACCAGGAGGTGCATAACCACCAGGCTGATAACCGCCAGGATAATAACCACCTGCTGGCGGCTGATATCCACCACCTGCTGGCGGCTGATATCCACCACCGGCTGGAGGTTGATATCCACCACCTGCTGGTGGTTGATATCCACCACCTGCTGATGGTTGATGACCGCCTGCGGGTGGTTGATATCCGCCTGCGTGTGGTTGATAGCCACCATATGGATTGTAACCACCTGCGGGTGGACTATTGGGTAAAGTGGGATAAAGGCTGTGACCACCAGAACCGCCACCACTATAACCACCACTGCTGCCACCACCACCACCAACAACATTATTGCTCTCACCCATATCGGGTATCGGTGCACTTGGATTGTAAGAGTTATGTGTTGTGCCGCTGCTTACTGTGCGCAGGCGCGTACAAACAATTTTTTTTACGGATGGAATTGAGTATTGATATATTTTTATTTGTGCATATGTGCGACGTGTTCATATGTACATATGTTGCCAAAATTTTGTAAGCAAAGAAAGATTTGTTTCATTTAATCGAGTTTCATAGCAAAATATCCAGATTGCAAAGAAGCGTAGCAATGTTGAGTACAAATTTAGTCACAAAAGCGTTAAAACGAACGAATAAAAAGAAAAAAGAAAAATAGTTACTTAGTTATGAAGAAAATTTAAATATACAAATAATAACACATTAATATACACAACACATAAGTAAAATCTATGCTTTATTGCAATAACCTCTTACGTCTTAAGTTCGCCGCATATTATAATTAAAACGATTAATTCATATCTGAAAACATTTTAAAAGGCATTAGAGAGGCTAATTTAATAACTTGTTGGGATGTTTGTAATATATATGCATGAAGTTACAAAAAAAAATATATCAATCAAGTCGGCTATTGAAAATTTCATATTATAACAAATTCTTCTTCATATAACACTGAGACATGTACCTACAGCTTCAGAAAGCTATACCGTTTTAATAATAATGCTAATATTTCCTCTTTCGACTTAAGCGGTTATTGCATGATACTAAAAGTACATTTGCATAAAAATATATCTAAATATACATATATTAATGGCTAGGCTAATACATAATCCAATATGTCTACAGCGAGCTAGTTCAAATTGATGCGATCTGTTGAGTACCATTCCGCAATGGCGTAGAGCATACATCATTAAAAAATCAGTAGATGGCGCCGTCCTTTGAACAGTTGTTTCAGTTGACAGTTCTTTTTTTGCTTTGCATAAGTTCTTGCGAAGTGAATGTTCAAAGATATTGTGGCGAATTTTAGCATCGCTAAGCTGTTAGTAAATAAAAGCACAACACCAACAACATTAAATCAAGCTACAACACTTGTGTGCATGAACACATTAATCATCATTTACACACGTACACGGAAGGCGACGAGAAGTACATGCACACACATAACCAGCAGCTCTCAGTAAAGAGATATCTCACACATACACATGTAATCATCAGCCGAAGTTCTTGCTCATACATACACATGCATATAACTAATTACCAAGCAGGAGATGCAAGAGTTCTAGAAGGTGAAATATTTAGACCTTGGGAGAAGTATGCGGACGAGGCACCAGGGAGTACAAAACAGCGCAAGCTGAGTAGCAAATAATCAGTTTTTATTTAAACTTGATTGTGAAGTATAATTGTGAAGTACTACTCCCGGAGTAATTTAAATAAAGAACAGTTTGCAATACTGAATATTGGAGTGATTTATTCAACAGTTTAGCGATTCGAACGTTAGCAGAAGGTTGCAAATATAAGCGGAATTTCCCAAAATTCGTCACAATATTAACTTTGTGCAAATTTTACAGTGGTCGGCGCAGTTTGTTTTGGAAACGTCCAGAATATCGCATTAAATATTGTCAAAATAACATCCTTCTTGATGAAAATAATTTTGATACATGATATATTATTTCTTCCCTTCCAAAGTTAAACGTCCGAAAAGATAAATTAAGCAAAATTTTGCGAAAATTAAGACAAATCCTACAAAAGTGAGTTTGGAGTTTTCACTAGTGTAAATGTGTATTAAATATAAGTCCCGCCTATGCTTTCGGAATATTTATTTGATTCTGATAATATAATTCCGCTCTTCAAGGAATTACCTCAGCAGTCTTCCTACATAGATGTGGAAAGGGCCATCGATAACGACAATTAAGATTATACAAGCTTACATGGTTTCGGTGAGAACAACCGAATAGAAAGACTGGATGGCCTAGAAGGTTCAATGTGGTCATGTTAAACCGTTGCCGAAATGGTCGAGCTTGTGACTAAATGGTGCTTGTTATCTGAACGTACGTGATCTATATCTGAAAACAGATCATCAACATCGATAAAGCTCCCCTAAACATTCGTAGAGTCTTTTGATCGCTACAACAACAACAACAACAACAGCAATAACATGTAATATATCTCAGAGGGTGTTTGCTTCCTACTATTGCGAGCTGTCGCATTGAGCGATATACTACTCGAAGTCAATAGAATTCAATAGAGCTTTAAGCAGCGTTGAGTAGCGTTAATATAGCAGAATCAGAACCATTAATTTTCACGTTTAACGCAATTTTATAAAGGACGATTTGAAGGTTTCAAAAGTTGAGCTGCATGTTTACTCGAGCTGTTATGATACTGCTCAGTAACAAAGCCAAAATCCCTCAAATTTGAGTTTCTTTCTTTAACGCTACCAAACTTTTGTCTCTCCAAGGCCTACCTTGGTGTTTTAATAGATAGCCAGGTTAACTGGAACCCTAGCATTTAAAAATAAGATGGAGAAAGTGGAATTTTATGCCATTTAATGCAAAAGATATGTCTGTCCTTAGATCAGCTAAGGCCCCAATTTACATACGAGCTGATCGTATGGTGGCACAACCTAGATATATGCAACAATATCAAAAGGCTGAACAAGACACATCGAATAGACTGCGTAGTTCTAACGGAAGCACTTGAGTTGTGTCCGATGGACGTGCTTAACATTTAATGGACTAGAGAGATCAGCTTTTAGGCGGAAGAAATTTTTGTGCTGGTAGGTATGGCCTTTGAGAGTAACCCCGCAATATCAGACCACAGTTTGTTAATAAGAAGAAATCTTATTCTAATCAAACGGGTCCACAGTAGACTGTGGTTAGAGAGCAGCAGAGATCAGGGGTTTTTTTAGAAAAATTCGCAGGTGCACTATACATCCGCCTATCAAACCCAACTTTCCCAGCGAAAGTATTTGTTATCAAGAGGATCTGTAGCATCGGGAGTGTTTATGACAATAAATTCTCCGGTTATAACTTTTTAGTCCAGAGGCTACACTACACAACAGATAGCAGAAAATTCCGCAACTATCACATTTGTCTTTGATTCTGGTCATGGTGCATCGCCCTCTCACAGGAACTGAAGGGAGAAAATACAGAACTAGATGATTGCCGTAAAGAACTGGTACTCTTTGCACAGCTCTAAGTGTATGAATCGCTCCTTTAAAGCCTGCGAAGATATAACCATTCAATTTCTCTACGAGTGTTCTGTTATAGCTGTTGCAAATCTGCATTAAGCGAGAAAGTTCTCTATATTTGATAAAGGTAGCTGCAAAGGCCAAAACAAATAGTTTAGGAAAAACAATTACTAGTGAAGAACAATGGATAAATTGTACTGTGTATAAGTGCATAAAATAGCATCAAGGGCGCTATTGGTGCTAGATCCTGCTGGTTGGGCGGCACGTTACCCTAATAACTGACAAAGGACATACGTAATATAAGTGAAATGAAAAATATGGTAATAAGAGGTGTAGTGAAATTATAATCCGAGAATCTTAAGTTCAACGAAAAGGAAATGTTCTACAGATTAGTTGGGTTAGATTATGTTAGGTTGAACTGGCCGGTAAATAAAAACCTCACATAGACTGGTGGCCGCCATGGTGTGAAGATAGCCCCGGTCAAAGCCACGTCAAAATTTTAGAAACAAGGTTTTTCAATTGGAAGAAAACTTTTCTGCGCGGGGTCGCCCCTCTAAAGTGTTTGGCAAGCACTCTGAGTGTGTTTCTGCCATAAAAAGCTCTCAGCTAAAACTCATCTGCCTTGCAGATGCCGTTCGGAGTCAGCATAAAACAAGTAGGTCCCGTTCCGCCCATTTGTAGGAAAAATTAAAAGGAGCACGATGCAAATTGGAAGAGAAGCTCGGCGTAAAATCTCTTCGGAGGTTATCGCGCCTTACATTTGTTTATTTTTTAGACTTAGTGAAGTCATAGTGGTACCAGAATTGGTGTAACAACCAACCGAAAGAACCCCAATCAGGCGCCAGGACTAATGTTAAAGAATAAATCCGTCCTCTTGGCAAATGCTGGAAGTTTTTAGGACCTTGCTTGATTGCTGCCTCGAAATGAGGCAACTCTGCGTCCCTTATAGCTGACGACTTGACGTGGTGAACGCAGGGCACGAACACAGAACGTGCTCAACCGTTTTTCTGCAGATCGAACTTCCTAGATCTGCTGTTGCTGACGAGGCCTAAATTATAATCAAGTGACGCCAGAAGGCAGTGCTCAATTAGTATGTCCATCCTGTGTATTAAGTCTTTTATCCTCAGAAATATGCGCCATTTTGTGAGTCTATTGCGTAGGATTTGCACATGATCTTAAAAAGTTTGCAGCCCCGCGCTTCTGTTCACGTCTATACTGCTTGATGGATCATATGCAATTCATGTTCCCTTTTTATTTCTACCAAATTGACTGGGACATCTTTCGTCGATTCAGCGAGTGCTGCACAGCCAAATCATCGACCCTTTCGTTACCTTCAATTCCTCTATGGCCGGAAATTCTGTATAGATATATGGTCCGGCCTTAGCGATGTTTCTCGAAAGCCTCTTTGCATTCCAGGACACTTCTTGGTGAAGTACTGTGTGAGGTTATTACCTTATTCGACGCCTGACTATCAATATATATTAGACTGGGTCGACTTACTAACCGATATCGCGCCATAGATTTTTCGATAGGATTTGGTCTTTTCGACTCTGATTTTTAGGTTTTTTTCCATGACCTACTAAAAAAATTTTCGTTTCACTGTAAATGTTTTTTTTTTTTTCAAATAACTGTTATCGACAACGTTTTTAGCGGACATTTTTGGGTCGGACAGGGTATACGGGGTATATGAACAAAACCTTAAAAATCAAAGTCGAAAAAAGTCAGAAAAATTTAAAAAAATAAATTTCGCAGGCTCGAAAATTATTTTTTTGGGTATGCGTAGTGGAAATTTTTTTTCCTGAACCGAAATCCTATCGAAAAATACAAATCGACCCACCCTAATATATATACACTAACGCGACTGCAGCTCGCTTCCTACAAAGCTTTTGCTGCCTTCTTCACGACTATAATTTCTTCCTGAAATGCTTTGCAGTAATCTGGATGGCATTTGATTCGGTAAACAGCATACCTAAACCCTTCCTTTAATTAAGAGCCATCGGGTTACACGTTTATAGTATGTTCTGCCTGCTCTACACACTGGTGTCAGCTCTCCGGCTCAATTGTGTCCCCAAGATATCTTTCGAAACTCGGGCACGTGATCATCTATCACGTTTGGCCGATATTATACAGACCGGCTTATTTAAATTTAAAAAAATTATCTTCAAATTTGCCGCCGATAATTCGTAAAAGTAGTAAAGTAATAAATTTATTTAAATAAATATAATAAAAATTGTAATAAATCTATTTAAAGCATTTTAATCATCATGTCCAATTAGCCAATCAATGGAACTTTTACAATTATTGTGTTTGTGCTTCACTACTCACCCTAATTTCCAAATATAGCCGACACCAATTTTTCTCCAGAAAATTCATATAAACATTACTACTAAATTTTCTTCTACCACCTTCTATAGAAAGCATTATTCATTTTAGCGCTTCCATATTTTATTGTATTTACTTATCAAATCAATTACTCTAATAACTACAAACATTCAGCACTCAATAATCCAAATATTTTCTTTAATTATGGCGCACTTCATATAAAAATGTAAATGCCATGCGAATTGTAGTATAAACTTCATTAATTAATCGTGGATTTCTAAAACATTACGAGGTTGAAGTTGGTTACAAGTCTTATGAGGACTTTACGGAATTTTATGAATTAATTTTTTACTTTAATTAGCAAAATTTTAAATGCTACACAACTTGTTTCTTTTTGTTTTACTAACTATTTTAAGTCTTTAGTTACTATTTAATGATTAAAAATACAAATATAGTCATACCTACTAACATTATTAAGAACAAGATATACATATTTACAATTTATTTATGCTACAACAACAAATTGTTCGTTTATTTATTTTTTATATTGTTAGTAATTGTTATTGACAGCACGCGTTTTTTTCTTGTTAAATGTTAAAATGAACACAATGTTTAGTTATTACAAAAGGCATACAAAAAATGCTAAATTCAATACTAAATGCCCTTTAGTTTAATTATCATTAATATTATTAATTTTTTATGTACATAGTAGTGCGTATTTACATGCAAGCGTACAAAAGAATTTGGCTTCCCTGCAAAAAAATCGTGCGATTAATCCCTAAGGAGAGTGGTTGGCTATTGATCTCTTTTGTCCACATTCGGGTATAATTGATCCCCTCTAGTACTAGTTTTGGGTATATTTAGCATCAGTCAGTTTGGAATTTATGTAGCCAATTGAAAAAAAAAACAAACAGCAACGAAATTAATAAAATAAAAATATTAAATGTGATTGAATAGAATCATTAGACTGCGGAGCACTATACCGAACCTAAAATACTAGGACCATATGTCCCATTATCGTAATATTTGTTTTGTTTTTATTATTCTACAACACTAATACGAAAAAAAAATGAAATATTCTATTAGAGTTTAAAAAATTATAAAATCCGTAAGAACAAAGAGGATCTGTCCGGATTATCCGCAGGGGTACAAAGAGGGCGTGACGAACAGTACCCAAAGGAGTACAAAGAGAAAGTGTCCAACAGTACAAAAATGATCTGTTCGACAATACCCGTAAGGGTATAAAGAGGACCCGTCCGACACTACCCGTGCAGGCACAAACAGGTACAATTGGTCTCTCAATAGGACATACTCAAACAAAAGGGATCACTCCAACCCATATAAAGAGATCAGAACTGGCTATAGTCACATATTCCTTTGCGACTCATCCCGGATTCATTATAGACTATTCGCATTTTTTGCAGGGTTGTGTTAATATGCCTTTGTGTTAGTTTAAGCTGCGTTCTGTACGCAATAGATATATATTTTTATTTATAATTTTTTTGTATGTATGTGTGTAACTTTGGACCCTTCTACCATACGAAACTCAAAATTGTACAATAATTTTTCGTAATATTCCTATAAAGATAAAAAATATAAAAGGAGTTCAAGATTTTGTGCAAATGTTCTATCATCATTGCATTACATACTTTCGTAGCATATTTTTTAAAATATACTAAGGAAATACACGGCTATGCATTTGTCATGTCACTGCAAAAATGCAACGTAAAAAATCGTTGTTTATTTTTTCTTCTCGAGTCTCACAACCCGCATTCCTGCGATGATCGATCTGTTGACAAACACACTCGTCCAAAGCCACGTGTTGTTGTTGTACAACTTTTTTCTTTTTCTGCAGCATATATATATTTGAAATAAATATCAATTAAATTTAAGCTTTTATTATTGAGATAGGAAATAAAATTTAAAAAAAAAATGACATATTTTACAGTGAAAAAAATTTAAGCCTAATCTGAACTCAAGTATTTAGGAGTTGTTGTTAAAATATTTTGCAAACTTTAGATTTTTCCAAAAGGATGTGATTTTGGCGACCTCTTAGATAATTTTACTTATTTTGTTTAAAGCTGAATTCAGGTCAAATTGAGTAAACAAAATAAGTAAACATGTTTTTTTGGTTTGGTAAAATGAGCATTTGTGGCCATAAATTAATACAGGGTATATTTGTTATTCCCGTCTTTTTTTTACTGAGTAGATAAGAAAACTAAACGCACATTTTTGAGAAAAGAAAAACAAATCAATTATAATCCTTAATTTTTTGTTCTAAGAAATAAAAGTCATACTTTTATCGACATTTTCGACTAAAAATATCTTATTCAATCTTAGCTATTTAGTTAAATGCAGTTCGGGGGTTCGTGGAAAGGAGGAAATTCAAATCAAATTTGATCCAAATTTTTATATATTTCCAAAAAGTTAAAAAAAAATTTAGTTAAAAAAATTTGAATGTGGGTTTTTAATACAAATTTATGTCTTGAAATCCAGGAAAGAAGGAAAAACGTTCTGCAAAATTACGCCATATTTATTTTCTTTTCGAAAGAGTCTTATTCAAGACCTCTCCATCTTTTTCCAGTTTAAATTCAGAGAACTTGAACTCATATTTAGAAAATTTCAATTCGAGTTCAGCAATTGGCAACTTGCTTGCCGAAAAAACTAAGATTCGGAATTTTCATTTCAAATGCAGAATGTTACAATTAAAGTTCAGAAATTCCAATTAAAATTCAGAAAATCACAGGTTCAGAAAATTACAATTTATGTTTAGAGTTTCTATTTCAAATTCAGAAAATTACAATTCATGTTCAGAAAATTACAATTCAAACTCAGAGTTTCTGTCTCAAATTCAGAACATTTCAACTCAAGTTCAGAAATTGCAATTTAAGTTCAGAAAATTACAACACAATTTCAGAAAATTATAGCTCATGTACAGAGAATTACTATTCAAATTTAAAATTTTCAATTTATATTAAGAAATTTGCCACTTGCTTGCAGAAAAAACTTAAATTCTGAATTTTCATTTCAAATTCAGAATAATGCAATTAATGTTCAGAAATTGCAATTTAAATTCAGAAAATTACAGTTCAGGTTCAGAAAACTTCAAATTATGTTTAGATTTTCCATTTCAAATTCAAAAAATTTCAACTCAAGTTCAAAAATTTAAATGAAAATTCAGAAAGCTACAGCTCAACTTCAGAAAATTACAGTTCTTGTCCCGAATTTGCAATTTAAGTTCAGAATATTGCAACCCAGGTTCAGAAATATTCATTTATTAAATACATAACGCTAATTTTCACCATATTGCACACATTTCAATCCATTGAATGAAAGAAAAATAACTTAAACATTTTTTGAGATTCAACAGTAATTTTTGTTTGACTGGAATTGTAAGTTTTTGAGTTTGAATTGGAAACCTTGAACTTGAACTTAAATATTCTGATAACGAAACTTAATTTTTTTGAATTTAAATTGAAAAAGGTGTAGACATTTTGGGAAGCCACTCAAAATATCTCTTGGATTCGCTATGCCAGCTTCGCAGTCATTGAGCATTTTTCTACTGCTGTTAATTTTCTTTGTTCCCTGGACTTGGAATTTTGTAATACTTCATGCTTAATTTTTCATTTTACCTAGAAAAGTCAAACTTCATTAAGAGAATATAAGTTAGAATCAATTTAAATTACGAAAATAACTACCATATTGATTTCCATATTTTATGTGTTTTTTTTTTAATGAAAATTAAATTTAATTATTTAAATAATTTGTTATGTATTTAATAGACGACAGCTTTCGTTGCAGTTTCCGCATTTGCTTTGCGTCTTCTTATTATTAATTGTTTATATTTAATATGCATGAGAGTGTGTTTGTGTATGTGCAAATGAGTAAATACGGACGGAACTGTATAAAATGAAAATAATTTACAAGTTTTGTGTGTTACTCAAAAATTAAACTCTTTTTATAATATGGAAAATAAATTTTATTGTAAATAAGTTTTCGCAAAAATTATTTGAAGTGAGCTTAATATATCTTAGGTTTAGAGTGCAAACTTGCTAAATATTGTTTTTTCTAAAATGGTTTTTTAAAGCAGGAAAAACAATAATTTCATATAAACAAAGTAACCCCAGTCTCTGTACAGTTTTTTCCTAGGATTTCAAGGAGAAATAAGAAAGTCCTTTTTTAGCATTTTTATACTTTAAGTCGACGAAATACAATACAAAACATGTGTGGAAATGCACGGCGCTCGAAAATAATTTTAGACATACTTATAAATTTTTTAAATATTTTTTTATATATACATATGTACCTTACTTTTTGATATTTTTGTTTAAAAATAAAACCATTTGATACAAAAAAATACCATGCTCCATAAAAAATGTTGGTACGCTTTTATCTGCTAATTATTGTTTAACTGTTTATAGTATATATGTATATCATACATGTCGCTATTTAAAATTCGTTTGATTTAGTTCGTATTTGATTATATTGTTTTTATGTGTGTTTTTGTTTTTTAGCTTCGGAAGTTGTTTGTTATTAATCACGATTCAATCACAAGAGGTTTGCTCGGCTGACAAATTTTTTGACAATTGCAGCCATTTTACTCCCAAATCGAATTAACATCCGTTATTTGTTTTGCTTCTTTGCGATTTTTCAAAAAATATGAGTAGTAGAAATAGGAAGCAACCAGTTTACAAAAACCCGATAAGTACTGAACTGCATAACTCCTTAGAACAAATTTTTTTTTATTTTATTTGTGTGGCTGAACAAACGTAATTTTTTTAAAAGTACGGATATATTGGAAACGTGCACTTTCATAACCTATGAACATCTGAAACCTAAACCAATTTAAAATTCAGCGCTCAACGTCAAAAAATCGACTAGTAGATCGATTCACGTAAAAATGTGATTAGTAAATATGGGAGATGCCGTAACGAAATGTACTTATTGGGCATGTTAACTTATTCATTCCGTATGTTCGGAACATTCATCTCCATTTAAGAATTTGTGGAATCGTTTTATGTATATTTGGAATATTATGTATATTCATTTTCGGAATATTGGGACCTCGTGAAGTAGTATCAAATGAACGTGTTCCGAATATTCTAAATTAACGGTTTATCCGGAACACGTCCATGAATACCTAAACGGGAAAGGGCTTTCCGAAATTTCAGAATAAATAGGTAAAAACTCCCTGTGTAACAGAACCGCACAAATGCTTAACTCTTCTGTCAAAGTCAAGGCCGAAATATAAAGTTCTAAGAAAATAAGGCATTTTCTTTTTTTGTCAGTTCATTGCGGGTGCTGACTAGAGTTCCACCCTATCTCAAAATATAATTTTTTCCCCATTTCAGGATTTGTCACAAAAACGCCCTTTATCAGAATTAGGTTGAGGAACGCTTTATTTCAGAATGGTTTTCATTAACTCCCTCTTATATCAAAATGCACTGAACTTATGCTTAGATAGGAAGTTTTTGAAACAAGTTTTGAGATAGTATATTTTTGAATAAAATTCTAACGTACGGCATTCTTCAAACAAATTCTGAAAAAATGCCCATACCAACTTAACTCTTTATCAATTTACGAAATATTAAATAGAAAATTAATTATTTCTCCAAAAGTCGTTGGCATTTACAAATTTATTATCACTGCTAATATATTACTAAAGGCACATTTCTACTACATATTTCGCTAAAGGGCATTGAATTATTTCCCGTTTTCCTTACTGGGAGTGTCATAGCTCTTTCATCATTGGAGAACAAAGCTCTAGTAATTGAATCATGGTTATTAATCTTTTTGTTTTAAATAGTTTTTTCAATGCTTCAATTTGCCACATTTACATTTGATTCCTCAAGTTATTCCTTTTTTGTCACAAAAAATATTTCCCGTTTTTGTAGCATGATTGCATTATTGTAATAAATGCCTAAAAATATGTGACATGTGCATTGGTTTGCAAAAACATAGATGGCTGCAAATTAAAATAAATTAATAACATTATTTACATGCATTTTTTAACTTCACTTGTATTAGAGCAAGATTCCAGAGTCGCGACACCTTTCTTATTTTCTGACAGATAAAATGTGTTGCAGAAAAAGGTGTAAGGGTGTTGTCTAAAGGTAAGCACGCCCGTTAGTTTAGGCCGTGGGCCAGTTTTCCGATATAGGCCGCTGAAGGTGCGCACAGCCTTGTTTACGACACATTTTATTCGTCCGAAAATAAGTAACGTCTGGCGGCTTTGGGATCTTGGCAGAGAGTTTTTATTTGTTAAGAGCCGTCACTCGATACTTTGGCTAATTACTCGATGTTTTCTCAAGGTAGTCACTGTTTTTTTTTTTGTCAGATATATTTATAAAAATGCCTTCAATACATTTTCGTGGCGTATTTGTGTTTATTTTGTTGACTGCATTAAATTAATCAATTAATTCTCTTTCTAAAAATCGTAATTACGCAAAATCATTACACCGCATAAACAAATAGTATGCAGTTAAAGAAAAATAAGCAAAACTTCCTTGAGAAAACATGCGGCATGAATTGGTCGCTTTGTTGTTGCCAAAGTTTCGAGTGATGGCTCTTAACAAATAAAAACTCTTTGATCTTGGAATATGGTTTTTTGTATATAACTGTATATAACAAAAAAACAAAAAAAAAAAAAAAAAAAAAAAAACAACGTTACGTATACGTGGTACGTATGTGTTTGCGTGGAATTGGTTGGTTTTAAATAAAACAAAATGCTTATTTTAATTTTCATGTACAAATAAAAAAAGAAATTGGTTGATTTCCAAATCCCAATAATCAATTTTATTATTGCAGCTGCATGTTACATACTCTTAGGCATAGTTTACATTAAGAAGTTGTTTGATATTTTCGTTTATTCGCTTATATATTTTCCTTATATATTATTGCATTTTGTATGTCGTTGTGGCTGTTGTATAAAAAAGTTAATTATTTACTTAACATTTTTTTATTATATCTTACAACGGTTCAGCGGTTTTTTGTATGCGTTTTTGGTTCAGTAATCGCTATTGGTGTAGTCTAGTATTATTTTAATATATAGTATGCATATTATTTTAACAGCATGTTTTATTGTTTTTATTTATTTACGTAAAATACTGCATATATTTCAAAATTAAGTTCTTCTTTCTTGAAAATGAGATTCGGAAGTCAAAAATTAGTAATTTAGGTAAACCTGTTGCCGTATCCACGGGGCGTAGGACTGGGGGAGCTCTCCCCCCAAAGCCATCGTAACTCTGAAAACTTGTGAGCAGATATCAATTCTACACCCAAAATTTTTTTTTTTTACAAAATTTTAATGATTTTTTGCCATTGCAATTTCTTTCTCAAAACAACACATACAATTTTTCTTAAAACAAAAAAGTTTTCAATATGTATGGAAGTTTTCTTAATGATTCCAAAAAATCTTTTTATAAATAAAATAAAAAATTAATATTGTCTATTTGATCAGGGTTTTAAACATTGTATTTTTCAACGAAATTTGGTTAACATGTTCAATGCTGCCAATGTAATGTAGGAATAAGGTCGATATAATGACTAGGTTGATAGCTTTGTAGCTTTATGGTTCTGCTAACGCTTAAACATGAGCTGGGTATGAAAATATTTGGGACAAGTTGCTCGCACTCAAACCATCCATTAATATATAAAATTATTGTGTATGTATATTTTTTTCATAAAAAGTAAAGTTTTTTTATAGCCAGATACAAGGGAAAAAATCGACAGACCTACACATATGTGCCCTATATGTGTACTATTTTATTTGTATATAGAAAATAGGCATGGTAATCAACCGAGTTTGTGATTCTTATATAGGGAAATTCGTTTTTGAAAAGGAGAGATAGATAACGAATTGTATCACTATATCTTCGCGTCCTCGATGTCGATGCTAACTTTCAAACTTTGGGACATATACTCGGGCGATATAGAGTTCGGCTAAGTCATCACACCATCGACAAGCTGCCTACCGTAGTGAGGTTACTGGGGACACAATTTTGTTTCGAAACTTGTAAGTTGCGTTTTAGAGTGCGATCGATGGAGGCTTTTTGAGCCGAGTTACTCATAAATAGAACAATCTATAACACGTTTAATAAAATAAGACATAAAATTCTATAGCAAGTTAGACCTTAATTCAAATGAATCGAATTTTATGATCCGTAAACCTTATATGAGGATCACGTCTGAATGTATTATATTATATTAACCGAAATTTGGTAACAGGCGGGAAGATGGAAGCGCGTACTCGATTTTTGTTAATGCTGTAAGGGAGAAGGTTTTATATTTCGCTTTGAAATTATGAATAGGAAATCGGCGTGAAGAGATCTTACTGAGCTTTCTTTTTGTGATCATCGTTGTTATCCATTCTCTGTTATTGAATAGATATTAGTATATTTTAGAACTCGCATAAATACGAATCGGGAGCTGTGTTATTGAAATTGGAAGCACAATTGCCTGTGGCACCTAACACGAACGTATCTGAAAGCGTAATAGAAGATTTTTTGGAAAACTCCACTTTGCAAGCTAAGCCGCATTTCGACTGTCAGTTTGAACAGAATACCAAAAACATCCAGTAGATAGCTGGTAGGGCGATGAATAACGAGGAGTATCTACCGCTTCTGAGTCATAACACAGACCGAAAAAATTTAAAACAAGTACATACCCTTAAATGGGCTTATACCTTTCCAAAGGGCTTTGGTTCGCTTAAACTTACAATCAAATCAAAAGTGAAAGTGAAAAAAAAAGTGTTTGTATCACTTTCATAAGTACAAAGACATTGAAAACTAGAACCAATTCAAATCTACTGAAACCAGTTTCAGTTTCAACGTACTGAAGGTATTTAGAGGAGTAAAATCTCATTTCTAGGTCCTAGATATATCAGCCCATGCAATAACTGTCTCTTTGCGCTCTACAGAAAGCACAGAAAGCGAAAGTCCAACTGATGTAGTTAGTTAATTATCTCAAGCCTCAGAAGTCGTCGGAACCGTATTATTTCTGCACAGCTCCAAAGTTCTTTGGGAATTTCCCGCCGCTGGGTGGTCATTATTTACATGAATAAAATTTAAATGGGCTACATATCAATATCTTGGAAACTGGCTTAAGATACCTCTACTTTTAGTTCTCTCATAAATCTTCGACGAATTGCAGACCATTAGTTCTGTTTTCGTCACACCTAAAAGGTTTGGAACGTCTGATTCATCTGTATGTTCATTATGTTGTACCTTAAGAAGTCAAGTGGGGTGCAATGAAAAACTTCGGCGCAATAGAATTGGTGGGGAAAGAAGGCATGAAGGAAATTATTGTTCTATCACTTCGATTTTGGATTGTGATAGTGAATGAGTTTATAGTGGACCGTGAAGGAAGTGGCTGTGGATTGGGTGCCTGCGGTCAGAGGCAAATTTTTGTGTGATTATCTGGATGGGCTGTCAAACCTAGAAAAACGGAAATAGTTCTCTTTACGCGAATATGTCAAATAACTGCTTTTAAGCGTCCATCATTTAGGGCATAATCCTTATATCTATTTTAACAGAGCATTCGTAATAAATGAGTTCAAGTGTTAACAAAAAATAAAATTAGCAAATTTGTTTGACTAGTCAAAATCTGCTTCGCTCAAAAGAAAATACTGCCAACTGATTTGATCAGACTCTACTTAATATATAAACATATATAGAACTACTAATATAAATTCGAAAACACAACTGCAGTCTTTTTAAAAGTTCCGAAATTGTCGCCAATAATGAAGCACGAAAATAACTTTGACCTTTGACCTATTAGTCTAAATGTGTACATGGCACATACTTTAACATTGTAATGGTGAGTATTAGATATTTATCCCAACTGTCATTGTAGTTCAAGTAATTATTTTAATGGTACTTTACTTTTTCGTTTAGCCATTAATGTCATCAATAGCTTTTAGCTGAGTTGTGATTATAATTAAAGCTTAGTAGCCGCATACATACCTATACAAGCTAATTTTAGGGTTGAGCTAAAATTTTGGGGTATATAATAATGGGTGAAAAATATGATGGTCCAAAACTGATATATGGTCAATTCGTATCTACAAATAAGAACACTGAAAAACTTTTTTCCAAAATGGGAATGATTGCTTGCCTTAATGGGAATATCCTCTTGAAAACCAAGAAGTTTTATAGGAAACAAGAAAATCTCTCTAATATATATGAAAATTTTCTTTGGTTGTGAA
The DNA here is from genome assembly GCF_040869045.1 of Eurosta solidaginis. Taxonomy (NCBI): domain Eukaryota; kingdom Metazoa; phylum Arthropoda; class Insecta; order Diptera; family Tephritidae; genus Eurosta; species Eurosta solidaginis. The sequence continues at coordinate 222,909,962 of NC_090322.1, read as the reverse complement.
AAAGTGTACACTAAATTGAGAAAGAAATTTGTATAGAAAAAAACCAATTCCATATTTCATTGAATGTAGATTAACGTAAATTATCGCAAATTTCAAGTCCTTTGATTAAGTCAATCGATTTGAATGACATTTTGTTTTAGTTACCAGTCGCTACGTAATCAGAGGTACGATAACGGAGAAATAAAAATAAAAATTTGGTATAAAAATAAAATCGAAACAAAAAGAGAATTTAAAAACTCTTTCTTATTTGAATCAATTTTACCTATATATTTTGGTATATTTTCAATATTATTTGTTTCCTGATAATTAATTGATAAATTAACAAAAACCTATAACATTACATATTTTTCATTGCGTAGGAACGAAATATTTCAAAGAAAATTTTAATTTTAAAAAACCACTGACCAATAATAATACCAACACTATACAACGCTCATAACAACCCTGCCACATGGACATCATGCAACATTACGTGCTGCGGCCACACGTCAAATACTGCGACACAAACGTCGTCAACAAAGCATAACCGCACGCTACCATAAACATTGACTGCCAACTTGCCGCCACACCAACACCCCAATGCGCTGCTGCTCCAGATGGATGTGCTTGCGTCTGACGATTATATGGATTCTGATTTTGATATTGTGGTGGTGGTTTATTATACATATTCGGATTTTGATAGCCCACATTGCTGCTGCCATAATAACTGCTTGGCGCAGCCAAGCCACCACCACTACCACCCAATATACCATTACTGCCGCCGGGTGGACCACCAGTACCGCCTGGCATTGAATAATATGGTTGTTGACCAAATACAAACGGTGGACTGTAGGGATTTACGGGCTGCAAACCTCCAGGATAAAATGGATTTTGTACGCTACCTGGATGATTAGGTTGAGGAAATTGTTGAAATGATGGTGCTTGTGTTGGTGAGTTATATGGAAAAATGGGTAAATTAGGTAAAATCGGCACTGACTGTGGTGCACCAAAGACATAGTGTGGATCTATGCCGCCGGTGGCACTATTCGGGCGCAGCTTTTGTCCATTACTGGGCGAGGCGTTGCCGTTGTCATCGTTACCGTTACCATAATTTCTATTAATTATGTTATTGCCATTTTTACTCATATAGCCACCGTTTTTTATGTTATTAGTAAGGCCACTGCCACCACCCGGTGATGCGTTGCCATTACCAGTGGCCGATGATGAGGCACTACTGTAGTATGTATGTGTGTTAAGTGTGGGATTAGATGATGCAGACGAAAAGATGGCATGATCAGGACTTGGTTTATAACTAGATCCTGTACATGCAAAATATGGAATTTTCAGGTTAGTTAGTTGGGTTTTTTATTGGGTACCATTGCAGCGTCCAGAGGGTTAAAGAAAAATAGAGAGATGTAGTTGTTAGTTTGTTTAGTAATATAAGAGTGACAGAGATAGTTATAGTTAATTATATATAAGTACAGCATCGAATACATATATGTATGTATGTAATACTCCTATATTGCTACAAAAGGCTAGGTACATTCCCAAACATCAGAGTGCCGATATATTGCTGTTTAAACGTTTTTGTTTTTGTATTCAATAATCGAATGTAACAAAATTTAAATTTTTTCTTGTCACACTTATGCTGCTACAATCACAACAATTTTATAGGCTGTCTTGTTTTGATTTCGAATTCAAAACACATTGAGAGCATTTTCTGTTAGCAATATAGGAGTATTACATATCGTCGGTACAATGCCAAAGTTACGAATGTGCCATTTTTGTTTTAAAGAAATATTATATATGTCAAATTTTGCAAAGCCAAAGCAATAAATGTGCATTTTTTTGAGAAAAAAAAAAATATTTTTCAATTAATATTACTTAGTGGTTTACAAAGGTAAACCTTCCAATGGTGGTTGAAAAATACAAAACTAAATCTCTATTTTTAACAATGTGTTATGCGTTTTTCTCAAAACATCAAATATGCACATTCGTGACTTTGGCATTGGACCGACGATATATGATCGAATAGCAGTGGCATTTTATGTTTTCTAATTTCGTCAATGATTTTTTTCTTGTTTTATGTGCCAACATTTTTTTTAAACACCTTTTACGAATTTCGTAACTGAAACTAGACAAAACAATTTTTAAAAAATTTGCCTTAAAGTTCGAAAACTCCATAAAGTTTTTGAAAATTTCAAAATTTTTTTTTTGATATTTCTGAGTTTTTGTGAGTTTGCAGTCGAGTTGCAAAACTGTATACTCACAAAAATTCAGAAATAAAGAGTTCAACATTTTCGAAATTTTGAAATTCTCGTAAAATTTTCTCGAACTTTCGAATTTTTTCAAAGTTTTTCGACATTGTTTTGCCTAGTTTCAGACCATAAATCATTGGACTACAATACTGAATAATCAAAGAAACTCCGAAAACTTTAAATAAAAACTTCGAAATTTTCACAAAATTTCCTCGAGTTTTCTAACTTCTTACAAAACCTTGCCAGTATTGATTTGAGTACTTATACAGTAAAATAATCGGACTAAAAAGTTGCATACTCAAAAAAATTCAGAGAAAAGCACATACAAATCTCAAAATTTTTTTAAGATTCGTGAAAACGTTTTCGAGATTGATTTGCACAGTTTCAGACTAAAATTTATGGAGTTACAAAACAGAATTCTCAAAAAAACTCAGAAAACCATATCTTAACAAAAAGTTTAAAAATTTTTGTAATTTCGAAATTTTCGGAAAATTTTCGAGACTTTTAGAAAAGTTTTGAGATTGGTTTATATAGCTGCAAACCAAATTGATTGGACTACAATACTGCATAGTCACAGAAACTCAGAAAACTCCAAATAAAAGTTTCGAAGCTTTCGTAATAATTTTTCAAGTTTTAGAATTGTTTACAAATCTTTGTCGATATTGATTAGCGTAGTTTAAGACAAAAATAATACGGCTACAAAATTGCATACTCGAAAAAATTCAGAGAAGTCCAAATAAAAACCTCGAAAGCGAGATGGATTTGCATAGATGCAGACTAAAATTTATTGAGTTACAAAATTTGCTTAAGTACTTATTGAAATTCAGAAAACTTTAAATAAAAAGATCAAAATTTACGTAACTTCGAAATATTCGTAAAATTTTCTCGAATTTTCGAATTTTTTCACATGTATAGACTAAGACCAAAATTAAAGGGACTACAACACTGGTTAGTCAAAGAAACTCAAATAAAAACTTTTAAAATTTTGTTAATATTTTCTCCAGTTTTCGATTTTTTTGAAATTCGTTTGCGTAGTTTCAGTTACAAAATTCATAGAACTTTTTTCTTAAAATAGCGAAAATAAAGTAGAAGAAGAATTTAATTGACGAAATTTGATAATAATTTGCACTGCAATTTTTCTTTTCGCTGCTGTGTGTTGAATGGTTGCTGTTAAATTGAATAACAAACATTTGCTACGCGTTTAAAGTTAAATCATGCTTGGGATCAACTATGAAACTATAAACAAATGTAATTTTAGATGTTTAAATTTAGTAAGTAAAGCTATTGTATTTTGTGAAAAATTATGCGCCTAAAAATATGTGTCTGCTATTGAGAACGTTACACAGTGACGCATATAGGATTTCGTTCCTCCATTTCATAAATAACTCATTGATTTTGATTGTAAATATATACTACATAAACATAGGCGCTTTGATTTACATTAGTGCCCGCTTTTTCAGTGCAAGTTTAAACTACAATTAAAGTTGACTAGAGCATAACCCTGCCACTTTGGCTGCTTAAGCTGAGATGAGCAGCAACATTTTATGTAATCAAACAAAGTGGCAAGGTTAAACTCTAGTCAACTTTAACTGTAGTTTAAACTCGTACTGAAAAACCGGGCATAAGTCCGTTTTCTAGTAATGACATACAATAAAAAAAAACTTGGTGCATAATTTCAGGCATGCAAATTTAGGATTTTGTATGCCAAATTTTTCTATGTGTTACATGATTGCAATGATTGGATTATGACTGAAGCAAACTAAAAAATAGCAAAGCAAGAACAAATATATAATTAAAAAAATTTTTTTTTGTAATTAGATAAAGTACAGTTTTGAGCTAAATGTTATTTTTTTGATGATTGAGCGCCTTTTCGTAATTAGCCATGTAATTCAATGTGATGTGATGTTACCATTTTCGCAGTGATCTTTTAAAGCGGTGTGTTACCAATTCGGTTAGGTGGTTTTGTGATATAAATTTCAAGTAGAGATTCAAATAATTTGGAGTGATCGCGCAAGTACTGTGTTGATATCTTAACCGGTAAGCTCCTTACTCATTATCATTATCAAATCAAAAATAAATTCTACATAATCAAAATAAATATTTGTGTCACATTTTGGGAACTAAAATTGGGTTTGTCGTTTATTTATTTCTAAAGTAAAAGAGTTTTGTGATTTTGAAAAAGAAAAGTCTACATAAAATTCTTGGGAACCGTTATTGGCGAGGTTGGCAGTCAGTTATTGCCTTGGGAAACAGTTATTGGAGGTAAGGCGGTATATCCCTACCTTCTATTTAATTAAAAAAAAGAAAGCAAGTATCTAGTTGGTAAATATATGTCACAATGGACAGAAATTTAACGGAGTGGAAGAGTGAGTTGCTCTCACCCAAGCTTTTCAACCTTATTTAGATAATCTGCCCGCCGCGATGGCAGTAGTTTACTAGAACTGCATTAAAACTCAATGCGATGCTGTTAGCTATAAGTAGTAAGATAATTGCTGCGAGTATATGATGTAGCTTTGACTTAAACTGATATTCATCCTCGAAAGATTGGAGTAAGTCAGTCGGAGCAAGACAGTTACATATGAAGTGACTCGATGATTTGAACCCATCAAAATTTCTGTATCTACAGAAGCAGTACTTCTTATATTCAAACGAAAGCTTGGATTCCTATTTTAGAACAACATGTCAGTATCAGAACCATACGCATTTGGTAGATCGCGTGCTAACCACTTCCGCAAAAAATGTCATCGCTACACTTCAAGAGTTAGCGTCTTTGAAGCCTTAATGTCGTTTTATTACCCGTGTAGTTGTGAACGCCTCTAATTGTGATAGTATTGAATAGCATTCTATCCGTGGCACTTACAGTGACCGAGCGTTCGGCTTGCATTTTTCATCATAAAAATCCTGACAGAAACCTTCTGCAGATGTAATGAAAAGAGCAATGAAAAAGTGATGAAATGGTTTATCACAAAAAACAAAAAGATTCTAAGATAGGACGTTTTTTAAAGAAAATCTAGAATAAGGCGTTTTCGATCTTTCGAGCTGGCAACCGACAACGAAGAAGGTACTTTGAGGTAAAAATTATTGACTAGGATTATTAGCAGCCTACATGGTATAGATTTTTCGGTGACCTACCACATGGGAGAATCCGGTGTTATGTCAAAGGACATATCGGCGCTCACAAGAAAAAACAACCTAAGTTGTATCCTTTTACATGCCCTGACTGTACTTGATATTCCATTGTGTTTTATTTAAAACAACAAAATATTTTTGAATGTAAAAAAAAAAAAAAAATTCGGTGATGTCAAAGAAATTGATATCAATATACACTTGTGATCACAAAATAAGTAGCGTACTATTCTCGTGAACACAGCTGTAGCTATTTTTATATATTTCTAGATGTGCTTTAAATTTTAATAGATTCGTGCTACTTCTTTTTTAACTTGAGCTTAGAAATAAAAGCACTTGCACACACAAACATCAATTTTAATTCCCACAGTGAAAATAAAAAAAAATGTAAGAAAACAAAAGTTATTAAGAATAATACATATATATCTGTCATAGAGGTATTCGCTAAACCAAAAAAAATAAGCTGAAAATCAAATGAAAATAAATAAAAAATATAATCACCTGACGGATTAACTGGCGCCGAAGCCAAAGACGAGCTGGAGCCTGGTTTCCTCTGACATTTCGGATAGTTGCCGCAGTCTTTGCCCTCGCGTTGAGTGTAGCTGCACGAATCGCTAGTGATGACACATTCTTCAGTGGGCAAACAGCCAATGTCTCCGCAGCCGCGTCCATATTCTGAAGTGACGCAAATGGCGCGACAAAATATTTTGACCGAAAAACGCGGGTAGGCGTTTATATTTTGTTTATTTATTGTAACAGTTGTTGTTGTGATTGTTGATTTAATAAAATGTTATATTCATATGTTTGTTTTGGATCCAAAAAACAAAGTAAATATAATAAAAAAAGAATTTTAGTGAGAAAAAATAAATAAAAATAACCATCGTAAATAAAGACTAAGATTAGGGTAAAAAAAATGTCAAAGAGGAAATATGTTTTATGTATGCGAAATAGGAAAGGATGAATGAGTGAATTCAAGTATATTTGTTGGTGTGCTTGTATATTTAGCATGTGGGTTGTGAATAAACTGGCAAATGGGCTGATAATAAATAATGTTATGACAAGTTGACAACATTGATGGGAATGTAAATTACTCGCGTATTTACAATATGTGGCGGAACTTTATGAAAATGTTTATAATATGCGTTAGTAGTATTAGGTATGTGCTGGAATATGTGTTTATATGCAACAGAGCTCCAAAGTAACTTTCCACCATTTCGGTTTCTTTCCTAAAGCAAACTTTACTTCTGCAAACGAAGATTTCCGTTTGTGACGCTGGATAGAAAGATGCACAGAATGGGACCAAGAGGTAACTATGAGCAACAGGTACCCACGGCTGGTTATTGTTTTTACGTCTATCGTTCAAATGTCACATATCGTCGGATAAGAGGATAAACCTGCTAAGCTCTGTTATTGAAAAAAATTAGACCAGGAGATACTGCATCATCTAGCGAACAAACTTTACATTGAGTTAATTTTGTACAATTTCAATTAAGGGTAAAGCAATTTTTTCCAGCCATACATGTTTTAATTTTTGTCACCTAACAGGTCTATACTCCAAGCCGATGATATGTTTTTTTTTCGGAAATATAATATTGTGACGAATATTAGCAACGCTAAGCGATACTATCATCTCTAAGCCAGTACTAAGCAGTGATTTGTATGCACATAACCAAAATAATCATTATGTCTACACACATGTCCATACAAGCAGCGGAGAGCTACGCACAAACACATGCATATATTTGAGATACTCCCAAAAGTAGGCAATTATTTTTGAAAGTATCACTCACATATACACGCGCATATGAGAAGCTATACATGTGCATTTGCAGTTATAATTTTATAGCTGTAACTAAGTAAATTCTGGAAACGCCTATAAGTATGGAACGAGGAAATCGAAGTGTATAAAAGAGCGCAATCTGAACAATCATAGATTCAGTTTGATTTAAGCACGCTGTTTGTCGAGAAGTAGTATTGTGAAGTACTTTAATAAAGGGCATTTTGCATTATTGAATAGTGGAATTATTTATTCAACAGTTTAGTGATACGAGCGTTAGTAGAAGGTTGCAAATAAGCGGAATTGCATTGAATTCGTACAATATCTACACTTGGATGTTCATGCGTTCCGAAAATGGTCTGTCTCGTAGCCATGATATGAGATCCAATCGCGTTGGTCATTTTAGTTGAAATAAAACACAGCTCTCTTGGTTGGTGCAAAAAACAAAATAAATGAATAAATCTCCAGAGGAGTAGGGGTCAAGGAAAAGGCAGATGTAGGGGTAGAGAAAAAGCCAGAGGAAAGAGGAGTATTGAATAAGCATTGAGGAGAAAAATAGATTCAAAAAGGAGGGGAGACAAAAGTAACGGTAGGGGCTGAGAGAGAGATAGGTTAAGGGATGGCGCAAAGGATGAAGAAAGGACGAAAGTGTGAGAAAAACTTTAGAAAAAGGATAATAAGAAAGGAACAAAAATTGTAAGAATGACTTCTTGAAACACTTTTTAGTTTCTACATGGTCGCATAGTATCATACGAAAAGAGGAAATATGTATGTGAGAAGCCTTATGGACTTAAAGATTCTTATGTGATCTCGTCAAAACCTAGACTTAATACAGATGTTCGAGAAATAGGCGGAACCAAGACCCCTACTGAAAAATGCCTGAATTTGCGACGTCGCGAAATTGTACTAACAATCTAGTTTAAGAAAGGAGAGGTGTGAAATGGAGAGAGAAAGGATAAGAGTAGGAATGGAAACAGGAATTGAAATCGAATTGAAGTTAAAATAGATATAGGAACAGGAAAAAAGAATAGGAGTAAAATTATTAATAGAAATCAGAATGTGACTACGAATAGAAATACAACAAGATACAGAAATTTGGATAGGAAAGGGAATCTAATACATAAAATTCTTCTGTCACGGTATTAGAGGCTTAACTCCTCCAAAACGGCTGAGCCGATTCTCATGAAATTTTGTGAGCATATTGGGTAAGTCTAAGAATCGGCCAACGTCTACCTTTTTTTCGCTACGTGCCTAGGGTCTTGAGATCAAAACGTGGACCCGGGTACCCCCAGAAAGTGTTTATACAATATGGATATCAAATGAAAGCTGTTGATGAGTGCTATAGTACAGGATAATTTTCATACAACTGGGAGGCTATGGTCTCGAGATATAGCCCAAAATGTGGACCGGGTACCCCTAGAATGTGTTTATACAATATGGATATCAAATGAAAGCTGTTGATAAGAGCTCTAAAGTTCATTGTGATATTCGATTTAGTCGCATCAACCTGGCAAAACTGATAAATATGCATGCGAAGCCGAAATAAAGACAAGAATTAATAATACCCACATACCTATTTACATACGTCCTATTCGATTTGCTTGAAATTTGGTATATAAATTTGCCTATATTAGTATTTACGATGCTTTTTTTCGGGAAGTATACCAGAGACGGACTGGGACTGGGATTAGGACTAGGACTGGGACTGAGACTGAGACTCCGAATAGGAACTAGAACTAAAACAAGAATAAGAGAAAATAGGTTAGGACAAACGGCATTGAAGAGGGATTAGAAAGGAAAAACAAGAAGAAAGGGAGGAGGTGGACGAATGGATGAAGAAGCAGGGAAAGAGGAAACTTACATAAATAAAAGCAAGAGAAAGAGCCAAATGAGGAGACTGAGAAGATTAATAGAGGGAGGGAGAAGAATAAAAGAAGTTAGGAGAAGAAAAAAGAAGTCTCAAAATTTCTCACTATCGTCATATTTAGTTGATGTGAGGTCTTTATTTACCAGCCAGTTCAACCTCTCAAAATTTTAATCCTTGCGCCATCTAAAGAAATATATTCGCTATAAAATGCACTTAGCCAAATGAATAAACAACAAGCAATTGTGGTTTTATGAAAAAGCACTTAAATTTGGTAAAATTTCCGAGAAATTTAGGAAAAAGCATTACTTCAACGACGCGGTAAAGGCTGCTAGCTCCATCCCCAAAAATTTAACAGTACAGCAAAAAACTCAATTGAATGTAAATATCACTCAAGGTTCTGAATTTCAAAGCGTGTTGCAATTTTATTGAGTTAAATCCTTTTCGTAAATTTGTTGATGTTAGGAGCCTTTATTTTTAGTAACTTTTATCGATTCTGGACATCAAACACATAATACCATCATGCGCAAAATTCGCCCCCTTTCCATCAGTATCAAAAAGTCTCTTTGAGTGAAAAGGAGTTGGCAGCTTTTAGTGCAGGATTGACTATATAAAAGAAGAACGTTTGAAAATTACTTAAAAGTGGGAAAAATAGTTTCACTTGCAAAGTGTTAAAACACTCATAGCCAAAGAAAATAACGATTTTTTTTATACTTTACATATAGCAAAATTTGAAGATTGCCTACTTTTGTATGTCAGATGGCGCTAGTGTCGCTCGATCTGCTGTTCTCCCTAAGAATACGTGCAATCTATTTCTCATGCATAAGAAATTACGTACTTTGAAAAAGGTTCCTCTCCGTGAGAGACTGAATTGATTTTTTTGGTTAACTCTTATTTTGTAGCTCTGTTATGTGCATGGATATGCCAAAGTGACTGTGTGTTAGTGTGCGTGTGTTAGTATGAGGCTGTTAGAAAGGAGAGTTGTTGCGTTTGGTTTTCTTGCTTGCTTTTGGATTGGAATCGTTTAAAGTAAGACAGATTAGGTGATCTTGTAAAAAGTATAAAGATGTTGGTGATATAAATATTTATGTAAATGATGCTGATGATGAGCTATGCAAAACTGTAAACTTGTTAAATGCTGATTTAGTAAATTTCCTTTTTGGTTGACTTGTGAAAGTAAACATTTAAACATTCGAAAATTTAGATTAGCAACACTCCAGAAAGAAGCACAAATTGGTTTGCAAAAAAATTCCACTTTTATTCGAAACCGCGCTCCAGAGGTATTGTTGGTATGCAAAAATTAGTCTCTGAATTTCACAGTATCGTCCCGTTTATTCGTTAGCCACGTATCTTTTTTTTTTTTTAGAAATTTTCGGGAAAGCGTAGAAAACTTACTGAATTTGCATATTCAAACCAACGCGGGTCCATACAAGGTTATGGTAAAGTTAATTCAGCCAATTCGCCGTATAGAAAAATGTCAGTCAAAACAAAATTTGCATTGATTTCAATTAACTGACACATTCTTGTACAAGGCGTTGTATGAAAAATAATCCAGGAGCAGCAATCAGCTATTGGGATACAAACATCTGGTACTGAATTCGCCTTGATTGAAACAAAAAAATTTAGATGCGTTGTAAATTAAGGAACTTATAGACATGAAGGTATTTTATGTTGTTAAATCTTGCTTAAAAACCGAATTCTCAAAAATTGTAGTTACATAGTTAACAAATAAACGGAATGATATATCGTATACCCTTGAATAAAATACTCTGACTACTAAAAACGTAATCAGCTGCCTGTTTTGGAAAAGCTGTAGTAGTATATTCAAAATGGAAGAATTGAATTTGAAGCCTACGCTAGTTTCACACAGAGGTTTAATGAAATAATTAGTGAAACATCTAGTTGTTATACTCAGCTGAGCAGAGCTCACAGAGTTTATTAACTTTCTTCGCATAACGGTAATCCGTAACTGCATAAACTTATCGAGATAGATATAGACTTCTATATATCAAAATGATCTGGGTGAAAAAAAAAAATTCATTTAGCCATGTCCGTCCGTCTCTAAACACGATAACTTGAGTAAATTTTGAGGCATCTTGATGAAATTTGGAACGTAGGTTTCTGGGCGCTCATATCAGATCGCTATTTAAAATGAACGATATCGAAAATTTCGAAAAACTGAAAAAGTGCGATAATTCATTACCAAAGACGGATAAAGCGATTAAACTTGGTAGGTGCGTTGACCTTATGACGCAAAATAGAAAATCAGAAAAATTTTGGACAATGGGTGTGGCATCGCCCACTTTTAAAAGAAGGTAACTTAAAAGTTTTGCAAGCTGTAATTTGGCAGCCGTTGAAGATATCATGATGAAATTTGGTAGGCACATTACTCCTGTTACTATATGTGTGCTAAATAAAAATTTGCGAAATCGGATGACGAAAACGCCCACTTTTAAAAAAAAATTTTTTTAAAGTCAAATTTTAACAAAAAATTTAATATCTTTACAGTATAAAAGTAAATTATGTCAACATTCGATCCAGTAATAATGATATGGTGCAACAAAATAAAAAGATAAAAGAAAATTTCAAAATGGTCGTAACACTTTTAATGCCATAAGTCGAACAAAAATTTACCAATCCTTGTGAAATTTGGTAGGGATATAGATTCTGTAACGGTAACTGTTTTCTGTGAAAATGGACGAAATCGGTAGAAGACATGCCCAGTTTTTGTACACAGTCAACCGTCTGTCCTTCCGCTCGGCCGTTAACACGATAACTTGAGCAAAAATCGATATATCTTAACTAAACTTAGTTCACGTACTTATCTGAAGTCACTTTATATTGGTATAAAATATGGCCGAAATCCGACTATGACCACACCCACTTTTACGATTTCGAAAATTACGAAAAATGAAAAAAATGCCATAATTCTGTACCAAATATGAAAAAAGAGATGAAACATGGTAATTGGATTGGTTTTTTGACGCAAAATATAACTTTAGAAAAAACTTTGTAAAATGGGTGTGACACCTATCATATTAAGTAGAAGAAAATGAAAAAGTTCTGCAGGGCGAAATCAAAAGCCCTTGGAATCTTGGCAGGAATACTGTTCGTGGTTAAACATATATAAATAAATTAGCGGTACCCGACAGAAGATGTTCTGGGTCAGCCTGGTCCATATTTTGGTCGATATCTCGAAAACGCCTTCACATATACAACTAAGGGCTACTCCCTTTTAAAACCCTCATTAATACTTTTAATTAGATACCCATATCTTACAAACACATTCTAAAGTCACCCCCGGTCCACCTTTATTGCGATATCTCGAAAAGGCGTCCACCTATCGAACTAAGGCCCACTACGTTTTAAATAATCATTAACACCTTTCATTTGATACACATGTCATACAAACACATTCCAGGGTTACCCTAGGTTCATTTTGCTAAATTTTTTTTCCCTTGTTTTGTCTCCAAAGCTCTCAGCTGAGTATATGACGTTTGGTTACACCCGAACTTAGCTTTCGTTACTTGTTTTTAACTCATTTTATTTCGTTGATTTTCCGACAGGGTGGATAATTGATGTACATTGGAACGATTTTCCGTCATTTCTTGTCTAATTTGGTTTGCAGACAAAACCGGTTTCGGCATTGTGCCATCATCCTTGTCAGTTTCCGTTGAGAACAAAGGGATGACGGAAAATCGTTCCAATAAACATCAATAGTCGATTTTTCAAACTAGATGCAACATCTGTAAATAATTGTCAATGAATTTTATTTCGATTGTCTTTATGGTTATGGGTTAATGACTTCTATCCATTTTAACTATTCTTTGTAACATTGTAATATTCTTTTGGGGGTGCTGACAGATGTTTGCTTAATGAAGCAAGTTTCCCTGTGTGAAAAGGAAAACTTAACAAGTAAGAAATTCTAAGCTCTGTAGAAACCGAGCATTACATATCTAGCTGTGTACTTGAAACGCTGTTGTTTTTTGCTTAGTGTTAAGGTTAAACCTTTAGGAAAAATGGGAGTGGTCTTAAACCGATTTTGGTTATCTTCACTCTGTCCATATAATTTGGAAAGGTTAGTGTCTCTGCCGAATTTCAATGAAATACCTTTACAAGCTTTTGATTTACGGCCTTCATAAACCTCCAAATTTTTTTCTTCTGAATGTGTGCTGTGCCACACCCTTCTTCCAAAATTTTTTGGAATTTATATCTTGCGTCATAAAACCAATCCACTTACCAAATTTCATTAGCTTATCGGTTATCGTCCGATTTCTGTCGTTTTTAATACCAATCTATTCTAGGTCCATATAAGCCCGTGTACCGAATTTGGTGAAGATAGCTCAATATTTGCTCAAGTTATCGCGTTAACGGACGGTCGGACATTATTATTATTATTAGGCCTGGAAGCACTGCGACCTTTGTGTAGATCTATTGTGCATGACTTTTCAGCCTAATTTTGTCTGTGGGGGCTTTTGATGTATCTGATCACCTCTTCAGAGTCACACCACCTAAATGGGAGAGTCTCTGCCTTGCCAGAGCGACGCATTCGCAGAGAATGTGAACCGGCGTTTCATCCTCCAGCTCAAAGGAACGACACATTTGAGTATCGGATAGATTTAACATACTTAGGTGATATCGTAGATCACAGTGTCCCATATATGCCCATTGAGAGTTCGTAGGCCGTCCCTGCTTAGATTAATGGGTTTGGCTGATGCTTTCATTGCCGGAAGTATAAACAGTTTGGCCTCTTTTTGCGCTGTCAATCCAGTGACGTCTGAACTTTTTTGTTTCCCTGTTACTTATGGTTTCACTGGTGTATGCTTTTGTGAGTTCCCCAAAAGGGCTCTGGACCATAGAATGCTGCTGTAATAACCTGCTTTGCCAGGTAATCTACATGTTCATTAACTGATGTCCGGGAACCCATCCTAACAAAATCTTGTTTTTGGCTTACAGGTCATTAAGGATTTCAATGCAGTCATCCACTAGCTTAGATGTAGCTGTGTAGGAATGCAACGCAAGAAGGGCCGTCTGACCCTCAGTAATACTGTAGATGCTCTTCGAGGATGAGTCTCTGCGTCGACATTCTCTACCACAAACTTCTATTGCATGGATTTCTGTCTAACATATAATGAGGTAGCATACCATTGGTATCGATTTATTGAAATTCGGCCCATAGATGCCAGCTTCTTTTCTTCCGTCATCGAATTTCGATTTATCCGTAAACCAGGCCTCTGAATCAGGCTCATTATAAAGATTCCATGATTCCCAGTTTCACATTGGACCCTTAAAAGTTCTGTGAGATTCTGAGCTTAGGGTCATTAAGCCATGCAATTGTAATGTGCGATTTCCTATGAACGGACGGACATGGCATAATAAATTTTTTTTCCAATACTGATGATTTTGATATATGGATGTCTATATCTATCTCGATTCCTTTATACCTATACAATGAACCGTTATGTAATTAAAGTTATAATACCCTGTGTACAAGTACCGCTGGGTATAATATTTTATTAAATAAATTTATGATTCGATTAAACTTCTGCGTGAAATTGGTATTAGGCCTATGGTTCTCGTACAACTCAATTAAGAAATATTACAATTTATATTCTTTTCCGTAAGCACACTACAAACTTTTTCACTATCAAGTTTTTGCGCTTCTTTCTCTCGTGCTGCTATTAACAAATTTAAACATTTTGTTTAAGTAATTAAGTTTTTCCAAAATTATTTAAAATTTTAGTTAGTAAACGCAATTTAGAAAAATTTTCATATAACTTTAACAAAATAAAAAACTCAGTAAATCTGAATTTGAACACTTAACGAATCATAACAAAACTTTTGCTGCTACTTTTATTTGTATGTATGTACGTACTTGAAAAGGAATTAACGCTGCTAACGACGCATAATAGCAACAAAGTGCTGGCACCAACACCAGCGCCGCCCATGCTCGGCCACATACTAGCGTCTATGAATCTTCCAAGTTGCCGTTCTCTCTTTTATCTATTTTCTACCACCCAGTTTCTATATTATTTACAATTCTTCGACCACTTTACGCTTTGCTGCTTCTGTGGTTCCTTTGACTTATTATTACTGCGGCTGGCTTCAATATTTTTCTTCTTGAAATTATGGTTGGTTGCTTACTCTCTTACGTATTTCCCACACACTCACAAAATAGCCATGTAATATAATAGTGGCTGCTCTTAGGCGTTAGTGTTTGTTGAAACTCTGTAATAGAAGAAAAAGAGAATCAAATACAATTTGTGTAAAATTTGTTGCAATGAAATATGAAGAATAAACAAAGAGAATAAAAAAATTCTTATTACAGAAGAAAATATAAATACGTATAAGATTTGTAAATATTTCGTAGAATGGCCGTATTTAAGGGGAGGAGGTTTTAGAAAGATTTTTTTTTTGATAACTATTAGTCGATAATCCATAAAGTCAAATTATTAAAAGAACATTGCTGACAACTTTCTGGTTAAAATTTAAACTTCTAGTGAAAGAAGAAACCGAATTGTCAGTTTGTTATCGGTTTGTTATCGCCAAGTCAACTACTTTTTTTACCGGATTGTTAAATAACGGGTTACATATATGTCATCGATTTTATATTGAAGTTTTGTTGTGATCTGTTTCATAACATGCGTCGCAAATAACAAATCAATAACACGCCGATAACAAATTCGTAGCACTCCGATAATTAGTCGATAATTTTCTTTAAAAAATCGAAATTTTTTTAATAAATTTGCGATAAAAAATCGATAGCTTTTCCACAACAAGTCGAATATTTTTTTAAAATAATTAGTCGCTAAATTTTCGATAACAAACCGATCGCAAAAAAATTGGTAAATCCGAGCTAATCGGCCATCTCGATGTCTTGACAGTCAAGTTATAAAAATTATCAGTGGTCCTGTAGAGCCCCTAACCCACACGCTATACTAA